>NC_087083.1:6098459-6708459 GCF_026151205.1 Bolinopsis microptera
ACAATTGTGTCCGTTCACGCAATGTCCAGTCAAATAATGTCCGATAAGATACCAGTACCGCTATTAGTTGTACATTAAGCAGTTCTACTGAGTGCATGTAGAGATATATATATACTGTTGGAAGTTTCAATATCGTGGTTCATAGTCATGCATGACATGAGGATCGCGACGTGAGTTTGACGTGCTATACTGTTAGTGTTATTGTTAGTGTTATGCCGCATCCAAAACGTAAGTGGTGGAATCGGCGACGCGCCCATACCTACCCACTCAACTACTTTGCATTTGGCAAAACTTATAATTTACTCAGAGGCACACAGTTCTACGTGTCTACTAATTAATTTGCTCCGGAAAAACTCTTGGTGTTCTTAAAGTATATGATTTAAAATTAGCAAATTAGAAAAAAAGAATAGTTAGACCAAAGACAGGATGTGTGTTGTGTATCTCACTATAAACTATATATATTATTATCTTATTATATACTAGCTATTAGCTAGCGCTATTTGTGAGTCACTTCCTTTTGCAAACCATAGAATTGCATTCGTATAATTGTCACAGCACCAAATACACGTTATTTCTCACGATACTTTTTATTTGCTATTAGTAAACACCTCCAAGTTACTTTTTTTTTAAAATATCCGCAGTAATTTAGTTTTATTGCCGGATATGACAAATGATATTTAAGAGGTTTGAACTTTCCGTTGACAATCCGTCGGGGATTTACTATTCAGGTAAATCATAACACGATAATTCTAGGGTTGTTTTCCTGACCTGAATTTGTGCACCTCCATTGAAGTCTACTTTTCATATTGTTAAACCCGATTATTTTACCCCAAATAAACACACCAAAAACCCAGTTATCAAATCCTAGTAAAGTAGTAAGCTGTAGGGCCTTTCGTGATATCGTGGATAAAATTAGTTCCACCTCCATCATCACATACCAGGCTATTAAGAATTAAAACAAGTCCTTCAAATTATGAAACCAGGGTGAGGACTGGTTACACCTGGTTACACCTGGTGACTCCTGGTTACACCTGGTTACACCTGGTGACTCCTGGTTACACCTGGTTAAAGCACTTCCATAATACTCAATAAGTCAATAATGTAATAAATGTGTAGTGTTATAATTAGTTAAATACTAAACAGTATTTTTATATTTTATTTGTCTCAGGTCAGTTGGTGACAGGGAAGGTTCTGATCGACAGCACTAAAGATAAGCAGATAGACAGTATTAGTTTACATGTGGTAGGAGAAGCTGCTGTTTACTGGGCAGAGTAAGTTAATTACTAATAATCAATTAATAATTAAGTACTAATTGATTGTGGTATGTGGTAGAAGAACATGGGTAGATTATATTTTTCGTGAAATTTCCCTTTTCCTTTCCGCAGAATTATAGATCCTAAAAATTACACTCAATATTATGACAAGTTTGACAAGAAACGATTTTGAAATTCAATTTTGAAACTCTGTGTGACCTCATTCAACCTTTCAATATACTCAATTACCACCATTTTACCTTTCCAGGAACGAAGGTAAAAGAGAAGGCAAGAAAACAATCCACTATCAAAACAGAGAACCCTACTTCAACCAGAATTTCCTTCTCCTAGGCTACAGTAAAGGATTTACCATAAAGTCCGGATCACACGTCTTCCCTTTCAAATTCCAACTCCCACAAAACCTCCCCTCCACATTTGAGGGGGAGTACGGTAGCATCAAATACAAACTAAGATGCTCAATTCAGCGGTCCTCCAAGAAGAAGTTCCCGGACACCACACTAGATATAAACGTGATATCACTGTTCAACCTCAACATCGTCACCTCCGCAAGCAATCCGCTCTTTGTGAGCAGACTGTTACAAATCCCGGGGAATGATCAGGAGCATCTCAGACAAGGAACGGTTAGTGTTTGTTTAACGACCCTCAAATCAGGGTTTGTCCCTGGGGAAACAATCTTGGTCAGTGCGGAGATCAGAAACTGTTCCCCCAGAGTTATCAAGAAAGTAGGACTACAGCTGGTCTCGGTGGAGACCTACAAAAGTAAACTGAGGTCCACTACTTGCAGAAAGGTGCTGAGTATTACGCGATATGAGAACTGTAAAGTGTACCCCGGGCATTTCTTAGCCTGGAACGATGTATGTCTTGTGGTTCCTCAGAGGTTACCACCATCAGGGCTACCTTGCTGTTCTATCATAAAAATCAAATACATCCTCGAGGTGACGTTTAAACCATCAGGGAATATTCCAGCAATGAGCTCGTCATGTGACATCATCTTAGGAACTATTCCACTGAAACAGAAGTTTCCAGTTGTGAGGCGAACTAGAACATACGAGAAGTTATCCTCGTCTACAGAGGATGTTAGTGAGAATGTTGGGACGGATAACAAGTTCCGACCAAGGAGTAAATCTATAAGTTGCAGAAGTGAGCCCACTGCGGTGCGAGACGTTGAGCAAGCTAAAAAACCTCTCATCAGACTCAAGTTTGGTTCAGAACCCCATGTTGCTAGAACGCCACGAATGAAGAAGATCATATCTGGTTCTGAAAATGATCTCAACCATCGTACCATGATGAGACCTCAAACCAACAGGAACCCTCCCCAGCGACCTTCTAGAACATCCAGCCACCAACACCTCTCCCAACCCTCTGTAGAACTATCTGAGCCCAGAAACTACGTGTCTGAACCCAAAAACCACGTCTTCAGGTCCGCAAAAGAAGGCAGCAACTCCAGCAGTACTTCTGATGGAGTCTATGATTGCTACACTAGGAGGAGGAGTAAAGGAGGAGGAGATAACCCGGGGTACGTTACTATAGTGGAGAGGGAAGAGGAGAGTGATAATATGTTGCGGGTTTTAGAGTCAGGAGCTTGGGATGAGGAGACTTTTAGTAAACTACTAATGTCTTCGTAGATGAGGGTTTTAGTAAACTACTCATGTCTTCTTAGTTGAGGGTTTTAGTAAACTACTCATGTCTTCTTACTCTTAGTTGAGGGTTTTAGTTATAAACTACTAATGTCTTCTTAGAGTTAGTGGATGGTTTCAGAGTCAGGATCTTGGTGAATCCACTTATTGACTGACTTTATGTTTTATAGTGTATCCTCAGACACTGGCATAATTTCACAGTTAATCACTTCATGTAATTATAGTGTGTGTGTGAGGCCTCCTTTTAATTCCTTGTGCATGATCTATTTTTCCGTGATCTATTTCTTTGGTTGTATCGGAACAGTTTCATTCACGTTGACTACTTTTTCACAGTTTATTATTTAGCTTTCGAGCAGTATACTATTTTGTTTTCTATATTTTTTCAGACTTTTGCTTAAGTCTATTTATACATTACTTTATCATATTTTATTGAACTAAGGTGTAGTATTTTAGTAGGACCTAACATTGAATTTTAGTTCCTACCTCAGTTGTAACTGATGATATTATGGTTTTGTATCATGATTGAAACATTTGTCTGACTCAACCGGTCGTTTCAATTTGTATCTAGCTCTCGGCTTGCCGATTGAGCACTGTCAGCAGACGACGCCACCCACAATTATATATATATATATATATATATATATATATAGTGTATGTGCATGATGATGGGATTCACTTGCTCGCTATAAAGTTGTAATTGTACGTGCAGTGGCGTTAATGTTACACTACTGTGTACGTTTCACTGCGTCTTAATATCATACTCAAAACAGTATTATTCAGTTTTAAGACTCATAAACAGGTAACCGCTTTATCAGTTTTATGTACTGTTTCGTGAGATATGCTTCAATTAATTTCAAACAAGTTTCATCAGTGGTTTTTTCGTTTTAAATAGACTGTTTCAGTCTGACTACAAATACTGAGATATTTATGCTAATTGAGAATGAGTTACGGTAGTAATATCAAAACTGTGGTATCTTGGTTCAGGAAACTAGCTAATATTTGAGAGCCAGAGTGTCCCAAAATGTACTTTGTTAGTTGCATTCCATTTAGAATCCTTTACTGGAAAATTAAAACTGAATTATAAATCGAAGATCATGATAAACATATTGATGTTTATCAACAGATTATAAACAGATTATAAACAGATTATAAACAGATTATAAACAGATTAATAAACAGATTATGTTTCTAAACATATTATCACGATCCTTATTATGTTGCTTTGAAGTCTACCCCATTCCATCTTAATTTGCCTGAGTTAACTCATTTTTCCAATATCCCCTACTCGATTGTGTATACTTGAAATTAGATTTTACCCATTTAATGACTTAATGAAATCAAGAAACACTGGAACACTGTCTGTTCTGATTCCTGGTTTTGTTTTCTGTGTTACCCATCTGTACAGCAATCATTTGCAAAGATATTTCTCTGTTATTGTCATTTCTTTAACACCGGCGTTGATACTTGATCACTTGAACCACGGTACTTGTTAATAGGAGTGCTAAGTAAAAAGTAGATCGCTTAGATAGGGCAACATTTTTAACATGTTTGTTTAGTAACTCAATCTCATAGTCAAGCGATAATATTTACTTCCGTGAAATTTAGACACCCACCAGTGAGAGTAATACCCACTAATTGGCTAATAAAGTTTGGGTTAGCATACCATGACTCTCTCTACTCTCCTCTGACTATTACATTGTTTACATTTGCATTGCCACGTTCAGTCTCTGTTCTTCTGTTCAAGCAATCATGACGCATTCGTTTTACCTGGTAATACTGATCACTGGTAACACGACATCTGTCCGACAGCGACATCTGTCCGACAGCACTGTTTCTTGTGTTTGAAGTGATATCTCAAATTTGGCGCAAAGAAATTCACCCAAACTTGCACAAATTATTTTCCTTAAAGCTATCTTACTATCTAGAAAGTTTCAAGAAAATCGTATTGTTGGATCTCCAGATATATGCCATGGAACCACTGCAAACCAACGAATTGGAGATATGTTTTGTGTTTAAGGTGATATCTCAAATTTGGCACATAGAAACACAGATTATCCGTCCTATAACCAGTGGTACTTTATGGAAAGTTTCAAGAAAATCGTACGGTAGGATCCGACATAAACTATTGTCCGAATAACCTATTTTCTGAGTCGGACAGATGTCGCTGTCATGTCGGACAGATGTCGCTGTCATGTCGCTGTCATGTCGGACAGATGTTGCTGTCATGTCGGACAGATGTCGCCCAATCATGATCACTAATTAGTTTTCTCTAAAGGGTTTGCCTTATGTAAAGACGTTGGTGCAAGAGATCACCTACTTCAAGGTGGTAGCTAATATTTATACTTTAAGCTACTATTAGAATTTAAACATTTCGTCTATCTACATTGTAATATAGATCTAATTTTTTTTGTTTGTTTGTTTGTTTTTTTTAACTCTATGACAGAGGGATGTAGCCAAAATGTTGACACAATATAATGTATTTTGTCTTAAAGTGACTGGAAACTCTCACTTAGTCCTTAATAACAAATATGTTATTCATATGTAGGAAATTACTAATGAAAGCCAATTTAAACTAAAACAGAATAATAATGAAGTTTGGTACCCAATTAATACTCTTATTAAATAGGCATACACTGACTGACCTGCATACTTTATTAAATGCTGCTTAAATAGATTCTCGAAGCTTATATAGTTAATATATAATATAGTGTCAACTCTTAACTTTTTTAAATACACTACTCGACTTTTAACATGTATAATATAATTCCACTTTCTCTAGGACAACAGCAATTTATTGCTAAAGAAAGCAATGGCCACGACAACCTTCAAAGGAAAAAGTTTCAAAAAGATCGCTGTTTGGATAATTGTGTTTTCAGGACTTATAGCAGTGTTCTTCTTCAAAATAAACGTCGATATGGATATTCCCCAGACACACCACCAGGACACTCTTCCTGATCCTCCCACACAGAACTGGATTCAAAACCAGTTTAACGTGGCTATTGCAATGTTAGGGAAGAGTCCATACAGACCACCAACAAATTGGACATGCAAGATCCCACGACACACATACTACTTTCCTAACGTAAAGACAATATTCACAGGAGTACCCAAATGTGGGTGCTCTAATTGGATTGAATTTCTTCTAAGAGCTGAAGGGGCTATGGATGTAACTTTAGATCCAAGTGAAGTGGATGCAGTTCACTCGATTTACTCGAACCCATTCCGTTTTGGGATAAATGCAGGCGTAAACGAGCAAGCTAGTTTGGCATATGCTCAAGGTGGTATTTTCAGTTTTACAGTGGTCCGTAACCCCTGGACTAGATTGGTATCAGCCTACAGAGATAAATATACAACTGAGGATCGTGTCGATGCTAAGTTCTACGACAAGATGCACCTGGTAGCGAGGGAGATGAACTGGAGGGATCACAATGGGAGGCCGGATACTACAGATCATCCATATCCTTCTTTTGATCAATTTACAAGGTGGTTATTGGAGCATTTAAATGAAGTTGGCAGTCATTTCATACCCCAATGGTTGATATTGTGTATCCCTGAAGCTAAATACGACTTCATTGTACCTCTAGAATACAGTTATCTGCTCAGTCTTGATATTGAACGGCGCCTCAATACTTCTATGAAATTATATGAATCTTATGACCATTCAAGTGATCCCAGAAAGCAATCCTCAGCTTTGCTTGCCAAGAAATGGTTATCTCAGCTAGACCCAGAACTGACTGAGAAGCTTTACTACACATATAAAGAGGACTTTGCGTTGATGAATTACAGTAATTTTACTCACCCAGATTTTCCTTTACCGATCATTCAGCACTAAAAGACCTACAAACGTATTAAAAGATTTTTTGTTGATGTTTCAAAAAAAACTTTGAGATTTTTTGAAACATTTTAATTAACACCGATAACATCTGTTTTCAATTTGAAGACAAACGATATAAACAAAAATAAATTACAGCGTTTCAACGTAATCATATAAATTTGGTCCATTTCACATAACATAATTGCTTTATTTTGTCTCAGTCTCTCTCGCATGTTAAATTTGTGGTAACCGCTATAAATACAGCAAAACCAATTTTTGTTGCGGGGTTCAAATTGGAAGAGTTGGACGTCATACTTGCAGCAATATCAATTGAAGGTAGTGGAATTATGGACTCAATCAGGCTGTAAAAGGATCTAGAATGCTTTAGAAGTGTACTGATTTCATTAGCATTAATTTTACTTCTCCATGTTTCTCATCTATAATTCAACATTAGGCGACTCCACAACGGCTGTTCTCTCCTTTCTGAAGCCCAACATAGTTAGAACCAAAACATAAATTGCAATAGAGCCTCCCACTAAACTTATAACTGCGACTACACCCGACGAGATTCCTTGCTGTGGTTCCGTGTCAGTACCTCCTCCTTTATCATTACCTCCTTTCTTAACTCTCAAACAAGGCTCCGGTTTAGCGTCTTCAGAACAGACTACTTGCTGTACCAGGGAGAAGTTTAGCGCTTCCACTCCGTACCCTTTATCACACTCAACAGTCACTGCGTGTCCGGGTAGAAACAAAGGTAGATTCGCTTCATTCTTTGGACCTCCGTGTGGGATGCTAAATTGTGGGATGGGACAGAAGTGTAGCTTTGTGTAGTTGTCAGGATTTTGGAAGAGGATTC
The DNA here is from genome assembly GCF_026151205.1 of Bolinopsis microptera. Classification (NCBI taxonomy): domain Eukaryota; kingdom Metazoa; phylum Ctenophora; class Tentaculata; order Lobata; family Bolinopsidae; genus Bolinopsis; species Bolinopsis microptera. The sequence continues at coordinate 6,106,041 of NC_087083.1, forward strand.
CCTGGAGGAGCTCATAATCCCCCCTGGTGTTCTCAGTACTCAGAATAATGTCCCCTTCTTTTTCCAACTCTATCAATCCGTGAGAATGGATGAAAAATGAGTCCTTCACGCTGGCGTCGATATAAGGCGTTAAATATAAAGTTTGATTATCGTTCCCCTCGTCACATTCATTCAGCACGGCAGTAGCTCTTCTGTCTTGAAACTCCACATCCAGGCAGTGGGTTAGAATGTTTGCCGGGGAGAATATGTAAAGGTATTTCCTGCTGGTACCCGTAATAAACCACTTCTCAGCGCCATAGCAGTTTTTCCAAGATAACTTGATTGAAGTTTGGTTACTATCAGTTAGTTTTTGGGTGGCTACTAGACAAGTATTATCTAGCATGATTCCCTGCATGATAAGGACACCTCCCTTTTCCAGGCTTGTCTCCACCGCCATCTCCGCGTTCATACCATTTGTTGTTTTCACACATGTTTTCTCTAAAGTGACGCTCTTTCCCTCGCTGGATTTCTCAATAATCACTTGATACAATCGGTTCAACAAACTGCATGTAGAATTTGTGATGTCAAAAGAAATTGCTTTGCACAATTTAGAAATCTTACAATATCTCCAGCAATCGTAGCTGCCAGCTGTTTGAAAACTGGTGGCGCGCCCTTTTGGGGGAATAGGAATAATGAGACCTGTTTTGAAGCAAGCATCCTCGTGATCAGAGACAGGCAGGATATTGCTGACAGCAGTTTGGGAAGAGCTATGAGAATTTGGAAGTGTTGGTTTGTCAGGAAGTCCATTGCACAAGCTCACTGCTACAATTATGTGGATCTGAACACTCAGTAAGCTCATGCCAAACATGATATCGAGAATATCAAGAAAGTATTAACCTTCGAGCCGGTCTCTAAATTTCTGCAGAACAAAAAAATCACAAAATTTGCGTCTGATCCGATGCGACATTTCGAACCTGATGCAAATTGTAATATGAATATTCATACCGCATGCTCTGTGACTGTAGCTGAAAGGCTATAAAGAACGATCGAGTCCAGGGCAGTGATTTGTGGCGATCTAAAGCTATAACCAATCACTGCGAACCTGTTAATTTATTCTTTTAATTTGATATATCCATCTATTTTTATTTTGAAGGACCAGCTTTTTGTACACTGGTACCATATACATTATATATAATGTATATATAATACTGGTTGTAGTCAAACAGCTATCATGCTATATCAATATGCATGCTGAACACTCCGCAACTCTCGTGGAAAACAAGGCTATGTTAGACCTGGACAGTGAACACGTACTCCTCCACAAGGTTATGTTAGACCTGGACAGTGTGCACGTACTCCTCCACAAGGCTATGTTAGACCTGGACAGTGTACACGTACTCCTGCACAAGGCTATGTTAGACCTGGACAGTGAACACGTACTCCCCCACAAGGCTATGTTAGACCTGGACAGTGTACACGTACTCCTGCACAAGGCTATGTTCGACCTGGACAGTGTACACGTACTCCTCCACAAGGTTATGTTAGACCTGGACAGTGTACACGTACTCCTCCACAAGGCTATGTTAGACCTGGACAGTGTACACGTACTCCTCCACAAGGCTATGTTAGACCTGGACAGTGAACACGTACTCCTGCTGCACAAGGCTATGTTAGACCTGGACAGTGTACACGTACTCCTCCACAAGGTTATGTTAGACTTGGACAGTGTACACGTACTCCTCCACAAGGCTATGTTAGACCTGGACAGTGTACACGTACTCCTCCACAAGGCTATGTTAGACCTGGACAGTGAACACGTACTCCTGCTGCACAAGGCTATGTTAGACCTGGACAGTGTGCACGTACTCCTCCACAAGGCTATGTTAGACCTGGACAGTGTACACGTACTCCTCCACAAGGCTATGTTAGACCTGGACAGTGTACACGTACTCCTCCACAAGGCTATGTTTGACCTGGACAGTGTACACGTACTCCTCCACAAGGCTATGTTAGACCTGGACAGTGTGCACGTACTCCTCCACAAGGCTATGTTAGACCTGGACAGTGTACACGTACTCCTCCACAAGGCTATGTTAGACCTGGACAGTGTACACGTACTCCTCCACAAGGCTATGTTAGACCTGGACAGTGTACACGTACTCCTGCTGCACAAGGCTATGTTAGACCTGGACAGTGTGCACGTACTCCTCCACAAGGATATGTTAGACCTGGACAGTGTACACGTACTCCTCCACAAGGCTATGTTAGACCTGAACAGTGTACACGTACTCCTCCACAAGGCTATGTTAGACCTGGACAGTGTACACGTACTCCTCCACAAGGCTATGTTAGACCTGGACAGTGTACACGTACTCCTCCACAAGGCTATGTTAGACCTGGACAGTGTACACGTACTCCTCCAAAAGGCTATGTTAGACCTGGACAGTGTGCACGTACTCCTCCACAAGGCTATGTTAGACCTGGACAGTGTACACGTACTCCTCCACAAGGCTATGTTAGACCTGGACAGTGTACACGTACTCCTCCACAAGGCTATGTTAGACCTGACAGTGTACACGTACTCCTCCACAAGGCTATGTTAGACCTGGACAGTGTACACGTACTCCTGCTGCACAAGGCTATGTTAGACCTGACAGTGTACACGTACTCTTCCACAAGGCTAAGTTTGACCTAGACAATGTACACGTACTCCTCCACAAGGCTATGTTAGACCTGGACATTGCACACATACTCCTCCACAAGGCTATGTTAGACCTGGACAGTGTGCACGTACTCCTCCACAAGGCTATGTTAGACCTGGACAGTGTAAACTGTACACGTGCTCCTCCACAAGGTTATGTTAGACCTGGATAGTGTGCACGTACTCCTTCACAAGGCTATGTTAGACCTGGACAGTGTAAACTGTACACGTGCTCCTCCACAAGGTTATGTTAGACCTGGAGAGTGTACACGTACTCCTCCACAAGGCTATGTTAGACCTGGACAGTGTACACGTACTCCTGCTGCACAAGGCTATGTTAGACCTGACAGTGTACACGTACTCCTCCACAAGGCTATGTTAGACCTGGACAGTGAACACGTACTCCTCCACAAGGCTATGTTAGACCTGGACAGTGTGCACGTACTCCTCCACAAGGCTAAGTTTGACCTAGACAATGTACACGTACTCCTCCACAAGGCTATGTTAGACCTGGACATTACACACATACTCCTCCACAAGGCTATGTTAGACCTGGACAGTGTGCACGTACTCCTCCACAAGGCTATGTTAGACCTGGACAGTATGCACGTACTCCTCCACAAGGCTATGTTTGACCTGGACAGTGTAAACTGTACACGTGCTCCTCCACAAGGTTATGTTAGACCTGGACAGTGTGCACGTACTCCTCCACAAGGCTATGTTAGACCTGGACAGTGTAAACTGTACACGTGCTCCTCCACAAGGCTAAGTTAGACCTAGAAAATGTACACGTACTCCTCCACAAGGCTTTGTTAGACCTGGACATTGTACACGTACCCCTCCACAAGGCTATGTTAGACCTGGACAATCTACACGTACTCCTCCACAAGGCTATGTTAGACCTGGACAGTGTACACGTACTCCTCCACAAGGCTATGTTAGACCTGGACAGTGTACACGTACTCCTCCACAAGGCTATGTTAGACCTGGACAGTGTACACGTACTCCTCCACAAGGCTATGTTAGACCTGGACAGTGTACACGTACTCCTCCACAAGGCTATGTTAGACCTGGACAGTGTACACGTACTCCTCCACAAGGCTATGTTAGACCTGGACAGTGTACACGTACTCCTCCACAAGGTTATGTTAGACCTGGACAGTGTACACGTACTCCTCCACAAGGCTATGTTAGACCTGGACAGTGTACACGTACTCCTCCACAAGGATATGTTAGACCTGGACAGTGAACACGTACTCCTCCACAAGGCTATGTTAGACCTGGACAGTGTACACGTACTCCTCCACAAGGCTATGTTAGACCTGGACAGTGTACACGTACTCCTCCACAAGGATATGTTAGACCTGGACAGTGTGCACGTACTCCTCCACAAGGATATGTTAGACCTGGACAGTGTGCACGTACTCCTCCACAAGGATATGTTAGACCTGGACAGTGTGCACGTACTCCTCCACAAGGCTATGTTAGACCTGGACAGTGTGCACGTACTCCTCCACAAGGCTATGTTAGACCTGGACAATGTACACGTACTCCTCCACACCAAAATATTTGCTCTAACTGCAGAACCCTTTCGCGCTTGCAGTAGCAAACCAGCAACTTGGTCAAATGCAATTGTGAACGTTACATTATTTTCGTTTACTCTAAATGTATCTAGTAGTTAGAAAGTTAGAATGTTCGTTTCAGACGCACGAAACTCAGCTCGAACTTTACCACTGCCCAGGTAAACCATTCAGTGTACATTTATTTGATTATGCTCTACCCAGGGCGCCCAGCAGAACAGTCCAAGTCTCACCTTCAATTTACACCATCATGTGCAAAAATCTGACCACCCTCAAGACAATATAAAGATAAAATGAGATACAATAAAATATTAACACAAAGACGGCACTAGTACCTTAAATCAGTTAAACCACTGTGTTAAAAGGAACAGAACCGTGACGTGTTCATCTTCACCGCGACAGATGTGGATCTTAACCAGATTTTCCGACTGACTGGCTTCGGTAGAATGTTCTATACAATAAAAAACCTCGAAAACGACACAAAAGAAGTCACCCATCCGTTTATTCCCCGACTATATAAACCAGTTGCCTGAAGAACAAGAGCAATCTAGTTTGAGAAGACACTCGCGATGAAAGTCATATTTATCATATTACTATTAGCAATCTCACTCTCAGCAGCCTACGCTGCAAAAGACGACCAGGTCAGCCTGGCTGTAAAAGACCCTAAAGCTATGCTACGTCTGTTCGGGGACTTCCAGAAGACGTACAGCCGACACTACTCACGCTCGCAGAGGAGACTGAGGCTGCAGAACTTCAATAGTTTTGTGAAGAACGCTGACGAGTTGAATCGGATGGATAAGGATGTTCAGTATGGTATTACGTTCTTTGCAGACCTCACGGCTGCAGAAGCAAACAGACTACGGGGCATCAACCAAACTGCCCTATTCCAAGACACAGAAGAATCAACAACCTCTGATGATGATGATGATGATGATGATGATGATGATGATGATGATGATGAAGATACTGCTGATCTGAAGATCGCGAATGACGTCAGATACGGACCTATAAAGAATCAGAGCCCTTGTGGATCGTGCTGGGCATTTGCTGGAGTTGGGCTCTTAGAAGGACACGCATATCTCACCACCGGACACTACGTAGCGCTTTCTGAGCAAGAGGTTATAGATTGCACTGAGGGCTCCGGGACCGATTGGGGTGATTTAATGGCTGGTCTCAGACAAGTGAGGGATCAAAACCATCTAGCCACAGAAGCTGATTATCCCTATAAAAAGAACGACGGTTGGTGTAACGCCCGCCAACACTCCAATGCTCTTCCCTTTAGAATAACAGCAGTGAACCACATCAAAGGAGATAACCGTTTGTTCAGCGCGCTCCAAGATGCGCCAGTGGCAGTGGCTATGAGCTTCCCTTCAGCGCTGAACGGGTATAAATCAGGTGTGTGGAGAGATAGAGTGGGACAATGTGCGGGCACTCCTATAAACCACGGAGTAGTGGTCGTGGCATACAGTTTTCAGCACTGGAAGGTGCGAAACAGTTGGGGCAGCAACTGGGGGGAGCAGGGCTACATTAGGTTCAGCAGGAGGGTCAATAACCTTTGTAGGATAAGTGATGTTGCTACAACTATTTCCCTGCAGAAAACCAGTGCAGTTGAGGAGGAGGAGTAGGACCTTTTTCATTTTAATCCTCGCATTTAATGTAGTTTTTCTTTTGGGTAAATCGTAAAAAGTAAAACTATTTTTTTTACTTGTACTGTGACATCGGAAATTTACTTTTGGATCTTAAAAGGAAAATTTAATAATAATATAAACTAAAGACGTTGATATATTTCAAAATTCTTGTTTAGATTCTTGTCCTCTTTCCTCCGTTGACAGTCACATTAACGGGTAATACTCGTAAAATATCTGAGTCCAACTCGGCTCGCGTCTCGGTAGGTTGTAAACCTACAACCATTGCTAAGGGGTGCACGATAAAAATAAACATGCTCGGATTTTTAAAATTTTTGTACTATTGTTTTCTAGAGACTGTGGGAATTCTCATAGTACCAAATTTGTTTCACCTTTTTGAAATAATCAGTGAGTATCGACTAAGTGCCATATTTGATGATGCGCGGCTTTTGGAGCAAAATTAGGTGTAAAAGTCGCGTAATTTGACGAAATTCGTTGATTTTTGTCGTATTATTCTGTCATATCTCAGGTTCCTGTATATGAATCATTCTGAAAATTTGTCAGAATCTTCCAATCTTACTTAACTACCGAACCTAATTTAGTTGGGAGTGATTAACCTTGATTAAGAGGTCTAAAAATGACAAAATAGGTATAAATTCGTTGATAACTCAAATTCTGACAATCAAAATTGCTCAAACTAAATTAGGTTCAATAGAACAAAAGTGTTTACGTAAGCTGACCAAATTTCAACAAAATTGTTATTTGTTATATAGGAAGTATTATAACTTTTTGATTGTTTCCGAATAATGTGCTGGCCGAAATACGAGCTAAAAACCATTCAATGGTCAGCGCGCGCGTCTCACGGTCGATGGCGCACGGCCTACCATTGCATCACAACAATATTTCATTTCTATCAATTTGAATTGCAAGATATTGTATCAACATTTCCAATTTTGAATTGAACTTGAAGCAATATGAACCAACTTATAGTTTATCACCCTGACAAATCTTAATATGACATCTAATAGTAATAATTTAATTCGTTACATTTAATGATTTTAAAATTATGATGTTTGTCACACAGAATTTTGTGCGCTCCAATGCTGCTTTAACTTTAATTATTCGATCATTTCTTGATATTCAGCCTTCATTACATAACACTATAAGTATAACAGTTAGTGTTATTCAATCATCTTATTCTTAAGTTAAGGGATAGAAGATATCTGAGTTAGGGAAACTAAAATCTTCACCAATCACCTTTTTGGGAACGTGGGGTGGAGAGAGGATGTGCTTGGGGAGTATAAGGGAAGGAGGTTCAACATATTTACATGTACATCATTCCGTTAACTTACAGATTCTCACACAGGGAGGTTCGTTAGCTGCGACTAGTTGACTATCCTGACAAGTTGCCTTGTTACCTCCCTTGTTAATATGGTCAGATAGACAAGTGAGGATTATCTCCAATCCATGTTTAACTGGTAACTTAGGTTCCGTCTTGACGATTCCCCATGTAGAGTCGAGGTTGCTGCAATCTGAAATTATAATGATTGATCTTCAGTCTTCACTTCGTATTCGGTATTTGTTGTGTTAATCGCAACATAATATTACAAGTACTTTAATATCTAGCACTGCTTCGCACGGTACATGAGGCGCAGTGAGCAATTAACACGTAACCCACTGTTCAGTGTGTTATCTCACCTTGATTTTCTGTCACTGCTATCTCCGTAATCCCAAACAATCTACCGTCATTACTTTCTACCTTGACTGTATCTCCGTACTTACAGTCGGTGATAAGAGGTAGGTTGTCTAGTGCTGCTTCCCCGCTATAAACTGTCAGAGAAAAGCCGCTACACTCTCCACCCTCGCATACTGAGCAGTCAGTCTGAGAGCAGGTCCAGGTAGCATGAATAATCTCTTTATAAGGGACAAGGTCATATCTGTACCGCACTACCTGCTTCACACAATGAACCTTATCAAAGGTTAATGTAAACCAGGAGGCACCCGAAGACCACGTTCCTTTGTCCAGGTCTATAGCGTGGGGAGCATCCCACCCAGTACTGGACTGCTCAACTCTCGCTGGTATTATCTCACCAGCTAGTCTTTCTCTCGGTGCTAAAATAACAAGTGTTATGGGTACTCATATTAGCAACAATTGTTGGACGTTAGGGAGTGAGTACTCCTCAAACCACGTTAAATTAATTCCTTCTGTAACGTCCTCAATAAATGTAATAGATTTGTAGTGTTGTCATTAGTTTAGCATATGATATTGAAATGCTGCAATGATTCGTGATTGTTTGAAACATTTTACCTCAGAGTATACTCTATGGAACTGATAAATGATCTAATTACTAATAAATCTAAGTCTGATTAAAATGTGTTCTGTTTCTTACCACTGTTAGCAAAATAGAGAAGAAGTTGGAGCACCAAGAAATGAATTATCATCGACATCATCAACTGCAGCGCTGTAAAATTATAAGCTAAGTTTTTGAAAAATTATAATACGTTTTCATATCTCATTTAAACAGGTGCGTAGTACAAAGTCAGCAGGTTATTACAGAATCGAGAATTCGTTAACTAGTCAGAGTCTGATTCCATGCATTTTCGGGAATTGGCTAAATGCTTTTGTTTCTACTTTTATGTTATTGCTTCGAATGCAGAACAAAATCTAATGTGGTCTATAATCGTTGTTCTAACTCAGAGTCCTAATTTACCAGGAAAATTTGAAGCAGACGCAAAAGCAAGTACTAGTAGTTGGAAATATATGTAGTGGTCTACAACAACATAGCTTCCTCTCGGCAGTTAAAGACACTCAAGATGTAAGGCACAAGCTAATGTTAAGTTAAAGTCGCATAACACCAGCTCTAAAAGTAAAATAGCAGCCAATCCTTAGGCTTCAACCGTTAACCAAATCCTTCTGAGTGATCTGGTTGTTTAGATGGTTCTACTTCTCTTAGCAGGCAGAGGTTGGGATAATGACCTTGAATTCTATTTAATGATATTCAGAGGAGTTAGTAGCTGTAGCAGCAGGAACCCGTTTAACTTTAAAGTGGTGTCAATTAGACTCAAGAGACTAAAATAAGTATTACCTATTTAATTCGCTGGCTCACTTAAATTTACACAAATTGAACCGTCTCACTCTTAAAGAAGCGACAAGGCCTATTTCATTGAGCTAGTGAACTTTATAGCTTGGAAGATGCCGCTATTGTTAACGGTATTTTGTCATTGGCAAGATCGTTAGGAAAAGACAAGTTCTATTGAAGCTTCAGTAACGACTGTGCGTATTTACAGGTAAAGACTTGAAGTAAAACATTATAGTTTGTTCCAGAAGTAGAGGATCATTGTGAATTTGGAATTGCTGGTCGTTGTGTATTGTTAAATCTTATGTCTAGACACTTAGCTTCTTTGTCGAACAGTGCAGATTATGGGCTAACGAATGATGCCTGCGCGAGAGGGTTCTGGTTAGAGCAATAACACACATAACACCGCCACGAACAATAGTTATATTTTAACTTACCTGGGGACCCCAGGCTATATAAATGTTCATAAACATAGAGCTAGAGATTCGGCGGAATGACAGGCTGTGAGGCTGAGCGCTGTCCAGTAAATTTTAATAAGTGCGTAGCTTAGCACTACTAGTACTACTAGCTTACTAGCAGTAGCACGAGGGATTGTTATGAAAATAACGCCGATGTGCGTGGCACGAGGGGTTATTGTGATATACCTTCCAGCGTGAGGCGTTTTGTGTTATAAATATACAAAACTCTTTCGGAATACTATTAGTATTACTGCTATGGGACGGGCCGGGATCGAAAATAACGGGTGGGATAATTAAGACTGTACAAGTACAAGTACAACTACAAGGATTATTTTAAAAGCGGGGAAATCAGCGGAATGGATAAAAGGAACGGCGCCCCTTATTTTCTAATTTCTATCCCGTCCCTTAGCAGTATCCTGGAGGACATTTAATTTTATAGTGTAAAAGATTAAATTTCATTTTTATGCAATGGTGAAAAAGATTTTGCTCGAGATAATTAGAAGAATTTTTTAAAATGTAGAGAGGTGACAAAAATAATCGTTAATTTTAGCATCTATTCTCACAGTTAAATTGTTGTTAAAATGAATACAAGTTAGCATGACACATTTTTAATTGAATAAGTTTTTAGAATTTGAACATTACAAACCAATTGCTACACTTTAGATAAGATCGTATAAGTTTCAGAAACATAACTCTGCCGAATGCCGGCCTTTTCAGAACAAATTAATTTTGTTTAAATATTTGAGTGAAATGGAACTAAGCCACGGATTATAAAAGACATATTTAGACTTTAGAGATGCTAAAACTATAATAGTATAATACTAATAGTATAATGGACACTGATTCAATCCCTTTACACAGTTTTTAGACTGTATTGACAGCTGTTGAGTGTTGTGGAACATAACAAGAAAATAAAAAATAATCTTGTGCGAGGGTAGGGACCCATATGTCGTTTCTAACCCAAGGCCAAATAAACTTTAAGGAGGCTTCTCGACTCTCGTCAGTAGCCGCACCTTCTTACTCGGTTTCTGAACTGGAATTCTATGGGCTTTCAGACAGCCAAACTGAGTATTACAATCCCATCCTTCTAGAGTTCATTACAAGTAAGTGTAACACCCATCTTGAAGATCTTTGACACACTGACACAGTGCACACCCCATTGGCAAACAAACTTTGGATATAATCTTACATGCTCCCGAAGGAATCCCTGGTTTATGGTCTTTGTCATAATACAATATCATTAAACAGAATTCAAGGTCATTATCCCAACCTCTGCCTGGTTGGATGCTATGAGAACCATCTAAACAACCAAATCACTCAGAAGGATTTGGTTAACGGTTGAAGCCTCAGGAATGGCTGCTATTTTGAGCTGGTGTTATATGACTTTAACTTATTTAAAGTCACGCAATATTTTGCTGCTATTTTGCGTCAGCTAGTGAACAACAAGTTTACTACTGCTTTTGAAACAGCTGCTATGACACAATGCACTTGTTCACTAATGGTATTGGGATAGTTCCGTAATGTTGACTCCAGGCAAAGATCTACAACACATACAGTATATATATATATAATACGCTATATATAATACACTCCAACTTAGGATCTAACCTTTTTTTAGTACGTGGCCTTACCTTTACTAATGGTATTGTAGTAGCAAATAGCCTGTTGAACAGTGATCTGTATGCATGGGATCAGGGAAGCAATGGTCATATGCTCTTGGTGGCTCAACGGTTGTTGTTATCTTTATAACTTACGGCAGGACCAATTCTATACCATTTGGTATCTACCTTGAAACTCTGACTCTTTAAAGAAAATAGTTTTAGTTCATTTCATTTGTACATGCCGCAGAGGTTGAATATTTCATAAACTCATAAAACTAATGTCCCTATTAGAATACTTTTCTACTGTTGAATAGAATATAAAAAATAATTATAATTTGGCAACAACTTCGTATCTTGTAATTGTAAATTGACAACTTAACTATTGCTAATATTTATTATAGCGCAGCGCGGTTTAGTTATGGTAATAATTCATTTGTTGGTGCTCCAACTTCTTCTCTATTGTGCTAACAGTGGTAAGTTACAAGCTAGGCTGAGATGCTCTTTACAACTGCAGAAAAAACATGTATAACACACTGCTTGTCGTCTATCAGACTTACAATTTATAAATAATTACATTATCTAGCAACCCTTGTGTATTGATCCATATAAGTAACACGTGTAATTTTAGCTCCAAGAGAAAGACTAGCTGGTGAAATAATACCAGTGAGAGCTGAGCAGTCCACTGCTGGGTGGAATAGTCACCAAGCTATAGACCTGGACATAGGAACGTCGTCTACAAACAAGTACTGGTTCAAGTTAACTTTCGATAAGGTGCACTGTGTTAAGCAGGTGGTGTGGATTAGCTCTAGTGGGAAGCTCAAGGCTACCTGGACCTGCTCTCAGACTGGCTGCTCAGTATGTGAGGGTGGTCAGTGTAGCGGCTTCTCTCTGACAGTCTACATGGGGGAAGAAGTACTAGGCAACCTACCTCCTGACTGTAAATACGGGGATACAGTCAAGCTTCAGAGAAATACTGGTGATACCTTTTATGTTACAGAGATAGCAGTGACAGAGAAACAAGGTAACACACCGAACAGTAAGATACGTGCTTTAATTGCACCTTACATGCCGTGAGAAGCAGTGCGGACTCATTGTAAGATGGTATTACAAATACAATACTTGAAATATTATGTTGCGATTAAAAAAAGTCACAACAAATACCGAATATCAAGTTGTTATATTTACCGAATAGGAAGAAGAAAGCAATGATCAATAATCTTAATTTCAGATTGCAGCAGCCTCGACTCTACATGGGGAATCGTCAAGACGGAACCTAAGTTACCAGTTAAACATGGATTGGAGATAATCCTCACTTGTCTAGCTGACTATATCAACAAGGGAGGTAACAAGGCAACTTGTCAGGATGGTCAACTTGTCGCAGCTAACGAACCTCCAAAGTGCTCCTCTGTCAGTATCAGTAAGTTAACGGAATGATGTGACATGTTCATGTAAAAATATCACAAGTGAATAGATAGAAGAGTAGATAATCCTTTGCCGCCGTATGGCGGTCACGCGCTACTGCAAGCGCGAGAGGGCTCTGGCCAGATCAACTACTAGGAGGTGCACCATAAAAATAAACTTGCTCGGATTTTAAAAATTTTTGTACCATTGTTTTCTAGAGACTGTGAGAATTTTCACAATACCAAATTTGTCATACCTTTTTGGAAAGATCAGTGAGTTTCGCCTAGGTGCCATATTTGATGGTGCGCGGCTTTTGGAGCAAAATTAGCTGTAAAAGTTGATTCACGATGTCAATCCTTCGCAGCTCGGTGAGGCACAGTGGTGCATCTCGCCGATCTACCGAAGATCGGTAGATCTTCGGTGGTTGCGAGAAGCATTATTTGATGCGCGCGCGACCCAGTAGTGCATCGCGCTACAATTGTAAAAGTCGCGTAATTTGACCAAATTTGACCAAATTCGTTGATTTTTGTCGTATTATTTGGATATATCTTCAGTTCCTTGAATGAGATCATTCTGAAAATTGGCGACAACCTTCTAATAGGGCTTTCACAACTGTCCGAAAAATTTGGTGGATATCGAAGTTGATATAGTGATCAAAATGGAGCAAAATATGCTGCTTTTAGCTGTAACATTATGTTTGATGGTTGGATATGCTTTAAACTTTTCGGACACCTTCCTTGTAAGTCTATGAGTAAGCTTACCAATTTTTGTTGCAATCGAAGGTTGGGAAGGATACTTGATATCTATTTGTTTGAAGAAAATTGTGCTGGCCGAAATTAGCGCTAAAAAACCATCCTACAGTCGGCACGCGCGGCTCACTGTCGATGGCGCACTACCTACAACTACTTTCCCAAAAGAGGATTAGTGGGACATGAAGTTAAATGACGCTATCTAGCGTCATTTAACGCTTGTTATGCGAGTACACTGTCGCGAGGCGACAGCTAGCGCTATTTGCAAAGAATTTCTGGCCTTTTTGTGGGCGACATTTAGCGCTATCTAGCGCTAGATGACGCTAAATACCGAAATTCAACTGTCGGTAAAGGTCCAATTAGTGAAGATTTCCCTAACTCAGATATCTTATATCCCTGCACAAATGGCGCGCGCGCGACAGCAGCAGTTAGTGCAGCAGTTAGCAGCAGTTAGCAGCAGTTAGCAGCAGTTAGCAGCAGTTAGCAGCAGTTAGCAGCAGTGAGCAGCAGTTAGCAGCAGTTAGCAGCAGTGAGTAGCAGTGAGCAGCATTTAGCAGCAGTGAGGAGCAGTTAGCAGCAGTGAGCAGCAGTGAGCAGCATTTAGCAGCAGTGAGCAGCAGTTAGCAGCATTTTCTTTGCACTTTGGCCCTCCTGTGCAGCTGAACTTTTAAAAATGCAGCAGTTAAAGCAGCATTGCATGGAACGCACAAGATTCTGTGTGCAAACATAATTTTTAAAATGCAACGAATTAATTATTATTTAACATGATAATTGTTTATCTATCATTAAAGAAATCTAATTCATTTCTAGTTTTCATTTACAAATCTAAACGATTTTCATAACGCGGATTTCTTTCTCGCACAACTTTCAAAACCATGATTTGAAGGAATTTTTCCATCTCCAGCGCCATTGTATGATATTTGATAGGCGATTTCATAAATAACAATTGTAATAATGTTTATCTAATATATTTAACAAGTACATAATTTTTAATCTATAAGAGAAGAATGTTTTCTAAAATGTTTATAAAACAAAATTTCTTACTTTACTCATAAAAGAACAAGCTTATTTTAATAGTATTTTAAGAATATCTATATTTTATAATAACTGTGATGATTTATAATAACTGTGATAATTTAGAAAAATGTATTAATTTACTTTGATTTCTACAGTCTCTAAGAAAAGTGTCGTACAAGACACTTTTATCTCTCTGATCGATTCAAAAATAAAACCGCGGTGGAAACCTAATAACGCTAGTTAGTGCGCCATTAACACTAACATACAGCGAGTCTCCATCCTAACAACGCGATAATTAGAGTAAAAGAAACCCATTTTTTGAAATATTTTGCGATATTTTCTTCTCGCTCATCGTTTAATCACAAAATGAAACCTTCCATCAGACGTTGTGCAATTGTATAAATTTCCGAAGTTTATTGAGAAAGTATAGCATTCTTTCGATAAGTAATCATCATGCGTGTAATTGTTGCAATATACCGTCAGCCATGACCATCACAAACGAATGATTCTTGGAACACGATACATCTAACAGTCGGATTTGGTTACCATTGGTTACCATTTTCCCACTTTCTTTTCATTTCAATGCATTGTGCAACTAGAGTAATTGTGGCGCCTATTAAAATATTAAAAAATTAAATGGTCCCTTGTACGTTTGTGAATATGACATTTTTTCCTCAAATTCAAGGACACAGCTGACAGTAACCAATTTCATTTTCAACAAGCTTCACGATAAAAATATTTCGTATTTCTTTTGAAGAACTCTGCTCTGCATTATTTTTAGATATCTGTTATTACAGGCTACACCGACAGCTAAGCCAGTTCAATGACTGATCTCAAAGATTACGGTGAGAAGGATGGCGAGGATATGGCAGCATCCGACACCCAGTGTAAGCCGACTGACAATAGGGACAAAATGAAAAAGAACATAACAGTTTTACGAGGGATAGCATTGGTGGTTGGTACAGTTATAGGAACTGGGATCTTCATCACTCCAAACTCTATCACCAGGAGAGTGAACGCTCCTGCTACATCAATCCTGGTCTGGCTGGCAGGTGGGGTGATGGCAGGTGTCGGTGGTCTTGTCTTCTGTGAGCTGGGGACCATGATACCGGTCTCCGGGGCCGAGGTTGCATATCTTAAAAAGATATACGGCCCTCTGCCTGGCTTTTTGTCAGTGTGGCTAATGCACTTTCTGTTAGGTGGTATGCGTCGTGCTATTGGTGTACTAGGGTTCTCTAAGTACTTCTGGACTCTATTTTACGAGAATCCAGAAGTTGAAGTTAACTGGTGGGTCTCTAAACTAATCGCTCTATCAGTCTTATACATCATAGTTGCACTCGTCACCTTCAAACCGACCTTCATACTAAAATGTATCGTGTTCTTTACTTCTTCCAAGTTTGTTGCGACGATAATTATAATAGTAGCAGGATTTGTTTATCTAGCTAAAGGACATACAGAAAACATCTCTGTGGGCTTTGAAGGGACTAACACTGATGCTAAAGAGTGGGGAGATGCATGGAATGGGGTCATTTGGTCTTATCTGGGCTGGGAACAGATTTGTATTGTCACAAGTGAAATCAGAAACCCTCAAAAAAATTTACCTATCATAGTTTTGAGTTCCGTGGCGATAGTCACAGTTTTGTATCTGTTGACAGTCATCAGCTACCACATAGTTTTGCCTCTCAGTATTATGACGCAGGATAAAGCGGTGGCCAGTGAATTCGGGTTCCAGACCATGGGAGATGCAGGGAGGATAATCCTGGCTCTTACTGTAGTGCTGTCAACTTTAGGAAACGTTCAATGTACCTTTCTTACCCAAAGCCGGTACATTCACTCCGGAAGTGTGGAAGGTCTTCTTCCTTCTTGCTTCGGCTTGGTCAGCAAACGCTTCAGAACTCCCATAGTGTCCATCCTGTATCTGACTGGAGTTACCTCGGTGTTTGTCATAGTCGGAGGAATTGATGATCTCATCAGTGCAGCAAGTTTCACTGTGTTCCCGTTCTATGTTGCTTGCTCAGCAGGTGTTTTTGTCATGAGAAAAACACATCCTCATATCCCCCGGCCTTACAGAGTACCACTAATCTTCCCTGCTCTGTTCATTCTCTTCGGTCTTTTTGTCTTTATCACCCCCTTCTTGGGTGAAGATTGGTTGATATCTTTGATTTGGGTTCTGATCCTGCTGCTGGGAATTCCTCTTTATTATCTTATTCTGAAGAATGTGTTACGGTTGGAATTCCTTGGGAAGTGGGATGCAACTGTCACGGCACTTCTGGCGAGACTGCTGAATTGTGATTAAATTTGCACTGTAGTGGACTGAACTTGTAATTGGTGTTAAACAATTGCATACAAACATTAAATTTGTATCACAATTATCTTGTTCTGGTTGATTATATTTGCAGTTTAGTTATAGTACTGCAGAGATTCGATCAGTAAGTGCAGAATGTTGGAAATGTGAATTGTTTGATTTGGGCTAATTAAGGTTACATACATTATGCTATTATGATTATTCAAACCTGGCCTTTTGGAAATGCATCAATCTTGTGCCAAAACTTTCATTCTCACTTTGATTTCGGGAGTAAATATTTAATGCAGATGTTAGATCTGAATCTTTACAATTATCCAAAAATTACAAAATTGTTAAAATTCTTCTTGATTTATGATTAGAATAATTTTTTTTTTTCAAAATATTTTTTTCTTGGATATTTTGTCACTAATAATAAGCATGAACAAATTTAATTTTTTTTTCAAATTAATAACGAGCTTATTATTTCAATATAATCGCTGAAAACATACACTTCAAATACATGAATCAACCATAACAGTTAAATGTCGAAACTATTTATAAACAATTAAATTCACTACTTTACTAGTATGTTAAAATCACTTTTGCGAAGACGTTACAATTTTCGATCATAATCGATTTCACCTTGTATCAGATATGATAATAGAAATACCCCATCCATGACAACGAATTAAAGATACTCGGCAATACAGTTTTCTTACTAAATAACTGTTATCAATATTATACACCACCCGTTTCAGTCGCACTGTTTTAGAGATGTTCTCAACAATTAGGGGTCGTTCACATATCACGTAATCAGCCGAGGGGGGGGGGGGGTTTCCAAACGATTACGCTAGTGTAATTTTGACACAATAGCTATGTGTAAAACTGATTACGGAGGGGGGGGGGGGGTTAACAATTGCCAACAAATTGATTACGTAATATGTGAACGACCCTTACCACCGATAATATACTGAGTACTGACTACCACTTTCCCATGATCACATCACGTCATCATCACGTGGGTTGAACCCAGTTCAACAGTTCCGTGTAATGGGACCCCACATATAATGATGAAAACACCACAGAAGTCCCTGAATTTTCAAATGTAAAGAAGAATTCTGCTAAACCGGAGTAACGCTTGGGAATAAGGCTTTGCTCTTTTTGTTCGTTAACTTATCTTTCTTCTGTAATAAAGGTTTGTTAGTTTTGGGTAATTTTAACTGAAAATGTGATTGTTTGATCCGGAATTCTTACAGCTGACGTCATGCGGTCATTCACAACTTGATGCAGAATAAATTATTCGTTTATATTTAATGTACTGCTTTGGAGAATGGTTTTAAAATAATTATATTCAATTTTGTGCTTTCAATTAAATGGAAGAAAAATCAGCACTTATTTGCAACATGTAGCATGTATGTATTTGCAAACTTTGTTTTAGATACCAGTCCCCTCATATAAGCATATAACAGTAAGTATAATTATAACGTAACTAGTCATGTTATTAGTATTATGCAATACTTGGTCATCATCTATACTTTCTTAAGTGAACTCATAGGATTTTTATACTGAAAAGTTACATAGGTGCTGATATTATGAAATCAATCCAAAAATTATCTAAGTTTTGAGAATCGTCAAAATATTATACATAACAACAGCTCTTTACATTTTACGTTAATGATCAGAGGCGAGATGTGAGATAACAATATATTAATATCGATGAAATATCGTTTAAAGTTTCAGTAATGGATGTCATGATTTGTACTGATTTAATTAACACCTCTCTTTTTAATCTCTCCAAAAACCATAATGGTGTTAAGAGAGTAGGGTCAACACGATTTTCTACATTTATTGCAGTCGATCTCATTTATTTGCTACATTCATTGCAGTCGATCTCATTTACCAGCTTTGCTTTACAATTATTTTAAAAATAACATGTACTTGTAGTAACGAATATCATTTTTGAATTAAATCTGCATTGTTTTTATCGTTTCTACACTTTACAGCTTCTGACAGCAGCTTCAATGACTGATGTCAAAACCAACACTGAAACGGCAGAAGAGAAGATTGCTGGACCAACAATGGAGAGTAAACCTACCGATAATAGGGATAAGATGAAAAAGAACATAACAGTTTTGCGGGGCATAGCTCTTGTGGTTGGAATCATGATTGGCACGGGGATCTTCATCACTCCAAACTCTATCACCAGGAGAGTGAACGCTCCTGCTACATCAATCCTGGTCTGGCTGGCAGGTGGGGTGATGGCAGGTGTCGGTGGTCTTGTCTTCTGTGAGCTGGGGACCATGATACCGGTCTCCGGGGCCGAGGTTGCATATCTTAAAAAGATATACGGCCCTCTGCCTGGCTTTTTGTCAGTTTGGCTTAAACACCTTCTGTTGGGTGGTATGCGTCGTGCTATTGGTGTACTAGGGTTCTCTAAGTACTTCTGGACTCTATTTTACGAGAATCCAGAAGTTGAAGTTAACTGGTGGGTCTCTAAACTAGTCGCTCTATCAGTCTTATACATCATAGTTGCACTCGTCACCTTCAAACCGACCTTCATACTGAAATGTATCGTGTTTTTCACTGCTACTAAGGTCGTTGCTGCGATAATTATAATAGTAGCAGGATTTGTTTATCTAGCTAAAGGACATACAGAAAACATCTCTGTGGGCTTTGAAGGGACTAACACTGATGCTAAAGAGTGGGGAGATGCATGGAATGGGGTCATTTGGTCTTATCTGGGCTGGGATCAGATTTGCACCGTCACAAGTGAGATCCAAAATCCTCAACGAAACATACCTATCATAGTTATGAGTTCAGTGACAATAGTCACCGTTTTGTACCTGCTGACAGTCATCAGCTATCATATAGTCTTGCCTCTGAGTATTATGACGCAGGATAAAGCGGTGGCCAGTGAATTCGGGTTCCAGACCATGGGAGATGCAGGGAAAATTATTTTAGTACTATCCGTAGTGCTGTCGGCTTTAGGAAACGTTCAATGTAACTTTCTTACCCAAAGCCGGTACATTCACTCAGGAAGTGTGGAAGGCTTTCTCCCCTCCTGCTTCGGCTTGGTCAGCAAACGCTTCAGAACTCCCATAGTGTCCATCCTGTATCTGACTGGAGTTACCTCGGTGTTTGTCATAGTCGGAGGTATTGATGATCTGATAAGTTCAGCTAGTTTTACAATGGTACCGTTTTACACTGCTTGCTCGGCTGGTGTGTTTGTCATGCGGAAAACACATCCTGATATCCCCCGGCCTTACAGAGTACCCCTAATCTTCCCTGCTCTCTTCATTCTCTTTGGGCTGTATGTGTTCATCAACCCCTTCTTGGGTGGAGATTGGTTGATATCTTTGATTTGGGTTCTGGTCCTGCTGCTGGGAATTCCTCTTTATTATCTTATTCTGAAGAACGTGTTTCGGCTGGAGTTTCTTGGGAAGTGGGATGAAACTGCTACAGCTTTCTTTTCAAGACTGCTCAACTGTGATTAGATATTGTGGTACACGGGTTTTTCGAAATCATCTGCAGAATTTGATTATTTTGGAATATTTATTGGATTATTTTGGAATATTTTACCTAATTAGAATTTCTTCTGCCACCAATCATTGAATTATTTATATATTATAAATAATAAATTTTAATCCGATTTTAGGTAACCTAGTCCTTTAATGTTTAATTGAAGATTCTGGCATATCATATTATTATATGCATATCAATAGTGTGAACTTACTAAACTAATATGTACACGACAATCCTACTTTTTGATTTATAATGTTTACTTCCATAGTCCATACTTTGCAGATTATAAAATTATTATTGCACCGGTCTGGCTTTCATTTTAGAGCTTTACAGGGCTAATCATAGGTCGTTGAATTAAAGATGGTCCTACATTTTCCTGCTACCATTGCACCTTACTGAAATCTCTTTCTACTTACATAATTCATATTCAACACTTGAAAAATTATTAAATTACAGAAAAAGGGCAAAAAGCGGCCTTTTAATTGCTGAATAGCAAACAGTAAATGTAACTTACATCTGATGGAAATTTGAAGTGCTCTATTTTGTGCTTCGCCTTAGGACTTGGGGTTGGTGATGCCTTTGCTGCTGACACTGACACTGGCCTATCAATAACGTTGGAACCTAAAGCAGGTATAGTAGCAGGTAAAGCAGCTATAAAAATAACGAGCCGTTTGAAAGATTGACTACAAATTTTTACTCTGAAGATTTTTGAGCAATAAGGGGTTATGAGTATGTTTGCTGTTGGTTGATGAAGTGTTCAAGATTACGTTGCAACCGTGGATTGTAAAATCTTTTAACCGATCAACAAAACTGACTTCAGTCCAGAAAGTCATGAATGTACACAATAATTTAAAACACAAGGAAACATTTTATAAAGAAAAACTTAATTACTTGATGGAGCACTGTTGGGTTTGTTGTGGTTAAAGAAGGTAAAATGTTCCCAAGATAACCTTCTGCTGTCATGGTAACCGTGACGCGGCCTCGTTGCTCCTGGACCTCTGGGGTGGAGAAGTGGATATTAAGGAAGGTTCACATATAATTACATTACCTAATATCTACATATTCATATTTTACATTAACCACCCTAGATATATGAGTATATTGTGTATGGTGGCTTAAAATGGCTTATTTAATATGTGAACGATTCGTTAAGCTAATAGTTATCCGTATGTAGTTTTAATCGCCAGCTTAATTGAATTAATACTGGCAAAATTCATATTCTGAGATGGTACTAGAATAAATTTTGATTCATATTTTATAACTGTAACCACAAGTAACTCAAAAAAATGAATGATGATATGAATAATGCATGAAGTTACAAGAGTGTCTTTTTTTCCATAAAAGTTATGCAAAGGTTCTAAATCATAATACAAAACCATGCTGTTCAAGTATGCAAGTAATAAAAAAACACAGTTAATGTTAGGGATAAAGTTGGGTCCTGGTTAGGATGGGCCCGATTGGGTAAGGGTTAGGTAAAGGTCCAAAATCATGTTTACTGCTTAATATTAGGTGGTGAAACGTCTGCGGAGTGGAAAATCATGTTTACTGCTTAATATTAGGGGGTGAAACGTCTGCAGAGTGGAAAAGCATGTTCAATGTTTAGTATTAGGGGGTGAAACGTCTGCACGAGTGGAAAGGCATGTTTAATGATTCGTATTACGGGTTGAAACGTCTGCTGAGTGGAAAAGCATGTTAAAAAACCAAAAACAGCTATAAAAGTATAAATGGGAACTCAATAAAACTGCTGGATAAGTTAAAGCAAAATAAATTCTTAAATACCTCTAAAATACCATTGAATCACTACTAAAATACATTTAAAATAGTGGATATATTGGATATAATAGTGGATATAATATTGGATATACTCACACGGTCCTGATACCGTCTCCCCTCACGTGGATATTCTTTGAAGCTTTCTTTCCAGACCTGTCAGGGGTTCTGTTTGTTTTAAAGAAAAGTTTTTTAGAAGTGAAAGCTTTATAGTTGGGCAATCTTTTTGAAATCATATTAATGTTATATGGAACGAAATAGTTTTTAACTTTGGGCGAATAATACAGTCATCGAAAGAATATTTTCCGTCTAGAATTCGATTACAATTTGTTTTTGAATACCTTGTGCTGCGGCGATGTGGAAGATTTCTCGAGAGTTTGGGTCGCAAATTAAATTCTTTATCGTCCACTATATTGAGATTGTCATCAGAAAATATGTCGTCTTGAAATTCTACTCTGAAACAAAAGGAATTCAATAAATAGATGGAACACTACCAGATTTAGGTCAAACATAAGTTAGCACTGTGTCATGTTAACTGAAAGAATACCAGTACTATTTAGTCGTATTGATAGGTGACTCCTTGCTTTTGTCAAAATAATATCAGTAAATATTACATCTAATTTTCAAATGTCTAAATATGACCTGTTAGGAGTTGGTTCCAATGTCAAAATATTACCTGTTAGGAGTTGGTTCCAATGTTAAACTACTGAGGGCTTTAGTAAGCTTTTTGATGCTTCCTTTCGATTTTAATGCCTGTAAATTAGTCAATAGACTCATTTTAGTGTACGCCTTGATAGGGCATCTCAGGACAAAAATATGTTAACACTCATGATTGTAAAAATAAAACAACAAATTTTAAAAGTTGGTTTATTTAAGAATTTTCAGTTTAACTGAAATACTGAAATAGTTACTATAAATACTTGAATTCTAAAATATATTCAATCAAGACAATCAAATTTAAATAACGTAAATTAAATGTACGACAATCAAATAAATAACGTGAATTAAATATAATAACGTACAGCAAGTTGATGGTGGTTCATTTTGGACAGCGCAACCGTATCATCTAAATGTAGGCTTCTCAACAGGGACACCGTCTCGAAATCCAGGTCATGCTTATTCGCCCACTTTCTGAAAATTATGTTTGGATTGCAATCTGGTGATCTTAGATGTGAAGTTAACAACAATTTCTTGGATGAATTTCGTGTATGAATAAAACAGTTCAAATTTTCATGGCATAGATACTAAATTTTGTAAGATAGCTAATGTTAGGAGGTGCACTACCTACTAATATATCAGTTTCCTCAACAATTCCCTTACCTAAATGTATCAGTTTCCTCAACAATTCCCTTACCTAAATGTATCAGTTTCTTCAACAATTCCCTTACCTAAATGTATCACTTTCCTCAACAATATCCTTACCTAAATGTATCAGTTTCCTCAACAATTCCCTTACCTAAATGTATCAGTTTCCTCAACAATATCCTTACCTAAATGTATCAGTTTCCTCATCATAGAACTGAACCTCATCATCCCACTCGTTAAGATTACTTTCATTAGAGTAGAATTCCCACCAAGACACTATCTTTAGATTGTTAACGTACTCTTCTTCTCTTTTGTACCTGGGAGTCATTAGTTGTTAATAAGTAAATAATTAGTAAATAATAAGTATATAATTAGTAAATAATTAGTAAATAATTAGTAAATAATTTGTAATTTGTAAATAATAGTATCACGAGATTTTTATTTCCCGCAGTCAAATGACGAATGACTTGATTACATTCTTATTGAATGAGGAATTATATTTTCGAATTCATAGTCAGTACCTAAATAGAGATAAAGTAAAAAACCAAAACATATATTGTGTAAGCAACGCTCCATAAGTAATTGATTAGTAGTTTATAATTATCCGTTAAGTTATATACGCTAATTCAACTGCGTATAATGCGATTACACTATTAATTGCACGAGGCGCAGCCGAGTGCAAATTGATACAATAATCGCACGAGGCGAAGCCGAGTTCGATTATTGCAGTTATTTCACGAGGCGCAGCCGAGTGCAATAACTGGTGTAATCGTGTAATCATATTATACATGCAGTTAGATTCGCGTATAACTCCACGCTTCTGGTGTTATAACCAGTGCATTGATTTAATAATATAAATTTACATAATAATGATTTAATAACACACAACTAAATTTCCCACCTTGGAGTTATACATGAGTAGTTAGACAGTGTGGTGGCCTCGTCCAAATCATTTATCCAGTCAAGGTGATCCAACAAGTCCGACTCATCACAGCTCATAGCCGCACTTCGGTCCTGCAATTAAATAACTTTAAGATTTAATTTAACTTTAATTTTTAACTTTAAGATTTCAAGCCTTATATTGTGTGTTTCCCTTCGTGTCCAAAAGCATTATATTAAATAACTTTTTTACTTGTACTATGTTATTTGCTATAAATTCTGATATTTTTATGGAAGGGAGACGGGGTAGACCATGTTTAAACTTATTAGATGTTATTAGAAAAGACTTGACTAGTAGAAATCTTGATATTAGACTTAAGAATTTGACTGATTTCGAAGACCTTAGATTTTTAGCTTTAGATAGGGAGGAGTGGAAGAAGTTAGAAGATGGTTGATGTTTTTTGTTTTCTTTTTTATGCGTTTTGATATCTATAAGGTGCCTAGGATGCTCTTTTAAAGAGATATTTCGTACTTTGAAAGATTTACTACTACTTGTACAGGCGGAATATCTGCTTTTCACTAATGTATCTGTGAATTATAATAGGTATCAATTTCACTTCAAGGTACCTGTTTTGTTTGTTGTAGCGTATTTACAGATGCAGCAAAACCCCGAATTACCGCGGTAAATTGGGGTTTTACTGTATATGTATAAAATTTGCTTTAAAGCTTTAAAGTAAATGACAATTGTGTTGAACAGTGTATTTATCAGTAAAAGTGTTCATTTTGCACAATGTTATACATTCTTGTTCAATAGATATATTGTTAACTCTTATATATTGTGTTCTTCTTGTCTAAAAACCAATACTATATCATGTACTTACTATTCAGTTTTATAGATGTATCAAATTTAAGTAGAAAATGAAATGTCTGCATATTCATATTTCCGAAAGTATTTATTTTCATATTTCCGAAAGTATATATATATGATAGTAAGTACAATTTCAAAAATATGATTCTTAATAAGCTTTCATCAAAAAACCTTAAACCACCTACTTACATTTGTGGGGTTACCAACTATTCTCTACTTACATTTGCGGGGTTACCAACTATTCTCTACTTATATTTGCAGGGTTACCAACTATTCTCTACTTACATTTGAGGGGTTACCAACTAATCTCTACTTACATTTGAGAGGTTACCAACTATTCTCTACTTAAATTTGAGGGGTTACCAACTATTCTCTACTTAAATTTGAGGGGTCACCAACTATTCTCTACTTACATTTACGGGGTTACCAACTATTCTCTACTTACATTTGAGGGGTTGCCAACTATTCTCTACTTACCTTTGCGGGGTTACCAACTATTCTCTACTTACATTTGCGGGGTTACCAACTATTCTCTACTTACATTTGAGGGGTTATCCAAGTATTCTCTACTTACATTTGAGGGGTTATCCGACTATTCTCTACTTACATTTGAGGGGTTACCAACTATTCTCTACTTACATTTGAGGGGTTATCCAAGTATTCTCTACTTACATTTGAGGGGTTATCCAAGTATTCTCTACTTACATTTGCGGGGTTACCAACTATTCTTTACTTACATTTGCGGGGTTACCAACTATTTCTCTACTTACATTTGA
The DNA here is from genome assembly GCF_026151205.1 of Bolinopsis microptera. Taxonomy (NCBI): domain Eukaryota; kingdom Metazoa; phylum Ctenophora; class Tentaculata; order Lobata; family Bolinopsidae; genus Bolinopsis; species Bolinopsis microptera. The sequence continues at coordinate 6,131,633 of NC_087083.1, forward strand.
GGGGTTATCCAAGTATTCTCTACTTACATTTGAGGGGTTATCCAACTATTCTCTACTTACATTTGCGGGGTTACCAACTATTCTCTACTTACATTTGAGGGGTTATCCAAGTATTCTCTACTTACATTTGAGAGGTTACCAAGTATTCTCTACTTACATTTGCGGGGTTACCAACTATTCTCTACTTACATTTGCGGGGTTACCAACTATTCTCTACTTACATTTGAGGGGTTACCAACTATTCTCTACTTATATTTGCAGGGTTACCAACTATTCTCTACTTACATTTGAGGGGTTACCAACTAATCTCTACTTACATTTGAGAGGTTACCAACTATTCTCTACTTAAATTTGAGGGGTTACCAACTATTCTCTACTTAAATTTGAGGGGTCACCAACTATTCTCTACTTACATTTACGGGGTTACCAACTATTCTCTACTTACATTTGAGGGGTTGCCAACTATTCTTTACTTACCTTTGCGGGGTTACCAACTATTCTCTACTTACATTTGCGGGGTTACCAACTATTCTCTACTTACATTTGAGGGGTTATCCAAGTATTCTCTACTTACATTTGAGGGGTTATCCGACTATTCTCTACTTACATTTGAGGGGTTACCAACTATTCTCTACTTACATTTGAGGGGTTATCCAAGTATTCTCTACTTACATTTGAGGGGTTATCCAAGTATTCTCTACTTACATTTGCGGGGTTACCAACTATTCTTTACTTACATTTGCGGGGTTACCAACTATTTCTCTACTTGCATTTGAGGGTTATCCAAGTATTCTCTACTTACATTTGAGGGGTTATCCAACTATTCTCTACTTACATTTGCGGGGTTACCAACTATTCTCTACTTACATTTGAGGGGTTATCCAAGTATTCTCTACTTACATTTGCGGGGTTACCAACTATTCTCTACTTACATTTGAGGGGTTACCAACTATTCTCTACTTACATTTGAGGGGTTACCAAGTATTCTCTACTTACATTTGAGGGGTTACCAAGTATTCTCTACTTACATTTGCGGGGTTACCAACTATTCTCTACTTACATTTGCGGGGTTACCAACTATTCTCTACTTACATTTGCGGGGTTACCAACTATTCTCTTCTTACATTTGAGGGGTCACCAACTATTCTCTACTTACATTTGAGGGGTTATCCAAGTATTCTCTACTTACATTTGAGGGGTTATCCAAGTATTCTCTACTTACATTTGAGGGGTTATCCAAGTATTCTTTACTTACATTTGCGGGGTTATCCAAGTATTCTCTACACTGCTTCCCAATGAAATACGGGTACTCCTCCCCAGACGAGTTCCCACTATCCGAGCTAAACCTCCTGTTCGCAGCACTAACATTACTCTCAGTATCCCCCGCTGAGCTCCCCCTTACCGTCCCCTCCTCACTTAGAAACGTCTCCGTGCAGTTCTTCACCAGGTTCCCTACCACAGATATCCTCAGCTCCTTCTCAGGGAGTGGGGAGGTTCTGCGGGTCCTGTTGTACGTTCTCTTTACAAACCTCCAGACTGTTACCAAGGATCTTAGTTTCAGGCCTGCTGCCGCTGCTGCTGCTGCGGGAGCTTTCTTGTTTCTCTGGGATACAGTTGGACTCTTGCTGACGGGGGAGGGAGATGGTATCTTGTTTCTCTGGGATACAGTTGGACTCTTGCTGACGGGGGAGGGAGATGGTATCTTGTTTCTCTGGGATACAGTCGGACTCTTGCTGACGGGGGAGGGAGATGGTATCTTGTTTCTCTGGGATACAGTTGGACTCTTGCTGACGGAGGAGGGATTGCTGACGGAGGAGGGAGATGGTGTCCGGGAGCGGGTCCGATGTGGGGAGGGTGTCCTGCGAGGGAGAAGGGGACTTCGTTTAATTGAGAGAGGCGACACAGAGCCGGGTTCTGAGAGGTCCATAGTGGTTTTAGCTTGAAGGTTTTTCATCGCCAGTGGCGGTGGTGGTGGTGGTGAGTGCTCGTCAGAATTTAACATCTTGTTCCATCGTCACACATGTCTCCAGGCTGTGTTACGGTAAGATTGATTCGTTACATCTTACAGGAGAGAGATCTGGTTGTGTTCTTCAGACTATTTCTAACAAGGCATCAGGATATCAGGATAAGTAGACGAAAATACAAATTACAGTTAGATACAGTCAGACCCCCCCCCCCCCCCCCCCCTTAGACACCCATCCCCCCCCCCCCCCCCTTAAACCCCCTGGGTGTTTATTGTTATAACCCTTTCTTAGAAAATATGGCGAATATTTAACAATATGAATCATGGTAAGACGCAAATCTCAGTACACTTAAAGTTGCATGTTTGAATATTTTCCCGTTATTTTTTGTTCGATACTTTCAACTAGATCATACTAAATCGTAAGGAGGTCTGACTGTCAAATGAGAGTTGACTCCATTTCATTAAATCATTACAAAGAAAATCACAGCCAAAATAAGAAACACCGTACATAAAATATAAAACAATTCGATCTATAACATTAATCGAAAATTGGATCTGTTATCCACGGCAAATCACTGATGCTTTTACCAAATACCAACGAAAATTGTGAACTTTTCACATAACTTGTAGTTTTCTAAAATATTCAACCCTACAAATGCTTTATCACTATGTGTATATATGTGAATCCAACTCCGATTAAGGCTATACGACTTTATCGACAATATCATCGTCAAATTATTGTCGTGAAGAAAATTAGGTGTCAACGTTATGCAGCAAACCAAAGGACTATAATTTATGCTATATAACTAATACATAACGTCGTGTCCAATAAATAATGTAGTATTTTGTAAAAAATTGTATTGTTTTTTAGAATCAGTACATTATTTATGGAACACCCTGTATAAAAGGGTACACCCTGTATAAAAGGGTACACCCTATATAAAAGGGTACACCCTGTATAAAAGGGTACACCCTGTATGAAATGGTACACCCTGTATAAAAGGGTACACCCTGTACGTAGGCGAGATTGTTAACTTTCAGGATGTTAACAATTTAAACAGTTATATCTTAATTATTCACATATGGTATATAATTAGTCTATTTGCTTAGACGGAAGATAATTTAGCAATTAGAGACACGGAGTAATAACCTTTTAGTAATTATTGTTGGTCTTATAACTTATAACTTATAATTATGAAAAGAACTTGAGGAGAAACCGATCACTTAATCACTTAATTAATTAATTTATTAATTACTACTTATATATCACGTGTTTATCGAGGCCAAAACTTTTAAAAGAGCGGAAAATAATAACATTTTTGTATAACCTTCAAATATTCAGATTAGCGATAAACAAAGGATCATACAATAATGGGAGTGACAAATTGGGTACAATGTTTTATTTCTGCATAACTAGCACACACTAGCACGCACTAGCACACACTAGCACACACAAGCGAATACTAGCACACATTAAACTTGCAATTAACGCAGAAACAGTAAGTTTTTTGTATCCAATTGAAGATCAAGCTAATAGTTAAGGGACAAACCAATGTTAAAAAGCTTAATATTAGTACAATATTTCATACAATATTAGTACAATATTTCATATTATATATGATATCAAAGCTTAATACATTACTTTGTGATCGATAACACATTTAATGTTACATCATAAATTCTTGCTAAATTGTAAGTTCGACTTGACAAGGTGTTCGTTTTAGTGTTTCAATACATAATAACATCTATACCAAATGTATACCAAATGTATATATGGGACTATTTTGAAAAACTTAACTAAAGTACTAGCAAAATTGCCCGTTCTGCTCTAGATAAACATGTTATTTTAGAAATTTTAATTTACGTACCAAATATAAAGTACATGAAACGGACAATGACAATTGTCAAACAGTACGCAATACGCACACAAGAAACCTCCCCGATGAAGTGGCAATAACCCTTGTAACTTCGTGATATCGACAAAGGATACAATGCTATCAGGCTATAATGCCACCAAGAAACTAGAAAGTGGGGCTGTAACAGGATATAATGCCACCAAGAAAGTGGGGCTGTAACAGGATATAATGCCACCAAGAAAGTGGGGCTGTAACAGGATATAATGCCACCAATAAAGTGGGGCTGTAACAGGATATAATGCCACCAAGAAAGTGGGGCTGTACGTGACCCAAACATGTAATGGCAAAATGTTTAATTACTGTTTAATTTAATTATTAGAATGTTTTGAACTAAAAATAAAGCTGCTGAACGACTTCCAACTCTCTCTCTCTCTCTCTCTCTCTCTCTCTCTCTCTCTCTCTCTCTCTCTCTCTCTCTCTCTCTCTCTCTCTCTCTCTCTCTCTCTCTCTCTCTCTCTCTCTCTCTCTCTCTCTCTCTCTCTCTCTCTCTCTCTCTCTCTCTCTCTCTCTCTCTCTCTCTCTCTCTCTCTCTCTCTCTCTCTCTCTCTCTCTCTCTCTCTCTCTCTCTCTCTCTCTCTCTCTCTCTCTCTCTCTCTCTCTCTCTCTCTCTCTCTCTCTCTCTCTCTCTCTCTCTCTCTCTCTCTCTCTCTCTCTCTCTCTCTCTCTCTCTCTCTCTCTCTCTCTCTCTCTCTCTCTCTCTCTCTCTCTCTCTCTCTCTCTCTCTCTCTCTCTCTCTCTCTCTCTCTCTCTCTCTCTCTCTCTCTCTCTCTCTCTCTCTCTCTCTCTCTCTCTCTCTCTCTCTCTCTCTCTCTCTCTCTCTCTCTCTCTCTCTCTCTCTCTCTCTCTCTCTCTCTCTCTCTCTCTCGCCCTAGTTGCAGATAGCACAATTCGGTGGGAAACTACAATAATGTCACCATGGGAATGACATGCGCGCATAAATTTTAACGCACGATTCTTGGCAGGGATGAGGAAGGTGAATTTTAGAATTACTCCTAGCTCCTGGACCACAAACAGTTCTTTAGTAAATAGGATATGAAACCACCAACTAAACATTAAAGATCATAGCATAATATCAATACACAAACTAAGACAGTAAGAAATCTTAATCCGTTAGTACAGGTTCAGCTGGTTTTGAGTGTAGAGAATGAAGATTAGGCAGTACTGTTTTATACACATCTGTTTTAAACACCTCTTTAGTCTTATCTAAGCCTAAATTATGTGAGCTTGTACAGATTGGGGCACAGGAGAAGTGCATTGTTCACAGTAATTTAAGGGTTTATCTCAGACAGTTGTACATCTTGTAAGTAAAGGTAAGTAAAGGTAAGTAAAGGTAAGTAAAGGTAAGTAACGGTAAGTAAAGGCACAAGTATGAAGATGTTGGTGTGACTATTTCAAATACCTAGTGTTATAATAAAGAAGAGTGAAGATCTATAAGAATTTACTAGGTGCACATATACACCCCGACATGCAGGGGACACGGACACATGGGAAGCATTGTTTTCTGTGCTACTTATACTCTTATAGCTTTACAGCTTTATAGGACTAACTAGTGTAACCCGTGTCTACGGCTGGGCCTTCGCTATTGCAGTCGAATTGCTTAAGTATAACGGTGGAAAATTTAAAACGGTGGAAAAGTGTGAACTCGTTCAGTCGAAACTGGCCGAATTAGAGTAAATTTAGTTCTGAGCACCCATCACGTATCCAAAAGCAATACTTAATAGGCAATCTTGCGGCTCCTGGGCCCTGGCTCCACTGCCAAATTGCCAAATTATGTACCAAAGCTGTAATGAGGGGAGCTGTAAATGAGGAGATAGAGAGAGTGTGTGAGAGAGAGAGGGATAAAAACTGAAACACTTTAGTATCACATTTGGGGTACAAAACCATCAATTAAACCACGTCTTGTTTTTTATTTGCTTATTTGCTTCCTCATAGTTTTATCGGCACTATACCTAAAAAACCAGTATAATAACTCCGACTGTTTTCTTGATATCAAGCTGTTCGGACATTACACACGTACACACACGTCACACCCACACATTTATTGGGATTATTAGTGTAGATACCAGTTTTAAACAATAAAACAAAATACAGGTGTAAATATTTCAAATACTACGTATAGTAGGTACTGCAGAGTGGAGATGTTGGTGTAACTATTTCAAATAGCTTAAACTCGACATGTCGCGAAATTACCATATATGGTAATGTTACCATGGTAATATTACCATGTAAGGTAGCTGCTTGTGTAATTGTCCTCGCTACCCTGTTTAAGCTACACTGAATATTTATCAAGGGGTAATATTAAAGTCAACTTGTATATTCAATAGTTACTTGGATTAGTTAACTTATAGGTACCTGGTACAATGTACATAGCAATAAGCATTGTAGTAATGTCATTAATGTTATATTTATTTAATGTATTCACTATTATTTCGAATAGTTACTGAGCTTCTGAACTAAGCAACGCGATGTGAGAAATTTGAAAATTGAACTTTGAAACAATTAAAGTTTAGAAAGGCACATATTATAGCAAACTAAAAACAAAAAAGCAAAGAAAGATAATTAAAACTGAAAACAAAAGTGCCTACTCGCAATTAAGAAACAAAGTGTAGCTTGTATAAATTAAGAAGTTATAAAACTTTACAGCAATAATTATAAACCACCTCACACCTAAAGTGCATAGTGCGAGGCAACAATTAATAACAATTAAAACGTTTCTGCTTTAGTATGAGGATAATTACACTGGAGCATGTTACCAAACAGTTGCCTCCCATGTACCAACTGAGAAACTACCATATAAGGAAATGGTTCCTTGGTAGCACTAGTCACTACCATATAAGGAAATGTTACCTTGGTAGCACTACCATATAAGGAAATGTTACCGTAGTAGCACCACCATATAAGGAAATGGTTCCTTGGTAGTACTACCATATAAGGAAATGGTTCCTTGGTAGCACTAATGTTGCCATGGTAGCATTATGTTGCCATGGTAGCACTAATGTTGCCATGGTAGCACTAATGGTTCCATGGTAGCACTAATGTTGCCATGGTAGCACTAATGTTGCCATGGTAGCACTAACAATTATCAAACTCACGGACCACGTCAACTACTCGCGGCTCTACCAAAGCAGCTACAACTACAAAATTAATACGTCGGCTATATAATAATCCATATAATATAAAGGTAAATATAATTACTTTTACAGTAAAAGAATGTAAATATTTGTTACAATAAGGTACTTTCCCACCACCACTTATAGGCGTTGCAGACGATACACCGAGAGTTGACACATTTTTTTATTTACAAATCATCACCTGCTCCCTGGGCTGGCAGACCTCAAATATGACAGAAGCAGGGGTAAATACTCCTTTATAATATGCGGTATTGTACGGAAATTACGCGCGTTTAGCAATGTGCATAGTGCATTAGTGCGTGGTAATATTACTTTGCGTTTCATCGTGCGGGTTTCAAATTGAAGCATTTTTCCGAAACATTGTACCAAAATGGAAAATATTTGATAAGCACCTGATCATGTCGCCTGTGTGACAGCTGACTTATGTGACACTGACTTATGTGACACGTACATAGCTTTCAACTGCTCTTAATTCTTTTCAAAGTTGTTGACGTGGAAAAGTGTCTAAGTGGTGTTTGTACGTTATGTAAGAAACTACTTCTGTGGCGATGTTACCATATAAGGTAATCTTACCATACATGGTAATCTTAGTTTTACCATATATAGCAATGTTACCATATAAGGTAATCTTACCATTGTAACACTACCATATAAGGTGTCTATTGTAAAAAACGTGTACAATTTTTTATCGACACCTTGATAAAGTCGATGGGAATTAACAACTATTGACCGTGAATAAGATGGCACAGTTTGAAAATTACAGTTATGTCTTGCAAAAGAAGGGCGTTGTAAGGAGGATCAAGCGAATTGTAGTAATAGGTCGTATCGAGCAATTGAAGAATTAAGATGGCAAGAATTAAAGAAATTTAGTAGCAACAACTGAACTAATCAAGGTTAAACAGGTTACTAAATTTCAAAATAGCAAGTATAAGAATTAGTAACGATCCATTAGATCCTATCAAAGTTAACAGCCTTACATCATAGACTCATGTTTAGTGTTACGGTATTAGCAGGAATTTTGAACACTAAACATTATGACAATGTGAATCATAAATAATGTTCCTATACGGATATAACAACATATAGACTGCACTTACAATTAACATTTTAACTCGTTTTCGACAATAAAATTCTTCCCAATAATCAAAAGACTAATTTGTATTAAGAAAGAGGGTTTGAACCTAATAGAAATTTTATTGAATAAACCGCTGCAAAATTAAGCTAGAAATTTCAGTAAAAGATAAGTATGAACTACGACCAACCTTACCATGATGACATTACCATATTAGGGCATCACGTGAATACCAAGCAAATGCCTGATGCCATTGAAAGGACAGAATTGTGGTCTCTCCGTATTGGCGCAAAATATTTCCAAGGAATCTGACTTGACAGTATCTGACAGAGTTAAAGTTTTAAAGTGGTACAAAGGTTCACGAACCAGCAAGTCAGCCTGGCGCTCTGAGGAAACTTAGGAGGCTACTATGACTTGTGAGACATGTAAAAATTGTGATGTGTTCGCAGGTAATTACCCATTTACTCATCTGGGAATCTTATTTATACCAAGATGTACCAAGATGAATGGTGAACAAGGTATTAAGACTCCAGAACTATAGTGGTGGAACAAGGTATTAAGAATCCAGAACTATAGTGGTAGAACAAGGTATTAAGACTCCAGAACATAGTGGTGGAACAAGGTATTAAGACTCCAGAACATAGTGGTTGAACAAGGTATTAAGGGTCCAGAACTATAATAGTGGTGGAACAAGGTATTAAGACTCCAGAACTATAGTGGTGGAACAAGGTATTAAGGGTCCAGAACTATAGTGGTGGAACAAGGTATTAAGACTCCAGATCTATAGTGGTTGAACAAGGTATTAAGGGTCCAGAACTATAATAGTGGTGGAACAAGGTATTAAGACTCCAGAACTATAGTGGTGGAACAAGGTATTAAGACTCCAGAACATAGTGGTTGAACAAGGTATTAAGACTCCAGAACATAGTGGTTGAACAAGGTATAAAGGGTCCAGAGCTCCCTTATAAATTATAAATTTAACTGAGTAATATAATAGTGATGGGAGCAGCAGTGAGCAGCTATAGCCTGCATGTATATCATTAGCTCCCGTGCCTCATACACCCTCTTACCCCGTACTGGACCTCTATAATTGGGACCTTTATCCCACATACTGGTCCTCTGGTATATATAGAGTTTATTATATAGAGTATGATATAGTGCTGGATAATAGTATCCCCCACGTGATGCCCTTATATGGCAATGTTATCATGGTAACACTACTATATAAGGTAATAATAGCCTCCCTCTGCTGAATTATATTTGACCGCTTTACCATGATTATCTGGTCTACTTAATAATTCAGCATATTTATAGGTACAGCATTATAAATTTACATTTATAATCGATATATTTATACTAAACGTGGAGCTGTTAGATATAAATTATGTTATATATCCTTTATTATTCCTTGGATAATATACAATGCACCAGTGTATAATACTGTTGAGTTGAGGCTGCAGACAATGGTGCGGGATAAATTGAAGGTTCCATGTGTCACGTGAAAGAGCCGTTTGCTAATAATTTTTACTGTTTTTCGCTGGGTAAAATCGCAAAAATCGGATTTTTGGCCTATCAGCAAAATTTAAAATTTAATAAGTACCCACTTGATAATAAACATTTATTTTACTCCGCAGGCGGTGTCGCAAAATTTGCTACAACAATGCAAGAAACAGACAGGGCTAGAGTCTAGACACACTACTATCAGTATTTTAGTATGGGGTATAGAGCCTTTTTGAGAGACTGCAGCATTGCAGCGTGTGAAGCGATAATTAATTAACAAAACGACATCTTCAGATCTACACCACAACAGGGAACTTAATGGATTAATGAGTAACAAAGCTTTACTTTATTAGTAATAAAGGAGGCGATGAATGAGCTGAAGCAGGCTCGTCTTTATTAGTTTACTGCTCATTATGCTGGTACCAAACACGATGAATTGAAAAACTCAATCTTCAGATCAGTTCACAACAACAAGCGCCTAAAGCTTCATGGGTAAGATAATGAATGAGCTGGAGCTACTACGATGACTTAAAAGACCAACTTTTAGTAATGATTAAGGGGGCGTTCATCCTGTTTTTCTTGTGAAATTTGATTTCGAGAAAGCAATTAACCAACAAACTAGGGCCTGTGACCGAACTTTTGAGGATCTACGCGATAGTGTTCTCTATAAAGGTCCTATATTAGCTACCACCGAGCTCAACATCAGTTGCATAACTTGCCCATGTAGCATTTTCTCAATAAGCATTTATAAGAAATCAGCAATGCGTGTAATGATAGAACTATAAAGCTCAGGAAACAATGAAGAATGGCCACCTTTTCTGTTACATAATTTACCCGGGCTACGTAAATCGACAAGATCAGGCGCTCAACAAATCAACTACCGAGAATTATTTAAGGAATAAGTGAAACTAGACGATTAGCACACCAGTCACTATCAACCATATGCCACATTTTTCACTGCCAATTCACTGTCATATTGATAGCGCTAGCAGATGCTGATAAGACATGGGCTCATTTATTTTTATTTGTTTTAACTTCAAGCAGAGCACTATACTGATACAGAGCACTATACTATCTTACTATCGACTTGGCACTGCCCACTAATCGTTAATCCAACACAAGTAGCTCATAAAACAGTGCGTGTGATCATCTGTCGTATCAAATCAAATTATTTCTCACTATGTTAATAAATCATGATATGCAAGTTTTAATTTTTAAAGTTTTGGTTTTTTTAAATGAATAAACGATGAAGGTTACATTTCATGTTTAATTCCTGTTTAAGTTTAATTCATTATAATTTTCAATTCTCTTATTGACGTATATTAAATAAAATCATATTTTTATGTATCATATGATTTTGTAAACATTGGCCGGTGTATAAAAAACTGGTCCCCAAACAAACAAACAGGAGGTTCCGGACTCCGGGTGCCCACCGGATCCCGCGGGAGTCGGGACAGCCACGCCCATATTTGGTCCAAATTATGCCCAATTATGCCAAATCTTACTATATATAAAGCGAGACGATATATATATATATATTTCATGGCTGGACTTCTACACAATAAAAGAAAGCGGTTGTGATTAGATCGTCGAAAGTCTTTGCATCATTTATTTACATCAATTCTGAGAAATTATATCATTAAAGTAACTACAACAAATACGAATCATATATATATTTATTTATCCGCACCATTTTACTGACACCACGGCATCAACTTTAACACGGGTTTCCGCAAAAACCGTACAAGATATAAAACTGAAAATTTTTTAACTGATTCAAATGCTTTAATGGCCTTCAAATCAGCATGAAAAAATCGAAAATCGGCCAAGGAATAAGAATTTTAGTACCCAATATTTGGACCCCCAAGTGGTGTCAAAAACGCGAATTAAATAGGTAATAATTATTTTTACTGGGAGACTTTAGGGTAGGAAACTGATCCGGCCACCAAAGAGCCTTGACACCAGTCTTAAAGGTTTGACGGGTTCCTGCTAGTCATCTTAACATGCTCAAAACCCAGATTTCATGTGCTCTACTTGTGGCTAGTGGTCCCTGAACTCTTATATGAATTTCATGAAGATTGGACCAAAAATATATGATTTATGCCCATATTTGGTCATACGCACCAAATTCAATCGATTTTGGCCCATAAATTGGTAAAATATCAATATTTTTGAATGAAACTAACTTTATATAAAAGGTAAGCCTAAACTACACATTCTCTATAATCATGAGCTCAATATCTACATAACTGTTGATTCTGTGTTCAAATAAACGCACAAAATGAACAAAATCGCCCATATCTCAGTTAGCGATATTCACGAAACTGATTTAGCTCAAAACAATAGAACTCGATAGGGTTTCAATATTTTTATGAAACTTTCAGAATTGACGTAGAATCGCATTTTGACGTTTTGTAGTAGAATTTTGAGTTAGGCATTTTAAAAAATTGGCGGCCAAAGCCCAAACTGTGGGCACCGGTGGGCATCCGGAGTCCGGAACCCCCTCAAAAGTTCGGTCACAGGCCCTAGTTAGTTGGTCAATTGCTATCTCGGAATCTAATTTCACAAGAAAATCAGGGTGAACCCCCCCCCCCGCCCCCCCCCCCCCCCCCCCCCTTAAGTGTACTTTTGTAGTATACCTAACATGATCTTTAGGCAGTATCTAAAAGTGTATCTAAAGGCAGTATCTTTAGGGCAGTTTACAACAACAACAAGTGCATACAGCTTCGTTTATTATAATAAATGAACTACTTCACTGACGGTAAAATTTAAAAAGCTCCCAAACCTTCGTTTATACTTTATTATAAATGAACAACTTGGTGGACTGTAAAATTATCACAGGCGTCCCAAGGTTCTTGTGCAGAATTAAACTGGAGTAATTACTGTAAAAGTATACCAGGCTCCCAGAGATTGAGGTAAACTGGAGTAATTACTGTAAAAGTATACCAGGCTCCCAGAGATTGAAGTAAACTGGAGTAACTGTAAGAGTGTAAAAGAGTAAAGACTCATCATCATTAACTGTACTGTTGTACACTTGTACTGGGCACTCGACCATATCCAATGTTCCGCTTCAAAAACCCGAGAGAGGTTTGATTATTGAGTGTTGGTAGTGATATACACTTCATACAGGGACTTTTTTCCACTTCTATAATTTTTGACAAAATCTGAAAATCAAACTTCACAGTTATTTTTTACTGAATTTTTTAATATTTTACATCGAAGAGATAAGACATCTTCAGACAATTTGGTTATACAGTTTAGTTTTGATGTGGAAGATAAAGTGCGGTGCAGAATAATGCTTCTTGATGTAGTAATCAATTATCATCTCTGCCCTGTCTACAGCGTGCATGGCACTTAACACGTGATGCCCAAATATGGTAACACGTGATGCCCGAATAAGGTTGTTTCATCCCTACCCCGTCCTAGAAAAAGAAGTTAGCACCCCTAAAAAGCAAACAGAGGATTACGTTTATAACGTGCAGACTAACCTATAACAGATGAATCATAACTAATCTCAGATCCAACTTTACAAAAGTGCAGTCTCGTGAAGTACATACCACTATAAGTATAATCTAAATCTTATCTCAATTGTTAAGGAAACGCCCTTACAAAACTAAAAGATAGAGTCTGTAGAACAGTAGACTCATGCCTAAATTGGTTCCGAGCACTGGTTATGAAACTATACATGTAATGATGTCTGAACCGTCCCAGAGAAGAAACAGACAGACCTCTAAAGAGAAGTCTAAAGACCCAGCAACTCGCTCTCTTTACCATATAAGGAAATGTTACCATGGTAACATTACCATATAAAGTAATGGTTCCATGGTAACACTACCATATAAGGTAATGGTTTCATTAAGGACCCTGCAACTGTCTCTTTATCGTTTAGACTGCACAAGAGAGGAACATGTCTACAAGTTGTAGACATGTCCTTTCTAAAGCAGGTCTTTAACCTCCACTGCAGCTGTACTCTCTTATTTAAGTGGTTTGTAAAGCAGACTGTTATTATACTTTTATAGAACATCACCTCAACATGCGAGTTAATAATAGCAAGAGGCATGTTGTAAGTGTTGGGTAGTGAGCTGGTGCAGTCGGATAAACTGAGGTTAACAACGGTGACGCTACAAGTGGGGTGGTGGTGGGGTGGTGATACTACACTTCACTACATTATACCAGGTTTACTGTCCTTACTCTACTGTCTTCTAGTGGTCGCTGTCTTGTACAGCTCATTATTATTGTTGTAGGATTAATGAAGGGAGTGTTTACGGAGGAGGAGGTACGGACAATAAACACACTCCCTACAGGAGAGATTGATAGGTACAATCAATCTCACCAAAGACAATCAGTATATGAGGAGGTGATAAATACAATCAATCTCACCAAACACAATCAATCTTAGATTAGCTGCATTTATTCATCTGTAGTTGATTGTATCTATGGATTTATTAATTTATCAGCGCGTGGCTGCTAAGTAAGAGCAGCTAGGGTAGTTGCTAAAAGTATGGTATCTAGAGGTGTGACGAGATTCATATTTAGCAGCTAGGGTAGTTGCTAAAAGTATGGTATCTAGAGGTGTGACGAGATTCGTATTTAGTCAGATGATGAACATTTTAAGACATGTGAACACCGCAAATGGGTAAAACAGTGACATACCATTTGTACCCGACTATATATTGTGTGTTATCATTACCAGAGGAATGGGTGGTTTTATAAACGGAATGCAACCAAAGAGAGCCATAGGTGCACTGTGCAGCTCGTCATTCCGATATACGCAACATAACACATCTAGTATGGAACTGAAACTGTAGTCTGGAAGTGAAACTTGGCTGTTGAACGTGTTTATAAGTATTAAATCTATACTCTAAAGATTTATAGTCTTGTAAGTATTACTATTTATAGTCTATCGCTTTATTGGGTCTGGTATTGTCTGATCCTAACTTAAACATGATTAATCCACAAACTTAAAAGCAACTCAGCCAATAAAGAAGAGGTCAAAGCGTACTGATAAAGTACTGTTAGAAAGGCTATAGATAAAGTATTTCTATACTTTGTAAATATACTGTAAGATAACAGTAATCCTACATAGACTAATAAAGACTAATAAAGGAGGCCTCATATACTTTGAAGTATAAAGTAATGTAGGTGCGTAATATCAGCTCATCAGCTAACTGTAGTAAAATGGTTAATTGCTACTTAAAAGCAACTTTTATATTTATAATATTTGCATAATGTACTCATCCCTATAAGTATACGATATTGCTAACAACCATTTTTGACAAGTTCCTGTTAAAAGAAAGTGGTTAGTCAACATGACAATATGTGATAGTTATAGTTAACATGACAATATGTGTTCAAGTAAACCCAAAAGGATATGGCATGAGAATGAAATAAAAACATGCATATGAAATCTTCATAATGTGCCCGCTGCAATGTTTTTTGAAATAAGCAGGCAATATTTTGCTATAAACTTACAATAATCTAAAAGAATGTTACGGAGACGGTTAAAAATTTAAACTAACATTATAAAAGTATAAAGAGCTGCAATAACGTTATACACACTCACAACGTAACTGATATAATATGATATATATATTAAAGTGATACTGATAAAAGTAGTACAGTAAAACCCCGATTTACCGCCGATTTTGGGGAAAGAAAACTGCCGCGGTAAAACGGGGTTTGCAGTTAACCGGAGCGCGTTAAATCGGGGAATGCCTGTGCAAGTAAAACATAACCCCCTTATAAAAATAAATAAAACCAATACGGAATTTGTATTTAGAGGAGAGCGAGCTGGTGTTTTGTTTGTACTAGTACAATATATACCTTTAATACCACAATATTAGGACGCAGTGAAACTATGTAATAGTATCTTCAATAGTCCTCTAAATAAAAGAAAAGTGAATGAAAATAAAATAATGTGCGGTCTCATGAGGGTATGGTATCTTAATTTATCGTTTCATTTTACGTGTATTCGTACTACTGAGATCTCAGTACATATTACGACATTACGGTGATTCCGTGCTCTTACAGTAACCTTCAAGTTAAACGTGTTATGATGAGTATGTGTCTGTGTGTATATTTGTCTGTGTGTCTGTCAGTGTGTTTGTCTGTCTGTGAGTTTGTACGAGGATGAGTTACGAAAATATCGCGAATACAATGTGATGGTAGGGAGGTTGCATTCCACATAATATTTAGTGCTCTACTGCGGTTGTCAGACAGAGTCGGACAGAGTCGGACAGAGTCTGTTGACACGCAGACGGTATTCTGACGAGTATTTAGTGTTCAGTGAGAATGTGATATTAGCGGATTTTAGCGGATTTTAAGATCAAATCGGATAATTCAAGATATTTTTTTTAAAAAGCTGACTCAATTAGGGAATTAAAAAAATACGATGGGGTTAACAAAGTTGTTTTGTACAAATTCCACATATAATTAGTATTCTAACTACACTATTAGTGACATCTCATTTATCACAAGATCTTTATCTCAATCTTCAGTGCCTCAAATTATTTGTTATATAGTACTACTATAATAGTACTACTAAAAGTATTAAAACACATCTCATCTATAATCCATAAAAGCTGCAAGTGTAGATTTTGGTATTCATACAAAGTAAATCTCTCAGCTAAAACGGAAAAGGACGTTTGACCAAGATTTTGTAAGTAACTTTATTGCTGCTCGGAAAAGTCTTTTCAATATTTCGTGGGTGAGAATGAGAACCGAAATATACAAATTATATTCTTTGTTTTATATCGAGCAACTTGTAATTACATCCCTTTTTCAGAAGACAATTGCTTTGACAGGGTTCGAGGATGCTGTGAATATAGAGATCACTCTCAGGTGGGTGAATCCAAAATCAAAATTACAATAGATTACTGGACCCTTACAACACTGTAGGGTTGCCATTATCGGTACAAATTTTTTTTCGCGATAATCGATAACGATTTTTGGGAAATTATAATCGCCGATAATTATCGGCCGATAAAATCGGTTGGTAACCCTATAACACGGACGGCGGACCTTACCTCTAATGACTCTTCTCTCGTGGGTTAAACTTAATCACGTGATCGCATGTGAGACACGTGATAACAAAAAATTAGGGAAAATGAAACAGTTATAACTGTATACATATATATTGTACATTATACACTATAGCATATACATTATACATTATAAATGTATACTTACTTGTATAATATCCAGTCTCCCTCAGTTTCTCAGTGACAACTATTTCATTATATTTTCGTCAACTTCATCCTTGTATCATCTTAAAAAGGGTTGTGATTGTTAATGATAATTTGAAACCCAACAATAATCAATAACTTGATAAATTTTAAGAAACGTATATGAAATTATGCATGTTTATTGTTTATTATAGTAGAGCCAACGTTATTTTAAAGTTATTTCGAAGATGACAACATAAACAAGGGTACCGCGACAATTGACCCCCCGACAATTGACCCCCCGACAATTGACCCCCCGACAATTGACCCCCCGACAATTGACCCCCGACAATTGACCCCTATGTAATTATTCTGGGGTCAATTGTCGCGAAATTTAGGGTTTAGTACGACAATTGACCCCCCCCCCCCCCGACAATTGACCCCCCATGTAATTACACTGGGGTCAATTGATCGGGTTTAGTTAGGGTCAGGGTCCTGGATCAGGATCATGGGTAAGGGTCCTGGGTCAGGGTTAGGGTTAGGGTTAGGGTCCTGGGTCAGGGTCAGAATTAGGGTTAGGGTTAGGGTTAGGGTTATGGTTAGGGTTAGGGTTAGGGTTAGGGTTAGGGTTAGGGTTAGGGTCAGGGTCAGGGTCAGGGTCAAGGTCCGGGGGGTCAATTGTCGGGGGGTCAATTGTCGGGGGGTCAATTGTCGGAGGGTCAATTGTCGGGGGGTCAATTGTCGCCCACCCATAAACAAGAAGCACAAAAATTGACATGAAAAAAGAAGACAGTATAATTGTACAATGTACAATGTACAATGTACAACATTGTACAACATTGTACAATGTACATACAGTTTCATAATGATATAATCATGGCTATCGTCTACAATTATGTAAACTAATACCATTTCACTACAGCGCTTTCTCAATACACTTGCTGAAAACGTACTGATATGATCAACTGTCAATGAGTAAATAAAAAGTAAACAGTAAATTTTCAAACAGTGTACAGTAAAATGCAGGACACCTGCATGAACCAATGTGAGGTTAAAGATGTGATGATTTAAAGAATGGTTATATGCGGAAAGGGACCCCCTCTACCCTGGCCCTGTTCAACTTCGCGAGCAAAGGCCCACGTGTCACCGGCCCAGTCCCCATGTGAGTTCTACGGGCGATTTGACTGGGCGAGTCAAGTAGTACCGGCAGGAGTCCGACCCTGAGGGGTTCCCGAGCTGCATGGCGTAACGTTGCCTGCAGTGCTTTCTCACCTATAAACGTTGCGATGATATAATCAATCAAAGCAATCTACTGAAATTAAACAGAAAGTCTTAACGGGTTATAAACTTAAAAAGCAACAACAGGACTATAGAGGTGTCATTCAATACAGCAACTGACAACAAAGCAAGGAAGTTTAGTGAAATCATTTAAAATGGCTGATTCAGAAAAGCCAACAGACCAATTTGTGGGTAATTTTGATAAATGCAGTAATTTTTCAGCCAAAGCTACGAGTCTAGAATAACTGTCTATAACTCTCAGTGTCAAATCAAAGCATGTCAATTGTCAAACCATGCTTAATATGATATTGATAATATATACATAGTGATATATAGTATGTGATATATAGTATGTGATACAGGTTATCGGAAGTTATTTGACCGAACATTGCGTGAACGGACATAATTTTGAACGGACATTAAAATGAACGCTCGGAGGCAATCAGTTAATGTATTTAAGTTAACTACCGATTCTCAGACTTTATTTCAACGAACATTAAAATGAACGCTAGGGCCTCCAGCGTCCAATTAATCTCCGTTAAATAAAATCCGATGAGATTGTGGTATTTGATATATACTTATATAGATTGTGATATATAGCCAAGAAACCAGCAGCAGCTGTATACAAAGGGTTGTAATTCGCATACTTGTTAATAGCGACCATTTGGATGAAGTTGTTGTGCGGACGTTAACTATAGAATATAGTTGGGTTTTTTCCTTGCCGAGGCAAAGTGTTGTACAAATGTACCATGTGAAGTGTTGACTGGGCCTGTAGTTCACGTTTGACTGTTAAGTGATGTGTATTTGATATTTTCACAGTCTACTTTGTCAAGGAAATGTGTTGACTGGGGTGAAGTTACCTGGTTTATACCTGGTAACCAGGTAACTTCACCTCTCACAACATCATAATAACTAAGTTAACAGACCAGCCAATTCAGAATTAATATGGAAATGTGGTAATAAATAATATTAAATAAATAATTTATAATGATAATATTAATATATCCTGGTTTCAGCGTGTTTAATTTGCGTTTCATTGCTTGGTGAGCACGAGCAAAGGAAATACATTTAAAATGTTATAAAGTTATAAAAACACACATAACCCCGGCATGCGCAGGGATTATATTTCAATTTTTCCCGCGACGCGCGGGAAAAGTTTATAATAATTTCGAGTGCGAAGCACGAGGGATTATTATGAAAATAACCCCGACGTGCTTTAGCACGAGGGGTTATTTTAATATAACTTAAGCGTGCCGGTGTTATGTGTTATAAACCCCTCCGGGTTAGTGCTAGGACCAACAAATTTGACATTTTACTCTTAAATATAGCTATATGATTATGAGATCATTATGGAAAATATGAAATGGAATTGGGGACTACCAAATAAATACAACTAAGGTACTATGACTTTTGAAATTGGCGTTATATCTAAACATTATTCCTCAGTCAGAACGTTGAATGAATATGAATATCGATAAGGGGCGTCGAGTTAAGCGTGGCAAGTAATAAAAGCTAATAATGATATCGTGTCATGAAGTTTATCAAAGTAGACGACTATAATACATGGCTTATATCAAACACGACAAAATTAACCGAACCGGACAAAATCAAATGTAACCGTCGAGACAAGTTTTGGAACTGGTCCAATTAATGTAAGAGTTTAAGTAATGTAAGCAGTGTGCACTGTGCTGGAGTTTTGCCAGCGCCTGCAATTAGACCGATACGTAGATCGAGTGTATTTATAGTTCTTACGTTAAGCCATAGCCTGCCATAGGTCACGTGACATTTTTTACCAATGCGCGTCGTAGTAGTTAGTCACGTGATACACGTCATCAAAACACGTGACAGTACAGGACACCTGCATGAACCAATGTGAGGTTAAAGATGTGATGATTTAAAGAATGGTTATATGCGGAAAGGGACCCCCTCTACCCTGGCCCTGTTCAACTTCGCGAGCAAAGGCCCACGTGTCACCGGCCCAGTCCCCATGTGAGTTCTACGGGCGATTTGACTGGGCGAGTCAAGTAGTACCGGCAGGAGTCCGACCCTGAGGGGTTCCCGAGCTGCATGGCGTAACGTTGCCTGCAGTGCTTTCTCACCTATAAACGTTGCGATGATATAATCAATCAAAGCAATCTACTGAAATTAAACAGAAAGTCTTAACGGGTTATAAACTTAAAAAGCAACAACAGGACTATAGAGGTGTCATTCAATACAGCAACTGACAACAAAGCAAGGAAGTTTAGTGAAATCATTTAAAATGGCTGATTCAGAAAAGCCAACAGACCAATTTGTGGGTAATTTTGATAAATGCAGTAATTTTTCAGCCAAAGCTACGAGTCTAGAATAACTGTCTATAACTCTCAGTGTCAAATCAAAGCATGTCAATTGTCAAACCATGCTTAATATGATATTGATAATATATACATAGTGATATATAGTATGTGATATATAGTATGTGATACAGGTTATCGGAAGTTATTTGACCGAACATTGCGTGAACGGACATAATTTTGAACGGACATTAAAATGAACGCTCGGAGGCAATCAGTTAATGTATTTAAGTTAACTACCGATTCTCAGACTTTATTTCAACGAACATTAAAATGAACGCTAGGGCCTCCAGCGTCCAATTAATCTCCGTTAAATAAAATCCGATGAGATTGTGGTATTTGATATATACTTATATAGATTGTGATATATAGCCAAGAAACCAGCAGCAGCTGTATACAAAGGGTTGTAATTCGCATACTTGTTAATAGCGACCATTTGGATGAAGTTGTTGTGCGGACGTTAACTATAGAATATAGTTGGGTTTTTTCCTTGCCGAGGCAAAGTGTTGTACAAATGTACCATGTGAAGTGTTGACTGGGCCTGTAGTTCACGTTTGACTGTTAAGTGATGTGTATTTGATATTTTCACAGTCTACTTTGTCAAGGAAATGTGTTGACTGGGGTGAAGTTACCTGGTTTATACCTGGTAACCAGGTAACTTCACCTCTCACAACATCATAATAACTAAGTTAACAGACCAGCCAATTCAGAATTAATATGGAAATGTGGTAATAAATAATATTAAATAAATAATTTATAATGATAATATTAATATATCCTGGTTTCAGCGTGTTTAATTTGCGTTTCATTGCTTGGTGAGCACGAGCAAAGGAAATACATTTAAAATGTTATAAAGTTATAAAAACACACATAACCCCGGCATGCGCAGGGATTATATTTCAATTTTTCCCGCGACGCGCGGGAAAAGTTTATAATAATTTCGAGTGCGAAGCACGAGGGATTATTATGAAAATAACCCCGACGTGCTTTAGCACGAGGGGTTATTTTAATATAACTTAAGCGTGCCGGTGTTATGTGTTATAAACCCCTCCGGGTTAGTGCTAGGACCAACAAATTTGACATTTTACTCTTAAATATAGCTATATGATTATGAGATCATTATGGAAAATATGAAATGGAATTGGGGACTACCAAATAAATACAACTAAGGTACTATGACTTTTGAAATTGGCGTTATATCTAAACATTATTCCTCAGTCAGAACGTTGAATGAATATGAATATCGATAAGGGGCGTCGAGTTAAGCGTGGCAAGTAATAAAAGCTAATAATGATATCGTGTCATGAAGTTTATCAAAGTAGACGACTATAATACATGGCTTATATCAAACACGACAAAATTAACCGAACCGGACAAAATCAAATGTAACCGTCGAGACAAGTTTTGGAACTGGTCCAATTAATGTAAGAGTTTAAGTAATGTAAGCAGTGTGCACTGTGCTGGAGTTTTGCCAGCGCCTGCAATTAGACCGATACGTAGATCGAGTGTATTTATAGTTCTTACGTTAAGCCATAGCCTGCCATAGGTCACGTGACATTTTTTACCAATGCGCGTCGTAGTAGTTAGTCACGTGATACACGTCATCAAAACACGTGACAGTACGCGGTTGAAATTCTCATCGAATGTCAAAACAAAACAAATCTTGTTGAGCCAAATTAGCGGGGCGAGATTATAAAAGCTGTGCCGGGGTTATTTATTCAGCGGGAAAAAACTAACAGCGGGAGCCGGGATTATCAGAATCTATTTAGCGGGAGCCGGGATTATCAGAATCTTATTCTATCCCGGAGGGGTTTATAACGATGCTCAGCCACCACAACGCTTGATCACTCTGCTGATCGCTGAATGTCACTTTTTATTATTGTGCTCGACATAAACACCATTTTAAGTTCACGTCAAATAAAACAATTAGCTAAAATTACGACAAATGTTGGTTGAACAGTATTTATAACGCGACCTATAAACACTTAAGAAGAGCATAACTGCTATAATATAATACATTTTGGAAATTATACCAATTTTGCAGTTTGCTTGATAGAATGGTTAGCAGGCTCTCGAGATTAAAATTTATGAAGATTTCCAGCATGTTATTTGTGTTTCATTTCGTCCCAAAATACAACATATAACTACTGTTACAATCATTCAAATATGGTTCCTTTTAAGATTCACATCTACTCTTTACAGCACGATAACATAAATGTGGCGATCCACAATGAAGATAACGTAATTATTTAGCTGAAGAAGCCGTTATAGTGCTTTTTTAGTATGTATTTGACGTGTTACCAATTCTGCTAACAAAACTGATCGTGGTGATGCAAAACCAAAACGTCAACGCTAACGTTTATAAATTGTAATGCACGCCTATGTAGAGTCCACGTCAAATGAAATAACGTAACACACCAATATCAATATATTGATAACTATTAATCTTGGTCAAACTTGGGAACTTGATAGTGTGAAATTTCATTAAATTACATGATCCTATTTATAGTGTTACATATTTAATATGATAATATTTGACGCTGTCGTTAAATATTTAAATTGATATAGCTATTCGACTATGACATAGTCTATGTTAAACTATGTAATGGGGGAAAATGTTTTATATTAAAATAGTATTTAAATAACACTTACAACTTCAGCTGCCAGTGTTGAGTCTCATTAATATTTCTCTGGCCTTCACAAATCAATTTTGCCTCATTGTAGATATTTTGGTTTTGTAAATGTATTGATGTAAAAATTATTTGAATTTTGAAATAAAATGGATTTAGCGCCGTGTCACCGTCATCTCAGCAATTGAACAGTGGTTTGAGTGACACTTCAGTAACTGTAAGATAACGTTACAAACTGCCACGAATCAGGAGATAGCAGCTAATTCAGAATAATATTGGAGCTATCAAACTATCGACAGATGTGGAAACAGGTGTTGAATTATAAAATTATCTTAGTTTCAGGTGTTGTTCATATATTTGACCTAAGTCCTAACTGTGCAGTCCAATTTCATGAAACAACCTGTGCTGTTATACAACTATAATGGCTGGAGGTTTACTGTGAAATGAAAAAGCGCGCGTCGCTCTGACTCTGAGAAACTTAAAACCAAATTTTCAGTGAAGCGTTGAATGTAAATGAAACTTGAAGAAAGCTGCGTGCTCCAGGTAAAAATTAGCTTAATTTTAAATTTGAGTTAGCGTTTGAACCAGGTGGGCAAAATTACAGAATTACAAAATCCATTCAATTTCTGACGTGACACTGACTGCAATAAACCGATCAGCTTCAACCATTAGCTTATTAGTATATTTGACGTACTTTGCTCCATGTCAAGGTTCACTGAATTTAATAAGCGAGAAATTTAGCGACTCCAGAATCAGTTTCTATGATTATGGTGAGCGGTACTATAAATACTAAATACCCTTATTTAGTTGATACTTGATAGGTGTGGATACCGGTGGGGAGTTGAGGCATACTGACACGTGACAGTAATACACAAATCAGCTTCCACTATTGACTTACCAAATGCAGAATTGTCAAACCAATATGCCTACCCACCGGTACCCCACCTTAACTGGTAAAACTTCTTACTGAGTTTGCGAACAAAATCCCCTGTTCTGGTGAGTGGTGACCACGTGCCCACATGCTGGTGACCACGTGTCCACATGCCCAAAATATTTACGTTAAGAAAATTCTTTCCACATTCAGCAACTAAGCAAATAAAAGAATAGCACGAATTATAGCCCAACTCTGAATATATATTGCGTAGACAATTTAAGTTTAGCATACCCAGCAAACTTATAGTCAGTCATTAGTGACAAGGAATTCATGGCAGAGTAGTAAAGTAAAAGACGTATAGTACTGCCTTAATCCAGTGAGCTGCATGATTATACCTCTGACCCAACAGTCAATATATATAATAGTAGAAGTATAGTATTCAGGGCAGAGTAGATTTATAATCACAAAATATTCCACTGACATTCACCAACTCAAACAAAAGAGTCAAGAAGAGAAATACCTTAGTTTAGTCCAACTGGGAGACTACATTACATATCCGAGCCTAGGTTAACATACGTCATGAGTGTTGTGGTGAGGAGTTCCACTTCAGATTAAATCAAGTTGCAGTATTTGGCTGTGGTAATTAGAAATTCAATCTTTGTTTCGTGAGTTAATTCTAGAATTACTGTAACACCTGCCATATAGCAATAGAATGAGGTAGTTAAACTAGAAAATAAGGTGGTTATACCAGAAAATAAGGTCGTTATACCTGAAAATAAGAACGTGGTACAATAGTCCACATCACTAAAATTGTACAAGCGGATTTTCATCATTGAGAAGCCTACATGATATTTATAATTAGCTTACAGCTATTATAATAACATTTGCTTATATTTTTGATGTTATTATTTAAAACCAGCCCTGCAGTGGTGATCAACCTGTTGGATAATAGATGATAACAAGATAGTCTGATTAATTATCAGCTAAGGTTGAGACAAAATAGTTGCAAATAAGGTTCAAGAGATGACAGTATGACTCCACGTGGATCAAGGTTCCAGATATAAGTAATTGATAGTAATACGATAGTAGACAAAATCTTTTACGAAGTCAACCACTGTGAAATAAACGTACTAAAATACTGGAGAGTAGATTATACGCGTACACTCTTTATCCAATATCCGGATTTGAACCATTTTTGTTTTGGGTAGAGACCCAGATAGTCATTACTCAGTGTAAAAAATACTCCTATACGTAGAGTATAAATACCATATAAACCGTCTATACCATGATTATCAGGTACAACAAAACACGGAATCGTCATTATAAAATTGGTTTCACGGCAGATAAGAGATGTATAAGTGAGTTTAAATTATAATAAACTTTCGCTGCTCCTACTGCACCAAGTGCAAGTACAATATTGCTAAAATGTACCAGCTAACAAGATCAATAACACTACTAAGCAACTGCAAGCTCTCTGATCACAAGTTCATTGATATTGCTTAAAGTTGAATTTCTAGAGACAAAGTCATTATTTCTACAGGTGCAGTGTCATTAATCAATAATCCAAATGTCTTATATTGAAGCCTTCTGTAAGGATCGAATGTTGATCCCCTAATGGTCTAATCTTCTAATGGTGTCTAAAGATCAATGAAACGATTTCTGTTATGTCATTCGGTGTACCCCTTGTGGACCTCAGAAATACCACATATTTTTTTTTGTTTTTTGATAAAGAGCAGCTTGCCACTTAGGTCCAGGATCATTATAAAAGTATAAAACATAACGCCGGACTTCTAGGCAGTGTGCTTGGCTGTGGGACACACTCAACTACGAAAGGATGAGAAACCTGCAAACTCCCTAAAGAGATATCAACAGAGCCACTGCCTGAAAATACCACATACACCTGAATATGCGGTAGTACGCGCAGCTTTATCTAAGTGCCCGCCACACCATTTAATCACGGAGTTGTGGCTAATATGGCCCTCATCAAGTTGAGGCTATTACTTAGTGACATTTCTTTATGGTTGAGAAGAGAGCTTCATAGGGTTGTACACTGTACAGATGACGAAGCTCACAGAGTTTCACAGAATGATGACCCTACCCACCGGCACCACCCTTAAACGTGTTTTTGTACGTAGCACAAACGGTGTAGGTCACTCGGATGATTTGGGTCACAAGTGTTATTTAGTCCCCATGGAAACTGTAAGTACCTAGTAGTACTCAGGGCGTTTCTGTCAGCGCGAGGTAAACAAAACGTAAAGTAAAGTAAAGTTAGTAAAAACAGCACTACCTTACTGAGCTTCCGCTGGAAGTTCCAGAACGTTCCAGAACAAGACAAGAAGAACAAGTACTCCCAAGCAAGACAAAGATATTATAGACCCAACAAAGTGTTAAAGAGATTGAGCACACGTATGATACAACAATAACATGCAGTGACCGTGTGTACAATGTACATTGTATTGTGAGCATGTTCATGTGTAATTTGTGTATTGGCCCTGGGTGGTGCAGGGGGCTGTAGCTATTTACATTAGACTTTAGAAATGTTGCGAGGAAATGTCTTCAAGTAGTTTAGGTGCTGCACAACAGCACATATCCTTCACTCAAGGCTCTTTAGGACTCATTCGTAGTCCACATTTGATACTTGTTTTTGATGAATCAGATCTTTACAACTGCAACTGTAAACCAACATAGACCCTTAAGTAGACACAGATACACCTATGATTCACCTAAAATATTCAAACGTATGCCATCAGTTATAAAAAACACGAGGAATTTTCTTTTCTTACTGTTAACGATAACTGTCCAATTAACGAGTCCAATTTGTTGGATCCAAGGGGGTATCCAGATCCTTACTAAACGGCATTAGTTATGTTAGTTAGTTACTGCACATGTTATACAAGGAATTAAACAAATAGTTAAATAACAATTTGAAGCTGGAAAAAATGCAAATATGTAATTTTATTTCTTCAGAAGTTCAGACAAAGACATGATATCGAGCTAAAAAATCTAAATAGATCCGATCTTTGTGCGATAACCCCTCCGATGTTAAGATCCACAGCAGCTGTAACTTTAACTATAAGTGGTAACCAAAGCAGTAAAACAAGATTTACCAACTCTGCAAGGTGTGCACAGAGGCCAACCAATTATACCATAAAACCAGCCCCACCCAGCCCATGCACCACCAGTCCCATTCTCCTATCCGGTAATTACCCTGAAACATGGGGCCCTCTCCATTACTGAATTGTAATTGCTATAAAAACAGAGCATTATTAGGAGATTACAGTATTATAGAATATAGATGGGTGTGGAAGTAAACACGTGGCACCTGCTGCACAATGCACATCCTTTTGTTATATGGTCGGTGGTATTAATAATTTGGGTTTGCTGATATTTTACGAAACTGACATGAAATAAATCCTAGGATGAATGAATAACTGCAAATACAGCATGACAATAAAGATCTATGTCAATTTTACACAAGCCTAATATAACCACATTTTAACACATCAAAACACCAAGTTAACAATAGAAGACCCACAACAAATATATAGCGGTCCAAAACAAAATGTTTACACACGATCAGTGATCTAACTCGAGAAGCATAATAATAATAAAGAAATAATATGAGAACTGGAGATCTGGTAGCCAGGTGTTAAGAAGGTAGGAAGATTTATTTAGTTTTAAATTTTTACAGTGTATTGCACTATTGCATAGTGCGTGGTGTGTGTGTGTGTGTGTGTGTGTGTGTGTGTGTGTGTGTGTGTGTGTGTGTGTGTGTGTGTGTGTGTGTGTGTGTGTGTGTGTGTGTGTGTGTGTGTGTGTGTGTGTGTGTGTGTGTGTGTGTGTGTGTGTGTGTGTGTGTGTGTGTGTGTGTGTGTGTGTGTGTGTGTGTGTGTGTGTGTGTGTGTGTGTGTGTGTGTGTGTGTGTGTGTGTGTGTGTGTGTGTGTGTGTGTGTGTGTGTGTGTGTGTGTGTGTGTGTGTGTGTGTGTGTGTGTGTGTGTGTGTGTGTGTGTGTGTGTGTGTGTGTGTGTGTGTGTGTGTGTGTGTGTGTGTGTGTGTGTGTGTGTGTGTGTGTGTGTGTGTGTGTGTGTGTGTGTGTGTGTGTGTGTGTGTGTGTGTGTGTGTGTGTGTGTGTGTGTGTGTGTGTGTGTGTGTGTGTGTGTGTGTGTGTGTGTGTGTGTGTGTGTGTGTGTGTGTGTGTGTGTGTGTGTGTGTGTGTGTGTGTGTGTGTGTGTGTGTGTGTGTGTGTGTGTGTGTGTGTGTGTGTGTGTGTGTGTGTGTGTGTGTGTGTGTGTGTGTGTGTGCGTGCGTGCGTGCGTGCGTGCGTGCGTGCGTGCGTGCGTGCGTGCGTGCGTGCGTGCGTGCGTGCGTGCGTGCGTGCGTGCGTGCGTGCGTGCGTGCGTGCGTGCGTGCGTGCGTGCGTGCGTGCGTGCGTGCGTGCGTGCGTGCGTGCGTGCGTGCGTGCGGATTTTTAAAACGGTGCTGCCTTGATGAGTTACAGGTGGTTCTGTTGTAATATTTTAGTCAGAAAGTAACTTTTTTGAACAATACAGCTGTAAGTACCTCACTAAACTTTTGTAAGTTTAGTGAGGTAGATTAAGTTAAGTTAAGTGGTGGGCTAAATTTAATAGGTCATATAATTATTAAATATATAGTAGTCGGATCCCAACCGTTCTAAAAGGCTATCTCGTTAGCTTTTCGTGTTAAAAGCGATTTCTCAACGGTTATCACCTCTCTAGATGATTCTTAAAACATTTGGACTTCATTGCATTTTTGAAATAAATGCAATGAGGGCGTTTTCGGCCACACCCCTTTTCAGGGTTTCGCGGTCAATCGAATTTTTGTATTTCAGCCCAGGAAGGTCTAAAAGACTATTCTGGTACACCAAAATGTGCCTAATAGCCACATTTATTTACAACTTATGAAGCAACATATACCTTAAAAAGCTTCGTTTCGGAATTATGGCCGAAAAACGGTTTTTGGCTTGAAGCAGTTCATATTTTCCGTGATTTTTGGCATTTCCGCCTAGGAAGGTCGCAGAGACTATTCTGATACACTAAAATGTACATAATGGCCACATTTATATACAACTTATGAAGCAACATATACCCTAAAAGGCTTACTTTCGGAAATGTGGCTGAAAAACGAATTTTTGCCGAGCGAACAAGACAATATTCACATATGGGCTATTGGACTGTTAACTAAAAAGGTCTTAAAGAAGATTCATGAGGAACATAGCATTTGTCACAAGATGTAAGATGACTCACTTTGTGTCCAGAAACACCTACAAAAATTGGAGAATGATCTACTTTATTGGGCATCTCTCTTAATGCTTTAATGAGCCAGGACAGCAGCATATTTGTGTCTTACGAAAGGGCAATTTTTCAAAATTACGGTTTCTTAAGGTCAAAGGATCGGCTGCTAACAGCAAATTGTTCGCAATTACCGACTCATGTACATCGTATACTCAAAAACGCTCACTTTAGCAGTCATTAGTAAATAACTACTACATGATTTGTGACAACCCCAACAATTTTTCCTTGGCACCAATTTAAATAAAATGTGTTTTTTTTTTAATTTGAAAATTCAATTGATCATTATATATATAAATCAAGCGTTACATTTCAGCCATGCAAAATTACAATGACATATTTTGATATACAAATTGATGAATGGTACTGCAATATAAGTTGCTTAATGTTTGGCCGGATGACAACTAACGAGAAAAATAAACTTGATTAAACATAATAATTAATTCGGCTGAACCAACACATAGCTAGAGCCACATTAACGTTGTTGACCAAAATTCAATTTCAAACTTTTTATCAATATTCATGCCATGAAACCATGATCTATGTACCAAGAATACCGCACCTAAAATAAATCGGCACTGGATCCGGGCCAGATTGTTGCTTGACAGCTGACCAGTACCCCACTTTGAGTGCCTCGACCAATATTGATCTGTAATCCCTGGATTGAGATCTGTTGGCCGCAGTTTAATTTAGTTAATTTCCTATACATAATACCGCAGTGGTTTGGTTCTCACTTCAGAATGACCCCATATTCTTTTTTTTGTCGCATAGATTTTCCCATTGTATGATAATGCGTGTCATTCCCTCGTTTTTTAATCAAGTGGTGACTGGCTAGTTCTTCTGTTATTACAGCTGCCTCGAGATCTTATCTGGGGCATGGGCACTAACTAAGAACATTAGAACTGTAATTCTAGAACCTCATATTAAGGTTACTTGGCAGAATAGCATTAGCAGGGTCCAAGATTTGACTGAGGGCATTCAGGTAACATACCAGGTTCATATCACCAGTTGAGGTGGATCTTAATTTCGGCATGCAATGCCTTATAAGTTATAAGCTTATAGTAGGATCACGGGGTTTATATAATAGAAGGTCTCGAGATGCTGATTTAGCTATTTAGGTTTCACATGTGAAATTTTTCCAGCTTTGGGTAAAGTGCTAAAGTGGATTTTAGAGCGGAGAGGGGGTCTAAATGACCAAAATCTGAACGATCTCTTACAGCTTACTTACGGGGCACTAGTACTACGGGACAAGGGACGGATATCGGGCCTAGTAGCTGTTTTCTAATGAGATGCTGGGGTATGGACCTAGATGGTCAACGTGAGGATAGCATGAGGATTTAGGATGCTCTGCCTGCCTTTCGTGGGGTCTTGTAACCCCGAAAGCTGGCATATCTTATCTAAATTAACCTTGGTTAAATCCCGTGCTGTTTCGAATATATCATTAGATTTATAGGTCCAATATCAAGCAAAAAAGTCTGATCTCCGGTACTGATGTTACACTTACATGATCTCCGACGCAATGATCTCCGAAGTCCGATCTTAAAGTTGGATCTCAGAGCCAAAAAGAGGAACCTACGCCTTGGTTCCTCTCTTTGAGAGTCATACAGGAATTCGGTGTTATCAACTCAAACTCGGATTCGTAGCACAATTGAAAAACCAAAGAATAAAAATCTGAATGAATTTCCCGAAATCCTAAAATTAATATCAGGTTGTATTCGATTCAGTGGCCCAAACTCCAGTTTGGGCTTACGAGACTTAAGTTCAAGTCGAGGAACACTTTGATTAAGCATGATCCTTGTCTAGTTGGAGTTTTCGCACATCATGCATCTACTAATCACTCCTAAACTGAGAGTTTTAGAGTCGAATCTCGAACCCTGCCATTCAGTCAAGTAATCTTAATCTGAAGTTCTAGAATTACAGTTCTAGTGTTCTAGTACTAATGCATTAGTGCCCTAGATAAGATCTCGAGGCAGCTGTAATAACAAAAGAGCTAGCTAGTAACCACTTGATTAAAAAACGAGGGAATGACACACATTATCATACGATGGGAAAATCTATGCGAACCAAACCACTGCGGTATTACTATTTAAATGGTAAATGAGCTAAATTAAACTGCAGCCAACAGATCTCAATCCAGGGATTACAGACCAATATTGGTCGAGGCAGTGAAGTCAATTATAATTATAAAGTGGGGTACTGGTCAGCGGTCAAGCAACAATATGGTTTTATGGAATGAATAAATTAAAAGTTGAATTTTGGTCATTACATTTCAGGCTAAATTGGTGCCAATGAAAAATTGTTGGAGTTTTCACAAATCATGCAGTATAGTTAAACTTATTTACTAATCACTCCTAAAGTGAACGTTTTTGAGTATATGATGTGCATGAGTCGGCAATTGCAAACAATTTGCTGTTAGCAACTGACCCTTTGACCTTTACTTTGACCTTTACTAAAGAAACCGTAATTTTGAAAAATTGCCCTTTTGTAAGACACAAATATGCTGCTGTCCTGGCCCATTAAGAGAGATGCCCAATAAAGTAGATTATTCTACAATTTTTGTGAGTGTTTCTGGACACAAAGTGAGTCATCTTACATCTTGTGACAAATGCTATGTTCCTCATGAGTCTTCTTTAAGACCTTTTTAGTTAACAGTCCAATAGCCCATTTGTGAATACTGTCTTGTTCGCTCGGCAAAAATTCGTTTTTCAGCCACATTTCCGAAAGTAAGCCTTTTAGGGTATATGTTGCTTCATAAGTTGTATATAAATGTGGCCATTATGTACATTTTAGTATATCAGAATAGTCTCTACGACCTTCCTAGGCGGAAATGCCAAAAATCACGGAAATTATGAACTGCGTCAAGCCAAAAACCGTTTTTCGGCCATAATTCCGAAACGAAGCTTTTTAAGGTATATGTTGCTTCATAAGTTGTAAATAAATGTGGCTATTAGGCACATTTTGGTGTACCAGAATAGTCTTTTAGACCTTCCTGAGCTGATATACAAAAATTCGAGTGACCGCGAAACCCTGAAAAAGGGTGTGGCCGAAAACGCCCTCATTGCATTTATTTCAAAAATGCAATGAAGTCCAAATGTTTTAAGAATCATCTAGAGAGGTGATAACCGTCGAGAAATCGCTTTTAACACGAAAAGCTAACGAGATTCCGTTTCGTCCCTGACTATAGTTGCTAGTTTACTCTGTAAACATATACTTTATGGTGAGCTATAAAAACATAGCAACAAAGTTGCATTGACTGGTTAAGTTAATAGCTTGAACACGTTAAACTGCATCTTCCAGAGACATGCCCAAATAAGGTCATGTAACCATGGAGACATATAATATTTACCGTCTGATAAATGACTGTTGCAAATGGTTGCGCATGTTTGCAAAGAGTGACGATTTAAACTTATAATGGGTTTAAGATTACGTAATGGAATTTAGTGCGATGTAACTGTAGAGTGCAGGCAGCAACCCTTGTCCAGGCAGCAACCCTTGTAGAGTGCAGGCAGCAACCCTTGTAGAGTGCAGGCAGCAACCCTTGTAGAGTGCAGGCAGCAACCCTTGTAGAGTGCAGGCAGCAACCCTCGTAGGGTTCAGGCAGCAACCCTTGTACAGGCAGCAACCCTTGTAGAGTGCAGGCAGCAACCCTTGTAGGGTTCAGGCAGCAACCCTTGTACAGGCAGCAACCCTTGTAGAGTGCAGGCAGCAACCCTTGTAGAGTGCAGGCAGCAACCCTTGTAGGGTTCAGGCAGCAACCCTTGTACAGGCAGCAACCCTTGTAGAGTGCAGGCAGCAACCCTTGTAGGGTTCAGGCAGCAACCCTTGTACAGGCAGCAACCCTTGTAGAGTGCAGGCAGCAACCCTTGTCCAGGCAACAACCCTTGTAGAGTGCAGGCAGCAACCCTTGTAGAGTGCAGGCAGCAACCCTTGTAGAGTGCAGGCAGCAACCCTTGTAGAGTGCAGGCAGCAACCCTTGTAGAGTACAGGCAGCAACCCTTGTAGAGTGCAGGCAGCAACCCTCGTAGAGTGCAGGCAGCAACCCTTAACTGTAGAGTGCAGGCAGCAACCCTTGTAGAGTGCAGGCAGCAACCCTTGTAGAATGCAGGCAGCAACCCTTGTGAGCCTTGTCCAGGCAGCAACCCTTAACTGTAGAGTGCAGGCAGCAACCCTTAACTGTAGAGTGCAGGCAGCAACCCTTGACTGGGATCATTTCCCGATATTAAATTGGGGACGGGTACTTTAAACAAATAAACGAACGGTTATCGTTGGTATACCACTTGAGAACTGGCACTATTTTAGTTGATATAGGAATGAAAAATAAATAAAAATGAGTAAGGGGTATAAATGTGGACGGTCGTGCATGTTACCACTGCGGTTGCAGCCAGATTACCAGTCTGAAACTTTTACAAAAGATAATTCATTTAAACAAATAACGATATACGGCCGTCCTTGTTAATAAAAATTAGTAGTACAAAATGAGGTGCAAGCTGCTAAAACAAGGTTCTGATCTGTCATAATAATCTGAAATAAAAGTATCATCATAAACACATGCCAATCTATGCAGTATGCACACGTGATGCCCAAATAAGGTTACTTTTCAAAGCGTTCACAAAACCAAGCCCTCAAGCTCAAGAAACCACAATCGTGTATTATTTGCATGAGTATCATGAGTACAATAAAACCACATGTGATTGTTGGAAGTTTATACACATGAGCTGTGCTCACTGAGCTCACCGTGGTCATGTTTCACTACATGACATACACGTGACATACACGTGACATACACGTGACACACACGTGACATAAACGTGACATACACGTGACATACACGTGACATGCAAGTGATATACACGTGACACACACGTGACATACACATGACACACACGTGACACACACGTGACATAAACGTGACATACACGTGACATACACGTGACATACACGTGATATACACGTGACATACACTTGATACTTACATATCACACTTATT
Source organism: Bolinopsis microptera (assembly GCF_026151205.1). Classification (NCBI taxonomy): domain Eukaryota; kingdom Metazoa; phylum Ctenophora; class Tentaculata; order Lobata; family Bolinopsidae; genus Bolinopsis; species Bolinopsis microptera. Next base: position 6,165,790 of record NC_087083.1, read on the forward strand.
CACACGTATAACATAATGTGTAAGTAGCATGACATATTACGAAGTACACTGGGGTAAGCTATTGAGAAGACTTAATATTGACCGTTACTCACCGGAGGAAACTGAAGAAGATCACACATAACACACCCCCTCGTTTTTGCCTCTCAGTTAATAACAGAGATTTTACACTTATACTTCATACCGTGCTGGACCGTACGGGACCTCCCTAGCAGCGAGTGAAGGCTCATTAGAAAGTTAGAAGATAGCAGCGACAAGGCTTCCACCAACTTTTGGAGCGCGCCAATCACCGTAGCAACCATTCGTGGTGATATAACATTATATTCGATACTATTTACCTTGATGGCCAGTAGTTCTGTTGGTCTTTTTACGAACTGTCATTAATCATTCACACTACAAACCGCTAAAACTACTATACTCCAAATCTTCAAAGCTATGATTGAAAGTTGAGTCGTAACAATTACCAGGAGTGTTGAATGCAACAAGTAAATTTGAATCCTTGACACAGAATGCCGTATCTAATTACGAACTTAAAGGACCAGTTAACTGAAAAATTTGTAGTCTCCAATTTGGCTAAGATTTAAATCAGCTGTGACAAACTGGTAAAGAATCGTATCGCCGAAAGAACCAACTCTCTAGCGTACGTGTAACGCGTGTTATTGCAATAATAAGCTGTGGCCTCGTGACGTCACGAAGTCCCTCAGTGCGCGCTGGCATAGCGTAATACTTTGCAAATGTTTATCGTTGTCATTAAAACACATGTAACTCACTCAAATTTTAGAATTATGACTATTACCCTAGTTCTCCCAAATCCTTATAGTTTTGGCTATCATCCTAACTAAAGGAATAGCTGATTGGATGTACAGTGCTCACGTCATGATTTTAAACAGTGATATAGGTTCTTGAACAGTGGCGGGTGAATGTACGGTTAGAAAGTTTCTGCTATTACAGTTCTTATGTCATATGTGATGATTTCGGATTGTTTTCATTGCTTAATTACACAAGCAGCCAGCAGGGAGACTGTACCGATTATTTTTCCCCAGTCCATGAAACTCTAACGAATTTAGAAAGGATCTAGATAAGTAGGAGTTTGTTCAATTCCGAGAGCAATTATATTTATAGCATAGCGAAATTTCTAATTTTAATCCGCATGTGTCAGCCAGTACAGGAGACAAGAAGTCTGGCTACTTTACGGCCGTTCCTCTGGGACCATCAGTAGAAGTAGCTTCTATCAGAACAGTGCCGTGGGAACAGAATTCCCGCCAAAATACCCGGTCTACCAAATAGTAATACAGATTGGAGTTCGAGTGTACGGTGTGCGGTGTGTTTTGAATTAGACTTGCGGCTTACCTAGTTGTTATCCTAATTGCATTATCATCGGTACATAACATAAATAAACTACTGGTAAGTTTAAATACCAAGTGCAAACGTGTTCAGTCGATCGACCCACTGAACAACTATAGAACTTCCAAGACCCTATTATTCTTTGGCCATATATTACGGCACGATCGATTGTTAGATGGTTAAAGTTAAACGACCAACGCTAATCTATACAATTCTAAAACTATGAGCTGGCACTTTAATCTAAAAATACACTTTTTATATTACTCCTGATTTTTACATTTCACGTAAAACATTGTCGCCACAGGTTGATCATGGACACTAACAGCTTAATTTGAGATAAATGACTTATGAGTTTCTCTAAAGTTAACTCTAAAGTTGTGCAGTCCAGTCATTTTTGGACATTTATGGAAATGAACCTGCAAATGTTCAGATACTAACGAAACTTTGCACAGACCTTCCCGAAGGTATGAATAAACGATTTTCGTTTGGAGACATTTTTTTGACAGTGGAGAAAACCCAGGAGGGCCACGCCCATATTGACCCAATAACGTAACCGACCCCTTGCTTCTGAAGGTCGTAGAGACTTCAAAATAGGCTTAAACGAAGCCACATATGCATGTTTATATAGGAGTTATTGAGCAACACATGGCCTAAAATCCATACTTTTCGAGAAATTCGCCAAAAACCATTTTGGGCGTGGTGCTGAGCCCATTTTCGATAGGATTGTGATAGAGTCTTTAGACAGGGTGCAAAAGAACCGCAATTAGCATATTAACATATGACTTACGAACAAACATAAGACTTAAAGTGCTTACTTTTTCAGTTATTGGCGAAAAACTGATTTTCGGTTCCAGAAATCATGCAAAACTATGGGTATCTGGTAAATTGGGCTATGAAGGCCCTAAAGGTTTTTAAATGTGTGCAAATTGTGCAGAATGGCCATGTTCATATACAACTTATGAAGCAACATGTACCCTAAATTACTTACTTTTCGAGTTATTCGGGGAAAAACATTGTATTATGTCCATTTTCTACCTGTAAAATACAGTCTCACGGGCTCCTCTGCGCGCGCAAGGGACTTCGTGACGTCATCGCCAAAATAATACAAACGCTATTTACACGCGTTAGAGAGCAGTTAGAGATTTAGGAATTTCGACTCGTTGCTTAGTTTGCTATTTGTCACAATCTGTCAAAATATGAGGATAACTTTTTTTTCAGTTAACTGGTCCTTTAACTCGTACAGTTTCAGAGGGATACAAGTTCTTGGCGAATTAGAGTACCACCACACTGGTGGAGACTATCAATCCCGACGACCCTCACGCTAGTCATCATTAGAGCGCTCTAGCTACTAGTAGTTAGGCAGCAAGTCATTAGATTTAGACTTGTAGTCAGCACTATATACCAGGCGTAGTTAGATCCTATACTGGTTCTGATAGGATGGAGCCTTTTAAAGTTTTAAATTGCGTAGACCTAGTGACTAGCTCGTAGGTACTCCTACCGGAGGTTCCTATATAACACACATAACACACATAACACACATAACACACATAACACACATAACACACATAACACACATAACACACATAACACACATAACACACATAACACACATAACACACATAACACACATAACACACATAACACACATAACACACATAACACACATAACACACATAACACACACAACACACATAACACATAACGCACATAACACACATAACACACACAACACACATAACACACATAATCTTACTATAAATAAAGCGAGACGATATATATGGATGGATGTGTTTACTATTTATCCGTACCATTTTACTGACACCACGGCATGATCTCAACTTTAACGCGACTTTCCGCAAAAACCGTAAAAGATGTACAACTGAAACTTTTTTGACTGGGTCAAATGCTTTAATGTTTAATGGCCTTCAATTAAGCCTTTAAAAAATTGGCCAAGGAATAGGAGTTTTAGAGCCCAAAATTTTGACCCCCAACATGGTGTCAAAAACGCGAATTAAATAGGTACCTAATAATTATTTTATTCTCTCGAGTCTTGACACCATTTTAGGGTTATACGGGTTCCTGCTAGTACACAAAACACACGTCACACGTGTGTGAACTGTGAATCAATCGCAATCACATACTGTATACCTTGATCAGCTAATACCAGTAGATACTACAGACTAATCAGCTAATTTACAAGTATTTACTTGTATTAGCTGATTAGTCTGTAGTATTCACTACTAGTAACATCACCAGTGATCATTACCACAGCGTATGTAAACACAGTGTTTATATGTACTGCCAGGTGACTGATCCTGTGTACTCTAAATAGACGAGGTAATACACGTGTAATAGACGAGGTAATACACGTGTAATAGACGAGGTAATGCAGTGTAATACACGTGTAATAGACGATGTAATACACGTGTAATAGACGATGTAATACACGTGTAATAGACGTGGTAATACACGTGTAATAGACGTGGTAATACACGTGTAATAGACGTGGTAATACACGTGTAATAGACGTGGTAATACACGTGTAATAGACGAGGTACTATAGAGTAGTGGGAGTGAGAACAAAGTGAGTATAACATACGATATACCCCTGTGTTACCCCTGTGTTACCCCTGTGTTACCCCTGGTTACCCAGGTTACCCCTGTGTTTATACTCAAACTGAGTCATTTCCTGATACGATATTAAGGACGCGGGTATCAAAACGAACTAACAAACGAACAAGCGTACAGGAGAACTAAAACACGCTATATAACATTAAGTGTAGTCGGCAATATTTTCCTATTAATCAAGAGCACAGAGGGTTTCCTAATGTAAACATTATATTACAATAGGCGATGTTGAGTAAATTGAACTTTTGAACTATTAGAGTATTAGAAACAACTATAGTTCGAGTATATCTCCAAAACTATTGGTTTTTTTCAAAAGCAATTATTTATAAGTTTCAGCATGAGATATATCAGTAGTAATATATAGTAATATATTGATAGCACTTCCAAAAGGTACTTCAGGACTCAGGTAGTATGTTGATTCTTGAACTCGCAAATCTAAGGGACGAACGCGAAAATTCAGGGGGGGGGGGCATTTATCGGATCATGAGACCAAATGAGGTTGCACCACTACTAACACACTGCTGACTGCTGACCATAACACCGATGCACTTTTAGAGTGAAACAATCCACACGGACATGACTAATTGTCACGTGGTCACTATATTCAGTGGAGTATTGTTGTACATCTGGCACAGTGCCAACACTGTATTGTTGTAGTGTTGTACATATGGCGCAGTGCCAACACTGTATTGTTGTACATATGGCACAGTGCCAACACTGTATTGTTGTACATATTTGAGCTATTGAAAGTGGGTGTGTTAACACAATAAGTGTCTTTTCAGATGTATATATACCTTATCGGTCATAATTATCACTGACATTACTGTCACTCTGAAGACCTTAGCGTGAATAATTATGTCCTTGAAAATAATATCTGTGGCAGTAAGGGGTCGTTCACATATTACGTAATCAGCCGAGGGGGGGTTTCAAATGCTTACGGTTGATCACGGGGGGGGGGGGGGGGTTTGATCGTTGATTACGTAATCAAAATTTTAATTTTTTACCGATTTTCGAAATACCAATTGGACAATTTTCGTTAATTATGTAATCAAAATTTTCGTTTTTTAAACCAATTTTCGTTTAGTAAGTGCTTTGCGATTATTTCATTCGTTAATCCGCTGTGATAGCTCAAAAATGGGGGGGGGGGGGGGGGGGGGTGTCTAATCTTGATTACGTAATATAGGAGGGGGGTTGGGTCTTGATTACGGGGGGGGGGGGAAGGGGGGCCAAACCTTGATTACGTAATATAGGGGGGGGGGTTCGGTCTTGATTACGGTTGATTACGGAGGGGGGGGGGTTAAAAATTGCCAAAATATTGATTACGTAATATGTGAACGACCCCTAACGTCCGTGAATAGTAAAGTCTGGTAATTATTTCCATTAATTTTAGTGTGTGTCAGTACAGTGTGTCCCTACATATGCGTAGATATGTGTAGCCGATTACTATATTAGCTTATTAGTAATAGTATACTAGGACAAATAAGATCACTCCTCAGTCACATATACTCCAGTAGCAGGGAATGGTTGAGTGTGCACTTCGATGTATACGATTTCTGACAACACAGGGTTGTTTGTTAGATCATTCTTAACCAAAATCGTTTAGGTACGCAATTTGTGTCGCTAGACATAACCCTACAGGGCAGATTTTCTAAATTACCCTCAGTCGCGTATACGAGATTTTTGTATTTCAGCTCCTGAAGGTCATAGAGACTTCAATTTTAGCTTAAAATTACCGCAATGGACATATTTATATACAAGTTATCAAGCAACATAAGGTCTCCAGTGCTTTGTTTTATAGATATTGACAAAAAACTGTTTTTTGGCTCAGCGAACCAAAAATGGGACTGAATTTTGGTAACTTGAACAAGGAAGATCGTAGAGACTTGAATTTTACCTTAAAATGAGCGCAAACATCACATTTATATACAACTTATAAAGCAATATAAGCCCTTTAATGCTTATTTGTTAAGATATTGACAAAAATCGGTCATTTTGGCTACAATACACGCGTGAGGAAAAATACCAAATTGGGCAACAACTTTGGTCTTTTTTTGACCAGTTTTGTGCTCAAGTTATTAAAATGTGCTTTGATGTTGTAGATCGGGTGTTTTCTTCCAATATGGGTTTCGGTATAAATCCGGAAGCACCCGGTTCATGGGTGATAGGGGTTAAAAACCCTAAAATGTCAGGCAATGGGCGAGACAATTGTCTGAATTTGGTTATAAAAACACTTGCACTCTTTGCTAGGGTTTGCTTTTTTCTGCTACATCGATCCGATTTCTAACTACTAATCATCCCCCTCTACATCATTCCCTTTTAGATACATGATTTCTATAAGTTCTTGAAGGTACATCCGGCGACCGGCATAATGTAAAGTCTATATCAAAGCATTTTAATGTGGTCTTAACAAGTTGCAAGATATTCAAGTTCACTAATAAAACAGAGATTGTAGGATATTCTTCTTTTACATATTGAGTAATTTTGGCTACACATGTGAGGAAAGATACCAAATTGGTTTACCAAACGAAGATTGTAGGTTATCTATTATTCTTTACATGATTATTGACGCAACTTCATAGTCAAACCTGTATTATTTTAAATATTTAATATTTATCCACACTCTCCATAAGAATATTATTGGGAGTCATTTTGTGGTTAAAATTCGATTAAATCAGTATTTCCAAGCAAAAAACTGCCCCAAATTTCTCCTCCGAATATGGTCCGCTAGTTCGAAATTTTAGCACTTATAAACGTTATTGTTAGACATTACATTAGTGTAATACCACTGAGACCAGATGTATAGTAATCTATTCAGATAAAGCGAAGGATGTGCATCTGAATGAAGAGAACTTTGCTGATCAAGAGAAAAGAATATGAAGAGATATCAGCAGCTGACAGAAGAGATTGCAAGCTCCAGACAGTAGCAGTTCGAGTTCGAGTTCGAGGCATTTACAACTGCAGCCTCCAAACCTTTATGAACCACCTGAACGTAAACACTAAAGAGAAAAAGGCCTGCATGAAGATCGCTGAAATTAGCATGAGGGCATCATACACCATCTATCTGTCCAGAAACACCATTATATGGACAGATGATTGGGAGTTAGTCCAGAGGCTAGTAATTGCATAGTAGGAGCGTATAGTGTTTGTAGAATGTAATTATTTTTACAAACTACCGTTCAAAACTTATAGATCAAGTGTTTGCCTACCCACAATTATATTACAACGTCGTGGGGTCAGTCGATATTGTTGCTAAAAATCAGGAGCAAGCGTCTTAAAACAGGATACCATGAATCTGTATAAGTTTCAAGTAGTTTCATTCTACGTTTAATATTATTATTGGGTCGTTTACGTTAAAGTTATATTTGGCCATTTTATAGCCTCCCCTCAAAAAGCCCACAATTACTCAATATGTAAAAGAATAATATCCTACAATCTCTGTTTTATTAGTGAACTTGAATATCTTGCAACTTGTTAAGACCACATTAAAATGCTTTGATATAGACTTTACATCATGCCGGATGTACCTTCAAGAACTTATAGAAATCATGTATCTAAAAGAGAATGATGTAGAGGGGGATGATTAGTAGTTAGAAATCGGATCGATGTAGCAGAAAAAAAGCAAACCCTAGCAAAGAGTGCAAGTGTTTTTATAACCAAATTCAGACAATTGTCTCGCCCATCGCCTGACATTTTAGGATTTTTAACCCCTATCACCCATGAACCGGGTGCTTCCGGATTTATACCGAAACCCATATTGGAAGAAAACACCCGATCTACAACATCAAAGCACATTTTAATAACTTGAGCACAAAACTGGTCAAAAAAAGACCAAAGTTGTTGCCCAATTTGGTATTTTTCCTCACGCGTGTATTGTAGCAAAAATGACCGATTTTTGTCAATATCTTAACAAATAAGCATTAAAGGGCTTATATTGCTTTATAAGTTGTATATAAATATGTCCATTGCGGTAATTTTAAGCTAAAATTGAAGTCTCTATGACCTTCAGGAGCTGAAATACAAAAATCTCGTATACGAGTATACGCGACTGAGGGTAATTTAGAAAATTTGCCCTGTAGGGTTATGTCTAGCGACACAAATTGCGTACCTAAACGATTTTGGTTAAGAATGATCTAACAAACAACCCTGTGTTGTCAGAAATCGTATACATCGAAGCGCACACTCAACTATTCCCTGCTACTAGAGTAATACTAGAGTTCAGAAAAAGAGTAAAACACTTATTAAAAAATCACCAACAATTTTCAAAATTTTTTGGAAATTTTTGGGCGGTCATGAGCGTGAATCATATTCATTATGTCCGTGAAAAATTTGGTCCGTGAAAAACTTGTCCGTGACAATTATAGTAATAAGGTAAGTGTATACATACTCACCCTGTATTATATACAGGGTTACCGTTAACCGTTAACCGTTAACCGTTAACCGTTAACCGTTAACCGTTAACCGTTAACCGTTAACCGTTAACCGTTAACCGTTAACCGCTAACCGTTAACCGTTAACCGTTAACCGCTAACCGTTAACCGTTAACCGTTAACCGTTAACCGTTAACCGTTAAACGCGGTATTTGATGTGGTATTTGATGTCATTTTGTTGTGGCTGTAATAACATGTTGTTAAACTATATACAGCTGTGATGTAAGACTTATGTTTAATCTTCAAATGCAAAGAATTCCACATCTTACTTAGAGAAGTCATATTATTTGAAGATTAAATTTGATTAATCGAGATATTATGTAAACTTGTTAAGATATGTTAAACCTACAGCAATTGTAGTAAAACAATAATACGTAAATTATCTGCAGTTAAATGGGCAAGTTTCTGAATAATCAAGTTACTGAGTCAAAATTCAAACGTCAACCCCTTTGACAGTTCATAATGATAATGATATCTGCACTATTGCGTCATGATAATATACAATATTACCTTATATGGGCATGGGCATCACGTGATAATCTCTTAAATAATCACCATTTAGAGCAACGTTGTAAATTGTGTCTGTTTGATGCAATCGATTTGTAAAATTACGTTAAACGCTAAATTGTAAACTTTTTGATTATTTCACCAGACTATATGATCAGAGGATCAAGCGTTTTAGTCACCCTTAAATGTGCGTCAACCGTGTGCGCGCAACCGTACGTCAAGTGACCACCTACAGATTACTGAGTTGCTCTTTCTCAATGCTACTGCTAGAGATGCAGATCTCCAAAATTTTTTAAACGTCTTGAAGTTGAACCGTTAACCGAGATCTTTTACTTTTTAAGTAAGCATTTAGATAATTACCCCCCCCCCCCCCCCCCCCCCCCAACTGAACAAAACACAAAATCTAACAAAATTGAAAAATCGGTGTTGTTTCACTCAAATTTTAATAAAAAATAACGTGATGCCTGCACTGTTTCATGTTTTTCCAATAATAAGACTATGATCACTACTCACTTGATATAATTGGAGATTATTGCAGCTTCACTTGAGTACCTGTTTAGTGTTTAATATAAAAAGCTAAAAAAAATGCAGTTCAATCGTTTAACCAAAAAAACTTCAACAACAGTGTGATGAATCTAAAATGTCAAAGTTCAGGCACTTTAATACTGACTCTATATTATGATCCTATACATCAAGTTCAACTCATTGACCGTTTTTTGTTCTACATATCGAATGTATAATTGATAACGCGTCCGTAATAATAATAATACAGTATAAACTAATTACAACACTACAAATCTATTACTATACATTTATTGAGTATTATGTAACGCGTAAACGCGATGGAAAAATTTTAAGCGGGTCCAAACCCAGGATACATTTAACATGCAGACTTTGTTGTAACTTATATGAAAAGCATTATAAATTATATTTAACATTATTATTATCTGTTTTATTTTACCTCGACTCGGAATACGGAAATTAGTGAGAGCTAGCAGATTAATTAATTGGTTAATTAATTAATTATATAAGTTAAAACATTTAAATTAATCAATATTGCTTTCAATTATCCTACTAGAGATCCCAGCTTATACAATACACGTAGTTTAATTTGTACTACTACTAAGTTATATGGTGCAACGAGGAGGACGTAAAAAAGTCAAAGTTGCAACGAGTAGGAAGTTGCTGATGAAGTTTAAGAAAGAAACATTGCTCAAAAGTTAATTAAATGCCTAAAACAATAATGATAAACCACAAAGCAATAAGAGCTGCACTACGGAGTATACCTTTAATAACTCAACACTTCACTTACGAATACCCACAACGTCTTGAATAGCCGAGTATTGGAATCGTAATACAAAAACAATGGTAACAATCACATGGCACTGGCAAGAAGTGACGACAGAGTTTTTAAAAGTAATCATTTACAAAGTTCCTTTGCGGTCCACAATCTACTAATATTGGAAAGAATAAACTGGTAAAAGGCTCTCCAGCAAGTATAGATATGACCACACTGTCTATAACTGGTAAAAAGGCTCTCCAGCAAGTATAGATATGACCACACTGTCTATAACAACATGAAAGAGACAACAGTGTGTCTAGCTTCACTCTCTTATATTACTAATTCCCTGCCACTGCTTCATGTGGTGTTATCACGTGACATTGAGGTGTTATCACGTGACATTGAGGTGTTATCACGTGACATTGAGGTGGTATCACGTAATTCAGTGCTTAACCATTGAAATTTGAAAATTCTAGTCCGGTTCGACGTATAAATTATGTCCAAGAATATAAGGTAATTATACAATATACATTGTAGATTTTACATTCCCCACCTCCTATAATCTAAATCGAAACTTCTAAGCATCTAGAAGATGCTAGGTCAGCTTGTCCTGGCGTATAAACTATAATCTACCTGTATCTCTATAATCAATTCTAATGTGAAATATGGTTTGTATTAAGCAAAAAAACACATAATAGAAAGTCCAAATATTGTAAAAGTGTGTGATAATCATGTATTTAACTCAGAATTACAGGCAATGTTTTTATACAGTTATCACTCATATTTAAAAGAAGCACAGTACAGTAAGCTAAAAGATCTTCAATCCTAAATTTCCATTAATCCTATAAACAGTTCGTTTTATATCCTAACTTTTCACACATCACTCCTCTTTTGATATTTCACCAGCATCCCCTCGTCCCCAAGCACGTGATCTACGTGAACTACAACACGTGATATACAACACGTGATCTACGTGATCTACGTGATCTACAATACACGTGATCTACAACACGTGCTCCTCAATCTCCAGCTCCAAAACACGTGCTAAGATGTTAATCTACACTCCTTGTGAATACCATGTGTTGCCTCAACCCGTCTGCGTATTCTGTTTCGTACTTTATACTTACTCCCACCCAATACGCTGCATTCTGAAGAACGTGTTTAAAATGTGTTAAAAATTTGTTAAAAATTTGTGAAAAATGTGTTAAAAATTTGTTAAATATGTGTTAAATATGTTGAAAGGTGTCGAAATGTGCTGAAATGTGTTGAAATGTGTTAAAATGTGTTAAAAGGTGTTGAAATGTGTTGAAATGTGATTAATTTTATTTTAGCACAGTCTCATTAATAGCATAAAATAAAACAAACCTTATCTTTATGCTTTCTAAGAAAAGCTATAGCAAGATCGTGGAGAAGTCTGTTGAAGTCAGATTTGTTTTTTGTACCTTTCTGATTACCATCCAGCTTCATGATACTTCTCAGATGATATTCTGTCTGCGTAAGTGTAATGACGTTTTAAAATTAATAATTTTCATAATTATTGTAATTAGTTTAAGCAATTTAAAACATCATAGTTTTGTGATAACGTTCTAACTGTGGTGAGTTTTACAGTCTTTATAAGTTAAGTATTATAATTACTATTATCATAATTATTATAATTAGTTTTAAAACTTTAAAACATCATAGTTTTGTGATAACGTTTTAAGTGTGATGATGACGTTTTCTTTAGTTAAGTTAGTGGCAGCTTTAAACATTATAGTTTTGCAACATTATTGCTAGTCATGATCTAAATTAAAATTACCTTACCAGACATATTTAAATGGTACGAAAGTCGATGGTTTTTCGATAAAAAAGCACCATATTTTCGGACTACCAAAAATTAGGTCACCGTCATTATTGTCCTGTTGCTTGTATGATGCCGACGCTCCATAAAATTTGTCCACTATGTCGGTCACACTAAGGGGTAAAAGGAGTCAACTATCTTCCTCGTTGGAAAGACCACTTCGGGCACTGACCAATAAAGTGGTTCATTGTCTCTTCCATGAGACAGTGTGGACAAGTTTTATGGATAGTTGTCGGCTTGAGCTTGTTAAGATGGTAGTTTAATTCACAGTGTCCAGTGAGAAATTGTGTCACTGTTCTTGTGCTCTCTTTACCAAGTTTTGAGATTGATCTGTTGGGCAACGTTATCAATTTTTTCCTCATTTTCCGATGACTTATACTCCGCAGTGCTCCTTTCCATAATGTTTTTGAGATTGGAAGTAGCACTTGGGCGGAGTCCAAGTTATCAGAGCCTTTTTTGGCAAGATAGATGGTGTTATCACGTGACATGATAGTGTTATCACATGACATTATAGATTGGAAGTAGCAGTAGTGTTATCACGTGACATTTGCATATTTACCAGAGTAAGTTCCCCCGTATCAAGGAACGCGTGAGCTAGTCTGATATGAGCTTTGTTCTGGATAGCAGAGTTCTCCGACCGAGTGGCTAACTCAAAGTTAGTTACAGCTTTCATTCTCTCTCCGGAGAGCCACAGTGTTTCTGCTAAGTCAAATACTGCTTCTCTGTTTGCTCCACGGCTTAGTTTTACTGTGGGTGGAAAAATGTGTTAAAATGTGTTAAATATGTGATAAATATGTGTTAGATATGTGATTAAGATGTGTTTAAGTCAAATACTGCTTCTCTGTTTGCTCCACGGCTTAGTGTTACTGTGGGTGGAAATTCTGTTGAGGGAAAAAACATAGAAAAGTAGAACTTTATAAAATGATAAAACACTAATTTAATATCAATGTATCAAGAAAAAACACACTCTAGAAGTATTATAGAGTCTATATTAAGAGAAACTTTGAGGATTATCTGTATTTATATAACTGTATAATATACATAATTTTAATAATATAACTGTATAATTTATATAATTATGCCTGCTGTAGAGAGGATATCAATAACTTGCTCTAATGTAACCAGTCGAGGTGGTTCCTTTGGTCTCTCACTCGCTGCTTGTTCCTGTAACTCCAACTATTGGATTTGTGGTTTGAGAAATGGCTGGTGAACAATATCTCCTTATATGGGCATCACGTGACGTAATGTCTCCTTATATGGTAAAACAAGTTTTTTCTGACACGTGACAGCGGTTGACCAACCAGGCTTCAGTGTATTGAACAAGTCACCCTCAGAATTACTGTCACGTTTCAAAACAAATTGTATTATCCCAATTTCCTCACGTTTAGGATCGGATGAAAATATAAATCTTAAATCGTGTCTTACAAGGCTAGTTCTTTGAATTATGCTTTGGAAGCGTTCTCTTTTGAAGGTGAAAGTGGTTTCGGTTATATACATTTTTATTTGTTTGTATGCGTGTTTGTTAGTTTGTTTGTATGCGTGTTTGTTAGTTCGTTAATTTGGTTGTATGTTTAAGAGTCTTACCTCGGTAAGAGTATTTTGTTGGTCCAATTCTACCGCTTCCTTTGGGGGTTTTGTGGTCTTTTTAGCGCCCCGCCCCTTTTCTTTAATATCTGGCTTTTTTGCTTCCTCTTGAATGATGGTGCTTTGTGTCTTGGCGAATAATCCTGAAATAAATCTAGGAAATAAATTTAATCCACTGTTTTCTGACACTCACAGCATAACATTTATTTATTTTTAATAGTAATAACTTAATACTTAATGTAATTAGTTAGATAATTAATTAACTCCCAACTTGACAGTAATATATTACACTTATATATAAGTGTAATGTCCGGATAATACTAGTGAAACAACAATTACGCTCCCACTAAATCGCTCGCCCAAATTTTAGGAAATTTCTTGTGAAAAGGCCCTGAGGGCATCGTGATAGTCATCTAATTCGGTGTATACCGAATCACCCCCCATGCAGACGTAAGGTAAAAATGCTTCCCTGAAGAGTTAAGGGCAAAAAACCGTTTTCTTCACGTGACAGGCTAATAAAACATGAATTCGATTGTTTAGGGCTCGGGTTAGGGTTAGGGTTGTGGTAAGGGTTATGGATAGCTTCAGGGTTATGGTTAGGGTTAGGGTTGGGATTAGAGTTTTTGTAAAACCGTTTTGTACGGCTGCAAAACCATAAAAACCAAAGTCACGTGAAATTTTTGGGCGAGCGAATTAGTAAAAGCCGTAATGTCCGGATTATATTATTGAAACTCAAACAACAATTACCTTGTTTGTAGACTTCGTGCATGTCAGGGTTTGCTTTAAAGAAGGTAGCTCGCATTGCTAGAGCCAATAGATGGTACACCTGTGGTAGTTTTAATATTAATCCCACTAATAAAAAGGTACATATTGATTAATTGAGAAAATTGGCCAAGAAGTGACCCTTTGCTGATGTCAATTTCTGCTCAATTTCAGCTCGCAAATGGAATTGAAAACTCGCGGTTTTTGGGATCAAGGTTGCAGAAAAATACTGTATAGAAAAGAAAGCATTTTTAGAATTTCGATTTAGGCTTGAAATTTTTTATAATTAACGTCGGGAGTAAAGTAAAATTAGCAACAAAACGTTTTTCATCACAAATCATATAATTATAAATATAAGCGAGAAGTTTAGATTTAATTATGATCATTAAAACCGCTGCTAAAAGTAAAATCTGAGGTATTGTTATCCTACACCAACTTGTTATCGCAATGTGACATGTGACCATCAACTCAATTTGCCAAGTTTCGAATATATTGTAAGTACAGACCTATTAAACTTATTTTTACTAAAATATTCGGCACTATCGAACAATTTTATTCTATTACAAAAAATTCCCGTACTATCAAGAATATTCTCAGAGGCATAATTAGACAAGACACAACTTGTTTCACGTTTCGACTTGTATCACGTGGTGACCCCCACTGTCGCTTCACTATAGTAGAGTTTCGACGATACAGGGGGAGCCGCGCACTCGTGCGCGGCGGCCGGTCATACAACGTATGACAAGTTTCGACTTTAACCCAGGAAGGGAACTGAACTGGGACACGCGCTATATTTATAACCTCTGGTAAAGATTAACGATAAATCGGAATTTGTTGTTATTTTGTAACTATATATAACGTCAATAAATTTTAAATAGCAGATATAAATTAAAATATCTGTAATAAGCAGTGTTGCATGTAGTGTTACGTTTAGTGTAACTGTTAGTGTTACGTTTAGTTTTACTTGTAGTGTTACGTGTTGTGTTAGGAGGAAAGATTTGTAATTGGACACCAACGAGTTTATGAAGTTGTAGCGCGATGCGTTACTGTGCCTGGCTAGATCGGCAAAATGCGCTACTGTGCCGCGCCGAGCTGCCATGAATTTACATTACCTGAGGACTCCAGGCTATTATGTTCATTAACATAAAGATTTGGCGGAATGACAGGCTGAGCGCGGCCCAGTAAGAATTTACATTGTCAATTAAATGAAGGAGAGCGACATATTATTATTAATATAATAGTAACTTTAATATAATAGTAACTTTACGTCACTGATGTCATTTATGAAAACTACTTGCTTTGCTCCTAAATCACGGACATATTAAATACGAGGATGTGGAAACATGCTTTCTCAAAATTTTGAATTAGCTCAAAGATGGAAGTAGATAAAATACCTTCGAGTTCGGTTTCTTCTGAAGAGCCCTCTCAAAGATAGAAATAGCGCTGGGTTCTCCTTCCAATATCCCTAACTTTAAATATTCTTCCCCGATCATACACAGGATATCTGGAGCACAATCTGTCTCCATTACCTGGTATGGCATATTTAAAAATAGTTCATGACATATTGAAAAGTTTAAAAGTTTAAAGAGATTCTGTTTCCTCATCACACTAGAGACCGATTAGATTTAAAAATTACGTCGGAAGAGTAGATGTGTGGGAATATTAAAGAGTTTAAAAACACAGACGTAAGTAATACAATTAATGCTTTTAGATAGTAATTTTAAAATCTATAAAGTTATAATCAAGATCTTAATTCTTGATTATTCTGAGGCATACATAGTACGACTTCAAACTCAACAAGAACAATGATAGGTCAACTGTAATATTGCTCATTGATCCATATTTAACTTTAAGGCTGTACTTGTAAATTTATAATCTACCAATTGACGCGCGCCGAGTTGAACTCGTCGACAGTCTTGAAACTCGTCGACGGTCTTGAAACAAGTATTTTACGAGTATCACCCGTTAAGGCTGTACCTGGGTGAAAATCCTGTCGGCCTCTTCATCCCCATTAGATTCAGGTAAAACTATAAGTATCAACTGGTTTTTAGCCTTGGCGTGGTATATCCGCGCCATCGTGAAATCCTCACACTTTGACAAAACCTTTTTAAACAAATCGAGAGATCGATTGAGATACCTGCAAACGTTATTTTGTTCAAGTATTTTTGATGAAATACCAGAAATTGCATTCCGTTTAAGTTTATGTGTGAGCGGAGACATATGTTAATTTGTTTTTTCTTCAACTGTTAAAAACCACCGAGTTAAACTTTTTGTTGTAAATATTCGTTTCATACTCAAATAATTCAAATTGGCACAGCTTCAAAAATAATTACTAAGTTACCAAGTTAAAAAATTACTAAATTACTAAATTGCTAAGTAGCCAAGTTACTAAGTACTTAAATTACTAAGTTAGCAGGTTACTTCGTTACTAAGTTACCAATTTATTAAATCATCAAGTTTCCTTACTAAGCTAAAAAGTCACCAAGTTGTATACTCACTTGAAGCCACTGATGCGACCTTCATGTTTTGACATATCGTACAACACTACAGCTAAACCGTAGCAGCCTATCAAATTATCTGGGTCCAGGTTTAGACACTCTTTATATTCCCTCGCAGCAGCGCAGTTTAATCCAAACCACTGACGGGGATTGAAACAATGGTTTAGCAAACACGGTTAATTAATAAATATTAATAATTATTTATTTAAAACTCCATAATGAAGCTGATCTCTTCGAAAAATATTCTGCGAGCAGAAATTGTAGTGATTACCTTTCACAAAGACGTTCGAAATTGTGTACAGTACAACTTTGTTATAATTTGCATCGAGGGAGGAAAGAATTTATTGAGGCGCATTAACACATATCGTTTCTATTGTAAGCAGTTCTGCAGGGTTACCTGCACATAGGTTTGTGTTTGAAGATAAAATAATTCGCTTAAAAACCGCGTTATTATAGCGAGGTCCGTGTTATACTTATAACGAGGTCCGCGTTGTGGTACTGACAAAAATTTAAATTATATTTATTATCTAGAAGATTACAGAAAAGTATAAAAACAAGATAATGGTAACTTTAAAAAGTAGAGAATAGTTGCCTGATAAAAGTGTCCCATTTCTGCGTGAATCTGACTGGAGCTGGATTGGTTGGTTGTTTTACATATTCTGTATATATCCGAGATTATCCTCTCAACCTTACAACGTTTAGTAAGTCAATTAATTTGGTGACATTTCATCAGCATTTATAAAGAAAATCTGAATGGGAATCTAGCAGAACCTGAATCTAGCAGTTTGATATTTGATTAAGTGATATGTGTGTCATAATGTTGTTATTGTTAATTTTAACAACTTATAGTAAATCTGCCCACAGTTTTGAAAAAAGATTCAAGCAATTTCAAAGTACAAATTTCAAACTTTTAAAAAACACTTTTTTAACTAAATCTCACCTCTGTATAATTGTTGATTTTTAAAGCAAGATAAGCTTTGTTTGATAAGCATACCACATTCTTCTCATCCAGCTTAGTTACATTCCGAAAACATTGCGCCCCTTTTTTACCTTTGAAAGTCTATTATTGATTAAACAAAATTCGATATAACATGATTTAGTTAAACAAATTGGATACATTATGATTTGAATAAGCAGAATCTAATAAAAACATAATTAATTTTTTATAGTTTACTTTATCTGCCGGTTGCACCCTTCGTTTACCTTCTCAAGTATGCTAACTTAATAAAATTAATTTACATCGCACAGCCATTGATCTTAAACTTAAACAAATAATTTATTAAGGAAGCACTGTGCTCCTCGATTACTATTTTAACTTAATCATTGATGCGAAAACTTAAACAGTCAGTTTTCCGGGAAATACTGTAGCCTTCGTTTACCTTTTTAACTGTATTATGGATAACCAGCTGTCGGTTTATCAAGATTAAAGGATAATATTTAAAATTCCAAACATTTCTTTTTAAAGTGGTATGCTTTTAGCGGTTCCAACTTAATAAAGCAGCATACCTTGTTAGACTTTTAATAATTGTCTCGCGTTGTTGATTGAAATATTGCATTGTAAAATGTAAATTCATTTCAGTAATTTACAGTCGTGACGCTGACAACATACTTTTATAAAATAAATATTGTCCGTTAAAATTATTGACCGTTAGGAATATGACCGAATGCCCACTCAACCGGCATACTTTAACGATCATGAATTTGACTGCTATCGGAGATTTCCAAAGAAGGGGTAGCCGACTAGTGACTACCCCTTCCTTGGAAATATCCGATTAGTTAAAATTAATACAGATCTCTTCTCTTACTGCATGCTGTAATAATGTCAACTGAACTCTGCCCAATTTTTCGATAGATATCTACAGTCTAAATGGCCATGGAAACAGTATGACCGTTAAAAATACCGACTGTTAAAAATATGGCCGCGGGATGGCCCAAACAGCGCTATTTTACAACCACCATAATATTAACGAGTATTAGAAATTCAGTTACATGACATTAACAATTACGAACATACATCTGATGTCTGAAACATCACAATAACATCAAAGACAACGTAACGTTACATTCTCCTTGGTGTGACGTCACACCCCCTCTTGTGTGACGCCACATCCTCTCTTGTGTGACGTCACACCCTCTCTTGTGTGACGTCACACCCTCTCTTGTGTGACGTCACACCCTCTCTTGTGTGACGTCACACCCTCTCTTGTGTGACGTCACACCCTCTCTTGTGTGACGTCACACACTCTCTTGTGTGACGTCACACCCTCTCTTGTGTGACGTCATACTTAAAACATCACAATAACATCAAAGACAGCGCTAGACAATGGGCGATTATGTACGGCCCTAAACGGCCTCTAAATAGCCTCCAAGTCCATACGGCGTCTAAATAGATAAAATAATATAAGTAATGGTTAAATGAACTTACCGTTTCCCTTAGCGCACTCAATGAACCCGATCAGATTTATCAGCACAGGCTTGAAGAAGGCCGGAAGAGTCTCCATTTTAAAGAGGATCTCATTGTGAACATATGCTAGTCTGTTTTGGTCCTGAAATTAATATGGTAGTCTGTTCTGGTCCTGAAATAAATATTTTAGTCTTTTTTGGTCCTGAAATTAATATGCTAGTCTGGTTTGGTCCTGAAATTAATATGCTAGTTTTTTTTTGGGACTGAAATTAATATGCTAGTCTGTTTTGGTCCTGGAATTAATTAAATTCGTTTACTTTTGGATTATAGAATTGAAAAATACAGTCTAAACATAACTTTTAGAATAAGTTAAACAAATGTCGGTTAGAACTTAGACTCTTTGTAGTGAAACCTGTGTTAAACTAGAAGAAAGAAGATCGCAAAACATTGCTCTCAAAGCAATATCTTTGAAGTGGTTTTGTTATTTATAATTTTATTGTCAACTTGTTTTAAATGTGGTTAGAATTTAGAACCTCCTTGATTTGATCGAGATGCTAGATGAGTTAAGATAGAGAAAATGAAAGAGATTTGACAAAATAAAATTCTTGGTTACAAGAAATAGAAAACGATGAAACATAGACATTTATCAGTTCCTAAATTTTAAAATGGAAAAGAAACCTGATAAAAGTAAAACACATTAGAATTTTCAAATAAATCAAGAAAATTGTAGATTTTATAGACGATCTCAAATGGCGTCTCTATAAGTCGTAAAGATAAACAAATACAATTCTAACGCTGTTACTAACGAGGTATAAAAATGTAACTCATGTATTTATTAGTTACTTAGTTACTTATCAATTTGTTTGTGTAACTAGCACTTACCTCCATTTATTATAGTGCAACTTATTGCATTATAAGTAATTAATTAGTTAACTAATACAATTAGTTAATTAGTGTAATTTAACAGTACTTACCTTTTCAATCTTGTGGTTGAAGTGACTCGGTAGTCTTTCTAGTTCAGACTGTAGCTCAAACTTATGTTCATAATTAACACTTTGTTTCGAAACCATTTCGTCTTTTTTATAACTAATTAATTAATTATGATTAATACGTTAATTATGGTAGAAGTAATGCAACTTTAGTGATGAAGATAATGATGCCAATAGTAAATAAATATTAAATTCTAACTTTTATTACACGATTCGACATTAAAAATGTACCCAAAATAATGTACATTTAACAGAAATCGAAACATTTTTATAAGTTTAAACTAAATATTTGGGCAAAATATGGTCGTGATATTTATGAGGAATCAATCAAAATGTTTTAATCACCTAATATTATTTGTAATTTTTAGTATTATGTAATGGGATGGAAGTGCTTTGACCAGGTGTAGACAATCACACCCCGGCTCCATAATATGAAAGACTTGTTTTAATTCTAAATGAAAAGCTCAAATACAATTTTTTCCAACGAATTTCTAATACTCTAATAAATATGCTATATTCTTAAAATTAAATCCAAAAAGAGCATGTTGCCCTTATCGCAGCAAAAAACGTGACAATCAAAGACTTTGAACACAAGCCACAAAGCATTAAACGTAAATAAAAGCTGTGATAGACTTATGTAACTGTAAATCACTGACTTCAAAGCAATTATTTTAAAGTTGAGTTTAAGGGCAATTTCAGTTCTTGATCAGTATCACATGCAAATAATGCAAGAGAAAGTTTGTAAAACTAGAAATTCCAAATCGGAAATTTCTTCGCATGCATATGTCATTTGCGCGTTCAATGCTCATATAGAACTTAAATGTTCGATATTTTAATCGCATTAATTAAAAAACATATGGGAAATTTTGATCGTATTAAAAGAATGATCGATATGAGTTCCAAGTTCACATGAATGATTATATTGTTCATGATTTGGATATGAATCAATGTTTTGACTGGCGATGATTTATGAAGTTTGAATCAATTTTTGAGAAAGTGATAGGTGTCTGCGATACGTTTTTTTTAACAACCTGATATAATAATATCAGCAATGAATTGTGAATATGGAGAATATCATACCTATTTATATGATGATATAATTACCAATCTCACTTCTCGTTATCAAATATCACAGGATCTGTACAGTGTTAGAAGATTCGAGGTCTTAGCTGAACCTGCAGAACTTCAGATTCAGTTTCGTGGTGGACTTTATCAACGGAATGGACTACTTACATAACTAACATAACTCACATAACTCATATAACTTACATAAATTACATAAATTACATAACTAACATAACTTACATAACTTACAGTTACATAACTTAAATAATCTACATAACTTCACCCACAATCCACATGCGTTCTCATATGTTGCTTAAGTCCACGAACGTTCTCATCACCGTTTGCAATACGACTTTATGCAAATAATAATTTAGCACCTCTCCGCAAGCAATCCTTGGTACTATTTAGTATTTAGCACCTGAAACCATAATGCTATAATGGTACTATTTAGTATTTCACCTGAAACCATAATGCTATAATGGTACTATTTAGTATTTAGCACCTGAAACCATAATGCTATAATGGTACTATTTAGTATTTCACCTGAAACCATAATGCTATAAGTATAATGGTACTATTTAGTATTTCACCTGAAACCATAATGCTATAATGGTACTATTTAGTATTTCACGCACGAGCACTGCAACTTATCCGACTATAATATGTACTGCTCTTTCATAAATGTACATATTTCACGAACATGCTCCTGCTGATGGAAACAAAGAATTTCCTGACCACAAACTTTAAAACTTTACTCTCGCCACTTGGTTTTATTTGTGAAATAAGTATTTTGGAACAATCCTCCAAAAATATTTTCCTGAATATCAGCTCTTATAGTCCATGGTTTCTGCTGGTTGGACAAGTTTGTTTTTTGTTCCACAAACATTTTATCGATTTTTTCCATCCAACAATTTTTTCCTAAAAAATTGTCGGAGGTCGCTAAATTTTAAAACCTCTAAAATTTTGGCCCCTCGTGAAGAAATTTATTCCTACACCCCTGGTACTCCTAGTGTGTTGAGTTTCAGTTGGTCAGAGATGTCCAGCAATAGTCTAGTATGAATTAATACCAGTGTTACCTGGGGACCTCAGGCTATAATTATGTTCATAAACATAATAGAGATTCGGCGGAATGACAGGCTGAGCGCGGCCCAGTAAATACCAGTGCTGTTAAGCACTTTGAGTTCAGCCTGGGAATCTGAGAATAAGTTAATGGTTGAGGTTGTTCCTAGGTTATCATTGATCCAGATACTTGCCATGTGGAGCGCAAGCCAAGCTGTCTAAGTTTAATGAGTTCTGGCAATTTGATATCGCAAGTCTGGGGGTACGCCTCTGTGTACGAGGATAAAGATGTGATTCAGAATTCCTTTCCGCCTTTGGGTAAAACATTATATCTTCCCACTTAAGACGAATCACCAAAATGGAGAACACTGGACGGAAAATTCAAGAAACTAAGAATAACTGTAAGGGTTATAACTTATAACACCGCTTTTATGAAATATGGCCCTGTTCCTCCAGGATCTTCTTCTCACGAACTTGGTAATCACGTGGTAATCACGTGTATTCACGCGGTAATCACGTGCTCAGTCCAAGACACATAAAGCACTAATCTAATTCTAACCATACATTTTGCTGTACAACTGATTAACTGGTGTTTGTCGTTGTTACACTGATCTTAAAATAAGATTTCGTTGCAATTTATCAATTAGTAGATCATGATTCATGATGCTCTCGACGAAATCCTTACTCTATAGTCAATAGTAATACGTAAATAATAAAATCAAAGATTTAAAGAAATTCCATATTATAATGAAATAATATAATTAAAGATTTGTCTCCTAAGGGACTTGTCACCCTCACGTAATATTTCAAATGTTTGGCTCTGTTTAAACAATATGGTTACTTAATGAATGTAATACTTTTTAGTTGTGAATTTAGTTTAAATTTCTTAACAACCACGTACAATGCTCCCACTTCCTTATATCATTAATTCTTTACAAGCCTAAATCTGACCACTCCCCCTCGAGTTGTAACTCCCTAAGTCCGCTAAAATGGATTGTTCTAAAGTCACGATCCCCAATTACTGCTTGTCAATCCACGTGGCAATCGAGCATTGTCAATCCACGTGGCAATCGATAATTTTGATCTTGGAATTTTGAACTCCAAGGCGACGACGTGCATTTTTTTCAAATATGTCAAATATTATTTGTATTAAGAATAATTGTTTGTCTCTCCACTCTCGAGCGTTGTAACCACATCTGATGTAAAGCCTAGCAGATCAGTATCTCTGAATATGTTTTTGGTTTGACATGTTGTTACGTTAAATGATCATGATCAAATAAAGTGTTAATACCATTTCACTTAATAATCCACTAAAACAGTACACACAGCTTTCTAAACACCACACCCCGCATACCTTAACCAAGCTTATAAACTCCTACCTAGCTGTAGACCCCTACTCCTCCTTAACTTAATCTTCAAATATCTCCTGCCTCCCTGCTTACAGTTACATGTACAGAATGTCTCCATTTCATCGCGCTCTGTCGTTATATTATCAGAGGGCATTTCACTAAATACTACTAAATAATAATAGTAAGAAGTATAGTTAAGCATTGGGTTGGCTTCTCTCCGGTATGTTCATAAAAGTCAAGGATGCAGATATAATCTTCATAAATATCAGTTGGATTGGTTTGGCAGTTGTCATTTTTTAGTCAATTACTATTTAGGTAGCTAAATCTGTAAATTTGATGAATTTCGTTGGATATTTTGGAAGCTTATAACAGTTGAACAGATCGGCTTACGGACAACTAAGAACCTGTCAATTTTAAATAGTTAACTAATTAACATGCTAGCTTGGGAAATCCAATCAGCTCCGACAACTAAGAACCAATCATTACATATCCCCGACAACTAAGAACCTCTGGTTCTTAGTTGACCTTAGTTAACTTCTTTAATCCTTAAAGCAGTCCTTAAAGCAGTCAATTATTACTCCTAAAAAGCTTTTACACCGTTCTTCAACAATCTTATCCCGTTGATTATAAAATCAGTAAATAAAATTTTTTGCTACATCTTATTCTTGGCTGAGCATGCCATTAAGCGTTTGCTGATTGTTGATTATTCACTGACATTTATAATTTTATCAACCTCCTATTTAAGTTGGATGCTTAAACTGATACCTGTAAAGTCACAACGATGAAGATAGTCCTTTTGAGCCTCCTCGCTCTCTTGGGTAAGCAATATGTCCTTATATAGGCAACTCGTGACGTAATATGTCCTTATATAGGCAACAAGTGACGTAATATGTCATTATATAGGCAACACGTGACGTAAATATGTCTCCTTATATCATATAATCCTTTTGAGCTTCCTTGCTCTCTTGAATAAGTGGTTATTATAGCAAATAGAAATACATTTAGATAGCTTTTCTATAAACTTTATATGAGCTATAATAATATTATAATGATATAATTTATTATAATAAACATAATAATATAATTAATAACTATAACGACTCGCCATTACAGGTTACGCCGTAGTGTCAACAGAAGACTGCACAGGTCTCCCGGCTGACTGGTACAGTCTCGAAACAACCGCTACCTTCCCCATCCGCAGCGGCCGTAAGATCGAGGTAACCTGTAAGAACGGATACGTTGCTGATAACGGCAACTCAGAAGTGACTTGTCTTCAAGGAAGGGTCTTCTCCTACAGCCTCCCTCTCGTCCAGTGTGAGCTCTCCTCCTCGGAGCCTGCTGAATGGACTAGACTCTCCCCAGGAAAACTGGTGGTAGCTGATATCGACCCTGCTGATACCATGATAGAGTTCAAGTTCACTCCTTATCAGAGAGCAAGGAACCTTAAGTTCTCTCTCTACACAAGGCTCTATAAAGATGGGAGTGAGGAGATGATGGGAAATATCAACATCTTCTACCAGATGACAAAGACCACCGTCACTAAAAGCAAGATCAGGATCGGAGCACGAGAGAATGGCAGTGGGTTCAAGTACTGTAACGATCTCTACACTCTCCAGAATTTCATCCCTAAAACTGTTTCACAGGATGTGGGAAGTGCTCACGTTGTTGAAGTGGACTCTGTTCGACAGGCTACATTCCAGCAAATGAACTGTGAAGCTTATGGAGCGTGGAGGAACCTGATTTCAAGTGGAGTTATCTCACATGTGAGCTTTGGACTGTCTGATCTGAACAGAAACCTAAAGAAATTCTTGGCAATTCACTATCGATTGGTTAAGATTACAGCCCCCACTACCTTCCCTCCAACATCCAGAGATGGGGTTACTTTCGCCTTTTCTGAAAGTCCAACTCAAGCTTATGAGCTGGGAGAGCTGAATATTGATCCCAATGCAGGAAACGATGAATCACCTTCAAGCGATGAATCATCAGGTGAGCATTCTAGCGGTGGATCATCTTCAAGCGGTGGATCATCAGGTGGACATTCCAGCGGTGGATCATCTTCAAGCAGTGGGTCATCAGGAGTTGGAGGCGGATCATCTGGATCATCTTCAAGCGGTGGATCATCAAGCGGACATTCTAGTGGTGGATCATCTTCGAACGGTGGATCATCAGGTGGACATTCCAGCGGTGGATCATCTTCAAGCGGTGGATCATCAGGTGGGCATTCCAGCGGTGGATCATCTTCAAGCAGTGGGTCATCAGGAGTTGGAGGCGGATCATCTGGATCATCTTTAGGCGGTGGATCATCAAGTGGACATTCCAGCGGTGGATCATCTTCAAGCGGTGGATCATCAGGTGGGCATTCCAGCGGTGGATCATCTTCAAGCAGTGGGTCATCAGGAGTTGGAGGCGGATCATCTGGATCATCTTCAAGTAGTGGATCATCAGGCGTTGGAGGCGGATCATCTGGATCATCTGGATCATCTGGATCATCTGGATCATCTGGATCATCTGGATCATCTGGATCATCTGGATCATCTGGATCATCTGGATCATCTGGATCATCTGGATCATCTGGATCATCTGGATCATCTGGATCATCTGGATCATCTGGATCATCTGGATCATCTGGATCATCTGGATCATCTGGATCATCTGGATCATCTGGATCATCTTCAAGCAGTGGATCATCTTCAAGCAGTGGATCATCTTCAAGAGGTGGAAGCAATTCTAGTGGCCGAAATATACCATCAAATGATTCGGAAAATAATTCCCAATACGACGCACCTGCAGCTGTATCTACCAAGGCGGTTTTCTCAGCTGGTGAATCTGCACACCCTATTTGCAGCATATATGCCAGTGGAGTCATAGATGACTTCGATAGTGGTGTTAATCGATACGATTTGAAATGCACTCATGTTCTGGCAGCAGACTACTTTGGATTGGATGGTAAAATGCCTTGGTTCATCTATGGCTCATTTGATGAGTTCGATGGAGTAAGATCCCTTGCTGCCATGGCATTCTTTTTGGGTAGAAGTACACCTTTCGAGATCCAGAGGGGATGGATGATCAATGACGACGGAAGCAAGATGAAGATCAAGGAAGAGAAGGAAGTAACTATGGGAGAAACAGGCTGTACCATTCTCTTTGCCCAGAACGTTCTCAAGATAACTTGCGCTCCATTTACCGTATACTACGACGGTATGATGTCCGCTCACATCGAGTACACCTCCAAGACCACCCAGGTTGGAACAGCCAAGGGTATGTTCAACATTGGACTTTGTTTCGATAACCAATCAGGACGACGACCCAACTGGCAGGTGAACACCATAGCAACCTGCTCGGTGACACCTGGAGCTCAGAAATTCTGCAACGGTGCCTCTCCTACCTTCTGTAACAACCTTCCTGATAGGGGTGACGCGTACCGACAAGCCTGTAACCAGATGTTCTGTGATAAGAAGCAGAGCTCTGGATCAAACGATCTGAGTGATAAGCAAAAGTGTGCTCTTTCCGTGTCTGCTGCAGCTAAGCGTAACCTCCAGGGCTTCTCAAGCGGTTATCCTTCGTCAGGGTGCCCCAGTGATAACTGTACCTGGAAACATAGTGTCATCGAATCTGGTTGTTTCCAAGACCCATTCTTCGTCGGATGCAACTAAACTAATCGCTCATCTTGAAACGTATCTGGAGAGGTTTGCTGGAGCATTTTTAACTTAAACTTGGCTGGCAACAGAGAAAAGACTGCATGTTTGCAATGTTAAAACAATGAAGCGCTCGTGGAAATCAATGGGCCAGCTTGCTTAAACTATCTCCCCAAGAGGCAGTCTCGTGCTTCTCTGCAGATGACTACCTCGTTATGATAAATAAGTTTGTGTATGGATGGACAAATATTTATTATTAAGTCACTATGAACACTATATTATTTTAATTTAGAGGCTCTTCATTTTTGAAACCGTGATCTATTGGAATATATTATTTCATGATATTTGTTAGAATCAATTTTTGATGGTTTCTTTATACAATCAATATTGTTAATAAAATAATTGTAATATTAAAGTTTTTTCTAAAATCTATGTAGTTTCATCATATTCATAATTTTGACATTTTTGTTTTCTTTCTGGTGATACCGAACATAATATCTTACACATTTTACACATGTTACATGTTTAAATAATCGAGCGACCCCCTCCGGCCGACTCCTCCAATCCTTTACTCCTCTGACCCCTCCCCCTCCAATCCTTTACTCCTCTGACCCCTCCCCTCCAATAACTTACTCCTCCGACCCCCACCCCTCCAATCCCATCCCCCTCCGACCCCTCCAACCCCTCCAATCCTTTACTCCTCTGACCCCTCCCCGGCCTCCAATCCCAGCTCCCGAACTGGTATCATTGTTATTGAATTCACCACGCTATACACAACATCAAATACATACCTTATTGGACGTTATTTATGATTAACCGTACATTGCGTGAACAGACATAATCTTGGATAGACAATAAACTTTAAAATGAACGCTCGAACATCGAAGACATTGAAAATTATTACATATTACATATTAGACATCCAAAAGTTTTTACATTTTTGGGCGTTTTTTATTTTTTATCTTTTTGTTTTAACGATAATTTTTTAATCGACAGTAATATAATTATAAACGTGAAACAAGAAAAATAGTTCTTAAACAGTAATTTGATATGATTTAGTTTAACGGGTGATGCTCGTAAAATATTTGTTCCAAAGTCCAACTCGGTTCCGAGTCCAACTTGGCGTGCGTCCTAGTAGGTTATAAACCTACAAGATTTACTTTTAGTCCAATCAGATATATAGATTATAGATCATAAATAATATAAATTGAAATCGATCAAATTAAAAAGTAATCATATCCTGGACAATAAATTCGTAGTGAAATATTTTTGGGAACATTAAATTTTAACGGACTTTGATTTTAGGATGATGATTAATCACTTTATATTACAGTCGACTGTCACGTGCGCCATCGACAATGAGCCGCGCAAATTAAGCTGACTTGTTTGAGTTGTAACGTATAATATAATGTCGGATGGTTGTCCAAAAAAGTTGAAGTATATATACTTCAACTTTTTTGGACATTTTCTTCATTCTTTGTCTATGAGTAGTCAGCTTAACAATTTTTGCTATGATTGGATAGAGGGAAGGTTATTACCAAATATGTTGATTTACGATGTCAATCCTTCGCATCTCGCCGATCTTTACTGGGCCGCGCTCAGCCTGTCATTCCGCCAAATCTTTATGTTAATGAACATGATAGCCTGAGGTCCCCAGGTAAGCCGATCTGTGGTTGCGAGAAGCATTATTGGATGCGCGCGCGCGACCCAGTAGTGCATCGCGCTACAACCAAATATGCATTTGTTTTACGAATTTTGTGCTGGCCGGAATTATCGTTAAAAATTAAAAATTGGCTTTTACTAATATTTTTAATTCGCTCGCCCAAAAATTATTACGTGTGAGGTGACTTTGGTTTTTACGGTTTTGCAGCCGTGAACAAAACGATTTTACATAAACTGTAAACACTAATCCCAACTCTAACTATAACCCCGAAGCTATATATCTATAACCCTAACCCGACGGCGACATAATCGAATTCATGTTTTACTAGCCTGTCACGTGACTAAAATGTTTTTTGCTCATAACTCTCTAGGAAATATTTCTACATCATGACGCGCGCCGAGTTGTATTGGACTCATCGACGCGACGGTCTTAGGTAATATTCTACGAGTATCACCCGTTAGGGGCCATCTACTTAGGACGTCCGCCAAAATCGCAGATTTTCAGACCACCCCCTCAACTCCCCCTGTCCGGGTGTCCGAATTTTCAAAACCACTCCCTCCCCCGGACGTCCGGATTTCTTGACGGGTGTTACTCGTCTTAATTTCTTCGAAGTAGTGCGCGCCGCTTTCTTCTCGAAATATTGCCCGATGGCAAGTGCTACGAAGTAGCGCGCGCCGGGCCAGGCCATTAACAATGGTCAACCGGATTTCCAGCTACTTTTAAGAGTACAAATAAGATTAGGACCAACTCAAATTCATTGTTAATAAAATTCAAAGAGTTGAAATAAATGGGACTTTTTCGTTAATTCTGCCAAAATTTCCGGATTTTCAGAAACCACCCTCTCACCTCTCCCCCTGTCCAAAATTCCAAAACCACACCCCCCCCCCCCTTCTTATTTGTCGGACGTCCTAAGTAGATGGCCCCTTAATTTAACATTCCACGGATGAATGTCAGATTTCAATTTTTGCAAGATTTTTCTCCCAGTTTACTATTGATCATAATATTTTAGGCTTTGATTGATGTCATCCTTTAGTTTTACCAGGGTTGAATTCATTTCCGCGCAAAAGGGGACATGGAGCTCAGAGCATCAATATGATAAAACGGTATAGACCAATTTAAATCAATTATGCGCGATGTTGCGAGATATAATAGTGGGAGCCACGAACAATTAAAACACTAAATTTCCAACATCCAGACACCTGAATGTGATCAATGGCAAATAAAACTTTGGTGAAAGGCATCACTATAATAAAAAACAAACAACCCCTCCTCAGTGCGCACTTATGTTACTTAATTAATACAATAAGTGACACTGCAGATACCTGCACTTCGTAATTAGTAATTAACTAATTAACATTTATCTACTAATTAAACAATAATCTATTTATAAGGCTCATTAACAGAAGTTAACGCATCATCAGCAAAGCTCCAAATTCCGGTTAGGGCAACAGCTCCGCAGAATCTGTTACGCCACCACGTAAATCGGAAGTTTGACTGACGGTGCGGTGCTAACTCCGCAAACTGTCAGAGTAATAAATGAGCAGAGGAACATACAATGGAACTACGTGTGAAGTCAGGATTTGGGCAGCTACGTTTGTACCGGGCTGGACCAGCATAAAATCTAAACTGAGTGACAGTCATGGAAAAGTATTTAAATTTAAAAAAGTCGGATCGCCCGGTTTTGTTTAGCTGCTCCACATGTTTTCTAGCTTAATCTATATGACTATAACTCTATCCTACAAATCAGTTTCAACTGAAGTTTACTAAAAGAATCGATTATCTTTGTACAATTTTCTATCAAAAATACTTCTGTCTCAAAACCAAGTCCAATGATACAAAACTCATTCCTGTCATCACGTTCATTTTGTGAAACTATAATCACTTTCGTTCTGTGGTGAAACTATGATCACTATTATCAAAACCAGGCGGGTTAATTGTATCCAATTATTTAAGTAGATTCATATCAAATTACCCACGTTATACTTGATTAGCTTATCCAGCTAACAAAACATGACGTCATAATGTTACAATTGATGACGTGATAGGGGGATGACCGTAGTTTCACGACAGCCAGAAATCATACATACATCTCATTTACAAGTTTTAGGGGGGTGGGGAAGGGGAAGGGACTAAAATATGTGATCATTATATCTACGAAAATCAAATTCCACAACTTTATCAAAGTATTACAATACCAAATGGTGGCAAGCGGAGCTGTTAACTGCTCTGCATCCCAATAAATTGCTGTAAATTGAATTTCAAGATCGGAAGAAAATCCATCAATAGATTTAATAATAAATGCTTATTATCTACAGAATATTAATGCGGCCGGTCAACGGCGCGCGCCCACGTGCAATATTTGTGCTTTGAGTCAACTTTCTCCATTAGTGATCAATCAGTTAATTGATCAATTACCTATCATTTAACCAATTAACTTGACACTGAGATTGTCATGTGAATCTGCCGTGCACTGTAAACCCTGTCCTGACAAGATCAAGAATTGGTCACGTGACAGCTTGATATGACGTCACGCGACTGAGTGATGACGTCACGCGACTGGGTGATGAGGTCACGTGACCGAGTGATGAGGTCACGTGGCTTGGTAAACAAGATCAGATTGGAGGCTGACATTTAGTGGGTGTATTACAGTCTTAATTCATTAGCTATGTTAACTGCAATGTCTTTGAACGCCAAGGAATTTCCTGAAAGGGAAATTTATTACTCAATAATTTAGTGACTATGTATATTGAGCATCGCTTTAAATTTACGGATTGCAAGATTATGGAGAAATAAAAACCATGGCACTGAATCAAATCACCCTTAACCCCCTTATCATCATACCTGATATCCGCTTGAAGCGAACACCGTTCAGCGATAGTCTAGGGAGTTTACAAACTTCCATTTCCCACTGAATAAGGTTATCTGAGGTAACATTGTCGACTGGCCGTACGCAGAGAAGTAAATAACGTTCTCGGTGTTCGTAGTCAATGTTGTTTAATTCTAGCACTCGCGTTATCTCCTGCAATGATTAGAAAGCAATTAGCAACTAATTAATTAAGTTTTAAATCTAGAATTAAGTGATTTCGTTATTGGCTGTTTTTGTATCTGACTAGGCGAGACATGCTAACAATGGACTTCGCTGGGGCGGGAACTTATCGGTGGTAAAAAATACGAACCTTCATCATTTCGTTAGGCTCCTTGCTACTGGTAGTCTTCATGCTCCATGTAAATCTCAGAGAGCGCGGTTTGGACTCGGAGTCGTTTTGAAGTTGCGTCGACCTAAAACTTTAGTTCAGTGTTAGGAATACTCAAGTAAATGTGAGTGAGTGTGTGTGTGTGTGTGTGCGCGCGTCTTGGTGTGTGTGTATGTGCACGTGCTGGAGTGAGTCCGTTTGTACAATTGGGAGGGTGCGTGTAGCATGTATCTTACTTTGAAACGAACTTCATAGCATAAGGTTTAGAGAAGCTACATTTACTATGTCTTAAACCTGTACAAACATTCCTCAGGCAATGGAAATATTAGAAATATATTTTCGATAAACTGGAAAAATCACGGCAATTGGAGCCATCTACAAAATATCCGCTTTTAAAGCTCAATGTTCGACAACTCTTCTCCTTCCCAATTGTAAGGCAGGGTTTGTGTGTGTGTGTGTGTGTGTGTGTGTGTGTGTGTGTATGTGTGTATGTGTGTGTATGTGTGTTCGTTTATGTGTTCATTCGTGTGTTCAAGTTTGTTTATGTTTGCTGGGGGGGATACAACGGTCATTAATGTGCATTAATGGGCATAAATGGGCATTAATGTGCATTAATGTATATGTATATAATACTGACATTAATGACCAGTTTTTTTTTTTGCGACATAGGTAACAAATTTTGTAGTAGTTCGTGGTTATTTATGTGCATTAATGGGCATTAATGGGCATAAATGGGCATAAATGCGCATTAATGTATATGTAATTGTATATTTCAGCAAAATTCTATGATACTGACATTAATGACCGTTGTAACCCCCCCCCCCCCCCCCCCTGTTTGCTTATATGTTTGTGAATGTGTGTATGTGTATTTGTGTGGCTGTGAGTGTAAAAACGTGTTTTATATTAAATCATTTTGCAACTTGAGCATATAAATTTAAAATCAGTTCAACAAAACAAATAAACAGGGGCTCCCAAGACCAACATAACAATTTACCGCATGCTTATAAACAATCACAGATCTCACAGATTGTAAAGATTTCACAGATCTCACAGATTAGCAGGTAGAGAGAGTATGATGTATGAATTAGCTTAACAAGTATAAGCCACCACCAAGTGTACTAATTTGATGGGGAAGATTGAAAAGTTAAATTAAAACTATTCCGAACAAATCTACACTGATGAGGTAGCATGTGCACTGATTCCGACTGATTCTCGACATAACTGATAACTTACTCTCAGAAAGTAGATCATTATACCACGTGCTGCGCACACAGCGCGGGGTGGAGCCTCTCAAGATAGATAATCAGTAGGAATGAAACTATTTGAATGTTGGTAAAAAAGAGCATGCCGGGGATAAAGGCTGAAACAGCCACTGAAAAGAGAGAAATACAGAGAGGAGACAGGTTAGCATAGTCTACCTCAAATCAGCAAGCTAAGTAGAGCAGACAAATCAGGAAACTTCAAATCTCACAACAGACCAGGAAAGGGCCCTGAATGAGGCCAGGCCGCTTCCAAGCTTCGTTAAAAACGGACGAGGATAGTTATTGGCATGGGGTCGACGGAAAACGAGCAAATTTGTACAGATAATCGTCAGGACCCGGGAAAAGAAGGCTTATCATGCAAGCGACTAGATTTGTTCAGTAGAAATATTGTTAAGGGAATTTTGTTGAAAAAAACACCTATAAGGAGTCAGGATATTAAACAACAAGAATGGACCGATCTAACACTTTAAACAAGTAGGCAATGCACCTGTTCTAAGTTTTCACCAAAAACAATATGTCTACTGAATGAGGAGATAAAGGGCAAGCTAGTGTTTTGTCAGATAGAGTAGTATAATCCAGCTTCTGCTTCAAGCGCTATCTCTAGACCTGTTAAATCTTGGCAGCGGAGACGGTTGGTCGTAAGTAGGGTGTTGGTGCCTGTTGTGAGTGGAGGGTGCGCGGACGGAACGAGATCGTTCTAGCGGCGGTGGTGGCGGCGCCCCCGGCGCTACTACATTTAACTTATTGCTGAAATGAAGGGGTTACGGGGGATTGTGAAGGGCGTACTGGGAGGACAGCAGATAACAGCAGGGTAGCGGAGTGAGGGGTGAAGTGAGGGGTGAAGTGAGGGGTGAAGTGAGGGGTGAAGTGAGGGGTGAACTGGTGAAGTGAGGGTTGGAGTTGTACCTGGAACTGTCCATGTCTGTTGTGCTGTTGTTTTCGAGGATTTTGTGTCGGAGATTTCGGTCGGACGTAGCACGTCGTCGTTGTATCAGCGATGTGATTGGTCTAGCTTGCAGTTCGTAAACGTCGTGATCGTGTATGTTCCCGGGTTTTTTGTCCCTGGTTCGTTCGGACGAGGACCTATTCCGGCCCACCACCCTTGGTTTGTCAGTCGATCTGTCTGTTAACCTGCCCCTGGAACCTGCCTCCGATAGCCTGGACCTAGAGCCAGAATCTGGTAACCTGTTCCGGGATCCAGAGTCAAATATCCTGGTCCTTGAACCAGAATCAGCGACTCTAGACCTAGAGCCAGATAACCTGTTTCTGGAACCTCTCGTTACCACAGGGTCAGGGTTTATAAACAGATCGTCAGTGCTTGTGTTACTTGTGTCGTATGGTCGAAGTGTGTCTTGTAGTGCGCGTCTGAGAGATGGTCTTATTTTAAAACTTGGCAAGGTTTTTATCTATTTAATAGCATGGCTCTGAGTTAAATTAATTTTAGCTCGATCATCCCTCGATTTACCACTACCAGATTATTGTGTTTAAAATTTTTGGGGATAGGTCTTGTTCGTTGGGACATTAGTTTATTAAAATTAGAAAATGACGAACACGACGGAGAAAATGTGCAAGTATGAGCAGGGAACGATTGTCAATTGGTAGCTAGCAGCCTAGCATAACATAGGCAGTATCAACAAAGACAGTTTTTGTGGTAAATCAGGAGGTGACCGTGAAACTCAATGTAGCACACCTGTCAAACGATGTTCCACCGCCTCCCCCTCCTTTGTGCTTCACGTATCTATCTGATTTGGGTCGGTTCCTTGTACAAGACTTCTCTACCACAACTGTGTCTGGCTGTTTTTCAGAGGTAACGCCGCGCACAGGCCCACGTGCGGGATCTCGTTTTCTGTGTCGCTCGGAGGCGGGACGGTTTCTACTCAGCGGGACTGCTTGTTGGTTGTTTATACCACTGTGCGTCAGACTGTTCTGTATGATTGGGTCGAGTATGGGAGGAGGAGACACATGCGAGGAGTCACTGATGGAGGTACGCTGTGGTTTGGCTGGTTTTTTAACCACTTCAACACTATTCTCGTCCAAACCGTCACTTCCTGCTGTTAAATCTGTACTCGCTGTCAGCTTCCCGTTTTGTTCCGGGGTATGTAAACAATGTTCGGAATGTTCCGTAAAGTCACTGTGTAAACTGTGGTCCGACTGGTTTATAATCAGATCAGCGCCATCTATAAAGGAGTTATAGAGGGAGACGTTATCTTTTGTTATCTGAGGCATCGGTTCACTTTCCAACTTAGCATACTGTCCTTCTGGTGGTCTGTGTGTTTGTGTGTTAATTGTCTGTGTCTTTGTTTGTACCGGAGTGTTTGTCAATTTTTTTTTCTTAGAGAGGGGATATTTATCGTGACGCGTCAAATTGTGGAGGATTTTCTTAAAATTTAGTTTAATTGTTGAAATTATCATCTGATATTGCAAATGTAAGTCAGGTTTGAAATGTGTGCGATGTAAGACACGTGATAAATACCCCCACTATATATCTTAGTTCCTAGTTCCTACTCATGCAATGTGAAAGTGAAAAATAGAAAATACCCGTAATACCAACAGTGAGTTTAAAGTGATTCATGTTTACTTCCGATTGCTTATAAATGTGCTACTGAGTGAAAAAACCAAAGGAAAAAAAACAGGCAACACATTGCAAACACAAGGAACAATTTCTAAACACTTATATCCAACACATTTAACATATAATGAACACTCACTTGGAATTGCTGCCTTTAAACTTGTTGGTGATCCGGGAAAGGATGTTGGATGAACGATTGCGATCGTTAGCCGACTGATTTGAAGGTGTACTTGTTGAGTTACTTCCGGGAGGCCAGCGTTTTTGTCCGCGCGTGTTTCCGTGAAACGTGCTCCGGTGTGGTGTTTGCCGCGAGTGGAAACCGTCCTGAGTCAGGTTGTCCGGGTAAGATTTCTGTTTATAACTGATGTGCTAGTAAATTTAGTTTTACCATGTTGATGAATTTTAAACAGCTCAAATTCGTTGTGACTGTTTTTTGGTTGCACAAAATACGTTAAATGAATGTAAAATATCGAAATGTTTCTAAAGTTGTAATCGAAGCAATCTGCTAAGAGTTAGATTGAGAATATATTTAAAGCGGGGGGGGGGGGGGGGGGGGGATCAGGTACTAAGTTCTCCCTTACCCCCCCCCCCCCCCCCCCCGTTAAATGCAACTTACAGTCGTGTGAGGGCTACTGCTCTGGAATCCTACTGCACTATTGGTTCTGTTCGTTGTTGAGGGTGGGCTGAGGTAATTATTCATTAAAACCAGTCAATTAGTTAATTAATGATAGTTTAATCAATTATAAAATAATAAAACGATGCAAAAACAGTAGAATATATAATGCAAAAACGTTTAAAAAACCCTCACTGCTACACAAACATACATCTCACCAACCAACATCGACCTGTTATATATTGCACACTAGGAAGTTTAAAATAGATATCTGATATATCTATTTCAGATATATATCTATATATATAGAGATATCTGATATATCTGTAATTGATCAGTTTTCATAGTATAGCTTGATTTAATTTGCTGAGGCTTTTTTTCAGTGATTGATAGCATATTATATTTAAGTTAATCAATCGACACAATTTATTAAAGTTATAAAATCTGAAATTAGGGGGGAGTATTTTAGCAAGTTTTCAGCCATGCAAACTCGGTTCATTCTCACACACAATGCAAATATCTGTATGTACGTGGTTTATTGCATCACGTGTTATCACATGTCTTTCTGAGATGGATCTTTGGCCAATCTTTGTAGATCCTTGTCCGACAGGGAATTGAAAGTTCGGTGTCAGTAGCAGATTCCCTTTCAGATTCTTTCAGATTCGGTTAAACCGCAAAATTTCATAGGGTCAACATTCCGATAGTTAATCAAGCACAAAGACCAATTAGAAATGAAATCATCTTTTTCCCTTTTTGATCCCAAATTTTGCTATAATTTACATGCAAATAGTCTCACACGACCCCACACTGCCCTTCACACTCTCCCTAACGTGACCCCACGCTCATCACACACTCATCACACGTGACGTCACACTCCATCACACGTGACGTCACACTCGGCACTCCTTCACACGTGACGTCACACTCCTTCACACGTGACGTCACACTCCACCACACGTGACGTCACACTCCTTCACACGTGACGTCACACTCCATCACACGTGACGTCACACTCCACCACACGTGACGTCACACTCCACCACACGTGACGTCACACCTCAGTCCCTCACAATTAACACGCTGTCTCTCTCATATCTAACCTAGGACTAATTCTCTGGTTTGAGCGGTTGTGTCCGACTCCTGACGAGCTCTGAGTCCGTCCGTGTTTAGATACACCAGTGCTCTGACCGGAAGCGGCGGAAGAGGAGGAGGTAGAGGAGACTTTGTAGGGCTTGGTGGTGGGGGAGGCTGCTATCCTGAGGTTCTTGGCCATGATATTCTGCATCATTCTGGGGGGAGGGCAGCCACATGTAACACTAGCAGATCATAACAACGTGTAACGTGCAGCAGTGGTGTGGTGATGTCACGTGGTGTGATGACGTCACGTGGTATACTACGTCGTAATATGAGGTGTGTTATGGTGTGTTGAATAATTGAAAAAGATTTATTAAAAGTGGTAGGAATTCTTGAATGTTTTTAAAATTTACTAGATTAAATTTTGTCACGATGCTGGCGCAAACTGGTTTTACTTTTCATTTAACTTAGATACTCTAGTAGCAGGGAATAGTTGAGTGTGCACTTCGATGTATACGATTTCTGACAACACAGGGTTGTTTGTTAGATCATTCTTAACCAAAATCGT
Source organism: Bolinopsis microptera (assembly GCF_026151205.1). Classification (NCBI taxonomy): domain Eukaryota; kingdom Metazoa; phylum Ctenophora; class Tentaculata; order Lobata; family Bolinopsidae; genus Bolinopsis; species Bolinopsis microptera. The sequence continues at coordinate 6,204,103 of NC_087083.1, forward strand.
TTAGGTACGCAATTTGTGTCGCTAGACATAACCCTACAGGGCAAATTTTCTAAATTACCCTGAGTCGCGTATACGGGATTTTTGTATTTCAGCTCCTGAAGGTCATAGAGACTTCAAATTTAGCTTAAAATTACCGCAATGGCCATATTTATATACAAGTTATGAAGCAACATAAGGTCTCCAGTGCTTTGTTTTATAGATATATTGACAAAAACCTGTTTTTTGGCTCAGCGAACCAAAAATGGGACTGAATTTTGATAACTTGAACTAGGAAAATCGTAGAGACTTGATTTTTAGCTTAAAATGAGCGCAAACATCACATTTATATACAACTTATAAAGCAATATAAGCCCTTTAATGCTTATTTGTTAAGATATTGACAAAAATCGGTCATTTTGGCTACACGCGTGAGGAAAAATACCAAATTGGGCAACAACTTTGGTCTTTTTTTTACCAGTTTTGTGCTCAAGTTATTAAAATGTGCTTTGATGTTGTAGATCGGGTGTTTTCTTCCAATATGGGTTTCGGTATAAATCTGGAAGCACCCGGTTCATGGGTGATAGGGGTTAAAAACCCTAAAATGTCAGGCGATGGGCGAGACAATTGTCTGAATTTGGTTATAAAAACACTTGCACTCTTTGCTAGGGTTTGATTTTTTCTGCTACATCGATCCGATTTCTAACTACTAATCATCCCCCTCTACATCATTCTCTTTTAGATACATGATTTCTATAAGGTACATCCGGCATGATGTAAAGTCTATATCAAAGCATTTTAATGTGGTCTTAACAAATTGCAAGATATTCAAGTTGATTGGGCGACATCTGTCCGACAGCGACATCTGTCCGAAAGCTGAATTAGGGATTTCGGACAGATGTCGCTGTCGGACAGGAGTCGTTTTTGGCGACATCTGTCCGAATTTCGGATCATATTGTAATTTCGGTTCACATTCGTATTTCACAAGCTCACGGGTAATCTCGTGACGTTCTAAAGCTGATGTGATCCCTTAAGATCTGATCCATCGATACGTGATTGACTAGTTGAGAACAGGATCGTGCTAGCCGTACCCTAACAAGCTGTCGATCACATCACAGGACATGAGTACATATAGGACAGCAGTATGGAGATCACTTATCGCAATCCACAATGGCAACCAATCTTCAGTTTATCCCTGGACGCAAACAAGGCTCGGAGAACCCTGTCCTAAATGGCTTCAGATACGTCTTCGACAAGCGAAGAGACGACACCTCCTACTGGAAATGTTCGGATTTCCGAAAGGGTTGCAGAGCCCGCATCCGTACCGTGGACAGACAACTGATCACTCCTACTCCTGACCACACTCACCCTGTCGGCCATGCTGAAACGACCGTCCACGTCAGCAAACAGAACTTGAAAAGAAAGGCTTCTGGTGGAGATCAACCGACGAAATACCTCGTATCTGAAGCAGTCGGTGGATTGGGTTACGAATCTAGAGCGAAGCTTGGCTGCCAGCTATCATCCCTCAACAGAATGGTACAGAGAAGCAGAAAAGCAGCTAACAGACACCCTTCTAACCTGAGAGATCTGGAAACGCTCTCCATTCCTGCAAACTACATCCTCTCTACCGACAACGAACCAATGATGCTCTGGGACTCTGGATGGGACGAACAGACTCGTCGATCTTTCCTTTGGGGGACTCCTGGAAGATCATATGGTGGACGCGGAGCATTGGGTAGTCAACGGTACCTTCAAATCCGCACCTAATCTCTTCCATCAGCTCTTCACAGTCCATGGCCTCTTCCCAACACGAAGCTGCACAGATGAGGATTCCTCGCTCATCCAACATCGCAGAAGGTTGGCATCACGGATTCCATTCAATGCTGTCCTGCTCGAAGCCCACAATTTGGAAGTTCCTTGATTGCCTTAAAGCAGAACAAGCCCTTACAGACGTGAAGAAAACCAAAAGAGACGGGCGGGAACTACCTGAGCCACGTGCACCCAAATGGATCCGTTATGATCGACATCTTCAGAGAATTGTAGATGATTACGACAACTACAGCAACCCTATGGATTTCCTTAAAGCTATCGGAAATTTTACTATGCTTTAGATTTGATTCTGTGATATTGTATTACATTGAATTAATTTATAACATTTAAATAACATTGAAACTATTGTCCAATTTATCGATTTCAAATGAAAATAAACTGTGGTAGTAAACTATGGCTCAGATCATATCTCAAATTGGACATGTTACGTATACAATTTAGCAAGTAACAGTTTAGATCATGTCTCTAATTGGAAATGTGTCGTATTGAAATCAGGTCACAATTTCGGACAGCTGTCGTTTTTTTCTGGTACCCTGATTCGGACAGATGTCGCTGTCGGACAGATGTCGCTGTCGGACAGGAGTCGTGTTACCATTCAGATTCACTAATAAAACAAAGATTGTAGGTTATAATCCTTCTTTTACATATTGAGTAATTTTGGCTACACAGGAAAGATACCAAATTGGTTTACCAAACGAAGATTGTAGGTTATCTATTATTCTTTACATGATTATTGACACAACTTCATAGTCAAACCTGTATTATTTTAAATATTTAATATTTATCCACACTCTCCATAAGAATATTATTGGGAGTCATTTTTGTGGTTAAAATTCGATTAAATCAGTATTTCCAAGCAAAAAACTGTCCCAAATTTCTCCTCCGAATATGGTCCGCTAGTTCGAAATTTTAGCACTTATGAACGTTATTGTTAGACATTACATTAGTGTAATACCACTGAGACCAGATGTAGTGATCTATTCAGATAAAGCGAAGAAGGTGCATCTGAATGAGGAGAACTTTGCTGATCAAGAGAAAAGAATATGAAGAGATATCAGCAGCTGACAGAAGAGATTGCAAGCTCCAGACAGTAGCAGTTCGAGTTCGAGTTCGAGGCATTTACAACTGCAGCCTCCAAACCTTTATGAACCACTGCACCTGAACGTAAACACTAAAGAGAAAAAGGCCTGCATGAAGATCGCTGAAATTAGCATGAGGGCATCATACACCATCTATCTGTCCAGAAACACCATTATATGGACAGATGATTGGGAGTTAGTCGAGAGGCTAGTAATTGCATAGTAGGAGCGTATAATGTTTGTAGAATGTAATTATTTTTACAAACTACCGTTCAAAACTTATAGATCAAGTGATTGCCTACCCACAATTATATTACAACGTCGTGGGGTCAGTTGATATTGTTGCTAAAAATCAGGAGCAAGCGTCTTGATACAGGATACCATAAATCTGTATAAGTTTTAAGTAGTTTCATTCTACGTTTAATATTATTATTGAGTCGTTTACGTTAAAGTTATATTCGGCCATTTTATAGCCTCCCCCTCAAAAAGCCCACAATTACTCAATATTATGTAAAAGAAGGATAACCTACAATCTTTGTTTTATATTAGTGAATTTGAATATCTTGCAACTTGTTAAGACCACATTAAAATGCTTTGATATAGACTTTACATCATGCCGGATGTACCTTTAAGAACTAAAAGAAATCATGTATCTAAAAGAGAATGATGTAGAGGGGGATGATTAGTAGTTAGAAATCGGATGTAGCAGAAAAAAGCAAACCCTAGCAAAGAGTGCAAGTGTTTTTATAACCAAATTCAGACAATTGTCTCGCCCATCGCCTGACATTTTAGGGTTTTTAACCCCTATCACCCATGAACCGGGTGCTTCCAGATTTATACCGAAACCCATATTGGAAGAAAACACCCGATCTACAACATCAAAGCACATTTTAATAACTTGAGCACAAAACTGGTCAAAAAAAGACATAAGTTGTTGCCCAATTTGGTATTTTTCCTCACGCGTGTAGCCAAAATGACCGATTTTTGTCAATATCTTAACAAATAAGCATTAAAGGGCTTATATTGCTTTATAAGTTGTATATAAATGTGATGTTTGCGCTCATTTTAAGCTAAAAATCAAGTCTCTACGATTTTCCTAGTTCAAGTTATCAAAATTCAGTCCCATTTTTGGTTCGCTGAGCCAAAAAAACAGTTTTTTGTCAATATCTATAAAACAAAGCACTGGAGACCTTATGTTGCTTCATAACTTGTATATAAATATGGCCATTGCGGTAATTTTAAGCTAAATTTGAAGTCTCTATGACCTTCAGGAGCTGAAATACAAAAATCCCGTATACGCGACTCAGGGTAATTTAGAAAATTTGCCCTGTAGGGTTATGTCTAGCGACACAAATTGCGTACCTAAACGATTTTGGTTAAGAATGATCTAACAAACAACCCTGTGTTGTCAGAAATCGTATACATCGAAGTGCACACTCAACTATTCCCTGCTACTGGAGTAAGATTCCTGAGTAACAATCTTGAGTAACAATCGAAGATGATACTATACATTTAATACAAATTGAAATTGAATGGTAAATACCAAATAAATGAGTCTTTAAAAGATTGTTAAAATAATATCAGTTTGAATCTAATGCTTCACACTCAATTACAAACCCACCTAGTAAAATAAAACCGGTATCTCCGAGCTGATGCAAAAATGGAATGCTATCAAAATTAAACCCCATCAGCGAAAGTATGTAGCCTCAACTTGGCCGACAAGCATGAGTTGACGCCAATATTATGTCAGTTGAAATTAGATGCCTGGTTCAGTATATCTACAGGACACATCAACACTAAATTATAGCTACACAGTGTACGCTAACCCCGTCAATGTGACATGTGTCACCATGGTGATATGACACGTTGTCATGGTGATATGACACGTCACCATAGTGATATGCCACGCAATGTGCTGTTATCTTACCCTTCCTGACTACCGTACGTTTTTCTCAGTTGTTTTAAACTGTAAAAATTAGACTCAAATACTATGCTCTTATTTTTGGAAACAGTTTTAACTGAGGAACAATGCTGGAAATGCTCAGATAAGGGGGATTTTAATTTACAGATATTGTCTGAAATTACAGATGTCAGGTCATTATTATTATTATATTAGGTCAGTTATTATTGACATGGACAGTCCAGATAGGGGTGCACCAAAATTCGAAAAAGTGAGTTAGACTGGAAGTGAGTTAGATTATGAGGAAGAAATGAGAAGATGGCAGCGCTTGAGATTCAGTATAAGTTGTTTCAGCCACGCGGAACCAAATCAGCATGGAGGAGAACACTACTATAACCAAGTGACATGTAATTCAAGCAAACGTCATAAAGCAATATTGTATAGATATAGGATCGCTAGAGCAGTAAAGTAATTATTAATTATACCAGAGATAATTATAATCTTGAGAAGGAAAATATTCAAATAGGCACTATAATAATTAAATTTGGTGCAATGATTACACCGCCTTTTTGAACCCATTATATATTTTTCAAGAGCACCAAGTACAGCGGTATTTCATACAGCACGTGATCAAATATCTAATCTAAACTTACGTCTCATTAGTTGTGTTTCCATCTGTGTAGTAGATCGTGTGTCTCCTGTCTGGGGCGCCCACTTCGTTCTGAAAATTACTCTCCATGAGTGGTTGGCTTGTGACACGTGACTTAGTCATGTGACTACAATTAGAGCTCTCTCTAATTGTAGTCACGTGACGTGACTACAATTAGAAAGAGCTCTTTTTTAGAGACGTTATCAGAGGGATTTAAATTTAAAAACTTGGTAAAAACACAAATGTTTGTATTAAAAGCATAACCAACGTATTTTTACACGTATTTTGATAAGTCCCAATGTGGAATACATGCTTGTTAGTGTTTACATGTCCCCTTGTCATGATCATGCAACGTTAAATAACAACACTAACTGCCACTTATTACATAAATGTACACAGCAATGTTTACAAACTAAAGTTGATATTATCATGGGGTAGAGTTCGACTGGTTTATTTAGCAAGCTTTGGGGCTAGAAATCTGGGGGCTTTGCATGTCAGAACATGAACCATAACGCCCCCCCCCCCCCCCCCCCCATAACACAGGCTACGATCGCGCATGAATCACACTAACTTTCAGAGCTTATCACGCGGAAATGCAAGGGTACTCATAACTCAATCACATTGTGCTCGTCATGCTTACCACACTAAGATTATACTTCAATAATTTCAAGGGTTCTAATAGCATTCATCTCCAAATTTCCTATGATAATCACGCAAGCATTCTTATCAGTCAAACTATCACAATGATCATCTTATCAGTTATCACTCATATCACACTCATATCACACTCATCAAACATATCACTCATGCTGGTTCAAACTCATCACATGTAACCTATGACTCATGCTGATCAAACTCATGATACTCATGCCGATCACACTTTTCACACTCATGCTCTGATCACACCTTCTCACATACCCTACGCTCTTCTGGGCCCCGCCTGACCTTGTTAGGTATCTCCGACTTATCCGGGTTAGCTGCTGTTCCCTCCGGTTTAGTCACTTTCGCGTGGTTGTTGCTGTAGTCTGAAGGGAAGGACAACTGTTAGGGTGAGGACATAAACACGTGATTAACACGTGATTAGCGCACGTGTCATCGTGCAGAGCCACACCCAACTGGGTATATGTATAATAGTAATTCTTATTTCCACACGATTCGCAGGTGGAAAGAACCAAGTTCGGAACTTGTATTATACATTTTACAGACAGTTCAAAACATAAGTTTCAAGATACAATTTTCGGATATTTTCAAAGGGAAAAAATGTGCAAAGATGAAACCAAAGTCCTGATTACCGAAGTCAATCACTCGAACTAACATTTCCCCCAAGATAAAAACGACGCCCAAAATCCCTACAACCCCACAACTAAAATCACCTGAATTATTATTCCCCCTAGAAGAAGCTGAACTATTAATCCTAGGAGCTGTTACAGTCCGCCTTCTCCCCTGTTCGTTGTTAATTCCGCTGGGTTTAGCTGCGGGTTTGACGGATCCGGGCCGTTTGGAGGCGTCAACACCTCCGCCACGTCTGGGAGAGGAGTGTGGAACTGAGCCCTCTGTGGAGAGGTTGGAGGAGGAATCCTGTGGAGATATATTTTATCATTTAGTTTAAGGGCAGGGTACAAGTGTGCCTCCAGGTTGGGTAAACTATTTATTGTCACCTTGTTTTCCTCTAATATCATGATCTAGCGTTGCTAGTTGTGTAGTTGTTTGTTCCGTTATTCTTTTTCCTTCCTCTTTTCCTTGTCATCCCCTTTAGTTTTAAGATTCTTGCTATAAATGGCTACAGCTAACACTATTAATGCTAAGTACCAAACAACAAGTGGGAGGTGGATCGTTGGTATACCTTTAAATCGATTTAACACCGCAATTCCAGTCGCAAGCCTGGGACCACTACTAGCATAGTCACAACATCGACAAAGCTGCCATATAGCCTGACTGACAATTTTCTCGACTGACTGACAATGTTTCTTCTTTTTCCCCATTTAGAATACAAAGATTAGTACATTTTAGCTTATGATTAATATTATATTTTTACCTATAGTTTACCTAGATGTATGTATGATCATACTGCGTACACGCCCATGTTCATTATAACAGACTTTAAGTCTACAATTGGTGCACCCCGAGCTATATTTAGTCGTTAGGCGACTGAAAACGTTGTTGTAAAGTGTAAAGTGTCCTGACTGTTCAGTAATTGTCGGACATTAAATAGTGTACGGACACACATGCAGTTTGTCGCTCAAATTACGTAAAGGCAGTGCGCGCGTCCTGCGCGTCGGCCTAAAATGCTGATAGTAGCTTGCTTTTTATTATCAAACCTTGTTTTGATGCTGAAATTATGTGCTTTACGCGCGTCCAATCACAACCCCTTATTCGGAACATCATTACGGAACACTCTTATTAAGCGCAGCTTTTCCAGGCAAACTTCACAACTATCATATCTTCGCACTATAATTACATCTACCCTCCGTCCTTCATTAATGTGTACTGTATAATGTGCGGGGTACACACCTAGTAAACATGCAGTAAACATACAGTAAACATGTTATTATTACAACAACAACTTGGCACCGTAATTAGATATACATTAGTTTCCTGCTTTTCCTGCTTGGATATTAAGTTTATCTCAGAGAGGAACTCGTTTAGTAAACTAAACTGCGAGTTTGTGTTTTCACACGAAACACTAGAATAATACTAATAACACGATTAAGCGGGGATGTTGTCGTCCCAAACAGGAAATGAAAAGTGGTGTTATCTAACCTAAAGGAGGGCTAAAACAATTATAATATTAGGTGAAGGAGCACAGAAGACAAAGTGAAGACAAAGTGAAGACTAAGTGAAGACAAAGTGAAGTTTCCAAAACACGGTTGTTAATTAACAGATTGGTTGTGTGCCATGGGGGATAGTGTTACATTTAATTGGGAGGTACTCATGGTGTGTGGTGTTATTCTTTTAATTATCCGCGGTTCTTATATGGTTAGTATACCGGGGGTCTATGTATATTGTGACTACATTGTACATGATGTACACAGTGTATATTGTACTTTGTTGTTAAACATTTCCGGCATATTATGGAGAACATTATGTTATGCCATTATACAATGCGTCAATTATAGATTAGGATATCAGTTGTTTCACTAAAATGTGGACAATATTCATGCACAAAGCACATTAAGCATGGTTAATTAATTAATTAATTAATTAATACATCAAATTATTTCCTATAACTGTTCAATTCCTGGCGTCTGGTGAATTTGATCTGTTCAACAACGAAGTATTTTGTCCTACAACAGTGTTTGTTGTGATACGTGAATAATGTTGACCAATCAGATCTTTATAATTTAATGTATACATGCAATTGTCAAGTGTCAAAACAGCTCTCTGCTCAATGCAAATGTACATCAAAATAATAGTCAGGAAATGATTATCAAGCATAATTTTATGATGATGATTGGAGAATCCAATAAATGTCCAATAATTTCGTTTTGACCCTATCAGCTTCTCAGTTGTATCCAATTACACAGGCACTGTCACGTGTGAAAACAAATACATTTCTTGGTATTTGTAGAAATACCAGCCAGGACCAGGAAATTCTATAAAATAAAGTATTTTATGACCATAAAATAATGCTCTCCGCATAATGAATGTGTATCGTGTAACCTCAGAATTTTAATAATCGTGTGCTTGAGCGCCATGTTGTGTTACTATATGTTGCAAATTATTTAAAAACTAAAACCGCGTGTCATATTATCAGAGCTGAGGAACTTAATTCCGCAAAGAGTGCAAATAGATTATGTGTCCTTATATAGTGCACACGCGGTCCTAATATGGGCATACGGGAACTTTTGTGATAGCCCTAATAAGGGCATGAAAACTGTTGTGAGGCGACAAAATGCATCAACAAACGGCTCAAATTCACAACTCACGCCTGTCACGCGTCAAAACAAATCGAGTAACCTCCACCCCTGCTGATGCCGTTATATGGTTTTAATAATACAGTCAATGTAACTTGTCACTAAGTTGGCAAATGGCAATAATGCGGTGCAGGTAAAATACGGTGCATGATGTGCGTCAAACTTTATGAAACTGAGTAATAAAACATTGTCAGTATATTATTTAAAGGGTGGGGTGTGACATGTGATACCTGCCACGATGGTGGGGTGTGACATGTGATACCTGCCACGATGGTGTGACGTTATTTAAGCTGACAGGCAGTAAATGTTTTTACAGAACATGCTGATTGCTGATAGCAAAGGCATATCGTGGACTGGAAGCAGAAAATAGACCCCGACAACAGAAAATAAACTGACAGCAGAAAATAAACTGACAGCAGAAAATAAGCGGTAACATATCTAAACTGTTACTTATTTTACTGTAACAATAAATTACCGCAACACTGGTTTTAATGTGTATCTTATATCTGGTTGTGTAACTGTTTTTTATATATTTAAAGGTACAAATATTCTGCTAACTGATCGGTTGTCTGGTTGGTTACTTTCTGATAATGTGACAAGATGTAACCATTTTCATAGTAAAGTTTTAAAGGTCTTCAACTATTGATGTAATTTTACAGTAAAACATGTCACTTAGTTTTGACACAATTTACGTAATGACATGAGATTGTGATGACAGTAAAGAACGATATTCTTGTACTGACGATAAATTAATGATTCTGTCTGATTCTATAAATTGCATATTTGAACTTTTCATGTAATGACGTGACAATAAACGTGTCACGTGACAATAAACATGTCACGTGACATCATTTAGATACTGTCTTTGACACAAAGCAATTGTGTCATTAAAGTAAATGACATGCCTTTGTGAGGCTATATTATTATGACAGGACGAAATGTACACGATGATCTTTAACTTATATCAATGACCTAGTATCCATCACGTACGTCGTACACTCAAGATGGAAAATACCGGAATCAGTGCAACTATAGTTAACATAACTGTCGGAGGATATATTAGTACACATTATATTCCGTTTTCGCATGCAGACTACTGAAGCTTTATAATAAACCATATATATCTAGCTCAGAGAAGTGGTGGAGATTATGTTAAATTTAGTAGAGAATATGTTGGATTTAACATAGTGCCACCTGGTAGTGGTACTACCACTTATCATGCGCTTTTATCATTATACTTGGTAATCATTATTTTTAACCACAGATGGATTTTAACAAAGCATAGTTACAGTGACGTAGAATGATCAGCTATTGCTAAGGCTTGTAGTGCATGCGTTGCAGTGTGCATAACCGTGCTAAGTTGAGTCCGTAGCAAAAATTGGAAACAAATTAAGCCAATGTCGCGCAGAAATTGGTGTCAAATTTTAGTAAATAATTAATTTAACATAATATGACATAACATAACCCAAAGCTTCTTTTTTCTTAATTTGATTTTTTAATTTAATTTTTAAAATAACTCACAGCTTTGGTAGGCTTCGTGCCCAAGAGGTGGTATGTAGCGTACACCTCGTTAAAAGCCAGTTCTGATAATGCCCGGTGAATCTCTATCTTGCTGTATCCCATCTTCAACATTATTTCTGAAACACGGCAAGTATAAAGTGCCTGTAGATCATAACTATTTTAAAACCAAATAAATTTCAAAACATTTTTATCAGGTAAAACCCCTGTGCTTATAATCTTGATTTGCACGATGGCAGAATATATTTTTTCAGGTTGAAAAAGAAAGATCAAACAAGAGTAAGTAACCTATTCTGTCCAGATCGAATGCTTTACCTATTCGGTCTTGGTCGAATGCCTCGGCTTGCTTGTCCAAGGCAGGACGCAATTTTTCGTTATCTTCGTACCCTGTGTTCATCCATCTGTCATTCATTATAGCCTGCAGAGTGAGGGAGTTGGCAAAATAGGGGGATAGACAATCTGCTAGACAAACAGACAGATAGACAGACAGACAGACAGACAGACATACATACATGCATACATACATACATACAGACAGACAGACAGACAGACAGACAGACAGACAGACAGACAGACAGACAGACAGACAGACATACAGACAGACATACAGACAGACAGACAGACAGACAGACAGACAGACAGACAGACAGACAGACAGACAGACAGACAGACAGACAGACAAACTCACCTCGAGCGAATGTCGCTTCACAGGATTAAGGATAAGGAACTTCTTCAACAGATTCTCACAATCAGTACTCATATAGAAAGGAATCCTGTACTTTCCCCGCAACACACGTTCTCGGAGCTCCTGAAATATTTACTTGTGTTTAAAATACATTTTTTTACATGTCAACCTAGATATTATGCTTACTAAGCGATATATTTCATTTTGTCACAATAAATAATTGCGATGTGAAAACTGTGCTCCACGTTTCTAGGCTTTAGCTTCTATTAAAGTAACAAAATGATAGAGTTGAGTGGTCGCCCAATGAAGCTATTATAAAACGGGCGAGGGTAGTCAAATGAACATGTCCATATAAGGAATGATTGGTAATGGTGGGGAAAGTACAGGATTCCACACTGTCAATACAGTGTGGACTAGAAATATAGAACCCCGCCAACACATATTGGGAGGAGGGTATTAAATCTCCCTTTTTTCACACTCATAATATCCTATTTTACACTGATATCCTATTTGCAAAATTGCCTCTTTCTTTGCCACTTTCCTAGAAGTTATAATAGAAAGTTCCAACCCCCCCCCCCCCCCCCCCATCAAAGGCAGATACTAAATACCGGACACAGCCACACATAACAGTAAATACCTCTAATACTTAACAGGTACGTGACTTAAACCGAGCATACCTCACGTACCTCAGTACCTGCCTAATTAATTGGATTAGGTACCTTTAAGTTCTGTCCGTCAAAGGGCAGGGATCCTGATACGAGAGTGTAGAGTATGACACCTAACGACCACACGTCAACTTCAGGTCCATCATACTTCTTACCCTGCGAGGAAGTCGTTAAATTGAGATTCTAGGTCGCTTCATAACTTATTTGCATATCTTAATTTTGATAGCATGAATCGAGGTATTTAAGTATGTTGTAATATTTAATAGTGTGACGACCAGATTAGATAATTGAGCGGAGGAAGCGTTTGATAAGATTATTATTGAGAGAATAAGGCTTAAATCTTATTATTTTGATATCTTAAATAAAATGCAATTTTTATGAGTTGCCAGCTCTAGCTGGTCGTCATTTATTACACAAGTTTATTCACAATACCGCTAATTTAAACAATTTCATAGTGAATAGATAACTTGTTGACGTCACTACTGACGGTATGATAACTACAAAGTACAATATAACATCACGTGACAGTCTAAAGTGGTACAATCACGTCACAAGTCAGCCTGATGACGTAACACAATAAACGTGACAGTCCAAAGTGGTACAATCGCGTCACAAGTCAGCCTGATGACGTAACACAATAAACGTGACAGTCGAAAGTGGTACAATCACGTCACAAGTCAGCATGATGACGTAACACAATAAACACCAACCTGAAAGAGCTCCGGAGCAGCGTAGGGCGGACTGCCACAGAACGTGTCCAACTTAGTGCCGGCTGTGAACTCGTTACTGAACCCAAAGTCTGCTAACTTCATGTTCATTTCCGCGTCCAGCAGCAGGTTTTCCGCTTTAAGATCTCTGTGGATTATACCCTTCTGATGACAGTACTGCACTGCTGATACGATCTGAGGGAGAAACAATTAATTTACTTATAAATCTCCCGTAATCTATTAATTAATCAACCAAATTATTTATAAATGAATTGGTTTATTCTTAAGCGATGCTTATTTCAACTTAGTTATTCCAACAACCACATGGCTATTAATCAAGTAACCAGCCAATTACATGACGCCGATTGTTATTTAAGACAAATGACAGTTATGGTAGAGTGTGTACCACTACACGAGTGCAAATCCTCATTTAACTCGGAATCACAGTTTTACTGTGCAGCGAGGACTGCAACTGCAAAATCCACTTTAATACAGTAAAACCCCACTTTATTACAGTAAAACCCCACTTTAATACAGCAAAAATCCACTTTATTAAAGTAAAAACCCACTTTACCACGGCTTTGTTTTCTTTCCCCGCAGTAAATCGGGGTTTTACTGTAGTTTAGAGTGTAGTTAGGTAATACCAAGGCTATAAGATATTCACGCTAATTGGTTAGTTTATAATATCACATGATTGGAATGTACGCTGACATCACGAAGTGGTCCCACTGTGCATTACACCATTAAGTTATGAAACTAAAATGTTTACGGATTATACATACGGTAATTAACCATGACAGTTAAGCTTTAGCGTACTAGACAAACATAAACCCATTTATGCTTTACAATAACCTAAAAGAGACCCCTAACTATCTAAGCAGGTCCGGCTCACGTACACAGTACACAGGTCAGAGTAACAATCCTACTGTGTACTACTATACATATTTTAAACATATTTACATACCTTAGTCGGTAATATTATGGACTATTACACAGTGGGCTACCATGCTAGCATAGGCCTAAAATCGACTTTCTTAAATTTCTTTGAAAATAAGCTTTCCTTATTGTAAAACGCTAGCCCGATTTCATGCAAAAAACCGTAATTAAAAACTTTGCAAGATGCCAAAATGGCGTCGCGTGAAAAAATAGCATTTTTCACTGTCAAGAAATTTTGCCTTTTTTAGCCAAAAATTGCCTAATATTTATTATTTTGGGCTAAAATGCCTGATCAAGGCAGTTTTTAATAATTGAAATACAGTATAGTACTTAAAAATACTCAGCCATCTAAAAAAAACTGTGTGACTTTAACATTTTCACCTGATTTTTGACCGCGCCTTTTTTATGGCGTGTATTTTAGGCAATTTTTGGGGTATTTAATTTTAGATTTGAGTTCCTAAGATAGCTGTCCTTCGTTTACAGTTCATAAAAGAGCTTTAAAATTGATTAAACCTCTAAAAAAACAACTTTTCCTGGGATCAGCCTCCTATTTTTGGACTACAAGATTGCTTAAAAACGGCCCAAAAATTTTTTCTGAGACATTTTCGGCCCTGTAAATGATTGGAATCGTATTTTTGTACCCAATTTACCTTAGAAACAAAGTTAGGGGCATGTGTGATGGTCTAAAATACCCTATGCTAGCATGACCCCCACTCACAGCCCACTTTATATTATAAATATGGTTCTTTGGCCCGAAAAGAACCAAATTTGACCACCCACAATTTTAACTGCGACTTTCCTTCCGTGAAAAAATTTCAAATCGAAAATATTTGATGAATTTGATGATTTAAGTTAGACTCGTCCTATCCGGGCATTCAACTATGCTTGGTTAAATCCAATTCATCAAATTTTTTTCGCAATTTATAACCACATCACACCAAATTAAATATTTTTTCAAAAAATTTACCAAAAACTAACCCTACGATGTGAACAATTTCAGCTCGCAAAAGGAGTTGAAAACTCGCGATTTTAGCAGAAATTAGAACATAAGGCCTGACTTTTAAAATTTGCTAGAATAAAGCTTTCGACTACTGGGTTTCCAGTATTTGTATCTCACAGTTGGATTTAACCGATCATATTTGAATACAACCCTGCCCAGACGAATCTTACTTAAATCATGATGATATTAGGATATAGAGCTTCGTGTATCAATCCCACTGTCACTGTATCGTTCCCAAACTATTGATACGAATTCTGGTGGGAAGGTGAGGAATATTGACACGTGACATTTTCCCCGACACCGCACAGCGACCAACCAATCAGCTCCCAGCGTGAACCAATCAATCCCCTCCCACCGACACCCATATCTACATTTCCCACAGTTACACAATATCAGTTACACGTATACTATATATACATAAATACACGGCGCGTGTACGTGTAGAGGTGTAGTACACGGCTATCTCCCTGGTAGAGAAGCTGTACTACTGTTTTAGTAGAGGGTATTAGTATACTGTTATATAAATACATTGTGACACCAGAGTACTTAGATACACTTGTGTACTGTAACACGTATATGGGCAATTTCATGAAACATGAACAAGGAGGGAAAAAAATAAATTTCAGTTATGGCACTAGCTTTGATTGGAGTCTGAAAGAGAAGATTATAAACTGTTAGACACAAAAAAACCGCTTATAAATATCTCACTTCGTTTCTGTGTTATCGCGTTTTCAAAATACCCATAAATTGTCATGTTTTACAGGCTAAAACTACTCTATAATAAAAGCTGTTTACTAAAAAGAGATTGTTGTAATATTCATTAATTCTTGATCTGTAAAGGTGCATACCACTTCACTGAAGCTGTATGCAAAATTTGGGACTCAAAATTTAAGCAGATTCGGAGCAATGCTATTCTACTTTCTCCTGTTTTTAGTGTAAATTACTATACATAAAAAACAAAAAAGTTTTCTGCTGGCCACATTTCATGTTATTTCTTGCTGAAATCTTGCTAAAACAAGCTAACTCTGATGTCAAGACATAATGTACTTGTTAATTTAGATCCATAGATATCAGATCATGTCAAAACCAGCGTCAAGTAAGTTACATGTCAAGTAATTTACGTGTCAAGTAATTTACACATATGCTTTTTATTCAGTAATAGTAGTAAAACACAACAAGTAACGATTGTCAAACAGAATAAAAGTTATTTGAAAGTGATAATAGATTGGTTCTGGTCAGAATTTCATTAAAGAAATCTATAAAAATGGTTTAAAATGGTTAAAAATTGACTTTTCGAAAATATAATATAAATAATACTTTACTTTACAGAAAATCCAGTGGCCTGCTTGAACACACATTTTTGAGCTGGGAAACATTCGTACATTTACGCCCACCTACCTACTCTGTATAACTGGGCTAACTGTGGACCCAATCAGTGGATCAATCAACCAATTAAGGGGGCCGGGGGGTCTTCATCAAAATTCCCTCGAAATTGACTTTTTAGTTGTTTCTGATAGAAGGGAGTGATATCTATCAGATGCTTTTGGTCCCATGGAAAAATATTATTCCTAGCCGAAATTATTGTCGGTCAAAGATCAGCACTTATGTGTAATTGTATTGCGCGAGCGATTTTCAATCACGTGTCCTGAAAATCGAGTCTAAAAATCTATTTTCTCCTACATGTTTTGAGCAATCACCCTGAAACTTTCAGGATATGTTCTAGAGATAATTTAAAAGAGATGAGCCAAACAGCATTTTGAGATAGGCCTTTAAACATATTTTATTCGATTTTGAAAATCTTGAACCTCCTTTTTTGACGATTTTTTGAGGTCCAAGATTTTCAAAAATTGAAAATCGCTCGCGCAATACAATTACACATAAGCGCTGACATTTGACCGATAATAATTTCGTCTAGGAACAATATTTTTCCATGGGACCAAAAGCATCTGATAGATATCACTCCCCTCTATTAGAAACAACTATAAAGTCAATTTCGAGAAAATTTTGATGAAGGCCCCCCCGGCCCCCTTAATTGGCTAATGATAAACTGATATATCATTATTAATCATATATTACATAGTTCATACACTTAGCAAACGAATTAAAGACAAAGGGGCAGCTTTAAACAGTTAAAATCAAAGGATTGTGTAACACTGTAAACTACTTGACACAAAAGAGTAACTTACTTTACAAGGAACAAAGGCTTCTACAGAACACAGCTATTAACCATTTACCAAAACAAACCCTTTCCAGTACAGGCAAGACATTTGCCAGTGTGCATGAAAAATATTTAAATGTTTACTCTCACACCTGGGCACGAAATGAGATTTCAATACACGTTGGTCAGGAATGTCAATTTGTGCCCTGTAATTTACTTTACATTTTCAAACGTGCCTCACTCAAAAGCCATAGCAGTTGGAGTAAAAATCTTAATATAGCTGTGTGTGGAGTACATAAGAGATGTTTCATGCAATTTATCATGATTCTGTTATGTTTGTGTAATGCTTGAGAGTCAGAATAAGGCCAAATTTTTGTGCAAAGTGTAATTTACTTTACGTGAAATCGCCCATATATGGTATACAGGTGTGAAGATTGCAGTGTCTCGGCTGATATTAGGTTAACTAGCTCAATGTTCAGTCGATAAACCGATCAAATTAGTTAATAATTGATTGTGTGTGTGTGTGTGTGTGTGTGTGTGTGTGTGTGTGTGTGTGTGTGTGTGTGTGTGTGTGTGTGTGTGTGTGTGTGTGTGTGTGTGTGTGTGTGTGTGTGTGTGTGTGTGTGTGTGTGTGTGTGTGTGTGTGTGTGTGTGTGTGTGTGTGTGTGTGTGTGTGTGTGTGTGTGTGTGTGTGTGTGTGTGTGTGTGTGTGTGTGTGTGTGTGTGTGTGTGTGTGTGTGTGTGTGTGTGTGTGTGTGTGTGTGTGTGTGTGTGTGTGGGGTGTGTGTGTGTGTGTGTGTGTGTGTGTGTGTGTGTGTGTGTGTGTGCGGGTTATAATAGCGCAGTTAAATACCAGTAGTGACGTTAATCACGGGTACTTCTGCTTGTACACCAGCAAGTTGTATGTAACTATGTATAACATATTGTGGGTGTGTGTGTGTGGTCAGTACATTGTACAGCATGTTACTTGTCAGGGTGGTAATACTTCTACTAGCATAATATACTGATACTGCTAGCATTTCTACTGAGTTATTATGTACTTTACAGTAATACTTCTATTATTAAATAGTTATAATGAAACTAGTTTTACTATGATAACCCAGGGATACTCCTAAAGGTGCAGAGTTATCTAAATATTAGGTATTTGTTAGATAATCGCTCAAAACAGAGTCTTGGACTGCTAACTTACTTCTTGTCACCCCCCCCCCCCCCCCCCCCAATACTGAATTTCTAAGGTACAGTTAACCTGGCCTTATCTGCACCAGGTTTGGAGAAGTTTGTGACATGTAAGCATGTTGACAGGGGCGTGCGCGCAGGGGGGAGGCGATGCCCCTGCATGGTGATTGTTGATGGTTAACGTTGCACCATAGCACTTATTTTCATATGTTCGCTGCACGTATCATGTTATCTAATCTATAACTGTTAAAAGAAGCTAGTGTTTTAACTTGATAGAAAAGACATTCAAGAAACTGAAGTTAACTAGTAAAGTGATGATCGCATTATTTGTGATGTGATTTTATCAAGTTTTTAAGGTTTCCCCGAGTGACGGGCGGAGTTGCGCGCCCCCGTTATATTCGAATACATTTTGTTTGTTAATCAACGGCTTCTCCAGTCATTATACAGCTGAGAGGTACAGGTGCTGAGAAATTAGTAGTTCTCTTTCTTCTAACACGTATGTGTTTGACAATACTGTAGGTCTTGTGTTGGAACCGAGGTACTGGATAGACTGGTGACTGGTAACTGGTTGTTGGTAACTGGTAACTGGTAACCGGTTACTGGCTGTTGGTAACTGGTAATTATTTGAGCCTGACATGTCTTTTTAGATAGACTGGTAATTAATATTGGTGACATGGTCAGTTATTGGTAACTAGATTGGAAGCGAGCTTGGCATATCACATTATCGTACCAGTATTTCATGTGTAATATGTATTACTGAACAGCTTCTTAAAATGTCTAAATCCTCATCCAATTTGAGCGTCATGCCACTGCACTAGAGTGTACTAACATTACAGATTTAACGAGAAAAAGGACAAAAAGTACACATTTCTGTGTGAGATGAAGCAGTATACACGGTAGGCGTGTCACTTGTGATATTTGTTACATCTAGTAATGCAATGGTCAGTTTGATATGGTCAGTTTGACATGGTCAGTTTGACATGGTCAGTTTGACATGGTCAGTTTGACATGGTCAGTTTGACATGGTCAGTTTGACATGGACAGTTTGACATGGTCAGTTTGACATGGTCAGTTTGACATGGTCAGTTTGACATGGTCAGTTTGACATGGTCAGTTTGACATGGTCAGTTTGACATGGTCAGTTTGACATGGTCAGTTTGACATGGTCAGTTTGACATGGTCAGTTTGACATGGTCAGTTTGACATGGTCAGTTTGACATGGTCAGTTTGACATGGTCAGTTTGACATGGTCAGTTTGACATGGTCAGTTTGACATGGTCAGTTTGACATGGTCAGTTTGACATGGTCAGTTTGACATGGTCAGTTTGACATGGTCAGTTTGACATGGTCAGTTTGACATGGTCAGTAACACACTGAGAATCTGAGTATCGCTCTTTACCGTGATCAGGAAGGGTTTAATACCTTGATTATAAAATGATGTTGCCTAGCGACCATCCTGCTCCTCCGCCCTGCTACACATGGCAGCAACTCAGAAAGTCATTTCAACCGAGTGAACACCCAGCGCTGGCCAGTAAATAGTAAATACACACATTGAGCCAGCGCTGGCTAGGCCTTTGATAACACATTTATAGACATGTACATTACAATAGGACTAATGACACCCCCGCCCCCCCAAATATCAGGAACTGTGAAGTGTATTTTATTATGTACCTCTACCTTTTTCAAATCCTGACCCCAGTAATAACAGTAGCTGTACTGAAGCTGCACTGAAGCTGTAACTTATATGTTTCTAGAACCCACTACAGAATTGAACTTACAATCTGATTAAGCCCTACGTTGTGTGTTTCCAAAAGCACTATACACTCTGATTATAACTATCCAGTAGTAATACCCTGCTAACTGTGGAGTGTAGCTCACATTTGACAACAACACCGACTAATCACCTATGTCAATACACGAAAATGAGTGCCTTGAAAAAAGTTTAGTGTGCAGACAACATAACATTTTGTGCAGATAGGACTCATATCAGTTTGTTCACAAAAAAATGTGTAGTTATAATTTCTGTTGTGCAGGCAACAAGGTCACCAGGTCCAGGCTGTAATACCCATGCGAAAATAAGCCTCACTTTTTAAATCCAGACTATCCGAAGGTCCAATTGCACTGAATATCATGATATCTCAATGTAACACCAGCATATTAACGATAAGTTAACCTCCTATATTACAGTGTAACCGTTACCCCACTAACAGTGTAGCTCTACTCACTTCACAGTTCTACTGAACTGTACGTGCAGGTGTAATATTATATACCAGGTTTAGTGTCCGTTACCAGGCTAGGTTACCAGGTTGGTTACCAGGGAAACACTGCTGTTTCTGGGGAGGCGGGCAGGTGTAATGTAATATTATATACCAGGTTTAGTGTCCGTTACCAGGTTACCAGGTCGGTTACCAGGGAAACACTGCTGTATCTAGGGAGGCGGGCAGGTGTATCTTGTACCAGGGGGATGGTATGTTTATGTAGCAGTTTTATATTCTAATTACGGTGGCAACCATGATCTGATTCACTATTAGCAGGGTCGGGTTACCAGGTTACCTGGTTACCATGGTCAGTTTACCAGGTTACCAGGTTACCATGGTCAGTTTACCAGGTTACCAGGTTACCATGGTCAGTTTACCAGGTTACCAGGTTACCATGGTCAGTTTACCAGGTTACCATGGTCAGTTTACCAGGTTACCTGGTTACCATGGTCAGTTTACCAGGTTACCTGGTTACCATGGTCAGTTAACCAGGTTACCAGGTTACCATGGTCAGTTTACCAGGTTACCAGGTTACCATGGTCAGTTTACCAGGTTACCATGGTCAGGTAAGCAGGGTCAGGTTAGGTGTAACTAGGGTCGGGTTGTATAGGCTGGATCAAGAACCTCACACATCACTGCAGTATCCGGCATACTTATGTGTGATGTTATGTGATGTCATATTGTGATGTGATGTGATGTGATGTGATGTGATGTGATGTGATGTGATGTGATGTGATGTTATGTTATGTTATGTTATGTTATGTTATGTTATGTTATGTTATGTTATGTTATGTTATGTTATGTTATGTTATGTGATGTTATGTGATGTTATGTGATTTTATGTGATTTTATGTGATGTTATGTGATGTTATGTTATGTTGTGTTATGTGATGTTATGTAATGGTTTATGTAATGGTTTATGTAATGGTTTATGTAATAATGCAAGTGATGAAGCAGCCTAGACAAGTTTTTGTTGATATGTTACATTGTCAAATCCTAACCCATCAGGACGTAGTAAGGGGGAGGTCTGGGCCAATTGAATACCAATATATACAGGGTTGCCGGCATTTTTGAGAGTCATTTTTAAGGTTTTTTCACGTCTTTTAAGGCCCCTTTTGACCCATTTTTAAGGTCCAAAACAGTTAAATTTAAGGTTTTTTAAGGTTTCCGCTACAGAAATTGCAATCATATGACATATCTAAAGGGGGAAGGTATAATTTCAGAAAACCCCAATTAGATCTACACCGACCTAGGTATAATTTCAGAAAAACCCAATTAGATCTACAACAAGCTAGGTATAATTTCAGAAAAACCCAATTAGATCTACAACAAGCTAGGTATAATTTCAGAAAAACCCAATTAGATCTACAACAAGCTAGGTATAATTTCAGAAAAGCCCAATTAGATCTACAACAAGCTAGGTATAATTTCAGAAAAACCCAATAGATCTACAACAAGCTAGGTATAATTTCAGAAAAACCCAATTAGATCTACAACAAGCTAGGTATAATTTCAGAAAAACCCAATTAGATCTACAACAAGCTAGGTATAATTTCAGAAAAACCCAATTAGATCTACAACAAGCTAGGTATAATTTCAGAAAACCCCAATTAGATCTACAACAAGCTAGGTATAATTTCAGAAAACCCCAATTAGATCTACAACAAGCTAGGTATAATTTCAGAAAAACCCAATAGATCAACAACAAGCTAGGTATAATTTCAGAAAAACCCAATTAGATCTACAACAAGCTAGGTATAATTTCAGAAAAACCCAATTAGATCTACAACAAGCTAGGTATAATTTCAGAAAACCCCAATTAGATCTACAACAAGCTAGGTATAATTTCAGAAAAACCCAATAGATCTACAACAAGCTAGGTATAATTTCAGAAAAACCCAATTAGATCTACACCGAGCTAGGTATAATTTCAGAAAAACCCAATTAGATCTACACCGAGCTAGGTATAATTTCAGAAAATCTTATCAGGTCTACACCGAGCTAGGTATAATTTCAGAAAATCTTATCATATCTACATCAAGCTAGGTATAATTCAGAAAATTTTACTAATCCGGAAAATCCATTTAGATCTACATCAAGCTAGGTATAATTTAGGTATGGAACCTTAAAAAACCTTAAAAACCCGAAAATTTGCCCGTTTTTCACGTCTTTTTTAAGGTTTTTTGCCCAAAATTGCCGTTTTTAAGGTTTTTAAGGTTTTTTAAGGTTTTTAAGGTCCCCCGGCAACCCTGAATATATAGCGCCTTTACCTATGATTATTGATTAGTTGGTTTTTGTCACATGACATGAATACATCTTCCTCATTGGTTAGTAGTACTCTTACCTGTCTGAACTTCTGCCGGGCCTCCTTTTCCTTCATCCTGCCGTGAGCTACAAGATAGTCAAACACCTCACCTCCACTCGCATACTCCATTACTAAATACAACGTCTTCTCTGTTTCTATCACCTGAGGAGACGGTAGTAAAGTGAGGTGAAATGAGGTAAAATGAGGTAAAATGAGGGTCACAAGAACATTATTAAGTACAAAATTTGGGGATATTGATGGGAATGAATATCTTGTCCACAAATTAAACTTTTGAGACTCAAAGATCGAATAAAATTAACTGTATCTAAATTTTTTAAATAGCAAATATTTAAATAGTAAACATTTAAATGGTATGTCGTTTGCCTCAAACCTCATAAAGGCGGACTATGTTAGGATGATTGAGTCTCTTCATAATTTTCATCTCTCGGTTGAGTTTCTGAATACTAGTCTGATTCATTTGGGTTTTATCAATCACTTTTACTGCCACCTGAAAAGAGAAAATAAAGGCTTGTTTATAAGGTAAGAAGAACCTGTTTCGTGTGTTTTTGAAGTTTTGTAGACTTTCGAAAATCTATACAATTAGAAAAACTAATTTAATGGACAGTTTGATGAAAATTATGATTGACAATTAAGTCAAGTTCGACAATGTTATGGTGCAGTCACGTGACAGTATAATAACGTCACGTGACATTAATTCGTCGAAACTCACCTCTCTTCCTGTTGGTAGATGTCTAGCCAGCTTGACCTTAGCAAAGTTCCCCTTGCCAATGGTCTTGAGCAGCTTGTACTTTCCGACATGCTGGGAGTCCTCAGCACCGCTGGACCGGCTGCTGTGAGGTTTACCTGACTCCCTCTTGTGGGCACTCTGCGGAGTGAGGGGTAATTAGTGGGGTAATTGATATGTAATTAGTGGGGTAACTAGTGGGGTAATTGATAGGTAATTAGTGGGGTTTTTGATAGGTAATTAGTGGGGTAGTTGGTGCAATTGGGTAATAAGTTGGGTAACTGATAAGTAATTAGTGGGGTAGTTGGTGGGGTAATAAGTTGGGTAACTGATAGGTAATTAGTTGGGTAATTGGTGGGAATTTCAGGCATTTTTCAGAGCATTGTTTGTTCGAGGCTGGGGTTAAGTAGTTTTGAGAAAAAGCACATATTTGTGTAAGACTACTGTCCCTCAATTCTTCCAGTCTCCTTTGTTCTGTTAACAATAATAGAGGTTGCCAATAAATCTGCAGTTTATTCAATATTACTCAGAGTAGTACGCCACCGAGTATCTCAAAGAAACGGGACAACAAGGGGGGTTATGCCATTGCCCCCCCCCCCCATCAAAACCATTATATTTTGAGCGCCGTTGAATTCCTTGAAATTCTAGCGCTGAACTGAGGGTAGCTAAGCTTTAAGACCCGTAATTCTGTGAACAAATCATCTCTTGGTGGGAAATGTCGAGACAGTATACACTATATTATATTGCTATAATGTGAGCGTGAATCTAAATCCCCTAATATGGAGTGTAGGCTTACTTTGATGTTATATCCTTGTTCAGTGGTTGGCGATCTTGAATACCGTGTACAATACATGGTGATATTGTACGCAAATAAAACATTTACCTCAATATCACACTATCAAAACAATAACATACTCTAATTGATTCAAATGTAGTATTCACTAATCGACTCAAGTATAGCATTCCTACTGTGTACACTGTACTTATCCTACTGTGTACACTGTACTGTATCCTACTGTGTACACTGTACATTGTAAACATATCAATTATATCAATGTTATCTTATCAAGGAGTTAACAACTCTAATATGGTATGTGCTACAAAGTGGTACACACTACACAGTACTTGTATACATTGCATTGTGACCAGTATAGTTACTCTTCCAGAATACTAAAGACCCTTCCGTGTTTGTCGGGATAAAAACAGTTGCTTTTAAATTTAATACTCAAGTTTGTACATAAACAATCTAGTTATTTTTATTTTTAATGTGTTTTGAGTTTAGTTTTATACATCTTACACTCCATATTAGGGGATTTAAAAGCTTAACAATATTTTTAAGCTACGCAATTTTTGAACAGATCAAGAGACACTGAGTTCAAGTGTAATATACACTATTTGATAATGTACTAGAAATAAAGTCAGAACATGGGCTTTCTACTGTATTGTCACTCATTTTGTAATCAAGGTGAATATTTTTAGGTATCATTATTAAACTTAATCTCTAGTACCTCATATATATATAGTAAGACGAATAATCGACACCCTTCCCCGCATGCGCTTGATTGGATAAAACAACAGGTCCGACATTTTCCAGTTTATACATGAGAATTCTAGATTTTTCCATCATATTCTAGTTCTAAATCCCACTTTAAAACTAATTATTATTTAAAATGCTTGAACCGGATATTCCAGAATCACGTACGAAAGTTCGAGGGAATCAAGTTTAATAATTGTTCCTTTAAGTGTTGCCACTAGTTACTAAAACACGCACATTTCCGTGTAAACGTACAACATTCTAATATTTTTAATACTTTCAACACTACTATATAACAAATAATTTGAGTAAATGGCATTCAACATGGCCGCTGGATTACTGATGACGACTGCTTAAAGACAGACGAAACTATAGTAGAAAAGGCTGCGAAGAGTGTGACGAATTGGAATTTATTTATTGTTTTTCTCTGAATCTGGTGTAATATCATTGCTTCATTGGCTTTATTGAAATGATGAATGGCCCAAACAACATTCTAATATTAAATTTCATTTGTTTACTAGTAATCCGGACACAATGACAAGGATTTAGCATATAAATTCAGCAATAATATTAACTAGTTTACAATATTATGGTATTTCCTGAATCTTCACTCAGTATTCCTGACCATATAAATTATAAAACCACCATGATTTCATATCTGTGATGCCATCACGGTACTATTATATATATCACATATTATAATGTTCGAGAATTGAGAGATTATGATTGCCAGTCCAGAGAATATGATTGCCAGTCGAGAATTGAGCGAGAGAATATGATTGATTTTACGGCGGCAAGGTCAGTCAGCTTGATATGATTACATTAAAAACTGCTCTCGCTGGCTCTGATTTGCTGACGTATGTATGGCTGGGATTAAATTTCTGAGAATTTTGAGCAGTAAAAGTTAAGACTACGAGGGAATTCATGACGTCGGGGTCAGGTTAAGTTGTGTAATGTATTTACCGGTTTAACGGTAAATGAAGTGAAAACAGTTAGTGGTGAGAAAATAGTTAGTGGTGAGAAAAAGGTTAGTGGTGAGAAAAAGGTTAGTGGTGAAAAAACAGTTAGTGGTGAGAAAATAGTTAGTGGTGAGAAAAAGGTTAGTGGTGAGAAAAAAGTTAGTGTAATTCTCTGGGGCAGTTTTCTATTTAAACTTGTAATGCTAAAATTCAGAAATTCACTAGATCCTACAGTATTTAGTTTTTATGAAGTATCCTTTTCAAGTATTTTTTTTCTGTTTCACGTCCAGGCTCAATTTAACCTTCTCTTCAGTACTTGTTACAATATCATGTTACAACAATCCCGTGACAACAATAAAAATACAGACAGCTCATTGGTAGTAATACAATAATACATTATCAATACATTGTCACGTTGTATCTGTTACGTTATCTGCTTTAAGAGTAACATGAGACTATTAAATATCTACAGGGAACTTATATTCAAGTACAAGTGCTGAACCCCCCCCCCCCCCCCCCCCCCCGGCCCCCTGAATATATCTTTATTGTGAGCATAATGTTACATTGTATGGATCTTGATACTGTTGAAGTAGGCGGGGGGAAGCCAAGGGTATTTTGTGGTATTATGTGGGACTCTATTATAGGGGGGGCCGGGGGGTGTCATGTCCGTCTATGTCCGCCTATGTCCTGTCCTTTTTGGATTCTATGAGACAACGGACGTGTTTTTTGGGACATTGGCGGACACGGACGGACATTGGCGGACTCGGACGGACATTGGCGGACTCGGACGGACATTGGCGGACCCAGACGGACATTGGCGGACTTGGATGGACATTGGTGGACATTAGCGGACATTGGTGGACATTAGCGGACAAACTTTTTGAGGACTGAAGAGTACTGAAGAGTACTGAAGAGTACTGAGGAGGATGGCTGAGAAGGATGGCTGAGGAGGATGGCTGAGGAGGATGGCTGAGGAGGATGACTGAGGAGGATGACTGAGAGGGAGGAGAAGGACCAGGAAGACCCAGGAGGAGGAGGAGGAGGAGGACCCAGAAGGAGGACCTAGGAGGAGGAGGAGGAGAACTGAGGAGGAGGACTCAGGAGGAGGACTGAAGAGGACTGAAAAGGAGGAGGACTGAGGAGGATGGCTGAGGAGGATGACTGAGAGGGAGGAGGAGGAGGAAGAGGAGGAAGAGGACTGAGGAGGAGGAGAAGGACTGAGGAGGAGAAGGAGGACCCAGGAAGCCAGGAGGAGGAGGACCAAGGAGGAGGAGGACCCAGGAGGAGGACCCAGGAAATGGCCCCAGGAGGAGGAGGAGGACTGGGGAGGAAGAGAACTGTTGAGGACTGATGAGGAGGACTGAGGACGAGGAGGAAGAGTAGGAGGAGGACTGAGGAGGGGAGGAGGAAGAGGACTGGGGAGGATCAGGAAGACCCAGGAGGACCCAGGAGGAGGAGGAGGAGGAGGACCCAGGATCAGGATACCGAACGGACAAAAAACATGATCCCCCTATAACAGTAAAAATTGAACATTTTATTTAGCAATGTAGGTGTCCATTAATGTCCGCCTTTGTCCGCCTATGTCCGCCTATGTCCGTCTTTGTCCGCCTATGTCCGCCTATGTCCGCCTATGTCCTGTCCTTTTTGGATTCTATGAGAGGCCCCAGGAGGAGGAGGAGGACTGGGGAGGAAGAGAACTGTTGAGGACTGATGAGGAGGACTGAGGACGAGGAGGAAGAGTAGGAGGAGGACTGAGGAGGGGAGAGGAAGAGGACTGGGGAGGATCAGGAAGACCCAGGAGGACCCAGGAGGAGGAGGAGGAGGAGGACCCAGGATCAGGATACCGAACGGACAAAAAACATGATCCCCTATAACAGCAAAAATTGAACATTTTATTTAGCAATGTAGTTGTCCATTAATGTCCGCCTTTGTCCGCCTATGTCCGCCTTAGATGTCCGTCTATGTCCGCCTATGTCCGCCTATGTCCGCCTATGTCCTGTCCTTTTTGGATTCTATGAGAGGCCCCAGGAGGAGGAGGAGGACTGGGGAGGAAGAGAACTGATGAGGAGGACTGAGGACGAGGAGGAAGAGTAGGAGGAGGACTGAGGAGGGGAGGAGGAAGAGGACTGGGGAGGATCAGGAAGACCCAGGAGGACCCAGGAGGAGGAGGAGGAGGAGGACCCAGGATCAGGAGGAGGAGGAGGACTGAGGAGGACTGAGGAGGAGGACTGACGATGACTGAGAAGGAGTAGGACTGAGGAGTACTGAGGAGGATGGCTGAGGAGGACGGCTGGGGAGGATGGCTGAGGAGGATGACTGAGGAGGATGACTGAGAGGGAGGAGGAGGAGGACTCAGGAGGAGGACTCAGAAGGAAGAGGAGGAGGACGCAGGAGGAGGACTCAGGAGGAGGACTTAGGAGAAATGAGAAGGAGGACTGAGGAGAACTGAGGAGGAGGAGGAGGACTGAATAGGAGGAGGAGAAGGAGGGGGACTGGGAGAGGACTGAGGAGGAGGAGGACTGATGAAAAGGATGAGGAGGAGGACCCAGGAGGACGAGGACTGAGGACCGAGGAGGAAGAGGAGGAGGATGTAGAGGAGGAGGAGGACCCAGGAGGAGGAGGACTGAGGAGGAGGACTGAGGAGGATGGCTGAGGAGGATGACGGAGAGGGAAGAGGAGGAGGAGGAGGATGGCTGAGGAGGATGACGGAGAGGGAAGAGGAGGAGGAGGAGGAGGACTGAGGAGGACTGAGAAGGAGGAGGAGGAGGAGGACTGAATAGGAGGAGGAGGAGGGGGACTGGGAGAGGACTGAGGAGGAGGATGGAGGACTGAGGAGAAGGATGAGGAGGAGGACTGAGGACTGAGGAGGAAGAGGAGGAGGATGAAGAGGAGGAGGAGGACCCAGGAGGAGGACCCAGGAGGAGGACTCAGGAGGAGGAGGAGGACTGGGGAGGAGGAGGACTGTTGAGGACTGATGAGGAGGACTGAGGACGAGTAGGAGGAGGACTGAGGAGGGGAGGAGGAAGAGGACTGAGGAAGATCAGGAAGACCCAGGGGGAGGAGGAGGAAGAGTAGGAGGAGGAAGCATCTAAATGTTATTTCCATTTTTGTCCGTTTTTGTCCATTTTTGTCCGTTTTTGTCCGCTCTATTTTTTGTCCGTTTTGAAAATATAGGGTACCGAACGGACAAAAAACATGATCCCCCTATAACAGCAAAAATTGAACATTTTATTTAGCAATGTAGGTGTCCATTAATGTCCGCCTTTGTCCGCCTATGTCCGTCTATGTCCGCCTATGTCCGCATATGTCCGCCTATGTCCGTCTATGTCCGCCTATGTCCGCCTATGTCCTGTCCTTTTTGGATTCTATGAGACAAGCGGACATAGACGGACGTGACACCCCCCCCCCCCCCCCCCCCCCCCCCCCCCCATTATACCACATAAAATCCATTAAGGCATTCCCCAAAATTCCCCTTGGCTTCCCCCCAATACAAAAGAATTTAATAGCTAAAAGTCATTAGGAGAGCAACAGTTAAGAAATTTAGCTGTGGAGTCTAAAAATCGGTTGTTTAGGTCTTATTTATAATCTAGAGATACCACAATTTTAATTAAAACATTTAATGAACTATGGAGTATGGGTGAACTATGGACTGAAGCTGGTTTGTGTTAACATGAACTGTCGACCACCATGAATATTTAAAATAATTTTGGGTTATTTTGTGATATTTTGTGGTATTATGTGGGACTCTATTATGATTTATGTGGGATTTCCAAAGTCCATTAAGGCATTTTACAAAATACCACAAAATACCCCTTGGCTTCCCCCCAGTGCAGTAGGTGGACTATGTTTGTTATGACACGTGATAGCGACTGGGCTGGCCAATCAGCTTCCAGTACTGACCAATTAAAACTGAGAACCACTGTCACGTGTCAAAACAAATACGGTTAACCCAAACAAATACAGTCCCTACCAGTATCTACATTCTACAGTAAGTGTGAAG
Organism: Bolinopsis microptera; assembly: GCF_026151205.1. Taxonomy (NCBI): domain Eukaryota; kingdom Metazoa; phylum Ctenophora; class Tentaculata; order Lobata; family Bolinopsidae; genus Bolinopsis; species Bolinopsis microptera. Next base: position 6,234,097 of record NC_087083.1, read on the forward strand.
TACAGCGTAAACAGGGCCTATATGCCCCCGCCCCCCCCCCCCCCCCCCCCCCCCCCCCTATATCAACTAAACAGCCTCAAAGTAATTCTATAAACACGTGTCAGTAAATACCTCCACACATCCAGAAGTCTACAAGCACTGTGCTACTGTGATTAACAGAAAGTTTTAACAAACCTTACTTTACAGAGGGGCGGGGAAGATACTTATTAGTAGTAGATTGGCTGACACATGTGGGGACAATATAACAGTTACAAAGTCACGTGATTCTAAATGAATGCAAGGAATGTGGAGATTAGTTAAACAACCACCAAGTGGAAATTCTTTGCAAGAAAATAATTAATTAATTGTCCAATTGTTCTCGAAGGACGTCGTAGCTACAGGAAAATGGATACATTGTGGAATGCAGGTATAATGACAGTCCCTCATTAGTTTCCTTAAACGAGGAAATTAAAAGATCCAATACATATTACAATACATTTCTACTGTCTACATAGTACATCTCCTATAAAGTATAATGTGATGTATACAGCTCTGTATACTCACAGTACATTATTGTGTACAGGAAAAGCTGCAAACAAGTTGTTCTGTTGTCATGACATCACGTGATGTTATCAAAGTGTCACGTGGGACAAATTAGCCAATCACCGGCCGGTTTGTATTCTACCTAAACATTTGTACAAGACAAACTCGTGGCGGCGTGTAGAACCAAATACACAGTGTGGGCTAAAATTTGGTAATATATTAAAACTGTTGTGATGTATGGGTCTAACTTAAATTTGCAAGTTCTCCAGTGTGGGCCCGTTAACTATAGATCTCTTAATTTTAAATAGTAAAAATAATAACGTACACGTGCACACCTGGCTGACTGTATGCAGGTGAACGAATGTGGCAAGGCTCATTTACCGAACGTAGGAAATACGTTTTATCTAAAATTCCCTAATTTATTTAACGATCATCACTATAAAATATATTAAGATAACATAACATAATAACTTACTCTGCCTGAGGACACAGATGATTTTCCTTTTGACTGAAAAGTTAATTTTGTTAAACAAGGTGAAATTAATCAAATCAAAAAAATATGAGATATTGGAGGCCACGACTTAATAGATGGTAGTCAGGTTGCACAGATAATTATTACACCTGTGCCTGTCAGACTAAAACAAACAACATGTCATCTTTGGAAAACGACTACCAACCATTTAGATCCAGCCAATAGCATTAAACACCATTGAACATTCATTGATTTTTTAGATTAGAATTCAGCCTTTGATTTTAGAGGTCATTAAAATTCAAACGTTATATTATGTATCATAATGTGAATAAAATAGAATAAGAATAAAAAAGAACAAAAAGGCTCCACTTACGATGGACTCTGGCCGAGCAAAGTTGTGATGTTGGGAGTTAGACATTATTAGCTTCACTCCATATACACCATCATAGAATCCAAGCCTTTGTGTCTAGTTAACACATGCCTACCATGTAGTTTTTGTTAATAAAGCAAATAAAAGCAGTTATTTTATCAGTAAATATGTCAATACCAGATTTTAAAGAAAATTGAATAAATAATGAAAATATTTATAAAAAGCTTTTTTTTAAAGTTTTGTAACGATACAAAATTAGGATTGTCACGATACAGAATTAGGATTGTTTTGATTGAAATAAATTTTCGTGCACATACAGAATGAATGGTTAATAATTTAATATATATGTAGACCAAGCTCTGTGCACGGGATTCTTCCTGGAAGAATCCAGTTCTTTTAGCGGGGCACCCTACCTAAAGCCAAATTGAGATATAATAATCATATTCCTAGGGAAATAATCAGAAATCGAATACCAATCAAATAATATGATATTATATAGGAGTATAAGTAGTAACCATATTTACTATGCAAAATGCCCCAACCATAGTGTAAATTTATATAGAATTCAAATTCCATATCATCATTAAACCTCAATAGTCAATATATAATAGCCCAAGCAAAATTAAATAACTTCTTATATACCTTACTGTGGATTGTGGAATTTATTGTATAACCTACAAGGAGTGGAGGGAGCGGTGTGGTGCATTAATTCGAATTACATTTGTCCTGAAAATTGGCTCACCTAATCACGTTGTAAGGTGAACCCATTAAGGCCGCCAAATTAAGGCCAGGAGTCAAAAAAATCGTCCAAAATTTTTGATGACAAAAACATTGCTGCTACTCACATATTTGTAGCTGCTTAACTTTTTCTTATAATTGAGGTTAACCGATTTTCACAAAATTGACTATACAACAATGAGGTTAATAAAATTGAGGTTAATATTTCAGGAAGTGACCGGGATTCCCGGTCACTTCAAGTCACATTTTGTATCCCGGTCCCGGTCCCGGTCAGGCCTGAAATCATGTCCCGGTCACTTCCTGTAATATTTTATTACACTACATAATTTTTTGTTATTTCGGTCAGCAAATTAAAATCTAATATTTAGGTTCATAGTTGTCAGAAAAAGTTATTTCCAAACGTGATTAAATGAGGTTAACCTCTTTTTTTAGATATAGCGAGAATAGATCAAATGATAGAGTTATTATTTTCATCGTAAGTTTACGGTATACACATTTCAAAATAGATGGCATGTTGATTGACTTTCTTTTATCTTGGGAAAGTGGAAAAAATGAGGTTAACCATCACATTTTGGTATTGTAAGAATATACATAACATTCTTATATATACATACATTCTTACTTTTGTAATGTACCACAATATTGCAGTGAGGTATCTATTGGTATCACAATGCCTAAACTATTATCACGTGACAAAGGTGATTTGAACTGACCATATTTAAGTAGAAGATTTTTAAAAATGAGGTTAACCTCTCATTTTTTCCCGATCCATGACTCAAAGTGCCGAAGGCACAAAAGAGTCAAGGACAAGGGTTAGCGATAGAGGTTTTTTTTTATATGGTAGCTTTGCGACCGTGTGTGCGCGCGAGTGTGCGACCGAACGTGCCTGCGAGCACTGTTATCGCCCACGTGACTACCTGCGCAAAGTTATTTTGCGTGACAATCTGAATTATATAATTGTTGGCGCGCGGCGCTGAACCAACCAAGTACATTATTAATTTCATCATGTACGTATCCCACTAGGCACTAATTAATAGCATATTATTATTATTTTGAGTTGGTATTACTATTTTGCACAGATCCGTGTCAGGTTGCATAAACAATAAACATATGGTTACATAGAAGTATACACGATTTTCAAATTCAATATAGAATTATATTAACTGGGCGGCGCTCGGCAGTCGGCATGTCGCTTCGCCATATTTGCATGTTTATATAAACAGTAAAGACTGGGCCGTCCCCAGGTTGTATGGAATATGATAAATACGCCATCACGGATCGGGAAATTGAGCGGCCATCCACAAAAGAAAAGCGGCCGCATTTCTTGTTTGAATACCTGACCAGTCAACTACATGTTAACCTCAAAAACTTAATCGTTACACTGTGCAAATGTTTTGCGCATCTTCTTCCAGTTGATGAGTTACCAAAGGGAACAGTCCTAGGAGACGAAGCTAGGCTGGACATTTCTGCAAGATCGATTTTTTTTATTCCATGCCCCAGCCCCCTCCAATGCAAGCAAATCGATCCCAGCAATGTACCAGTCCCATGAAAATGAGAAGAAAAGGTGTTACAATGCAAGGGTTCTGGAAGTAGAGAAAGGAAGCTTCACGCCGTTCGTTTTCTCAACATCTGGTGGAATGGGTGGTGAAGCTGAAAGACTAGTAAAGAAGTTTGCTAGCAAGATGGAATACCACGCAGGAAAAAGGTATTCAGATGCTGTTGGATACATAATGAAGCGCCTTCGTTTCGAAATCCTAAGAACAACAGTGATTTCTCTACGGGGGGACAGAGGTGTGAGAAAGAACTTTGTTGATATAAATAGTTAAGATTTGAATTTGGAACCACAAGGCCAAGGTTAATATTCCAATGCTTCTCCCAATATTTGAGATAGGGAACATGTTGATTTTTTGAAGGGCTGTTTTTATATAGGGTCATTGTGACAATCATGTGTATCTTGTTTGAATAATTTTTAATAGGAAAAAAAACATATGTTTTGCGATTAAAGCCCCAAAACGGTGTCAGGTTTGTAACTGATAATTATAATCCATGCTCCTGTGAGTTTGCTCCTGTATCTCAACTCGCTAAACTGAGGCATCTCCGCATTTACTAGGTTGCCGTTTGGTGTGAGCAATAGCGAACAGCACGCACACTCCTTTGCCCCGTAAACTTGTATCCAATCTATTTAAAGAGTGACAACCATACTACACATTGAATTAGGATTCCTTTAAATATCAAATTGATTTATTGTAAACTTGTTTACTCTGTAATAAATGGCATAAAATTGAATTTTTGTTTAACTGAATTTTTGTTTAACTGATCTTGGGTGAATATGCGTATGCACCTTGGGCGAAAATGCTCATATCGTCTTCATACAAAACCCAGCTGTAACATATGTCGGTGAATACGGGTGGGCGGATGAAATAGTGAAGGTTGCGTGATAATGCCTAAAAGACACAGTTCCTGACTGTAAGGGAGAAGGTATATTCGTATTTCGCTGCTACTGCATACTGAAGCAGTCCTTGGTCTGGCAATCATGGCTTCTCTGTTTTTCGTCTAACTATGTGCCATTGGGCTTGTGGAACCCTTGTGGGCGACATACATAGGTTTGTATGGATTTGTGCACCACAAGAAGTGAGGGGAGGACGGTTCAAGAAAAAAAGTAAAGTAAAGTAAAGTAAAATGTATGACATCACATCATCACACATGTTTACAAAATATCATCGCACTATGTAGATAAATATATAATAAATATTTCCCCACCAAGATTAATTATTTATCTAATACAATATTTTTTTTTAATTCATCAAAACAAAGAAGGGCAAAGAATGGCTTCTCAAATGTTGCAGATGCTCTCAACATTGGCACGCCTCCTGCAGCAACCTGAAGGGATCAAACCAGATTGGTCAGATTGATCTTGATGCCATCCTTCAGTACTGGGAATGTCCATGGTGCTTCACGTCATTTCATCCCAAACCAAACAGCAGCACCGCGTCTAAATTTGATAAAGCTCTCCAGTCTAGTGTTGACTACAGTAAAAACATCCAAGCTGTATCTGATGCCATCTCGAGTGCTGTATCTAACAGCATACCCACTGTGGAGATATCTTCATTGGAGGCCAGACTTTCACAACTGAGTGAAGAGATCCACTCCTTCCAAAAATCAAGGAATCATCTCGCCTCTACCCATGATGCAGCAGTGAAACGAGAGAGTAAGCCGTCAGTAGCTCTCCCTAAATGTGTACAGCCACCGATAAAGGACTACCAAGTAGACATCTTGGACAAAGATCTGCTTGATGAGGTATCCAGATTTCTCACTGAGAGCAAAGATTCTGGTAAGTTTAGCCAGATGAATGGAAGGGCAGTCCTCAAATACGGCGAAAGCTACAACTATTCTGGAGACTCAAATGCCCCGTCATCAGCAGCCATTCCATCAGTTTTAACAGCTGCCATTGATAGAGTCACGTCTCAGTGCAAACTCACGCACAGGCCTAACTCTGTGCTCATAAACTACTTCCCTCCAAGCAGCGGTGCAGAGGAAAGTATGTTGCCCTTTCACTGTGATGACGAGCCAGAGATCCTCGCTGACTCTGACATAGCCACAATTTCCATAGGAGAGGTCAGAAAAATAAGTTTCATGCCCATCCACGAAGGACAAACACCCACAAAAAACACTGAAATGTCCCTGGAATCAAACTCAGTTTACATCATGACACGTTCCTCACAGGCATGGTTCAAACATGGTATTAAAGCTACCCAACAGACCAAGGTAACCCCGTCCATAGGACGTTACTCAATTACCCTTAGAACAGTTGACAAAAAATTTCGAAGAAGCACCATCATACTTGGAGATTCCAACACCAAAACTATCAAGTTTGGGAGCGGTGTTGGTACTATGGGTCAGTCTTTCCCTGGCGAAAGAGTTAAGGCGGGTAAAGTTGGTTTGATTGACCCATGTCACTGTATCGGATACAGCAATGCTGTTATTGTGTGTGGTACAAATGACCTTCGAGTAGACAACCTTAGAGGAGAGAATGCAATCTATCAGCTGGTTGACATTCTCCGCATGAAGATTGAACAGATAAAAAAGCTCTCCCCTAAAATCAAACTCTTTGTCACCGCAGTCCTCCCAACCAGACTGCCCCAAATGAACAAGAACATCATGATCTTCAACCGACTAGTCGATGAATTGTTGAGTGCCAACTTTAACCAGACTGTATGGCACATTGGAGTTGGCCACTTTCTGGACAGTAGTGGACTCCTTGCCACTAATCTGACCAGAAGTGGTGATGATATACATTTAGGTATTTATGGTATTGCAAAATTTGTGAGATGTGTGAAGCACTGGGTGTATGTGAGAGCGAGGCAAGAGTGGACACGACGTGGAAAACACAACCAGTCAGTGGGGTCTAACAACCCCACTTAGTAAAAATGAATATAAAACTGATTAAAGATGTGTGTGGCCCATGCAGCAGATCTATTAACATTGGACAACCTTTACTGGAGTGTGAAAACTGCAATAATGCAATCCATACCAAATGCTTCAAATCTGCCAAATATTCTTGCAAAAATGGTCTGTGGATGTGTTACGAGTGTGCTAGTTCTGCAGAGGAACGATACTATCCATTTCCATCTAATGAAGAATCTTATGACTCTGACAGATTCTATGAAAATAGGAACCAGGAGGATACCCTGATTGCATCGTATTCCCTTGTACTTGAACGCTGTCGTCGCTACTCTAAAATTGAATTTCTAAATGCAATTAAGCAGCTTAATTCCTTAAAAAAACCCATGTTATCATCTCTATTCTACAATGTGGATGGAAATGCATCCAACTTTGATAGCTTCTTGATTGAGCTCAGAAGTATAGGACACTCGTTTGATATGATAGGCCTTGCTGAAACCAATACTGATCCTGCGCAGCAGGGTCTGTATCAAATTCCAGCATACACAGGATTCTATGGGGAAACATTGGCGGGCAAGAAGAAAGGCACTGGTGTTGCACTCTATATATCTGACAATCTAAACACTGTGGTCTTAGAAAAAGTATCACATTGTACTCCAAATATTGAAAGCCTCTTTGTTGAAACCACAGATAGCGCAGGCTGCAAAATTGTTCATGGAGTCATGTACCGACCCCCAAATGGCTGCTTTGACAGCTTTTGTGAAACGCTGGAGTTAATTGCAAGACAGCTAAATGGAAAAACTGTCAATTTGTTGGGCGACTTTAACTCAAACATACTTAATATTTCTACCAGTTCCCAGCTCTTTGAGGATACATTGTACAGAAATGGCTTCTATCCGACTATATCCATTGCAACACATTTTCGTCAAAACTGTAAAAGTTCATGTATTGATAACATTTTAACAAATAAAATAGAGAATGTAGTCTTATCAGGTGTTATCGAGGAGCGGCTTGGTGAGCATGCCCCTATATTTACCTTTACCTCAGCAGAGACCCCTCGCAATACAGAGCCCCAGAAACATGTCCGATATTATGATTACTCAAGCTCCAAATTAAAAAGTTTTGTAACTGAACTTGAGGTGAAGGTAAACCAGCTGACTCCTTCGACACAATTTGATGAGTTTACGGCATGTTTTGACCAGACACTTGATAAACACTGTAAACTGGAAGTACCAAAAGTGACAAAAAGAACTCCGAAACTCAACCCATGGATTACAAACGGTATCATCCAGTCGGTAGAAAGAAAACATGAACTACGTAAGGAGTGGTCTGACACTGTTACCAATAAGAACCCTGGTGGTAATCTCTTGTTCTACCAAGTATTTAGCAATTATCGTAGGATGCTTAAAGCCATCATTAAAGCTGCCAAACGTTCGCATTACTGCAACGAAATCCTCAACAACTGTGAAAACAGCAAGAAAACTTGGCAAATTATCAATGAACTTAGAGGCAAGAAGAAGAGACAAACCAAACCCCCGTTTATCATTGATAATCAAAGAATAGTTGATAGAAGGACAATCGCTAATGGATTCAATGCTTGGTTTGTCTCTATTGCACCCAAGCTGAATGAGACGCTTAATGACCTATCTCATGGCATGCCTATATTACCCATGAAAACTTTTTATGACTTCCTGAATAAAAGAAATGAAAAAACTATTATGCTAGAAGATTGCTCCCCGACCGAAATATTGAAAATTATAAATCAGTTTGAAAACGGCAAAGCTAGTGACATTCCAATAAGTGTAATAAAAAAGTCATCTCATATAATTGCACCTGTCTTATCAAATTACTTCAATATCCTTATGGCCGAAGGTATATTTCCAGATGTCCTGAAAACTGGTAAGATAACACCTGTATATAAGAAAGGTAACCCTGAAGAAATTGAGAACTACCGTCCTATATCCACACTGTCTGTCTTTGGTAAAATCTTCGAAAAGCTCATTTACTCAAGAATATACGGATTTGTTAGCTCTCAAGGAGCCATATCGGAGACACAGTTTGGATTTAGGCAATCCCATTCTACATCTCATGCAGTCAATTACTCTGTAGATTTAATTACAAAATCTCTTAAACTCAAGAATCATGTTCTAGGAATATTCATTGACTTAAGCAAAGCCTTTGACACTATCGACCATTCAACACTACTTATAAAATTAGAGGGCTGTGGAATTAGAGGAGTAGCAAATAACCTTATGAAAAGCTACTTAACAAATAGACTACAATACACCGAAGTTGTGGGAGAAAAATCAGACACCCTATCTATTCAATTTGGTGTCCCGCAGGGTTCAATACTTGGACCTCTCCTATTTCTCCTCTACATGAACGACATCTCAAACAGTTCTAAACTAGGATCATTTGTTACATTTGCTGATGATACCAATATATTTGTTGTAGGAAAAACAAAACGTGAGGCCTATGAACGTGGAAATAAGCTTCTTTCATCATTGCAGTCTTACATGCGAGCAAATAAGTTACATATAAATATGTCCAAGTGCTGCTACATACACTTCAAGCCTCCCATTAAAGGTTCTAAGTCAGAGACTCTATCAGATAGGGACTACGGGTGGAAGATGAATAATTGATATTCCAACAGCATCTTGTTCCCTGCATTGTGCTGATTCCGGGAAGCATTTTGTTTACGCTCTCATCATTCTGTAGGATGAGATATCGTTCATTTAAAATTGGGTAATTATAGGCCTGTCAAGGATTTCAGCCTAATTAAGAGCTGATCAATTGCAGCTAGTTGTGCCATATAAGGGATAACTGAGGTCACGTGACATTCAGTCCTATCACGTGACCGCTAATCCTATCACGTGACCTTGATTCGTAAAGCCTCGGGCACGTGATCACATTCGTAACGTGTCGTATGCCGACTAGGAGATTTTGTGACGTCACCAGAGCTGAAGCTACTTGATCAGGCCTTATATGGAATAATATCGTGTATCGGGTGTAATTGGACCCAATTAGAGCAGCTGAGCGCTCAATTATAGCAGCATCTGGTACCACCTTCTGAAACCCAGCAGACAGCTGGCCCAGAGAATCGAAATTAGAAGGATTTTTTATTGATGGAAATCGAAGCGGAAACCTTGTAACCCTATGTTTTCGATGACGCCGAACAAGATTAAGGGGGGGGTCAATGGGTATTTTTTTGTGAAACTTGATTTCGAGATAGTAGTTGACCAACAAACTAGGACCAGTGACCGAACTTTTGAGGGGGTCCCGGACCCCAACCGCCAAACGGTGCGCGCAGGGCAGCCACGCCCATATTTGGTCCAAATTAGGCCCAATTTAGCCAAATACCCTGAACATGCCCAAAACCCAGGTTTATGGTGCTCTACTTGTAGCTAGTGGTCTCTTGAACTCGTATATGAAATTTCATCAAGATTGGACAAAAAATGACTGAGTTATGAGCCAAAAACCATATGCCCATATTTGGGCATACGCACCAAATTTGGTAGATTTCGTCCCATAAATTGGTCAAATATCAATATTTTTGGATGAGACTTACTTTATATGAAAGGTAAGCCTAAACTACATATTCTCTGTAAGTTATAGCTTTATATCTGTTTAAATGTGGATACTAAGGCGAAAAAACCACAAAAAATGAACTAAATTGCCCATATCTCGGTTCGCGATATTCGCGGAATTGATCTCACCAAAATTGTAACAACTCAATCAGTTTTCAAAATTTTTGCATGAAATTTTTGAAATCGACTCGAAATCGCATTTCGACCTTATTTTAAGAACGGATTTTTGATTTAGGCCTCAAAAAAAATTTGGCGGCCAAATTCTGAATTTCTGTAATATAATTTTGGAATTTGGCCGCCAAATTTTTTTTGAGGCCTAAATCAAAAATCCGTTCTTAAAATAAGGTCGAAATGCGATTTCGAGTCGATTCCAAAAATTTCATGCAAAAATTTTGAAAACTGATTGAGTTGTTACAATTTTGGTGAGATCAATTCCGCGAATATCGCGAACCGAGATATGGGCAATTTAGTTCATTTTTTGTGGTTTTTTCGCCTTAGTATCCACATTTAAACAGATATAAAGCTATAAATTACAGAGAATATGTAGTTTAGGCTTACCTTTCATATAAAGTAAGTCTCATCCAAAAATATTGATATTTGACCAATTTATGGGACGAAATCTACCAAATTTGGTGCGTATGCCCAAATATGGGCATATGGTTTTTGGCTCATAACTCAGTCATTTTTTGTCCAATCTTGATGAAATTTCATATACGAGTTCAGGAGACCACTAGCTACAAGTAGAGCACCATAAACCTGGGTTTGGGGCATGTACAGGGTATTTGGCTAAATTGGGCCTAATTTGGACCAAATATGGGCGTGGCTGCCCTGCGCGCACCGTTTGGCGGTTGGGGTCCGGGACCCCCTCAAAAGTTCGGTCACTGGTCCTAGTTTGTTGGTCAACTGCTATCTCGAAATCAAGTTTCACAAAAAAATACCCATTGGCCCCCCCCCCCCCCTTAAACAGGTTATAATTGTCCTACTCTCGTGTAAATTGCTCTAAAACGTGATTGAAATTGTAATGATGCTATCAATTGTAATACAGTTTTTACATTAAGCTGAGCGGCGTAACGGCTGGCATTCCTGGGCCGCACTCATCCCAGATTGTCATTCCGCGGTCCGCCGCAGCTTCAATTTATCTGGATATTACAGCCTGGGGTCCCCAGGTAACGACTGGAACCGCTATATCTGCCTAATCTCAGCTATTATAAATAACGAAGCCTGTGATCCGCACATCAGGTATTGACCACATTGAACGGGCTTGAATCGAACAAGCCGTGTTATTAATATTAAAGATATTAATACCAAAAATCGTATTACTAGTAGATTACCTTCTTGTCATTTGTGCGAAGTGCGTACTCTTTATACTGCAGTTTGAAGTGCATTACAGAGTTAATGTTATGTGTATTATACAGTTACAGTTATGTAACTGTTGCACACAGTAAAACTTACTGCGATCGCGCTGATAAGAAGTGAACTGATAAGAGTCTAGTAAAATTGCAACGTAACTAAAATCAATGTAACACCGCTATATGAATAGTGATCATTTCTCAAATAGTTTTCTCAATATTGCAATGAAGTTGTCCGATTTTATTGATGGAACGTGTGACAGCCTTCCATGTCACAGTCCTCCGTCAAACAAGGACATCCTTCGTTTTCTTTTGAGCCACAAGGAAAACCATGCGACTCATGTCGATTTAATGCTGGCCGAGGTTTCAAGTTTGATATTAAGTCATTACAGTACCATCGAAATGTACAGGCAAACGGACTTCTTTCAGCCTTGCAATATTGTCAAGTGAGTGCTATTGTTTTTTAGGTATTTACCCTACAGCACAGGTTGTTCACGATACATCAGTCCGGTTTCAAACATATATTTTCTGCTGGGGGAAAATAAGAGAAATATAGCCGATCGATCTTTCATAAATTAATCTACAGATGTTTGAAACCAAACCAATGACCAATGTTTCATGAACAATCTGTAGTTGTACTGTATGCATATTTATATTAGGCACTTAGTTTCTCTTATATTAATGTAATTTAGAAACTTTCTACATTTAATTGAGCAAAGACTGCACTTCATGCTGGCCAGAGCAATATTTCACACGAGACTGCAGTATATTGCCGATCCAGCCACGTCGACGATGATCCCGTTAGTGATCTCATGATATTCATCTAGCAATGACAGCCCTTTTAGTTCTGGCAACAAGGTAAGAAAAATCGTTTTCATTTTATTTTGAAATGACAATATTAATGTAATTATAATTCAGGAAGATCAAGGGCCTCTACGACAAATTGAAAAAGCGTAAGAACATGCGGAAAAGGGAAACGATTGAAAATTTTGACTCCTTCTTGGACAAGGAGTTCCTTCTTGGTAGAGATCGTGCTGCAGACGATCACCATGTACCTGATTCCCATGTTCCTGATCCATTACAGTAAGTTATATTAAGATAAGATACTGGGAGCGGATAAGACTGATAGATTATACACATGCTCTGATATATCTTAAATTCTTAAATAATATCTCTCTCGATTCTCGAATCAAGATTAGTTCGTTGATAGCTGTAATGTTTACTCAGTAAAGCTTTAAAGTGATGTCAGGAATAATAAGTAAAAGTAAATCGGTCGGAAGGGAGTCTATGTTAGAATCAGAGTGGATGCAGGTTCACCGGAACTAGATTAAGATGTATAATATATAATATTCAAATCAACTAAATAATCTAGAATTTATTCTACAAGGTTATGTCTCTATGTACGCTATAAAAACTGACCAAAGAATACTGTAACCTTCCTCCCTGTGACCACGGGCATTCTAGTATTATATAATATTTATACATAAATCAACTGAATTATTTAGCAATTATTATTTTCAGGAATATCCGAGACAGGTTAAACGATTTTTCTAGTAGTAGTTGGATGACTACGAGATCTGCTGATAAGACAACATCCTCCTCTGATCCAGAAAATTTCCTAACACCCGATCTAAAATATTTGCTTGAAGAGATGTCAAACAGCCGATTTAGTACGCAGGTATGCTTCCAAACTTAAATGTTTTGCTTTTCTTGACAGTCACATGATAAAGCTGCTTTACGAAACAGCTTGTCTTTTAGGTTTTCATTTCAAATTGTATTTACTATGACGTAACTATTAATATTATATTATTGTATTAATAAAGTGATTGACATACGTTTGTATTCAAAGCTATAAGGTCAAAGTGAAAACAATACGGATGGTATTGAATTTAAAAAGGAAAGTTTATGATAACAAGTTATATTTCAGAAGAGCTGAAGTGGGCTGCAGTCACTATTCCATCGGTAGTAAGGGTGCATCCCTCTGATCCTGATCAATTCGACAGGTTCATAGAATCACCTTTGGTGACGAAATATCCCTGCCGCCAGCAAGCAGTCGAAAGAGCGGTGGCACTGATGACAGAATCAAAGCTGAAGTGTGCTAACAAAGACATGAAAGCAGGACACCACATTGTTGTCTCTGAGGAGAGGCAACAAAATCCAGGAAAACAGAGGAAGTTCAAAAAACTAATGAAATGATTTATTAAAAGAGAACACTCGTTATATAATATTTTGTATGATGTTTCACAATATTGAGTTTATTCCCGAAAATTTCGAGACTACTTCTTTAAAATTAGCTTTCTCTGGATGATATGCAGACTGCAGCGAAGAAATATCAAACAGTCATAAATATGTTAGTGATTCCATCGCTATACTTCGTCCACACACTGAACTTAGCAATCTTGATTATAAGTATTAAACAATGCAATATATATATAAATAGATTTTAATTCCAAGTGTTCGTAGAATAATTGAAAACGTAGCACTGTAAATGCGCCAGCTATTCAACTTATGATAACTTAATCAAATTGATGACATTCAAGTGCATTTTGAAAAAATTTACCCGATACTATGATATTTTTTATAGTAATAACACGACGTTCAATTCAAGCCCATTCAATGACTAATGTGCGGATCACAGGCTTCGTTATTGACAATAACTGAGATTAGGCAGATATAGTGGTTCCAGTCGTTACCTGGGGACCCCAGGCTGTAATATCCAGATAAATTGAAGCTGCGGCGGAATGACAATCTGGGATGAGTGCGGCCCAGGAATGCCAGCCGTTCAGCTTAATGTAAAAACTGTATTACAATTGATAGCATCATTACAATTTCAATCACGTTTTAGAGCAATTTACACGAGAGTAGGACAATTATAACCTGTTTAATCTTGTTCGGCGTCATCGAAAACATAGGGTTACAAGGTTTCCGCTTCGATTTCCATCAATAAAAAATCCTTCTAATTTCGATTCTCTGGGCCAGCTGTCTGCTGGGTTTCAGAAGGTGGTACCAGATGCTGCTATAATTGAGCGCTCAGCTGCTCTAATTGGGTCCAATTACACCCGATACACGATATTATTCCATATAAGGCCTGATCAAGTAGCTTCAGCTCTGGTGACGTCACAAAATCTCCTAGTCGGCATACGACACGTTACGAATGTGATCACGTGCCCGAGGCTTTACGAATCAAGGTCACGTGATAGGATTAGCGGTCACGTGATAGGACTGAATGTCACGTGACCTCAGTTATCCCTTATATGGCACAACTAGCTGCAATTGATCAGCTCTTAATTAGGCTGAAATCCTTGACAGGCCTATAATTACCCAATTTTAAATGAACGATATCTCATCCTACAGAATGATGAGAGCGTAAACAAAATGCTTCCCGGAATCAGCACAATGCAGGGAACAAGATGCTGTTGGAATATCAATTATTCATCTTCCACCCGTAGTCCCTACTATCAGATGATGAAGTAGGACTTACTATAGACAACTTTCCGATAAAAAAAGTTTCATCCACTAAAATCCTTGGAGTTATAATTGATGAAAACCTTTCATGGGAAGAACACATTAAAGCCCTTAAGCGAAATCTAAATCATTCCACTTCCACCTTATGTCGACTTCGCTGCTCCCTTCCAGAATTTCTACATCAACAACTATACTATACTTTGTTTGAATCCCATCTCTCTTACTGTATATCTGTCTGGGGTGGGGCAGCGAAGCATCGTATAAGCTCTCTGTTTACCGCCCAGAAGTACTGTCTTAGGGTTATGTTCGGTGATAGGGAGGCTTACCTTGATAAGTTTAAGACCTGTGCACGTACCAGACCAATAGGGCACCAAAGACTTAACAACAAGTATTTCATAAAAGAACATACTAAACCGCTATTCAAACATAATAATATCCTAGCTATCCAAAATCTCTATACATACCACTGTTACCTCGAGCTCTACAAGATAATGAAATTTCGTGCTCCAATATCCTTACATGAAGGCTACACATGCTCGACAAGGAAGCCGACCCTACTTATTTGTCAGGCTGACCCACCTGATAACCATAATACAAGATCAACCAAAATTTTTAACATGATTACTCCAAAAATTAGAATGGATGACTTTACCATGAGTGTGATGTGTTTGCGGGGAAAGCTTAAACGTGCACTATTAAATAATCAACACAGCCACGCCCCGCTTGATTGGACAATCAAAGATTTTGACTGCAACAATATTGTCTTCGAAAGATCACTACTTGCTGGTCACACACATGTCAGCGAAATTCCCCTAGTCTAGTGTTTTCCAAGTCTTGTTCTGTGAGAAAAGTATGTGTGAGAAAGTCTTTAATAAAATAAAATGAATGTATATTTTTGAATTTTTAACATTTAATTTGATAATGCAGTATACAGAAATTTTTAATTAGCACTGTATAGTTTAAGATATTTATATTAGCTTATTATAACCATTGATACAACGAACATAATTTTTCAACAGCTCTCCAATATCCATCTTAAAGTTGCATCTTATATCCTCAAACTACACAATTTAAACTTAGGCATATATATAGTGTAGACTTTCTGTCACAACAAGACTGTAACCCATAGTAACAAACACAAACAGAACCCCTAACGTCTGCTAACAATTTTCTTCTGATCCTCATATGAGCCCTGTCTCTAAAAACTCAACTGAACTAGCGTTTTGGTGTGTGCAAAAGCTTTCAGGCACGCACATTCCCTGCCCCGTTAGTTGCCTGTCCCTTCAAAATCAAACTAACAGTCAAGGACAAAAAGTCATACACCAAATGAGCATTATATTTTTATAAATTGTTTTACATCTCTTTACTCTGTAAAATGTGCTAAAAATTAAATTTCTTGTTTCAAAAATTTCTTGTTTCATTATCCTATTTTAAAAACCTAATCAAACTTCCCAATGGAATAAAAATTTCTTAATCGCTTCATTGCCACATAAGGATGAAACCAAAAATAATCGTTATGTTTTTCTCTATTACTAACATAACTGGCTCCATCATATCAATTCTTACTAAAACTTCATTAGAAACATTCCAAAAAGCAATCATTTGTAATACTTTGAAGTTCTTAGCTGAAAGCGCGAGCGTTCTTGGTTTTTACTTTTTGGTGACAATAGAGGAAGAGTTCTTGTGTCACTCGGAAAGCCATTGAGTTTGTCCCAGCAGGAGGGAGGTTTAAGGAGGTGAAGAGGTCGAAAGTCAGTGGGTTTGGGATTCTGAGTGGGGCCACTGATTGGATAGTATTAGCAGACCTGGATGAGCAGCTGAAATTCCCGTCGGACATAGCAACGACCAGATTAAGACCAGATTTGGTTCTTTTCTCGAAAGCTTCCAAGAGAGTAATCTGGTGGGAGCTTACAGTACCGTCGGAAGAGAGAATAGCTGCATCCCATGAGCTGAAGCTTGATCGGTATAACAGTCTACAAGCGGAAATACAAGCTACTACTAGAAGGTATATACCTTCTAGTCAATCTCTTGCTACTCCAAGTCCCCTAAGATATCTGATCTAAAGTTCGTGCTAGTTATATATATAGAAAATATATTTTTGTCTGCTTTAATTGATACTAAATAAAATTGTTGTTTTCTTGACTACTAAACTGACACTTGGACATAAAAACATCAACATCATCAAAAATCTCAACACTACACTCAGTAACAACAGACAAAATTATAGAACTGCAGTGCACCTCATCACGGGACATTGTGGCCTCAACAAACACCTACACACCATTCGCAAATCAGACACAAGTGCTTGTCCTAAATGCGGCGACGAAGAGGAGACTGTCTCACACTTTCTCGGACAGTGCCCGGCTATTGCCCAAATAAGAGGTCAATATTTCCGGGACTACTACCTCTCTGTCAATGACATATTCGACAACCAACACATCTCCACCATTGTCAACTTTACAAACCACACTAAACGCTTAGTGGTGCCAGAGGAGTTGGACCAGACAGGTGTAACATAGCGACTACTTTAACGCCGTCTTATTTCGCCTCTCTCTTCCACACTCAACCACCACTTAAGCGTTTATCTATGACACACCCCACAACACTAACCATCATCCTTGATTACACATCTTGATTCCACTGGCATCCTCCCACAGGACTGCCATACCCCAGAGGTAGGCAAAGCATTCATATGCTATCCTCTCGTGGGCCAACCAGGCCCAGCCTCTCTAAAAAAAAAAAAAAAAAAAAGCTAATGGGTGGTCATGTTTCAGCTTTGCTGTTGAGGTTGGTGCTAGAGGTGTGGTCGCAGCAAGTTTGGAGTGTGCATCAAGGAAGATTGGTCTGACTGGGAGAGTCCTCAAGAAGTTGGTCAGAGATTGTGGGAAGGATGCAGCCCATTGTTCAAGATGGATTTATCTGCTGTCTAGGAAAAGAGAGTGGGAGATGAGAGCTGTTTGAGCTTTATGACTTCACCTAACAGCCAGAGGTGCCATAAGCTAACTCGTCGTAAATCGCGAGCTCTAGCAGGTATCCTCGGGTGATTGTCAGATCAGATGGTGGTCCAAGAAAGACTGCTGGGGCACCTGACAGAAAACCGTATCGCAATGAAAGCCCCGAAACGGTGTCAGGTTTGTGACTGAAGATTCTGATCAAGCTCAGGGTTGAGTCTACACAGTGTAGCCACTTGCCGATGCCATTTGATGCGAGAAGACACTGATGTAAGTGGGAAGTTATGTCTAAGAAACAGCGTGTGGTTCGGGTGCCGGTTGAACGCATGTAAAAGGGAGGGTATATCCATATTTCGCTGCTAGTGATGCAGTCCTTGGCCCGGTAGCTAAGGCTTCCCCGTTTCTCGCTCATTTGTGCTCCGATGGGCTTGTGACCTCTGCGGGGGTCAAGTGCAGGATGAGGGACATGGCCGACCAGGAGAAGGTTGTTTTTGGGAGATAGAGTAGGGTTGGTTTGGTGTTGTGCCTTCGCAGTTTAACTGTATCTTTACTCTATAAATATTTCCCCACCAAGATTAATTATTTATCTAATACAATATTTTTTTTAAATTCATCAAAACATTATCCTATTTTAAAAACCTAATCAAACTTCCCAATGGAATAAAAATTTCTTAATCGTTTCATTGCCACATAAGGATGAAACCAAAAATAATCGTTATGTTTTTCTCTATTACTAACATAACTGGCTCCATCATATCAATTCTTACTAAAACTTCATTAGAAACATTCCAAAAAGCAATCATTTGTAATACTTTGAAGTTCTTAGCTGAAAGCGCGAGCGTTCTTGGTTTTTACTTTTTGGTGACAATAGTGAAAAAATGGAGTGGCGTGCTGCATGACCCACTGAGCTATAATTAATTAAATTTGACGAAACTTTCAGGAAATTTAAGTGTTAAGCTTGACCCATATTTATAACTCTTTTGCTTCTTAGGTGCGGCACCGTTCTTTCACATAGCCATGTGTATATGCGTACTATATACTGCGTGACGCGCTTGTTTCACTTCGGCGGTCGCTACTGCAAGCGAGAGGGCTCTGGTTACAGCAACACAGTGCTTGACCCACCTGCTATACAGCGTGTAACAACACAAAGCCGAAAATGAAAAAGCTATATAAGCAGCTCAGTGCGCCGCGCCTAATATAAACCATAAACTCTAAATATTGTGAAGATAAACGAGTTTTTGAAATATAATTTAGCATGCTGATTTTGTAGAATATTGCAATTATACCCGTACCATTTCCAGATGTGACTCAGCGGTTAAACCAAAGGCAGTTGATAAAAAAGGAATTTGTAGGTTTATAACTTAACAGGACGCGCGCCGAGATGGACTCGTTGACGGTCTTAATATTTGAAACAATTATTTTACGAGTATCACCCGTTAAAAAGGAGCCAGATGCCTGTAAAAGCTTTACTTGCACCCGATTTACCACTTTTGGAGCACAAACTCAAACTTTAAACCGGTCGAGCACAAAAATATGTTATCACCACGATTGGGTAGATTGTTGTAGGTTTGCAACATACAACCTACCAGGACGCGCGCCGAGTTGGACTCGTCGACGGTCCTGGAATGGAACAAATATTTTACGAGTATCACTCGTTAAGTAGATTGATTCCCAAAATATTTATCAGCAATTGCAGCACTAATAATATAAAGTTCATTATTGAATTTTAATAAGGCCATGGATCGTTTAACGCATTGTTTCATTGAAAAAAAAATCTTGTTTCATTAAAAAGAACAACAAATGTTTTGTTTCATTGCAACTACTTAGTATTGAAATATTTGTAACTGTTTAGATTTTTATTATGTTGGTGCCAGTTTCTCCAAGGATATGTTTGGAATTTAGAATATTATATTTAGATTCATGAAGTGCTTTCGTTCTCAATTTTATCAAGTTAATGGAAGTTTATCAAGTTGCTTGAAGTTAAAATTTTTTATGAACATGTTCCAAAGCTTGGCTGCATTAAACAAAAAGGTATTATTTATTTAGAAGAATAACCGTTAGACTCCATATTAGAAATAAGGGATTGGTCTACTACATTGGTATGGATATTGTCAATACAAGTCCTGGAACAGCCAGGCATTTGGTGTGTTGGTAGTGATATGGTTGGTGTGAAGCCGTTGTTGAATATTATTTCTTAGAATTTGTCCTCTGATGGAGATGGGTCTTTCAAAATGTTGACATTGAAATCACCAAGAATGTATACTTTTTTACCATTCAGTTTTGAGAGAATACGTTCATTTGCTTCGTTGAACAGTTCAAGTGATGCGTTTGGGGGACGGTAGATAACCCCTACATCTTATCTTAAAAAAATTGTATTTTACTTACAACAGTTGGGTCTTGCAAGCTAGTGATAGATAC
Source organism: Bolinopsis microptera (assembly GCF_026151205.1). NCBI lineage: Eukaryota > Metazoa > Ctenophora > Tentaculata > Lobata > Bolinopsidae > Bolinopsis > Bolinopsis microptera. The sequence continues at coordinate 6,254,370 of NC_087083.1, forward strand.
AAATAGTGATTCTATGTGTTCATTACAGAGAGATAAGCCAGTAATCTTGTTAAAGTTAAGGGAATCGTGCAGGCAAAGACACACTCCTGACCCTTTACTCTTGAACTGGTTTTTCTTTTGACAAAAGTAACGTGATTGGTAACAGGAGGAGTATCCGTTAAGCTGATAAAGGGCTCCATTTTCGGGATTGGTGTTTGTTCCTGCAAGGCCGATAACAGAGAATTTGTGGTCAATACAAGACAGCTCAACTGCAAAGTTGTCAAAGTTTGATGCATTTCCATCAATGTTAAGAAATAATTTTGACTAATATTTAACTGAATGTTTAGGTAGGATGGTGGCATTCAACTCTTTTATGGAGAATGTTTTGCAATTTTCAAGAACCTTTGAGCTATTGTAGATAGATTCAATATAATTGCAATATAATTTCATACTGGTGATAGATACAAATTTCATACTGGTGATAGATACAAAATTTACAAACAGTGATTCTATGTTATGTGCTCATTACAGAGAGATTAGCCAGTAATCTTACTATATATAAAGCAAGACGATATATATCCGTGCCATTTTACTGACACCAAGGCATCAACTTTAACGCGACTTTCCGCAAAAACCGTAAAAGATATACAACTGAAACTTTTTTGGCTGGGTCAAATGCTTTAATGGCCTCCAAATCAGCATGAAAAAATAAAAAATTGGCCAAGAAATAAAAATTTTAGTGCCAAAAATGTGGACTCCCAAGTGGTGTCAAAAACGCGAATTAAATAGGTAATCATTTATTTAGTCTCTTGAGTCTTGACACCACTCAAGGGTTAAAAAGGGTTCCTGCTAGTCTTATTAAAGTTTAAAGAATTTTTCAGGTAAAGACAAACTCCTGACCCTTTAGCCTTGGCATGGTTTTTATCATGACAGAAATAACGGGATTGGGAACTAAACAGTATTTTTGCATCACCCCAGAAATAGCATTGCCATTACCTAAATTAGTATTCTTTTGTTACAATGTTCAATAATTAATGAAACAATAACTTAATAACATCTCAACTTATAGGTAACATGGGAAACCAAGCATCAGAGTTATCTGTAGCCGCAATTCCTGATTCCTACATTGCAATCTCAATATGTTCGCTATCAAAGATAAGGGTCATGAATGTGACTCCAGATGTGAGAGAAATGCTTGAAAGACTCGACCAAGAAATAACTGCCAAATGTGGATTCACTCGAGGTCCTCTTATTGAATACTACGGTACTCTAAAGATGCATGTTGGGGATATGCACACTTTCACGGCTGGGGGAGGAAAAGACAGAGCTACTCTTGGAAAGTTCTTTGCTCTATGTCTGTTGGAAGAAATGTACAATTTAGGCTACAACATGCACATAAGCAGTGATTTAGCACGACAATGTGACCAGGCTACTTGGTTCTTTTCAAAGAGTCCGGTACCCAACGAAAACAGAGCTCGATCTAGAGTTTGCTGTATTGCTCCTGGTGGAATGCGCGGCAACAAACTTGCCCTTCTGCATCATGATGAACATATAAAACAAGCAGTTATGCTAGCTCTTGGAGATGCATGGCCCAAGGGTGTATCGGGAACCGAGGATATTATGTCCTCTGGTGAGATGCTGCATGAGATTTCTTTAAATGGATACTGGGGTCATACTCACGAAGATGGGATAAACACCCGAAAAGCAATTTGCAGTTTGGTTGGAAGGATGGGTGGACTAAACTGGAGGCTTCTTGCTTCAACTAATTTAAAAGGGACTGCCGACTCCTTCTTCTTTATATACGATCCGACTTTTACTGCTCATCCAAATGATTTCTGTATGCTGACCTTGTCTAAAATGGACAGATTTAGGTTAATCAACTGCAACCACCTCCTAGAGCCCATGGAGACAGCTATTACTACTGCTGGTCTTTCTATCCAAGAAAAGCTGGATTATTACGGTAGCCATGAGATAAAGGTACATGGAAATCCTTGGCATTCCACAGATCATGAAGCCATTGTTGCACGAAGAAGTATTTCACGGATTATGGAAGTTTTTGGGCAAAATGGATATACTCCTCTTTACGCAATTGACATAAGCCGTAGATTGACTGATAAAGCCTCTATTCTCTTCCGGAAAAATCCATACCCAGTAAACTGCAGATATGCTTGTTTGTCATTGACCAGCTTAAATAGGCTTCGACTACTTGATTTTCCCATTGATGTTGGTGTCCAAATGAGGGATTGTATCTACCAGTTCTATCCGTTTGGTGTTCAAAAGGAGGTCAATTTACCAGACTCGAACCTAGAAATAAACGTTCAGGGGTGGCCCTGGACTGCTCATGGTATGTCCAAGGGTGCTGTTTTCTATCACATGAGAGCTGTTTTGGGCAAAATGATGGCGGTCGCGGCCCAGCATGGCTGGTATGTCTCTCTTTCAGCAGATGTTTCGTCAAAAATCGGTGGAAGTGACAATGATAAATATCCTTTAGATGTTCATAGCATCTATTTTGTAAAAATACAATGAGAAGTTTCACTGAATTTTAAACAAAAAAAAACTTTAAAACCAAATTAAAAAACAGAACATTATTCAATGCTGATATTTTCTGTTATTATTTACTTCTTAGGATTGAAATATTTTTAACTGTTTAGATTTTTATCATGTAGGTGACAGTTTCTTCAAGGATATGTTTGGAATTTAGAATATATTTAGATCCATATTTTTTCTTCTGGATAAGCCTGAATTAACGCATTGCACTCTTGACTAGATTGCGATAATTCAGCAAACCAGTATTTTATTTTAAATAACCATATTGGGTTATATTGCATGTAAACCCAGATTTGCTGGGATCTTTGAGAACAGGAAAGTTGGAAAATAAATGATTTTGCCCTAATTCAGTTGGAAACCTTCCCTAGAAAGGTTAACGGATGAGGCTTGATTTAAAAATAATATTTGACATTTCACAGTTATCATAAACGTTGCGTAGATCATAATAATATGATGCATCAAATTGTTGGTTCCTATAAATGACATCACCAGACTATTGGCAAATTATTATTGTCTTTGTTAAATAGCTGCACATCAGCTCAGAGTATTGAGGAATTGGGGGAAAACACAATACTTACACAATAAGTACACCAGAAACCAACAATTGTGAACTTTACACACTTAGAACAATGGACTTCCATAGACGGTACCCCCTGAAGATCAATTGCCTTTGTACCAGTTAACAGTTCTTGGTAATATCGTATCCGTTAATACTCAATAGCTTGTATTAAAACAATGAACCTGCTTTTAATGCTATTACCCATATTATGTGCTCACCTATTATACGTATCATTGCTGGTATATCAATTGGAAGATAGATAGATGGTTCTTAGTCCCTTAGTCGTGCATGATATATTGTATCAAATTATCGGTCCTTTTAGAGCTATTCCAATAACATGTATTGGTTAGATTAGTAGGTTCTAAAATCTAAACGGTCTGGTAGTCTAGTTGATAAGTTTAAAAACAATATTGCTGACTGCAATTTCTGTTTTTTTTAATTTTCGGGCAAGAATGAAATTGAGTGTGTATATTATATCGGCTAGTGCGCTGATTACGCCGTGTCTAAACGTTTGCGGCAGCTTGGTGTGAAAATCATCAATAGCAGTGTGCAACACTGTTTATATATGGAGATATGGGTTTGATTGTTAATGCTTATGAAGATTGATAATCATAATTAGATTTATATTTTACATTATTCTATCCTTTAAACTTGTTAACATGATACAGCATGTGTTACGTGTTCATTTTATGAGTAGTTTACATGTACAGCAGTTTTTATTACATAATTTTGTGTAGTTTTTAGTTAGGGGTCGTTCACATATTATTACGTAATCAGCCGAGGGGGAGGACGTTTCCAAATACTTACGGTTGATTTCGGGGGGGGGGGGGGGGGGGGGGGGGGGGGGGGGGGGGGGGGGGGGGGGGGGGTGGGTTTGGTTGATGATTACATAATCAAAATTTTCTTTTTTACCCTCTAGAATAATAACAATTTGACCATATTTCAATTCAAATTCCACTCAATTTCACCCTGATAGTGATAAAATTTTGAAATTGATCGGATATCCGACTAAAGTAAGTGGTTTCGAAGGTGATTGGCCGGATATCAACCAGAAATTTCCAAGAAAAATGCTCGAGGGCTGAATAATATTTTCGGCTCATAATGATCAGGGTTGCATAAACTGTGGAGAAAATAAAAGTAGTTTCCAGGAAAACGTTTAAAATTTTTGACTTGGAAAATTTTCGGCCGAGTCATTCTCGATACGCACATTGAACGGCAGACTCCCGGCTTCCGAACTCGTATTGCATAGCTAGGGGATATTATGTTCATTTAAAGGCAGACTCCCCGCTTTCGAACTCGTATTGCATAGCTAAGGGAGGCCTGCCCTCCGAGATCGCATTACAAAGGGGGAGCCTCGACTCCAAGATCGTATATTGAGGAGTAAGTCTAGACTTCGAAGAAGTAAAAACCAAACAAATATTTGCGGCTCATAATGATCAGGGTGGCATGAACTGTGGAGAAAAGTAGTTTCCAGGAAAACTACTAAATTTTTGACTTAGAAAATTTTTGGCCTGAGTCATTCTCGATACATACAGGTGGAGACTTCGAAATCGGGATAGAAAACAATATGTAAACTTATAAATTTCGGAAACTTATAAATTTCTGAAACTTATAAATTTCGGAATATTTTTACTGGATTGTTTTCAGCTTGAAAAGGCAAAAGGTTTACAAGATTAGCGTATGACATTAGCTAAGTGTTTTCCAGGAAATAAGTCAAAAGGGGGGGGGGGGGGGGGGGGGGGGGGGGGGGGGGGGGGGGGGGGGGGGGGGGGGGGGGGGGGGCCGGGGGGGGGGGGGGGGCCGGGGGGGGGGGGGGGGTCAGGCCATGATTACGTAATATTGCTGTCAGGAGGGGGGGTTTGGGTTGATTAAAAATTGCTAAAATATTGATTACGTAATATGGGAACGACCCCTTATAAGAAGCTTAAAGTTATCAAAAGTTTGTAGGAATCTTATCTAGTCTTGGTATAATACATTTTATCATTTTATCAAGTATATATATTTTTTTTAAACTTCAAACCGAGCACTATTATACTGATACAGAGCACTTTACTATCGACTCTGCACTGCCAACTAATCGTTAATCCGACACAAGTAGCTTATTATAAAACAGTGCGTGTGATCATCTGTCGTATCAAATCAAATTATTTGTCACTGTTAATAAATTATGATATGCAAGTTTTAATTTTTAAAGTTTTGGCTTTTTTTATGAATAAACGTAAAGGTTACATCATAATTTTCAATTTTCATATTCACGTATATTAAATAAAATTATATTGTTATGTATCATATGATTTTGTAAACATTGGCCGGTGCCCGGTGTACCAAAAACCGGTCCCCAAACAAAACAACAAAATATTACATTATTAGAATTAATTTTCGACTAGCTTTTAGAATTTCGACGAGTTTTATTCTGTGTGACAAAACATTATCTTGGATAAACTTAAAATCAATCAAACTTTATGTAAACGGTAGTCAGGGGCGTAGGAATGATTTTCTTCATGAGGGGGCCAAAATCTTAGAGTTTTTCAATTTTAGTACATAGTATGCGCTTTGGCCACAGCCTGAATTTCAAAAACAGCAAAACGTTCAGTGTCAACCATGCCTGTAAAAAGTTGTAAGTTCATGGCAGGATGGCCTAAGCAAAGGTTACATCTTGTCCAAATTCATTTGGGCAGGTGGATATAAATAATAAATCTAATAAGTAACTAATTTCCTAACTAAAAAATTAACTAATTAATTAGTTAATTAGAACTCAGCACTAGGGTGAATGTCAGAGGCACTCTTAGCAGACGAGTTTGTATACACAGTGAACAATGTGGACACCGAGACCTTCCTCATTCTAACTAGTGCTGGCATTTGCATTAGAGATGGAAAGGGGGCCTACTCCTACCGGCTTAAGTACATTCATCTGTCAGATGTTATCGGTGAGGGCATAATTATTAGTTAGTTATATATTTCATTATTATTTAGTTTAAATATATTTCATTATTAGTTAGAACTTATAAATTACGGTATATTATTAGTTAGAACTTATAATTTATAGTATTAATATTTAGTTATGTCATTAGTTAGTGGGTTATATTATTAGTAATTTGTGTGTAAAGTGTGGAGCCGCAATTGCTATTCTTCATTTATTTGAAAATATAAATCGCGATACTGATATCTGGATATTATCCGGTTGGAAGAGACAAGGACAAGTGAAACAAGGAAGTTAGGAGTAAGGGCAAATTTTCGGCGTCAACGCCATCTTCAGGCTAAAATTGTTATAAATGTTAGTATATAATAAATGCTTCTATACTAGTTAAAATGCTAAATTAAAATTACACACACTGAATACAGGTTACATCCAATGGTATTGTACATTACATTGAAAATAGTGATGTACACACGTTTTACACTCTGTCCAAGTACATAATATCTACTGAACAGCAGGGTCGTGTGCTATTTGTTTAAATTTGTCTTTGAATATGTTGTAAAAGAAATCCCTTAAGCTTCTCGCACTCTTCTTTGTTATTGATACTAGGTTTAAATAAATTAATGTAGTAAGCTTCTGTCACTTTACGTTTAATGGTGCTATATAAGTTAATTTCTAAAATATCGAAGGAAATATCTGGTTCTATGTTATCGTGAAACTCTGAATAATGAGCAGCCAACGCATTATCAGGATAGGTTAAAGAGACCAATTTTCTGGAGGTAGAGTCTTGAGTGATATGTAAAGTATGAGTTGGTGAAGACGAATTCAAGGATCTTGTGGATGTGCGTGAGTGTTAGACCCCAGGTGTCGAGGTCTTCCCAATGTTCTTCGGTGAGTGTAATGAGGTCTTGAATGCAGCCACTGATGTTGATGTTTGTGTACAGTGCTGTGACGTCAGCTGTGAAGAATGAGAGACCTGAGAGTTGTTGATGTGACATGTTTTGAAGCTCTTCTAGGTGAGTGTGTATATTGCTCAGGTGAGATGGAACATGATTAAGCAGAGGAGATAGAATAGATTTAACAATCCAAGCAAGCTTCTCAGAAGGGGAATTTATACAAGACACAATTGGACGTATTTTACAATTAGAAATAATATCTACATCTGAAACTAAGACATTACAATCAAATTTATGAGTTTTCTGTATTAAATAAATAGTCGGTAGTTGGGTATTATGTGATTTAAATGGGGTGCCAACCATCACCAATAGGAGCGATAGTACGAGTATATATGTTCGAGAGAAGATCGATTTACACTGATTTACACGTCTCATTCTACCGGAGATACGTGGATGATGCCGGGAGTCTAGCCAGCTCCAAAGAAGAAGCTCTGAGGATAGTGGAGTCCATCTCAAACGAGGACCCAGACCAGTTGCTCAAATGGGAAATTGACTATCCGGAAAGCCGTCAGGATTTCACCCCATTCCTCGACACCCAGATAAAGATCGACGAACAGGGAACACTACACCACAAATTCTACAGAAAGAAGCAGAAAAAGAATATCACACTGCACGCCAACAGCCACCACAATGAGGGAACTAAAGTAGCAACCATCAAGAACTTCTACAAAACGGCTGCTTTTTGCTCATCAACACCAGAGTATAAAGAAGAGTCCATGAAGATAGTAGACAACTTGTTGGTCAACAACGGTTACCAAGACCCACGACGTATAAACAAAACAGGACGACTTCACCCTCTCTCACCTACAACACGTCATAACCCTTCATCATCAAACATACAAGATACCGACCACGTAACATGCACTCTACCATTCATCAACGAGCCATTTTCCAAAGAAGTCACTCAATTTGCCCTCTCACACAACTTACCGGTCAAATTCATATTCACACCAGGTAAGAAACTCTCAGAGATCTTATGTTCATCACGACCACACGACAAACCACACTGCACCATACCAAACTGTATCATATGTCCACTCATCACAACAAATCACGACTGCAAACCAAAATGTGTCATATACAAACACCCTACGCGCGTGGGGTGGACTCCTGGGGTGGACTTTTATTCAGCGCGTATTTTGTAGCCTGTTCAACTTGACGTTTTGATTCGTTACTATCTCAATGTCACAGATACACAGAATGTGAGGTGATCATCTTAAAGAGAAACGTCTCAGCTTTCACCTGGTGTAAAGTTTATCTTTGTACTCAAAATATAGCTCGCTCAGTGTGCAATAGAAGTTGACAATACAATAACCACGTCTGCGACCGGTCGTCAGATACCGGAGTGTTGCACAAAATTGGGTCCCTAAATTAAAATTCTATGACACAGTTACCATGCAGAAATGTCTGGAGTAACATTTGGTGAAAATTTGAAGGGTCTACTGTAAATATTGCAAAAGTTATTGAAAACAAACTAGCTTAATCAGAAGTTTTTGGGAAAATTTCAAATTTTGTACGTAGTGGGGTCTACAGGGGTGGACTCTTGCGGCGCGCATCTGACGGAGTGGCTTTTTCAACAGCCGTCAGTACGGCCAATATCAGAGCACAAATTATTGTGAGTAAGACCTTAATGATCAGCTATGAACCCCTCACTAGAGTAGTAACCGTATCTAAAAACAAGGAAATGTTATTCCGTCAAAGCTCAAATTTTTTACTCTTCTCAGTGCAGTTAGTGTTACTATGAATGTACTAGCTAAGTATCGTTGATCGTAGCTGCATTACACAGTAGAAAGTAACCAAGGAAGAATGCTGATTAACGAAGCAATTTCAACGTGAACAGTTCCAAAATACATAATCATGGCGACGATAGTTCAACTTGAACCTTTATAGTTTTTACAGTCTAAAATCACAATAAAATCACGTGAACTGCAAATCACAAAATCAAATCACTCAAATCTGATAGTCCCGTTACAGTACGCTTTCGTGACAACCTCAACGCTTAAAAAATAAATATTATCCAGTCTTGTGACCACCGATGGCCCTAACTCTCCCTTGTCCGCGAGGAGCATCGTTGCGACCATGGGGTTTCAGTTCTTTGTTCTTCCCACTCGGCTTCGATAGATCGAATTGGCTGGAAGTCAATCTATCAGAAAGACCTTTGTCGATCTCAGGGGCGTGGTAAATTGTGGATGTCGGAGTATAAAGCTTCCTGAAAAGATTGAGACATTCACTCGGTCTGTTGTAAATATCAAATAGTCCTTGTAGGCAGAGATTTAACTTATGTTGGGTTTGATAACTAGAGAAGGCGATTTGATATTCATTGATAGTATAAGCATATAAGCATAAGTGATAAGTTTATATACCCTTTTTATGGTACCTCGAGGCTCGATATCTGTATTCAGTAATCATCACTCAAAATCTACTTATTAAATTTATTAACTAAACAAGTTAATGTATTACCGTCCTAGAGAGGTTTCCTGAGAATTTGAAGTCTCTGTAGGTTGCTGGCGTGTCTACTAAGCTCTTCGATTGAGGAGTTTTGGACCCCTCGGCGGTCCAAATGATTTATAATGCTGTGGGCATTTTCAACATCTATCGAGGTAAACGCCCTCGCAGCATAACCTGTAGAGAATGAACATGTCATCAATGTGAAGTTCAATGATAAAAATCAGAGTGGCCGATTTCAACGGGCAGAATTCTAATATCATGGCCATGGGGAATGGACTATTTTTTGTCGATTTTGCAAACCAAACTGGCAAACGATTGTTGATTTTCGTCACTAGTCTAAAATGAATGCAAACGTTCGGCCGAACATTTACATGATTAGAAACTTACCGGTTTCTTTCGTTATTATGTACAGACATGGCCGGGCTTGGGTTCCGCATACGATATCTTCTATCAGATTAAAGTTGAACCCACACTTTGTACTGCTCGTGGGAGGAGGAAAGCAAACAGAGACCTTTTCCATGAGCATCTCGTGTAGTACCATCATCATGTCGATTCTGATATCAGCTGCAAAATTCGTCTATTACTAAATGCTAGCTTTTCGAACTTCGTATCTTGGAAATAACAACTTCTATGAAAGAACACACACACACACACACACACACACACACACACACACACACACACACACACACACACACACACACACACACACACACACACACACACACACACACACACACACACACACACACACACACACACACACACACACACACACACACACACACACACACACACACACACACACACACACACACACACACACACACACACACACACACACACACACACACACACACACACACACACACACACACACACACACACACACACACACACACACACACACACACACACACACACACACACACACACACACACACACACACACACACACACACACACACACACACACACACACACACACACACACACACACACACACACACACACACACACACACACACACACACACACACACACACACACACACACACACACAGACAGATACACACACCCACAAACACATACAGACATAGACACACACACACAGAGACACAGACATACAGGCATACAGGCATAAACACAGACACAGACGGACACACAGACAGACACACAGACAGACACAGTTACACACAGACAAGGACACACAGACACACACCCACAAACACATACAGACATAGACACACAGACACAGGCATAAACACAGACACACACAGACACAGACGGACACACAGACAGACACAGTACACACAGACACACACAGACACACACAGACACACACACATAAACACACATAGTTCACTTCAGTGCACTACATTACAATTACAGACACACGCAGTACAATCAGAGACACACACACGATACAAAGACAGACACAGACACAAACACACAGAGTACACTTCAGTACAATCACAGACGCAGGCACAAAGACATATACAAGAAGAGCAGATTGAAGTACCTTCATTTGCAGATGTTGACGCATTGATCTGTGGGATATGTTCTTCAGTCTGTAACTGATCATCTGCTAGAACTGTCTCATCTGGATCAACCGGAGGAGTATCTTCCGGCAGGAGTCTGAGTGGGTCTATCGGGACAGCCATGGATCGCTCTCCCTACATTGTTGAATTAAAGACAAAGGTCAACGACGGCTGTCGCATGTTAGTCCTAAGTCCTGTAACTAAATGTAATCCAAAATAGTGAATAAATAATTTTTACATCTGAACGATTGTATGTCTGAATGGTGATTTTTAATCAATGAACAAAAGTTCAGGATTTTACCTTCTGTTAAGCTGTTAGCAATGACTCTAGCACCCTCTCCCTACAAAACGACCATATCTCGGTCTGAAGCTTTAAACCGTCTTGCCTCAGCAGCCATCTAGCACAGTCGACCTGTCCTGTTAATTGTGTGATCATCAAGTTACCAAATTTAATCCTTCAATATTCAAATAATTGATTATTAGACAAAACAGAGTTTAGAGCTCGACGTATGCTTCAGGGTTTCACACTGTGCTGTAATCAAACGCATGACTAAAACCTCTTGCTACTATTACCAATAAACCCATATTGTTAAGGCGGTCGAATGATTTACCTGAGTTGATCGCGTCCATGAAAGGGTTAAACTGCGTTCTGTCCAGCTTGTTAATGTCCGTTCCAGCAGCCAGCAGTGCCTCCGCCTCCGTCACTCTCCCTGCTTTGCATGGCCAGTGAAGCGTAGAGCTCCCCTCTAAGCTCTTTGACGATCCGACGAAGGATCCAGATTCCCTTCTTTTCTTTTGAGATTGCTTCAATTCTTCCTGGAGTATGCGGATTACCATTTATATACTTCCATACAGGGCGCGTGAACAATCAGCAATGAATTATCAATTAATCAATCTAGTTTTTGAGTAGAAAGTCCACAGATTGTGATACATTGGATTTGATATTGGAAAAGACATAGCTTACCAAATACCTTTTCATGGGCTTTTTGGAGGACAGGGATGACTTATTCCTGCGTGCCATTACACCATAACTATCTGCTGTAACAGCAAAAATTAGAATTATGTCGGACATAATTCTAAAAAATTGGAACATCGTAGTTAATCAGTGTGGTGCTAACAACAGAGAGCGATTTGAACGGTAGGCAATTTCATAAATTCCATTAACGCGATATAAGGATGATTGGAACAGGCTAAAATCTACTATGTAGCATTGATAACTGGCTATATCGCTGCATTAACCGATAAAAGTATTGCTAACTATGGATATTCTAAGTGATCTAGGCAGAGGGGAACCGGCACAGCCAGATTGCGTTGTCTTCAGTGACTAAGTTTCACGATAGTAAAATTGACCTTATTTATTTTTAAAAAGGATGCACAGTTCAAGCAATAAATCGATCAGCTGCTCATATGATATTTGCATTTAAAGGAGGGCCCAGTGCAGTGACAAGTAAGTCTGTTAAGGCAACATTTAGTTCTGAGATTAGCTGAGTCTTGACAAAGATAAGTTGAGTTTCGAGAAAGTGCACACGGATAAAGTTATCAAGTGAAAATGATAAGACTAAGTTAGGGTCCAGTCAACAGAATGGCAGCTGTAACAGAAACAGTTCATTGGATAGGGGAGTAGGGGATTATGACGGAGTGAAGTTTATATAGCAGGGCAAACAAAAAACAACTGACAGCACTGAGCAAGTGAACTGGAAAATTGAGGAAGGGAAATAACTGTGGTTGTCAGCCCTTTCCGTAGCAATCAGGATTTCCCACGAGATCGATCAGGCAATCAGGATTTCCCACGAGACTGCTCCATCCGATGCGCGCACTTTCGTCACGTGACGGCCACGTGACGGCCACGTGACGCTCAAATCGTTGTCACGTGGTACAGAAGGGAGGTTCCTAGAGCGTTGATATCGACAAGAGGGAGTTTCTCACGGTTTATCTTCAATAACTATCGCTATTTTTATAGTAGAGAGTTGAAACTTTCACCAAATGTTTCCCTAGACATTTCTGCATGGTAACTGTGTCATAGAATTTTAATTTAGGGACCCAATTTTGTGCAACACTCCGGTATCTGACGACCGGTCGCAGACGTGGTTATTGTATTGTCAACTTCTATTGCACACTGAGCGAGCTATATTTTGAGTACAAAGATAAACTTTACACCAGGTGAAAGCTGAGACGTTTCTCTTTAAGATGATCACCTCACATTCTGTGTATCTGTGACATTGAGATAGTAACGAATCAAAACGTCAAGTTGAACAGGCTACAAAATACGCGCTGAATAAAAGTCCACCCCAGGAGTCCACCCCACGCGCGTAGGGTGACAAAGTTACGTGTAAATTATGTCAAGAGCTATATATAGGGGAAACGAGTAGAACAGCACACGATAGATTTTCAGAGCATCGAAGAGCAGTCAACAGGCCTTTAACCTATCCTGATAATGCGTTGGCTGCTCATTATTCAGAGTTTCACGATAACATAGAACCAGATATTTCCTTCGATATTTTAGAAATTAACTTATATAGCACCATTAAACGTAAAGTGACAGAAGCTTACTACATTAATTTATTTAAACCTAGTATCAATAACAAAGAAGAGTGCGAGAAGCTTAAGGGATTTCTTTTACAACATATTCAAAGACAAATTTAAACAAATAGCACACGACCCTGCTGTTCAGTAGATATTATGTACTTGGACAGAGTGTAAAACGTGTGTACATCACTATTTTCAATGTAATGTACCTGTATTCAGTGTGTGTAATTTTAATTTAGCATTTTAACTAGTATAGAAGCATTTATTATATACTAACATTTATAACAATTTTAGCCTGAAGATGGCGTTGACGCCGAAAATTTGCCCTTACTCCTAACTTCCTTGTTTCACTTGTCCTTGTCTCTTCCAACCGGATAATATCCAGATATCAGTATTTCAATCATGAGACTAATAAACAGCGAACTACTCCGTTATTTGATAATATAAATCGCATTCAAAGGTTTTTGCGCCATATTTCGTTGTGTATTTCCATAATAAAGTAGGCAGATATAACTAATTTTACTTCGGTGGCCTTATAATCTAGTTGTTGATTTAATTATTTTGTATACTAATTTGCTTCATACAGTGTATTGCTGAATAATTTAAGAGTTAAATGTACAAATGTCCTTATGAAAGTTTGGAGTTCTTGTCTAATACCTGTCGGAGACTGCTTACTTTATAATAATGTACTTTTCAGGAGCAAAAGTTCACTACGGAGCAAAAGATAGTGTTTATCTTTTAGTTCATTATTTCCCACTTATAAAAAACAGGTAACTAGAATTTTTTGTTTATTTCTTTGCAAAGCACAAAACAAGATATCTGATATATAGGGTGTACCACTTAAATTTGACTTTTTTCTACTAATATAATTTTCGACAAAATCAAATTTCACGGACTTGAAACTAGTTGGTGGTATCATTCTCGCTCATTGCACATATTAAACACTTTGACAGCAAAGTAAAAGTTCTGCTAGTCCCAGGATGGTGCAAGCTCTTTGTAAATTGTAACATAGCTGTAAACTTGAGTAATTTAATACTCAATACTCAATACCAGCCGATAAGCTGTAAACGGAGAAACAACACCCAACAAATTGGAACATACACTAAAATAAAACACGTACAACGACAAAAAACGTGAAATTTGAGAAATTTGATAATTAAGAATTCATAGCCGAATTATGAATATCAAAAAGTATAAGTTAATACGTCGAGGTTTTGAATAATTTTGTTATCTGAAACATTGTCTCACTTACACTATTAAGTTACGGAACATGGAAATAACTGTAAGATTTCCTTGGGCTGTAATCTCTGACAGGCCTATGATTATCTCAACGCAGAATTTAATGCTCGCGTAAAGATTATGCTTTTTGGAATCAGTATAATGAACATAAAAAGATGCTGTGTAGACTGTAGATGCAGAGAATTCATGGTCCACCGACAGTCATCCTCTAAAGTCACCTAATTTGTCTAATTTTAGGGAGGGGTGCCAACATGCAACGTTACGCCACTGATAGTCCCTAGTGAGTAGGGACTAGGGAAGAAGGGATGCTACCCTTAAATCTCCACTTAAATCTAACCTAGATTATGTAACCCTCATCGGTCGAACTTTGTGGGTATGCCCTGGTTCTTCTAGTGGGACATCATTTAGACAGAACTGATAAATTAATTACGGATTTTGTTTCCAAGATCTTCTATCCTCGCTTTAGAATTACACATGAAAAAGGTGCATAATTATTGCATATTGCTGTAACTCACACAGTAAATTTATTAAAATGGTAACATTCTTGCGATATTAGAACCTCATACTGATAAGTACGTGATGGAGGGAGAGTTGGTCACGTGTAAGTAAGAAAGTTGGTCACGTGATCTGCTGAAATCGGCTGATAATCGGCCGATTCTTTCTTGAGAATCTTGAAGACTTAATTTAACTGTGCACGCATAATAGCCAACGAATATTTAAGCATATTCGGTTGCATTGTGGTGGAGTGTGGACATATTGCTGCAAAATTAAATAATTTAAGTGAAATAATTTAACTTCGATACGTACAATTGTACAATGTACATGTGCAATGAGAATGATGTTAATACTCACATTGCATGTTTTATATACCTAATAATGATTTAAGATTTTCAGTGGCATCCATCTATAATGGATGAATAATTGTGATCTTGATTATACTTTTGTCCCTAATAAAATGCTGTAAAAATTACGCCTACCTGAAAATTGTAACGTGACTTAAATTATTATCCATTATTAAAAATGTTGTTTAACTTAATGAATTAATTTTGGACCTACTATTAATTTAACAATTTCAGGTTTAACGGTAAAATACAACGCTGTAAAAAGCAAGTAATCCTATGTGCAAACCAACACGAGACAGCAAGTGGTAACGTGAGTCAGTGTATGAATTGGAGGAGAGCGATCACCCAACAAATATACGGGTAATTAGCGAGTAATTAGGGTAATTAGATGTTAATCAACACTTTTTATTTAATTAACATTTTTATCAACTTACAAATTCATTTGATAAAAATAGTTAGTTCCAGCTTTAGTTAGCAGGAAACTATACGCTGTACGTATTTACGAGCAGGAACAAGAGTCTAACTCTAAAGTGGTGTCAAACCTCAAGAGACTAAAATAATTATTACCTATTTAATTCGCTTAATCTTTTTTATTTGTTTTTTATTTTTTCATGCTGATTTGAAGGCCATTAAAGCATAAATTGAACCAGTCAAAAAAGTTTAAGTATCAGTAAAATGGTGCGGATACATAATATTCTAAACTGGTTTATCTGCATTTTCATAGTTTTGAGAAAAACGCTTTTAAAATTTTACACATTTTTTCTGCAATATAATAAGTATAATAGCCCCAATTTTGCTTTTATGGCATCCATATGGACAAAATACATCTGCATATGATTAATTTGCAGGAAATGCATCTTTATTCAATTAGTTAATTGGCTATTTGCATCAGATATACCATTTTCCAAACATATAATTTGTATTTTTCTATAAAATTGGTATATGTGTTGATATTCTATTTTATTTTACATAACCAGCAAAAAATAGCTCTGTTAAAATTAAAAATCGAAACAGTTAAAATATTTCGATCCTAAGTAGTAATATAAATAATAACAGAAAATATCAGCATTGAATAATGTTCTGTTTTTGAATTTGGTTTTAAAGTTTTTATTTGTTTAAAATTCAGTAAAACTTCTCATTGTATTTTTACAAAATAGATGCTATGAACATTATTGTCACTTTCACTGGCTTTTGACGAAACATCTGCTGAAAGAGAGACATACCAGCCATGCTGGGCCGCGACCGCCATCATTTTGCCCAAAACAGCTCTCATGTGATGAAAAACAGCACCCTTGGACATATCATGAGCAGTCCAGGGACACCCCTGAACTTTTATTTCTAGGTTTGAGTCTGGTAAATTGACCTCCTTTTGAACACCAAATGGATAGAACTGGTAGATACAATCCCTCATTGGGAAACCAACATCGATGGGAAAATCAAGTAGCCGAAGCCTATTTAAGCTGGTCAATGACAAGCAAGCATATCTGCAGTTTACTGGGTATGGATTTTTCCGGAAGAGAATAGAGGCTTTATCAGTCAATCTACGGCTTATGTCAATTGCGTAAAGAGGAGTATATCCATTTTGCCCAAAAACTTCCATAATCCGCGAAATACTTCTTCGTGCAACAATGGCTTCATGATCTGTGGAATGCCAAGGATTTCCATGTACTTTTATTTCATGGCTACCGTAATAATCCAGCTTTTCTTGGATAGAAAGACCAGCATCAGTAATAGCGGTCTCCAAAGGCTCAAGAAGGTGGTTGCAGTTAATCAACCTCAACCTGTCCGTTTTAGACAAGGTCAGCATACAGAAATCATTTGGATGAGCAGTAAAAGTTGGATCGTACATAAAGAAGAAGGAGTCGGCAGTCCCTTTTAAATTAGTTGAAGCAAGAAGCCTCCAGTTTAGTCCACCCATCCTTCCAACCAAACTGCAAATTGCTTTTCGAGTGTTTATCCCATCTTCGTGAGTATGACCCCAGTATCCATTTAAAGAAATCTCATGCAGCATCTCACCAGAGGACATAATATCCTCGGTTCCCGATACACCCTTGGGCCATGCATCTCCAAGAGCTAGCATAACTGCTTGTTTTATATGTTCATCATGATGCAGAAGGGCAAGTTTGTTGCCGTCCATCCCACCAGGAGCAATACAGCAAACTCTAGATCGAGCTCTGTTTTCGTTGGGTATCGCACTCTTTGAAAAGAACCAAGTAGCCTGGTCACATTGTCGTGCTAAATCACTGCTTATGTGCATGTTGTAGCCTAAATTGTACATTTCTTCCAACAGACGTAGAGCAAAGAACTTTCCAAGAGTAGCTCTGGTTTTTCCTCCCCCAGCTGTGAAAGTGCGGATATCCCCAACATGCATCTTTAGAGTACCGTAGTATTCGATAAGAGGACCTCGAGTGAATCCACATTTGGCAGTTATTTCTTGGTCGAGTCTTTCAAGCATTTCTCTCACGTCTGGAGTCACATTCATGACCCTTATCTTGGAATGCGAACATATTGATATTGCGGTGTAGGAATCAGGAATTGTGGCTACAGATAACTTTGATGCTTGGTTTCCCATGTTACCTATTTAAGTTAAGATGTGATTGTTTTCATTAATTATTTAACATTGTAACTGTAGAACACCTAGTCAAGTAATGGCGATGTCATTTCCGGGGTGATGTAAAAATACTGTTGCGATTTTAAATGGGCACAATTTATGTGATAAATTAATTAATCACTCTATTTTTGTATACTATTTAGGCTTTAAAAAATGTATGAAATATATAATAATACCGGGTGGACCAAGAGTTAGTACCCATACATAGGCGTTAATAGCTCAGTCACTGAGTGCCCAATTAAAATAATTCTTCCTGGTATGTTCATTATTTTCAAATGAAGGTTCATCTTACCCTTACCCTTACCCTTACCCTTACCCTTACCCTTACCCTTACCCTTACCCTTACCCTTACCCTTACCCTTACCCTTACCCTTACCCTTACCCTTACCTTACCCTTACCCTTACCCTATCACTTACCTTTACCCTTACCCTTACCCTCTATTCCCTACTCACTGGTAGTAACTTCGGACCGTTAGGGATTCAGTCCGCTTACCAGTTTCCATAATCACTCGAATAATGTCTTGTTTCATATAATATTATAAATGTAATTATTACATAGACAGTATTGTGCAGACAGTATTGAGTATTGAGTCTGTTCCGTATCATGTGATCATGTGATGATAAAACAGTAATTATTGTGTGTCAGCTGAGTGGGACAATGTATAGTGTATACAATAAGTATAATGATGGCATTATTTTCACCCTAATTCAACAAATCTGTTAAATTCACTAGCAGGAACCCGTCTAACTCTAAAGTGGTGTTCAGCAGATTAAAAGCAAATGGAAGGTGAATGACGGAGGAACCTATATCAATAGAAATAGAACAGGCAACTATAGAACTGTTTAAAGAAGAGTTGACAGATTTCGTTTTATGTGTGGACGAAATATCTCAAAGCTAGACAGTTTCCCGGCAGTCCGATCACAAAGCAGGCAAAGAACCCGAATGCTAGCAAGCCAACATAAATTCTGTACTGAGTAGTTTCCAGGATCGAAGTCTCATTCATCCTAAATCTTATAATCAGCGTAGCTTGAGGACACGTTTTTTTTAAGTGTGGTGAGTTGCTGATTTCACCTTTTTCAAAGTAGAGTGCACAAAATGAGGAAAAAGTCGCAATGCTTTTTAAAGTGCAAACATACATTTGTACATAGGATGAAGTGAAAATATTCAGCAGTTGTGATTTGAAAAAACGAAGTGCCAGGCTCAAGCAGAATATGACTTATGAGCAATTAAACTGAGTGCCAAAAATCAGCAAACCATTTTAACCTCCAATTGACTAATTCCATTGATTTTGCCATATTTTGCTCAAATATTGTTCACATAACACTAGTAGATTGGAGCGAGTAACTGTTTTCAGCATTTTAGTCATTATTAGCAATTCCAGTAAGTGACAGAATCCAGCAAAAAGTCATTTTTATATCTGAATACGACTACTCTATTGATGGTTCTTGTCAAAATATTAAAAAGATCAAGGCGTGACTGTGCTATTTTCTGGATAAGATAATGTTTGGTTGTGTCTTTAAACTTATTCTTACATGTCTATGTGCGAGCCATCAGCAAAAAGTCACACATGTATCAGCTTGAAATTTATCTTTTTTTAATTGATGAAATAAGTATCGAAATTTCAGTTCTCTTTTTCAGTCACCTTATTGACTTTTAGATTGAAGTTGCCATTAATCAGTTAAAAGACGGCTTGAACTCTGTACTGCTTACACTCAATTATGTCCCGAGTGCCCAAATTCAGCATATCAGTCATATAGATAAATGATGTAAAAAGACAAAAATTGTCCATTTCTTGATCCATGGGTGTACAAGTGTTAGTTTAAGCATCTATTTCGAAAAGTAATGTGTTCATAAAGGGGTCAAAAACAGATAATAATATTAGAGTACCACTAATCAGCTGTAGTGACTGCTGCAGCCAGCGTGGGAATTACCAACTATTGGAAGTCAATATCAGCATTATCAATCATCTCAAACCACCAAATTGTTTATGTTGCAGATACGAATCTTAGTTTAGTTATATCCTGAAAATTTAAACAACAAATGTGTCCTGAAAATCAGTAAAAAGTGACTTATTTGACTGAAATAGTCATTCTTACTGCTAAATGGCACTCCTTTTAGTTCAGAATATTGTTTGAGGGAGCGTTGTGCCTTTTTTGTTTAATGTGGCACAATTTTGTTGCACTGTGTGCCATTATTCAGCTTAAAATGACTTATTTTTCTAGGCATATACCAATGGTAAATCACATAAAATTTGTGCTTTGTAAGCCGTGTTGTGATAACCTGCTATAACTAACTTAAAACTGGCACAATGAACTTCAAACATCAATAGTATGTCCCAAATTTCCATGATGAACATGATATTGTTGTCAGAAATCTACTTTATCGTGCCAATATTCAGCAAAAAGTCATTTCTATGAAGATTTTAAGCTAAAAATATTATTTATAAAATGACTTTTTGCTGAATTAGAACACACAATATCGTTAGATTTTGTAAAGAATCATCTTAATGAACCTGCTTAGGCTGTCAGACATCAATTGTATAGTGCCAATATTCAGCAAAGAGTCATTTCTTTCTAATTTTTAATCGTGATGAATTTGACCTAAAAATGACTTTTTACTGAAAACTGACACACTCTTAAGTTGATTTTCGGACAGAATGCTGTTGAGCAGACTTAATCTCGACAGTATGATTGAAAAACGTTCTAATTTTTTGCTTTCTAGCTACTGCAATGTAAAAAAAACTCAATTGTAATTTTGTGAGTGAATTTTTACTGAATACAGGCACACAATAGGTTTTTCCTAGGTTACATTATTACAGACCAACGTTTCTTGAAAGTTGTTACTGTTCATTCACAAGCTGATCGAAAGTATGGGCCTTGTACAACCCCTTCAACCAAACTAGAAATTTGACCAAACAAATGACTTTTTGCTTATTTTGAGCACAGTTCAAGTATTCCTACCCCAATCCAAATATTCTTTGAATAATTCTGAGACATAATCTGAATTTTGAACAGAAAAGTCGCAAAATTCGGTTTTTTACGGGCGTTTTAAACATTATAGTCCAAAATGCTGAAAACTGGCACTACCTTGGTACTATATTATGACATATTAACTAACTAATGGATTTTCCTTACAGGGGCAGCTAAGATTAAAGGCATTTCTGTGCAACACTTTCTAGTTACTAGTCATTTTACTTTCATTGTCAAAAGTGTCATGGCACTCAAAGTCATTTTCACCACACTTAAAAAAAACGTGTCCTTGAATCAATATATTATGGAAAGTTTCTCGGACTACTTTATCACAAACTTACGTTAAGACCTTCAAGTACTGAATAAAACTGATAATTATTTAAAGCTGTGGCTCACTGGCCCACGGTTACTTTAATTTATTTATAACTTAAAACACCGGTATAGTAGTAAAATAATTAATGAGGAAACAACTCATAAGCTGAGGCTAGGCAGGGTGCGCTAATAGACCGCATGGTTAAGATCTGTAATGTACAGGATTAAAGGCACGTGATTAGAGTGATAACTGTTGATTGACCCTTTCAGATCGTAGAGGGCTTCAACACATGCTCGCTTTGCACATGCATTGTTTTTATTTCGCTATGACTATAATCAATAATGATAAAGTAATAAGCAATTTAAAGTCATGTCCCTAGCCCGTTCGTCGCACGTGCATTAATTATGAGTAATTAAACTTGCATGTTGTAGAGTTGTAGGACGAAATATCTCAAAGCTAGACAGTTTCCCGGCAGTCCGATCACAAAGCAGGCAAAGAACCCGAACGCTAGCAAGTTATCATAAATTCTGTACTGAGTAGTTTCCAGGATCGGAGTCTCATTCATCCTAAAACTTATAATCAGCGTAGATTGAATCAATATAATATGAAAAGTTTTTCGGACTACTTTATCACAAACGTATGTTAAGACCTTTAAGTAATGAATAAAACTGATCATTATCTAAAGCTGTGGCTTGCACTGGCCCACGGTTACTTTTATTTATTTATAACCTAAGACGCCGGTAAAGTAGTAAAATAATTAATGAGGGAACAACTCATAAGCCACGGCAGCGTGCGCTAATAGACCGCGTGGTTAAGATCTGTAATGTACATGTTGGGCACAGAAAAAGTGTGCTTTTGGGCACTAAAATTCTTGTTCCTGGGCCAATTTTTATTTTTTCATGCTGATTTGAAAGCATTTAAACCAGTCAAAAAAGTTTCAGTTTTATATCTTTTACGGTTTTTGCGGAACATCGTGTTAAAAGGTTAAAGTTGATGCCGTGGTGTCAGTAAAATTATACGGAAAACATATGTATATTATAATTATATATTGTTAGTCAGCCAATACTGTAAACTATATATAATATAATATGTTTTAATACTTTCAACACTACTATATAACAAATAATTTGAGGATGACTGTAAAGGTATATTTTACCGACATTTGAAGTCAACGCGTTATTTTACTGACAGTTGTGGCTGACTAACAATATATATATAATAATATATATATAATATCGTCTCGATTTATATATATATAGTAAGATTTAGTATTATGTAATGGGATGGAAGTGCTTCAACCTGGTGTCACCAGTCCACAACCTGCTACTAGAGTACACACGTAACTTGGCAACTCACATTTGCACACACTTATTACACTCTTCCAACCACATTTCACATTGTAACTACTTATACGTGACTATGAAATAGGAAGAAGAAGACATCAGCTGATGTTGAGATGGTGAGATGGTACCAACGGTTGTGGTAGTACCGGTTCTATATAATACGTATTACGTCATGAGAGTGTTCTCTGAGTTCAATTTACCTCGTTTAGCCGAAAATAATACCGTTATAATGTTATCCATATATAATATGCTTTTATCCCTTCTGTTGTTTTTTTTTTCAAAACTGATTAAAATGCCCCAGAAACAATTAGAAATTTGAATGAAAGAAACATGAAATCATGAGACTCAATAATAATACACGGCTCAATGAGACTTCTTTCACAGGTGTGACGAGACAGCAAGCGGAACCATAACGTCAAAGAAGAGAACGTTTCTAGCTTTTGTAAACCCTAAAGGAGGCAAAGGTATCGCCAAAAAGATGTGGCTTAACACAGGTAATTAATCAATTAATCTTGTACTAAGATGTTTTACTCTTTTATTCCTTAAAATACCTGATATTTTATTGATTCGTCCGGATATATGTGTGACAATAAGGGCTGGAATTAATGATAGACAGATATACTCGCTGATGATATCCCTACATTAGATATAGATAGTATAGGAATTCTAATTCCTATAAGTTGGGAATGAGGTAATTGTCTGTTCACAGATCACCCTCTAAAAAACCTACAAGGAAACATTTCCTGTAGATTCTCGGTATATAAGCAACATTTGACAGAGCAAATTGTGGAGTGAGCTACGTGCCCAGCCTTGCCAACTCGGTGGATGTCCTTGCTGTACGGCAGTGTTAAACAAGGAACTGAAACCGAGGGGTTCCGTTCAGGCCCTTCACACTTTGTGTCTGTCTGGTTCTAATATACCGTTACAATAATGACTTTAATATACCCGCTGACTGTATCGGTTGACTAGTTTTATTGTTTTACAATTTACAACTATATATTGATTGCTACATTTCCAGTCAAACCGATGCTGGACGTGGCGGGAATAACAAGCGAGGTAGTGTACACTGAGTACAGTGGTCACGCGCGAGATTACGTGCAGGAGTGTAAAGAGCTCTTCAAGTATTCTGCTATCATGACAGTTTCTGGTAAATACTGCTATTTTGTTTTCTAAATTAAACTCATTAAACTAATTAAATTACAACACTACAAATCTATTACTAAATACTGCTATTTTGTTTTCTAAATTAAACTAATTAAACTAATTAAATTACAACACTACAAATCTATTACATGAGGCTCTAAAGATGTAGTTTATTTACTCAAGCCTACTATTGTGTGTTTCCCTTCATGTCTAAAGGCAACGTAAATTACAGATGTTGTTATGGTGGAATTTGTAATTAGTTTACCTCTAGATACTGGAATTATCCCATCGTAGTTTTGATGTAACTACAAGGTTAAAAGCTGCCTAAAATTTGTCTCAATTGGGACAATATGAAGAAATACTATGATTAACTAATGACCAACTAATAACATGTTGTACGAATATTGTCTAGACTTGTAGAATTGTTTAATGAGTTTATTTGGTTTGAACGGTGTAACCCGCTTATAGAGTTATAGGTAAAGTCTAGACTACTTATACTCTTATACTACACTCAGTACATCTATCAGTCATAGTACACAGTACTATGTACACAGTACTATGTACACAGTTATATGTAAACAGCAACAGAGTTGAGATGGTTGTGTTTGTGATGCTCGACACGTCATATTGACGTACAATATCCACCCGGTTGTGCAGAGGTGCAGTACTAGTGCGCGGTGCAGATAAGATAAATCACATATTTCTCATCATACCAAAAATACCTTAACCTTCCTTTATTGAGTTATTGAAAAAGTTGTGAACATAAGGAGGTCCTGAGAACAAATTCAACAACTGTGACGCCAAGAATTTCGCTTTCTGCAAATTTGTGCTTATTTGATACAAAAGAAACGCCATTTCGGGACGTGAGGAGAGCTAGGACTCCTCCAACTACATTAAATCAATTCTTTCTGTAACGTCCTCAATAAATGTAATAGAGGGAATAGATTTGTAGTGTTGTAATTATTGATAATTAATTCAAAACTTTAATTTTACATCTTAACATTCCAGGTGATGGTATTGTATTTGAAGTTTTTAACGGCCTGATGAAACGAGAAGATCACGCGGAGGCTATTAAAATACCACTTGCTATCATCCCTGGTGGTTCAGGTAATTAGCTAATTAGCTAATTAGCTAATCAGATAATCAGATAATCAGATAATCAGCTAAATTGTTTATTGATTGTTCGACGATTACTAGGTATAAGCAATTACTTGCTTGACGGGGTTTTTGTTACTAGTTTTTGTTACTAGTTCAACAAAATCGGCACCCTTCCCAACTAGTAACTAGTTGTGAATGGTTCCGATTTTGCTTTTACTCGCGACATTTAGTCGAGGTTCTAATGTAATATGGATCAATAAGAATTGGTTGATCGCTGTCACGCTTCAGAACAAGATAAGGCCAATCTACCCAGTACCCAAGTATATATTATTATCCAAGTATGAACGTGTAGAAAATATTTTAATCGCCTCATTGAAATCGTTGATCCAATTATGACATAATTGCTCATTGCTGCTATTCCACGTGGTGAACTTACATGTAAGTTAGCGAGTAACTTCTTGCACTGAACTAAATGGAACGCGCGAATACTGTGTATTGAAGTTACGCGCCGTAAAACGCGCCTTTTATTATTATATTTATCTGCTAAATAGTAGCATGTGATTTGTATCGTGATCAAATTACACCTGCTCATCTGTGAGACGCGAGTAGCTGTGTAAGTAAACCATGTGCGCGGATTCCGGACTCACTCGAGCAATTGAGCAATTAGTGATACTCAGGATCAGTGGGCATTGCCGTTGCAGCTTTTATGAGGGAACAATAAGAATAATAAGTCAATATCCCATTAATAGAAGGATTATGACTAAGGGTTACGATTTAGCTCACAGAATTACATTGCAGCCCTAGCACTTGCCAACGATCGAATAATATCACAAGTAGGGATCGCACACAACCTAACTTTTCACCTAAGATTATTACAGGAAACGGACTATGTGCAGCAATCCTCCATCAGTCCACTGTTCCTGCAACTCTTATGGATGCTGTGTACGTTGCTATTAGGGGTATTTCCACACCACTGGATATGGTTCGGGTCGAGCAGGTATACTTCAACACACCATTTAAAAAAAAAAGTGAAATTATTTATCAGCTTGAATGGGATTTTTATTTAATTTCTCCTCTTGTGTTCTCTAGGTTATTTGCTCTACTCGATTCTGATCTTATCAGATTGTTTAATGCACGCTGACTGAAAAGGCACTATTTTCTTTCAAAGCCCCTACTACTTTTCTGCATAAAATCATCCGATCCTTGAACGGTCAGTGTATTCTAGAATATTCTAGTCTCTAGAATATTCCAGAATAATGGACAGCTCACCATTTTTAAATTCTCGATATCGATATAGGGTGAAAAGGTGATGTGGTCTTTCCAAGCAATTTGTTGGGGGTTTATGAGCTCTATCGACATCGAGAGCGAAATGAACAGGTCATATAACAGCTTTATGTAGTTAATCTGATAACCATGGAGACCGATCAAGTCGAATGAATATTTCACATGATCAACTCGCATGAACAGAAGTCAATCCCCTCATTTATTCGTCTGATCCTTTTTCTTAATTCGTTTGATCCGTGATTTTTAACGTAAACAATGATAAAACTGTCCGGTTTTGTTCATAAATGATTATAACCATTGATTTTTGACATCAAGCAATCAGCATGATGCTAGCTAGCTGAAATCAACGATCCTGGGTTTTGATCATTTTGATTGGTGCAAAAACCCTTAAAAGTGGGAAATTCATAAAATACACTTACAGCTTTACAGTACAGCCAATTGACTCATTAAACACTTCAACTGATGAAGCCGAATTCTCAAACCTTATCGTTAAGCACCGTCTTGTCCACTCAGGCGAATCCAAATCCTACTTACACCAATACACTAGGCCCCTATTTACACTAGGCCTCTATAGCTCTATTTACACTAGACCCCTATTTACACTAGACCCCTATTTACACTAGACCCCTATTTACACTAGGCCCCTATTTACACTAGACCCCTATTTACACTAGACCCCTATTTACACTAGACCCCTATTTACACTAGGCCCCTATTATACACCCAGCATCTGGATTCGCTTGATTGCTTCAATTTCTCCCGTGTCCCTATCAGACGGATTAAGTTATCTTCCCCACACACCACGTGACACACCACGTGACACACCACGTGACACACCACGTGACACACCACGTGATACACCACATGACACACCACGTGACACACCACGTGACACACCACATGACACACCACATGACACACCACGTGACACACCACGTGACACAACACATGACACAACACGTGATACAACACGTGACACATCACATGACACACCACGTGACACAACACGTGACACAACACGTGACACACCACGTGATACACCACATGACACACCACGTGATACACCACATGACACATCACGTGTTCCCTATCAAGAAATCTCTGCAGGGAGAAAACGTCATGTGGTCGTTTTTATCTATCGCGTGGGGCATTTTGAGTGCTGTTGATATAGAAAGCGAAAAAATGAGGTAACTTATTTTGTAAATACTTTTGAGTTATGACGAGAGGTGATCCAAAATCATTGAGCAGTTTTTTCGCCGTTGTCACGTGTTTGCGCACACGTGACTGTTCGAGTGTTCGTTTTATGTTGATGTTCAGCACTGTGTTTTCCCGCGTTTTTACCACGTGGTTACGATTTGAAACATTTTTTGCATGGTGTTGCTGCTGATATCTCAATACAACGCTTGATTTTGTTTGCTATTTCGATTTTAAGTCATGAAATTGAAAGTGAATTTAACTTTCATTTGTGACAGCAGCTGCGGAGGAAAATTTACAGACATCTTCATTTAAATTCTTAACGCTTTTTGTGTCAACAGCATTCAGAATCACATAAACTTTGTATATGTAATAAATGTAACATGTATATTGTATATTATATGTACAATGTATATATAATGTACGATGTATATTGTATATGTGCTTTATCAGTTCAGTTGATCAGTTTAGTTGATTTGATCTCAATAAAATACATGTCTGAACTTTTTGATTTTGGATCATCCTAATGTTTGATTACTCCGTGTTATACTGGGGAAGTTTGTAAATAAACCAACTTGCTGCCCAGATTGTATTGTTATTAATTAATTGTTGAATTTATTTATATGTTAAACAGGATTAAACATAAATTTGTCAATGAGAGCCCTAACACTCACGTCTTGACTATACATCAATAAAAATAAATAAATGAATAAATAATGTGCAAAATAAAAATTTAGAAAATAATTAAAATGACTATGTAAATACACCACGTGACTAAATTTTCGCAGGTGGATGGGCGAGGCGAGGTTCACGGTGGAAGCTGTTAAGAAGCTTGTATCTTTCCCTGTTAAGAGTGGTAAAGTTTGGTTTGCACCGGTTGGAGATGAGCCGGAATCTAAATCGAGTAAATAATGTTTATTGTAATTAAATAAGTAAATTACAAACTTTTCAACGCTGAAAATACATATTATATTGACTTACCGGACTTTTTTAACTACGGAGAAATTGCGACTTAAACGACAAACAAACCTAAGCTGGCCCGACGTTGGAACTTTAACTCCATGTTAAGTATCCTGTTAAACAGTCTGTAAGATGCTGCTAGTGTTGTAACGGGTGATTACAAAAAAACTTAACTTTTTTCAAATCCTTTTATCAATTCATTTGTGGTCAAAATCGATGAAACAGTGTTAAAATTTGGACAATTTGAACTCAAATAGTCGATGGCAAACACTTGGAAGCCCCTTGCGGTAGGCACAGAGCAATCTCTTTCTTAATACAGCCTGAAGTGGCTTGTACATTTTGCTTGGGAATCTTCTTGATGCAAGATCTTATTCTGCGATTCAGAGCTTCTGCATCTCCTGCAATCCAGTTGCGGGCATCAACTGTTTCATTGATTTTGACCACAAATGAATTTATCGTCCCGATAAAAGGATTTGAAAAAAGTTCATTTTTTGTTTGTTATCACTTGTTACTATCTTACTATGAGTTATTAATTCAAGTATTTAATTTAAGTATTAGTTTTTTATTTAATTATTTGATTTAAGTATTAATTTTTTATTCTTAACCCTCCTTCAGCTGTTTCGTCCCCCCGACCCGTTCCCCGTCCAAAAAAGATAGAAAAAGACTCGATAATGAATAAATCGAGCACCTCAGTTATTTCAGGAAATCTTGACGTATCTGGGGACGCGATCGGGTATATAATTTTAAATTTTCAGACTATTTATCCGAAACATGTTTTTATGGGCAAGGTAACACGGGCACTATAGTACGATTTTTCTGTCACATCTTTAAATCATCGATCATCTTAATTTACTCGAAAATTTATGATGAAGTTGAAGGTGCTGGAATTGGGATACTGTTCCGGCATCGGACGTCACGTGAGTTGTGGCGTCAGAACTCACGTGACGTCAGAACTCACGTGACGTCAGAACTCACGTGACGTCATGTGTCTAGGACTCAATAAAGAGTAGTTCTATAAACCCACCGTCCCCAGGGAAATATTAGACCCTAATTTCGACTTCACGGCTCTTAACGACGTGGATTCAGACTCGGACGGAGACTCGCAAGATATCGACTCTAAAATACCGGACCGGAGTCGTGTTGTTTCGGAGTCTGTTACTTTACAGGTTTGTTGGTGAATAAATGTGGAGGGGGGGGGGGGGGCCGGGGGGGCAATGTATTGGTATTTGGTCGCGGGGGTCTGAGACAATACCAGTATTTATCGATGTTTGATTTGTCATTCTATACTAACAGTCGGAAATCGTTAAAATGTGATATGTAAGATATCGCTAGCGGCTTACCTAAAGCAGTTCCCACTTAAGGGGGCATACACCAAAACAGTGGTTTGTGCCGTCCAGACCAAATGACCTCATAGGCAGTTCAGTGACCTTCTAGCGCACCGTTTCCACACAAAAAAAAATCATTTTGAGAATTCCCATTTTTGTAATCGACCATTTCCTGGTTAAGAGTGCAATTTTCGGAAAAAATTATTTTGTGGTTGAGACGCTATAAGTTAATCATTTCTTGCGGTATCGGGTTGAAATTTTGCTCGCCCTTTATTCACATCTATTTCAATGTGTGTGTAAAATCTTGATATCGTATCTAAAAAGGCTGGTGTGTTATGAATTTTTAAAGTCAAAAAGCTAAAATTGTCCTTTTCAGGCTTATTTTAACAAAAAGTCAGTCAGGGAAGATCGGATTGATTTGATGCTTGACATCAAATTGTTCTCTGAATTCTGGCGCAGTTTTTGATGCCCTCAAAAATGTTTTTACTCATTCCCCTTCAGATCTATTGGACCTCAAAGCCAAACAACAAATTTAGGCACATTTTTCGTTTTTAATATACCTTACAAGACATATTTATGTGGATCATAATTCTGGGGATCGGAATTATGGGGGAACGAAAATATGGGGATTTTTTTTAGAAATTAAATTGTCGCATTTTCACGCTAAATTATTTCAGAGAAATCAAAATCAGTTTTTGATGGAATTTTTTTAAATCGTGAAAAACTAAATTAATTAAAAATCATTCTCTTCTTTAAATCGTCTTCATCGTCGTCTCTTTCACCTTGAGTCTGCTCACCGGTGTAGTCCCAGGTGTATGCCTCCCTCAACAGGGGTTTGAGCTTGTCAATTAAGTCTCCCCTACTCTTGAATGTGAGACTAAGTTTGACTTCTAACCCTCCAGAGGGTATCGGTGATTTTTATACTAAGTAACTTTCTATTTACCTGAGAAATGCGTATCCTTGTCTCACAAAACACGTAAAACAACTTATTTGACAAATTCACCTCAAATTAGCCCTATTTAAGCCAATTACATACAAATTAATGTGTGGGATTTTGGAATGGCGGCCACAATTTTGGTAGTACGAAAATATGGGGATTTTTTCCAAAAATCCCCAAATTTCGTACCATATAAATATGTCTTGTAAGGTATACCGATTTTTCTAAAATTTTGATAGGAATGTGCTAGTGACTTTTTGAAGGGTGCAAAATAACCGCAACTAGCACATTTATATATGAGTTATGAACAACAAAACACCCTAAAATGCTTCCCTTTGAAGTTATGGGAGAAAATGTGATTTTTTGGCTTTGCAGATGAAAAATCACATTTTCTCCCATAACTTCAAGGGAAGCATTTTAGGGTGTTTTGTTGTTCATAACTCATATATAAATGTGCTAGTTGCGGTTATTTTGCACCCTTCAAAAAGTCACTAGCACATTCCTATCAAAATTTTAGAAAAATCGGTATATATTAAAAACGAAAAATGTGCCTAAATTTGTTGTTTGGCTTTGAGGTCCAATAGATCTGAAGGGGAATGAGTAAAAACATTTTTGAGGGCATCAAAAACTGCGCCAGAATTCAGAGAACAATTTGATGTCAAGCATCAAATCAATCCGATCTTCCCTGACTGACTTTTTGTTAAAATAAGCCTGAAAAGGACAATTTTAGCTTTTTGACTTTAAAAATTCATAACACACCAGCCTTTTTAGATACGATATCAAGATTTTACACACACATTGAAATAGATGTGAATAAAGGGCGAGCAAAATTTCAACCCGTTACCGCAAGAAATGATTAACTTATAGCGTCTCAACCACAAAATAATTTTTTCCGAAAATTGCACTCTTAACCAGGAAATGGTCGATTACAAAAATGGGAATTCTCAAAATGATTTTTTTTTGTGTGGAAACGGTGCGCTAGAAGGTCACTGAACTGCCTATGAGGTCATTAGGTCTGGACAGATTTGGGGTTTGCCCCCTTAATCATTACTAATAATTAACTAATTAATGATTAACTTATTACTAATTATAGGAATCTTCTGACACGTGTCAGTGTAAGAAATGTGTCCCAGTACCTGAACTTGATCCCGTAGCTCTTCAACAAATAACTGATAGTATCGAGAATATTGGGCTGAACAGTGATATACCGGACTCTTGGAAATTGGTGAGATATTGTTTTCTTTCTTGGTTCAAATTTAATTGATAAATTGGCAGGATATCATTATTAGCTAACTTGGTCTCCAATTGTGATGCGTTTTTCGTACCTAATGTTTACAGAGGATGTTGGGCATTTGATCTACGGATTTATCATGGGCCAATCGTACATTTTCTGTCGTGAAATTATGAGAAGCTTGAATAAAATTGATAGAAATATTCTAGCAACTCCCAAAATACAGCTCACTAACAACTATAAGAGGGGTTCTTGAAACATATTTATAAACATATTTATAAATGATACATCAAGTGATGTCACATTTTAACACCTTTTAACACATTTTAACACATTTTCACTAACAACTCTTTTACTCCCAGATAGATGGTAAATTCTCAACCATAATGGCGTTCAAGTTAACCCACCTTGCCCTAAAGTTTCAGTGTGCCAAGAAAATGAAACTAGACTGCGGTTTTGTGCACCTAATGCACTCCCAGGGCCGCTCCAAAAAGGTATGATGACGTCACGTGAGTTGACATCACGTGACGTCACAACTCACGTGACGCCACGTGTTTCACGCTCACTCACTCACATTTCCCCGCAGTTAGAGGGAAAGTTCTCCTCGGTAAACGCGTTTTCTCGGACCCACCTGACTTCCTCAATCCAAGTAACGGAGCTGGATATGCCGTTAGATTGTGGATATTTGTGGTTTATGTGGTCGGATAGTAATAACGAAGGTTACAATAGACAGGTGGGATGAAGCATTGAACGCAGGGTGTCCAGGTACATCTTATTTTAAACACCACCTGGACACCCTGAGTGAACGTGTGTCACTGTTTTTACAAAGCATGAAAAATGGGATTTCTGCGAGTTTGAAATAAAGCGTTTTGACTTTTGAGTGAAATCAACTCCGGTTTGTGTCAAAGCATCACGGATTTAATTGAAACGAGATTGGTTCAAAGCACAACAAATGTTATGTCCGCTGGTTTTATTACAAAGTAAGCATTATTACAAAGTAACCATTATTAAAAAGTAAGCATTATTACAAAGAGCAAAGTAAGCATTATTACAAAGTAACCATTATTACAAAGTAAACATTGACGATCAGTTATTTAATATATATAATCACGGAACTTCAGCCAACAAAGCGGCAAAGCCCCCCTTGTTTATTCTGAGAGTTAGTGTCTGCTGAAGTGTGAGCTGAAATGTCAGTTTTGTGTTCTGCACACTAAAAATGTGGGATTGAATGTTCGGTGTATGACTTGTGAGTAATGGGTATGTAGATTGTGGGATTAGGACCTGAAATGTGTGTTATCAGTGATCTCAGCATTTGAATGTGAGCTTTTGTGATCACAATCACTCTTCAGCGCCAAAACGAAATTGTGGTCGATGAATATTGGTTCTAACAGTTTTATGGGATTGTGTATCCGGTCTTCTATCGGTTGAAATTTCGCTTTCTTCGAAGTTCGAAGGACAATGCACAAAGCACAGTGCACATGGCACAATTTAATGCACTTGATCTATTCCTCTGTTTATCGAATTTAAAAAACTCATTTGTATAAGGTCTTTATCATCACATCGTTTTTATCATCTTCCCTAAAGCACCCAAATATTTCTAAGTTATTTAGTTTTTGATGCGTTAACCTCTACAAACCTATATTTTAAAAACCGTATTTTAAATTTTTTTTATTATCTTCAGGATTTTTACCAACTGTTGGTGAATAACTGCACTCCTGAATGTAACGAAACAAGGACCATTCACTTTGAAAAGGTAGAGAGTTTATCATTGATTTCAAATTGTGGATATCTCTCGATATTCGTGAAATATCATTATTTTTACATAACAGTATTTCTAATATCAATCAATTTATCATCCAAAAGTTTGTACTAAGAGTTCTAGCATCAAAAATAGCAATAAATGTAGCATATTACTGGTACTAGAATTAAGTACCAAAAACCACCCCTGGGTGTATAATGTATATTGTATACTTATAGTTTATACTGTATGCATATTGCATACTGTACTGCATGCAAACATCTCCCTTCAGATCATTTTAATAATCCTGTTTTTACTTCTAGAGCCCCCACTTGTTAATTATAGTTAATTATAGTTAATTATAATTAATTATAGTTAATCATACTTAATTATAGTTAATTATAATTAATTATAGTTAATCATACTTAATTATAGTTAATTATAATTAATTATAGTTATCCAGAGTCCCACTCAGTATTTATCTCACTACATTCTCTCTTCAGGTAAGAGCGTTCAGGCTCGAACCAGAGCTCTCGGAATCAGGAGCGTACGTTACTATTGACGGTGAGCTGGTACCGTACGAACCGCTACACGCCTGTATATTCAAGGGCATCGCTCGAGTCATCTGCTTACCATTAATGGATTAAGAGACTTTGTTGTGGAAGGTCACGTGGTATGGTGTGTGACGTCACGTGGTATGGTGTGGGAGGTCACGTGGTATGGTGTGTGACGTCACGTGGTATGGTGTGTGACGTCACGTGGTATGGTGTGTGACGTCACGTGATATGGTTTGTGACGTCACGTGGTATGGTGTGTGACGTCACGTGGTATGGTGTGTGACGTCACGTGGTATGGTGTGTGACGTCACGTGATATTGAGTGTGTTTCACTTGATTCTGATAGTGATATATTATTGCGTTTATACGTTGTTCATTTGTATTATAATATGTAGTTAAATGTGAACACTTTGTTTATAAAAGCTTTTTACAACAGTTTGGTAGCTCAGCTTTTAATTTATAAGTTCGTACTACGAACTTCGTAGTCGCATAATACTATTAACAGCATTATTGATAAAGAGAAATTGATTTTTTAGGGTTTCCAAATATTGGAAAAATTGTACTGTTTTGGAGTAATATGATGATAATATGTACATAACGATTTTTTTGTAATTGATTAATTAATCAAAAATTTAATAGTCTTGAATAAAAAGTAACGAGATAAAATTCATTGTGACAGAAAGTTAATTATCAAAATTTGACATCGCCAAGACTAGTTTTATTTAATGATATTACTATAATTACTAATATTCAATAATGGTAATCTTTCTTCGCTCTTATGAGTGGGTCGATCATATAGTTTGACAGTTGGTGACGAAG
This sequence comes from Bolinopsis microptera, assembly GCF_026151205.1. Taxonomy (NCBI): domain Eukaryota; kingdom Metazoa; phylum Ctenophora; class Tentaculata; order Lobata; family Bolinopsidae; genus Bolinopsis; species Bolinopsis microptera. The sequence continues at coordinate 6,289,446 of NC_087083.1, forward strand.
TGAGAGTCTCCAGTCAGTGTTTCAAAACAATTAGTTGTCGACGCGGTTTCAATAACGTTACAATAACTTACATAGTATATAGCTGCAATTTACAATGTTAAAATAAACTATCAATACCAGATCTCACTTCGTCACCATCTGTCAAACTAAATATTCAATAATATTACTATTATTAATATTCACAGTCCTTTCAAATTCAACAGATTTTGAATTCGAGAACTGATTCTCCATTATATTTAAGTCTGTATAATATCATTTTCAGTGATTAACTTTCGAGTACTCTGCATTTATAAAAAGATACAAAAAGGACTGTGAATGGCACTACATTTTTCAAGAATTTCTATTTTCTAGAATTTCAACCCCCTAGATTTTCCTACGCTTTCTGGATTACGACTTTATTTGTTGTTTCACTTAATAGTAATACGAATATGTGGTATAATTTGTAACTGTAGTGTGATTGTTAAGAAGATTATATTCGTACGCATTGTCATATTTTGTCAGATCAAGAGTTTCAATTTTTTCCCGATCCATGACTCGTGCCGAAGGCACAAAAGAGTCAAGGACAAGGGTTAGCGAACGAGGTTTTTTTTTGTATATGGTAGCTTTGCGACCGTACCTGCGAGCGTGCGCGCGACCGTACCTGCCTGCACACACTGTAATCGCCCACGTGACTGCCTGCGCAAAGTTATTTTGCGGAATAATTCGAATTAAATAATTGTTGGCGCGCGGCGCTGAACTGACCAAGTACATGGTTAATTTCACCATGTACATATCCCACTAGGCACTAATTGATAGCATACTATTATTATTTTGAGTTACTTATACTATTTTGCACAGATCCGTGTCGGGTGTCAGGTTGCATAAACAATAAGCATATGGTTTTTAAAAATATACACGATTTTCAAATTAAATATGGAATTATATTAACTTGGTGGCGCTCGGCCTGTCACTTCGCCATATCTGCATACTTATAAACAGTAAAAACTGGGGTCCCCAGGTTGTATAGAATATGATAAATTACGCCATCACAGATCGGGAAATTGAGCGGCCATGCACAAAAAAAAGCGGCCGCATTTCTTGTTAATCAAGAGTTTTCAATAATTAATTAATTTTTATAACACATGTAATTGTAAACAATAAACATTCTGGTTAAATTAATTTTTGACTTCACAGTAATAGAACTAAAATCATCTGTTATAAAACAAGAAATGCGGCCACTTTTCTTTTGTGGATGGGCGCCACTATAGCTTCAGAGGTGGACGAGGTTGTCATGGTAAATGTTGTTCAGATCGCTGAGATGGGCGCCTATGTCAAACTACTTGAATACGATGGACAGAAAGGTATGATCCTCATGTCTGAGTTCTCGAGAAAGTGTATCAGGTCTATAAACAAGTTGGTGAGAGTGGAAAGGAACGAGTGTGTCCTGGTGACCAGAGTGGACCAAGATAAGGGGTATATTGATCTCTCCAAGAGACGAGTCGTACAGGAGGATATTAAGAGGTGCGAAGAAAAGTACTCTAAAGCTAAAACAGTTAACCAGATCTTGAGACATGTTGGGGAGCTGCTAGATTATGAGGATGATAAAATGTTAGAGGAGCTGTACAAGAGGACCGCGTGGTGCTTTGACAAGAAATACCCCACAAGTGGAAGATCACACGAGATGTTCAAAGAAGCCGCTCAAAAACCTGAGGTCCTCGATGAGCTGGATATTGATTTGATTTGAAACTTTTACAAAATAGCAAATATACAAATGTACAGCAAATCGAACAAACATATAAAATGGGCCGAAATGTATAAATGCTATAAAGCGTGGGTCAGTGAAACAAGTACAGAGGACAACTTTTAAAACACGAGTAACAAAATTATGAAATATGAAGTGTGAAACAAATTATGAAATATGAAGTGTGAAACAAATTATGAAATATGAAGTATGAAACAATCAAGAAATAGCTCGTATATAAATTTTAAAATTGTCTCTCAAATACAGATAACGTCCGAAAACTATTAAGATACACAATACTCATTCAAATACTGATCAGTGTCTGAGAGACATGAATTGCTTCATGGTGGTTTCTTAACACGGCTACAGACTTTCCCGTACCGGATATAGTGGTCGAGATGAGTCTGTTCAGCCCTCTTCTTCTTCAGGTAGGTAACCAGATGTTTCCTCGTTGCTCGTTCTTCGCTAGATCTATCTGGAGTCTGGACAGATCCATACATTTTTGTGGGTCTCAACTAGCCTCAGTCTCCCTGTTTTCATCAGAATCTGTTGAGCCGCTGTTGAGCTTGGGACAGTGATCTTTACTGGTCGGATAGTCGTACTACCTGGCCTCTTCCTGCCGACTCTAGTCGCTTCGAAGTGAGGTTTCTCCCCAATCTCCTCCAGAACTGCGGTTACTAGCGCTGGAAGCTGTTCTCCCTCTTCTTCTTTCAACCCAAACACAATCAGGTTCTTGCTCCTGTCCTCCTCTGCAGCCACACTCTTCATCACCTTCTTCAGGATGTTACTGTTGCAGACCGTACCAATTGCACTGTTCTGTTGTACAGCTGCACTGTAGCTCTTAATCCCTGACTCCACCGTTGTTTGCACTGTCTCCTTAACCGACGTCTTAAACAACTGTAGTTCTTTGTCCTTCTGCACAAGCAGCTGGCCCTGCAGCCTGATCAACGTATCCTTGTCTTCTAACGCTTCCGTCTTCAAGAAATATATGATCTCCTCCATTTTAGCCATCTGGCATTCATGCCGTTGAACGAGGTCTATTGCTCCCACAAGCCGAAGTGCCAGATGCTTTTTATAGACAGTTGGAGCCATAAATATTTCTCTGTCCATATCTCCACTATTGTTGCATGGAGATCACTTAGTAACAGAGTGGCTTTCATTGATATAAGACTCACAGAACCCAACGGATCTCATCGTATGATCAGGATCGTTAACGTATACGGACCAACCAAGAAGATTGTCGATGATGACATCAGTAAGGTCACAGGTAACTCCCCATTGTTACAATCATATTTCAATGATCTGAAAACTGCTATCAATATCCTAGCTCGATACGATTTGTTTGTTGCTGGAGATTTTAACGCCCGACTTGGGAGATGCAGTAGGAAAGAGTATGATGCTGGCCTTAATAATCATATTGGTCAGTTCGGTAATGGTCTGAGAAACAGGAACGGTGAGTTTCTACTGGACTTTATTGTTGATAATGGCCTGTTTGCGTGCAATACTGCGTTCCAACACAGAGCGAAGTATATTACCACCTGGAAGGCTAGATGTGTTCTCAAGGGCAGACCCAAGGGTTCAAAAGACACTGTGAACTATTTTAAACAAATTGATTATATTTTATGTCGTACTAACTTTAAAGTCTGTTTAACAGACTCCCGCTCTTTTTGCGGTGATTTTGTGAAATCTGACCATAAACCTGTGGTCGCACGTTTTAAACTTGGTTGTGAATACATTGTACATAAGCGGCCCAGGTCTGACAAAATAAGGTTTGATGTCAATCGCCTTAATGATTCTGATATTAAGTCTAAATTTTTTGATTCTTTTAAAAGTAATATTGATTGTAGAGTTTTAACTAATAATGCTATTTCTGAAAATTCTGATATTTTTGGTATATTGAGTAAATGTGCCGTCCAGGTGGTTGGTAAAGTGCCCCCGGGGAAGCCTCATCAGTACAGCGACGATCCAACTGTCGTTAAACTTTCAGCAGAGAGAAAGTCCCTTCAGCAAGAATGTAGCCTCACAGGGATAAGTGACAGGAGTGACCTCAGAAAAAGAATCAACCATCTCAAACGTACCATCAAAAAGAGGTTGAAATCTATCAACGAGGCCACTGCTAACGCCCTAGTAGATGTCATCAACAACACCGACAGCTGCAGAAGCATGTTTGAAGCGAATAGAACTTTGGCCCAGTGTAGGATGAAGAAAGATGGAGTGACTGTCCACGATGCAGACGGCAACACCTTAGGATCTGACTCATTAAAAGCAGAAGCTATTAAAGAATACTTTAATAATGAGTTCAATGACAAAGATGAACCCCACCTCCCAGCATTCATAGACCCTCCTGGAAGCCTCCTCTGTCTCATAACACCTGAAGAAGTTGGCCGTGCTGTTATGAAGCTGAAATCCGGTAGAGCGTGTGGCCCTGACGGTATACCTAATGAGCTAATGAAAGCTGCTGGATATCCCCTCCACTATGAGTTGGCTAGGATCTACAATCTCTCCTTTGAGACCAACACATACATCCCAGCTATTGGAGAAGGTATCCTGACACCCCTTCAGAAGCCAGGAAAACCCCGAGGTCCGGTAAAGTCTATCCGGCCCCTCACATTGCTAAATGGAACTCGAAAAGTCCTATCCCTCGTAGCCTTGAACAGAATCAATTACCACGTTGATATGTACACTGGACCTTGGCAGGCGGCATACAAGCAGGGTCGCAGTTGTGCTGACCTGGTTTGGTCTCAGAGAATGTTGACATCAGTGGTTACCAGGCGTGAGTTTGAATATAGTAAAATCAACATTGACATGACCGCTGCGTTTAATACCATCCGCAGACAGACCATCATCAACCTCCTCATTGATGCAGGATGCTCTAGAGATGACATTCGCCTGGTTCAGTACCTCCTCTCAAATACAAAGCTCAAGGTGACGGTCAACAGAGCTGAGTCTGGTGAATTCGTGATTAATATTGGAGCTTATCAGGGAGACAGTCTGGCAGGTAAAGTATTTACATTGACCCTTGCCGGTGCCCTGAATCACATCAGAGCCGTGATCAGTGTCACAATTCCTAGACCAAACCCCCCAGTCTCTGATAGAGGCCTCCCGTTAGAGTCCGCCTATGCTGACGATGCTGAGCTTCTGAGTGAAGATGGTCAGAGCCTGGTGAAGATACTAGAGATTGCCAGTGACATACTAAAGGACTGGAGCCTCTTTGTTAACGAATCAAAGACGGTGTTTACAAGAGTGTATTTGGCAGAGAAAGATGCTTTGGATGCCCATGGCAATAAAATCAGAGGAAATGAAGAGTGGCGAGAGTCAGTGCTATTAGGATCAAAGCTCTGTTCAGAAAGAGATATTGCCAACAGACGCAACAAAGCCAATGTTGCCTTCTACACCTACAAGAAAGTCTGGTTGAATAGTTCTGTTCAGATCAGTGAGAGTAGAAAGCTGAAGTTGTACGAAGCTCTTGTCACTTCAGTGTTGTTGTATAACTGTAGCAGCTGGGCTGCTCCTGAAACCGTAATGGCATCTGTCGACGTTCTTCAAAGGAAGCATCTGAGACAGATAATCAACACCTATTGGCCTACGGTTATCAGTAACGAGAACTTATATAAGAGATGTAATGTCAGTCCCCTTACTGAAAGGATCAAGAAAGCACGATGGAAGATGCTTGGGCACGTTCTCAGAAGCGGTGATGACACTCCCGCTTTCTTATCTTTTAGATTTGCATGTTTAGGATGTGTTGACTACAAAGGGAGGAGGGGCAGACCTCGTTCAAATTTATTTGATTTATTATTAAAAGACATTATGACGAAGAATATTATTGTGATTGTAAATAAAAGATTTAGTTTAAGTAATTTCAATGATTTAGTGTACAAAGCTCATGATAGACGCTTATGGAGAAGCTATGGGTGAGTCGAGACTACTCGGCCACTCGATTTTATGATTTATTTCCTATTATCTTGTGTTTGCTGTATATAGTTGATTAATAATATCTCCACAAATATCTCTGTCGTCTATTTTCAGTTCTTTTCCCAGCGTAATGAACCACTTAGTAACACTGTCCTTCAATTTTGTCTGTTCATCATACTCGAATCCTTGAATTTGGTCCAGAGATTGGGTCACCTTACGATCATCCTCCATAGTGTACTTGTATAGGAATGTACAAGTACACACGCAAAGGCTAACTACGCGGTAGCAGCAAACTGAACTTATCGCAATTTACAAAAGATAAGAGAGCTCGATAATTGCAACGTAAGCTACACTGACTACACACCAAAGAGGTTCTTTTGAAAAACATCAAGAGGAGACTCACGTCTCACTCCGCAAGCAGTCAAAGTAAGAGCTGACGTAGAGGTGCTATGTTACGCGTACGAAGGTATTGATGCAGTGAAAGCAGCTCTCAGAGTAGGTTTAGAACTAGCTACAGAAGAAGTCCCCTTGAAAATTAACCTTATTGCTCCACCCATTTACGTCATCTCTGTAACGTTATTCAACGAAGAGAAAGGAGTGGAGGCAGTAAGAGCGTCTATGGCTGCCATCAAGAACTCAATAGAGGCTTCCAAAGGTACAGCTTCAACGTGAAGCTCGATCCTAAGGTAGTAACAGAAAGAGAGGATCAGAAACTGCAGGAGGAAATGGAACAGAGGGAGAGGAACATGATGGAGAAAGATGGAGATGAAGACAGTGAAGATGAGGAAAGTGATGATGACGAGGAGGAGGAGAGTGACGAGAATGAAGTCTAATTTTGTGTTGAAACTTCTCCTCTGTTTCTTTTAATTTTTGAATTGTTTGGGTATCTTATGTTCGACATGTGCCATGTACATGATATTCGTGTATCATTCTGATATTCTGTTTCCCATCTACGACTCAAATTCTCGTCTCATTAAATATCTAGTACGACATATCATCTCGTCACCCAAAATAACAATATTTTCAAAAGTACGTGCTGTAAATATTTGCTCATGTTCACGATCAAAATAGCTAACCCGAACATTTCCATGATATAGCCAGTGCACTCAAGCGGTGCAAAATGACCTGCAGTCTAAGAATCTAGAAGAAATCCCAGAGGATGAAAATGAACTGATAGCCTCGTCCAGTAACTCAGTAGCTGCTACTAAACCCTGGTAACTGGTAACCCCGGTAACTCTGGTAACTGGTAATGAAAACTAACGTGGTAGTAGCAGGCTCTGTGACAGTACTGGTTCTGGTCCCACTTGCTCTGCTCTGGTACCGTGGGAGGAGACAGGGGACAGGAGGGAGGAGGGATCGTATGGATGAGAGGCAACATGTCAAGAAGAACAAAGAGAAGATAGTTAAAACCACTACTATCGACAAGGAGGATGTTAGGTCAGTTTATTAGCGCGTTTATTACTTTACAGTGCATTTATTTCTTGTAAAACAGAATTCAAGGGAATTTATAACAGTAACCCTGGCAATATTATTTATTTATTTATTTAAGGCTAAAATTGTTTTCGCAATTGCTAGGTTTGCACGTTCTTACCCCTGCTACCTCCTGTTCATTGCATTCATTCATTCAATTGGCTTGTTTATCGTGTATTATGTAGTTTTGCTTGTGTATCAATTAACTGATACGTATTCAGGTTTGTGATAGGTAAGAGAGGCTGTGTTATTAAAGACATTGAGAGTCGATGCGGAGTCAAGATCTCCTTCCCAGAAGACAGTAACCCTGGTAACAGTAACCCTGGTAACTGTAACCCTGGTAACAGTAACCCTGGTAACTGTAACCCTGGTAAAACGTCTCAGATAGTTGAAGTTAAGGGAGACTGTAACGATGATATAACAGAGGCAATAGTAAGTTATTACCAATTATAAATACTTTGCCCAACATTACGCTTTATTACACGTCTTATATGTATCGTTGTTGTGTTCAAGACTTTTGATCTTTTCCGACCAGACGATGTTTCTTTCTGGAGTCTGGTGAAGACTTTAGAGAAGGAGAGCAGTAGATGGAACTTAACATGGTTCACTGATGCATCAAGTCTTTATTATGCACTTTCTATTAGAGCTTATAAATATCAATTTGACATAAAGAAATATATTTTATGTGAGGTAGACTTACATAAGTTCTTACATTGTATATAATATTACATAGCTTAAATAGTAATCTGCACAGTAACTTCGATAGCTTAGTTAAATCGTGAGTTAATTATTGTAAAAAGCCACCATTTGCCGAAACACCCGCCAATTCTGTTTCATTGTTATGTGTTCTTTGCTATACAGTTGTTTAGAATCGTGACGTTGCTTTGAAACTAGCTATTTATAAACACTTGCACTCTGTTTATAAACACTTTTTATAAATACTGGCTGTCTATAAAGACAACTGGTATCTAGAAGTCCAGTGAGTGTAATTTTTAGACAATCGACTTTAAAGATTCAATTAACTAAGCCAGCTAATTAATATTACGTATAATATTAACAGATATTATTATATTTCTAAATGTTTTTTTCTTCGTTTTCGATCGATCATATGGATGTTCATAATATTTTTTATTACCTGAATGTTAATTTCAGGATATGGTCCAGGAGGCGTGCCAGCTAAAACCCAAGATACTAACAGAAAACATAGAAATCAGAGCTGAGTACTGCGGTAAGATAATAGGAAAAGGAGGAGAGAATTTGAAGGACATCAGGGAACACAGTGGCACAAGGATACTAATTAGTAAGGGAAAACGAGGAGATACGACTCTGCTCAATTGAAGGTAAATAAAACCATCATAAAAAATGGTAAGTAATAATAACACTCAAAACACATTTAAGTTATCACAAGCTTTCAAACTCTTCTTGAAACATATTTAATCGAATTAAATTTCTCAAAAACTATATATAGTAGTAACAGTGTACCCTGTAAAAGATGTAATGTCCGATATAAAAAACGTCCTGCAAGAAGATAAAATCAAAAAATGTTGGCACTAGAAAATTTATCTAGATCAAATTAGCAATATTTTTCATCAAGTTCAGTCTGGTACTAGTGTCTTAACATTACTACTGTCTGCTTCCCTTATCACATGGGGCCTGGTAAGTCTAGTTAGGGGTATTGTCTTCTCCTTGACGCCTAAAGAAAGCTACAAAATAGTTCCTAAAGTCATATCTTATCCGCTCATTTCTGGAGACTATGATAAGAGGAGACACAACAGCATTAAGAAGAGGAAGCAGAGTTTGGAGAGCTCCGAACATGCTGTAGACCCAGTCTGCAGGTTCAGTGCAGGTTGTCATGAGGACTTGAATCATGATAGAAGAAATGGAGAGTGGAGTGTTACAGAGGAATGTTAAGACTGCTAGCTGGAAAACTGTGGTGTTAATGTGACCCCAGTCTATTATAACAGTCTCCGTGTCTTCTCTAGCTCTGGCACGCTGCCAGCCTGTTATCACCTGTACTACCATACTAACCAAGATAGACAGGACAGGAATCAGGTACTGCACAGTCAGCAGCGTGCACTCTATACCTGCACTAGGCTCCGTTTTAAACCCAGTAGAGGTCCATACAGACCAGGAGATGGTCTGGCCGGGGAACGTGGCTACTGATGCTAGAGAAACTAGCATGAACCAGAAGGAGATGAGGTCGCTGAAGGTCTTTGTGGTGGTTAAGTAAGCTAGGATGTAGATATCGTATGCTGTCAGGGACAGAAGCAGCAGGATGTAGGTTGTGGAAACTATCTGCATGATAGAGACTTGGGGCCGATAGAAGGGGTTGTAGATAGTGATGCTCCTCAAGACTGCAAGGAGAGTGTTGAAGTAGATGGAGCAGGAGTAGGCGAGTATACCCACTACTCTATACCCGATATAACACCACCACATCACACCGTCATACCTCTGTGAGTCACTACTCCAGAGTAAGGACCCTCCTGCAAACACAATGTTCCCAGCAGCTGTCAGGATATCACAGATGGAGATCAGCACAAAGATAAGGAAGGTTAGTCGGGACCTGTTTTTGTAGTAGTGAGCTATCACCAGACTGTTGAACAGTATTATCAGGGCACTTAAAGCTAGGTTCAGGGGAGCAATATTCTTGTAGGCCAGCAAGAAATACTTTCTAGCGTCCGGAATTTCTGTGGGTCCTGGGAATGTCTCTTTAACTGACATGTTAGATATGGTAACCAGGGTTACGGTCACCAAGGTTACAGTTACCAAGGTTACAAAGTAACAATTACCAGGGTTACAGGGTAAGATATTGTCTCTGCGAGGAAGGATCTAGAAAATTAGTGGGTGCAACTGAATGAAATCTCGACAACTAGAATAATGATTTATCTCTAGACCAAGCAGAGGAGTTCTATTAAAATTTTTAACCATTACTCAAAATCAGAATTGCAGACCCTTTTGACCTCTTAATTCCTATGTTGTCATTATTTTGGCAAATTTTCAGAAAGGAGCAGTTCACTCTTCACGCCCGCCTTGCCTTCTAAGCGCCTTAAATGTGCCAAGAAATGTTCTTCCTTAATGCCTATAATAAATTAAGTAGATTTCTGATACTCAAAACAGTTTTTTGTAAGTGGATCCAGATAAGTTATGTAATACAATTTTATCATCTGAAGAGCAATCCATTTAATTAATATTGCAGAACCAGAAATTGAGAAGGAAAGATATAATAGTTTTGTGAATCTCACTAACTGTTTTCAGGTACAAAAGAGGAGATAGAAGTAGCTAAACAGCTGATAGATAGCAACATACTAACTGAGATAGAGATAAGAAGAAAGAGAGAGCATAGACAGGTAATTAAGGTTAATGCTCGGTGCGTGTACTACAGGTCGCTCCTGAATAAAGCATGAAATAACCATAACACCACTATAAGTACACTTAGAGATTAATAGAATAATAATGTAATTGTAATTATTGAATTTCAGGAAGTGAAGAATTACCTGTCCGGCACTGTAAACGCTCTATAGCTATTATAGGTATAGCGAGCCCATGTAGTTATTGTAGCGCTACTATAGCGTCTTAGCGAGCCCCTGTCGATCTATTCCACTTCAAATAACACCCACGCGTTACTTTGATTTCCTAACCCTAGGCCCTATAACCAATAAATAGACTGAGAGTGAGATGGGCCATTTTATTGTTTCTCTTTGTGGATGGCCGCTCAATTTCCCGATCCGTGAATCTGATATGGCGTATTTTATCATATTCCATACAACCGGCCTGAGGGCTGAGGACCCATTCTTTACTGTTTATAATTATAGTACGCATGCGGATATGGCAGAGTATAAACAGGCCGCCCAGTTGATTCCATATTGAATTTTAAAATCGTGTATATTTCTATGTAACCATATATCAATATGTAACCTAATCATGCTAATATGCTAATTATTGTTCGAGCGCGAGCGTGCTAAATCACTCTACAGTCGAACTAATATGATGATTTACAATATATTGGTATGGTATTTTATTGAATAATTACTGTGTCATTACTTTTTGTGGCTAATCTTAAATTCACCACATTTTAAAACACAAGTACTAACTTAACTCGTTGAAAATCAATAAAATGTACGAAGAATTCTTAAGTTATTTATCATACCTCACACTGTCCATAAAATCTGACCTACAAAAAAAATTTCTAGAATGTGCTAGAAAGATCTAGAATCAAAATGACTGAAAGTGAAATAGATCCTCAAGAAACCCTCCAATCAGACCTAAGTGGTAAGATTAATGTCCTCTTTTACTGTTGCAATTTTATCTCCCTGAGGCCAGGGTCACAATCCACAGAATTGAAGATACCCACTATTTTTTTATGTGTTGTTAATGTCCATAAAGTGCTGAATTATCAACCGTTTGTTATATGCCAAACAATTTAACAGGTGATCGGGTCGCAGAACTGAAAACAGACGGTAAAGATATACGTGCAAACTACATCCCAACATTCCAACCACTACCCAAACAGAATCCAGAACAACCATCTGTCTATTACCCGGTTATGGTGGCGGTGCAGCCAATGCCGATATCTAAATTCGTCGATAAAATTGATTGGAAAACTGTTAACAAGGTCAAGAAAACAAAGCCAGAAGTTAAGAAATACTGTGAAGCACTTCAAAATAGCAAAGATGGGTTTGAGGCTGAGGTTAAGGTTTTTAGGGTTCTTGAGAGAATGAAGCAAGGTGAGGAAATCATAGTACTTCAAAGTTTGGAATACCGTCACAGTGATTACCAGATTTTTGTTGGAGACCATTTATACATAACTGGCGATAAGAAGCCATGTGATCGAGACGACAATGTTAAAGAAGGGGAGTGTGACTTCGTCATAATGGGAAAAAACTATTTCGTTATCATTGAAGTTTAAAGAAAAACAAAGCTGATCTGGGGTATGGAAAACTTCAACTTCAAGCGAGTCGAACAGAAAAGCTTATCCTGGGGATTGCTGAAATGTTAGGAAGTGTTATCCCTCCGGTATTCAAGGTTGTTGTTGCATCAAATGAATACAAGGAACCATCTTATAATGACGAGAAATTCCGCCGTTGGTGGAAGAAGAACATCACAGACAAACCTTCTGCAAAAATGCAGTGCCCTGAATTATTTGAGGAGACCAAGAACGTCCTTCTCGCTTTGCGGGCTAACAAGGATAATAAATGGGAGAAAAAGAGATGTTCTTTGGGATGGAATATCCGAGATATTGATGAGCAGTTGAGGAACGCAATTGTCACGTTTGAGAAAAAGGGAGTGAGAAATGTTAAATTAAATCCTGGTGTACTAATAAAACAAATATTTAATAAAACAAATATTTATTTTTACGGCACAATCAAACAATATCAATAATAAATAAATCAGGGGAGGTTTGAAGAGGTTTCAAGTGCCGAAGGCCACTGCTTATCTTTAGGATTTGAGAGTGACCTGTGCTTGAAACCCCCTCAACCATCCACTACGTCAATATACTAATTACAGTATACAAATATAGAAAAATATAATAATCTTAAATTACTTATTGGTTTAGTTTGGTGACAAAGGAGAGCCCAGTTGAGTTTTAGTTTAGCTTTAGGTTTTGAATCACAGTTTAAAAGGTTAGCCATGTTTCATGGCAGAGAGAGATATCATGTGTGCATAGCCGTACCGGATGTAGAGTTTGAGATATAATATAGATTAGTTACCATGTATTAGGGTCATCTCGATTTTGGAGGGATAGCAAGTGCTTTTTAAGGTTAGATTTAATAACACCTGACGAAGCTGATAAGTCTGAATTCTTGGAAGAACCCGGGATTATCAACCCATCTACATTAGCATCACATATTTCGAATACATAGGGGCTGAGGTCATTCCAAATTTTCGTAGAGGTGTACAAAAAGTTCTGTTGGGAGATATCTAACCTCAGTAATGGGACAATCAGACGAAGTTTTTCATTTCTAGGACAGAACTTGAAAAGATCTTTAATCGACTGGGGGACATCAAATTTAAGAATTTTGAATAATTCCATAAATGTATGGTACATGTGCAGATTCTCCAGGTTCATAATTTTCTGCTCGGTGAATAGCGGTTTAGTGTGTTCAAGACAGTAGTTCTTGCTAGCCATATGTTCGTTATAAGTTCTTGAACGTGCACAGGTTAAATAGTATTCTTTATGATCAAAATTGGGAATGTTACCAAATAGCAGTCTTATACATCGTTTTTGAATTGCAAAGATTTTATTCAGCTTATGTTTAGGGATCCCACCCCAGCAACTTATACAATAGCTAAGATGTGACATAAAAAGAGCATTGTATAGTTTCAAATATTCAGATTTGGGAATGAATTTGCAAATTCTCTTAATCGATACAATACTGGAGTTCAGCTTTAAAGATAAATGATTAAGATGTGGTTCCCAGCTTAGCTGTTCGTCTATTATCACCCCAAGAAACTTTGTACATTGAACTTTTTCTAGCTTTTTGCCATCTATTAAAATCGTTAGATTCCTGTTAAAGGGCCGTGTTCTGGCACAGGTCTGTGTTGCTCTTGACAAACCTGGCTGAAAATGCATATAACAACTTTTCCCTGCATTTATATGTAACTTGTTAGACTCCATATAGTTACTGACTTGTTTCATTACATGATTAGCTTTTTCAAAAGCTTCCTGTGCTGAACTACCTATCACAAAAATATTTGTATCATCAGCAAACAGGACGAATTCAGCCAAGCTTGAGGAGCTCACAATATCATTTATATAAATCAGAAATAGTAGAGGTCCTAACACTGACCCCTGGGGTACACCATACTCAACTGAACACTTGTCCGACTTTTCAGTTTGAAAAGAAGTTACTTGGCTACGGTTTGTTAGATAGCTAGCAAGAGTTTTTAGTGCAATACCTCTTACTCCATAGTGTTCAAGTTTATGCAGGAGTTTATCGTGCTCAATTGTGTCAAATGCTTTACTTAGATCAATAAATATTCCAATTACATGATTTTTCTGTTCAATCTCATTAAGTATTTTATTGACAGAATAGTTTACGGCATGAGATGTTGATTGTTGAGTGTTGTTTTCTAAAACCAAATTGTCGATCATAAATCACGTTCATAGCACTGAGGTAATTATATAACCTATTATAGATTATTTTTTCAAGTATTTTTCCAAATATCGGTAATGTAGAAACAGGTCGATAGTTATCAAGGCATCGTGAGTCTCCTTTTTTATAAATTGGTGTAATAGAGCCCGTTTTAAGCTTGTTTGGAAAGACCCCATTGTCCAAGAACCAATTAAAGAATCTAGAGATATGACCAGACAGATAATTTACACTCTTTTTTAAGACTTTAACAGAGATATCACTTGCCTTCCCATTTTCAAGGCTACCAATGATTTTACTTATCTCTTCCTCGTCACAGGGGCTGAGAAAAAAAGAGTTCACTATTCTTTCTCTGCCCTTGAGGTATTGTTTAAACTTCGTCTTAATAAAATTGCCATCAGTTACCGTACGAGATGGTACAGAAGATTGAACTTTTGAATTAAGATTACGAGCAATAGACGAGAAGTAGATGTTAAATCCGTTAGCAATCTCACGGCGTTCAGTTACAATTCGACCATCAATTAAGAATGATGCTTTTATATCTTTTTTAGATTTACCCCTGAGTTCGTTAATCAATTCCCAGGTTTTTTTAATATTTCCTTTAGCAAGTTCAAATTTTTTTCCATAGTGGGCTTTTTTCGCAGATTTTATAGCTTTGTTTAGGATAGAACGATACTCCTTATACTTAAGATATAAAGTTTCCTCACCTAATGGGTTGATTTTGGTACACGAAGCCTTGAAACTAGAAGCTCCTCCTGAAGTAAGAGATTTTGTCGGTATCAAATATTTGACTGCTGAACAAGACAAGACATTAAAATCAAAAGAAAAGTTGTTGTGGATAGATGGACCCTCATGGACCGGCTGGGACCGGTAAAACAGTTATTATGTGCGGGAAGATTCTAGAGATAGCGTTATCTGATAAGAAGAACAAGATCGTGGTTATCACATTTGCTGGTGAAGGTAATAATGCTAACTTGTATGAAACTGCACTGGGTTACGCAGGGGTAAGCTGTGAGACGATCACGGTTGAATATGAAGACCCCCATAACACATAAGTTGAGCTAAATGGGAAGTTAATAAATGTAGTTAGTAGAAGTGAGAAACCAAGTTGTTATCATCAAGATGGAACGACTGATAGGTTTACCTCAAAATATAGCGAATCTGATAGCATCTCAAACGGACAGTAGTGCATTTATAGACGATATGCAGGTTTTCTGGAACTATTCTCCTCCCACTAACGTTGTGATGCAAGAGTTAATTGTTACTCTAAAATAAAGTTATCCGATGAACACCACGTGTGGGTAGCCTGTGACATGATACAGGGTCACTGGTATAAGTTTTATCGCAGCTTTGATCGCGAATATTTAGACACTGAACTGGTATTGTTGTCAGATGAGCAGCGAGTTTCTTTGTCTAAAAACTTGAGGAACACCTTCGACATATCATCTGTTTTAGATGTGGTAAGGGATTTGTATACTGCAAAAAGCACTGCAAAAGTTTTTCCCAAAACAGGAGTGTGGACATTTCATACATGGACCATTAACTACGATACATTTTATGGAGAGACTAGGTTACGATTACTGTACTATATTGTTTAAAGACGTTTTGATAAATGAATTTAAGATGTTATTGAAGACAAATGATTTAGATTATACTGATATAGGAATACTACACTCCGACGCTAATGTTATTGTAAAGACTGCTGTAGACACACTGAGAACTGAAGGTTACGACACTGATAAAATAATAACGTGCAAGTGTCAAGATAGCCATTCAAGTGAGTGGCCTGCTGTTATTGCAGTGTTTTTATGGGAGGGACATGAGCTTCATGATCTGAGTCTTCTTTATACCGCAATATCACGAGCACGGGTTAAGTGCTCTATTCTGATAATACACCGCCCGTTATTATCGTATGAAGATAGTTCAGATGATGCAGGTAAACACATTAACCGTAACTGATTAGAGAAATTAGAGCCTATAGCTCGCGTGATAAAACATTATTAAGTTTAGTTTTGTAGTAGATATGTTTAAAGTTACTTACTAATGTTACTGGGTTTTACGTATTATATTGACTGATATTGTATTGTTTAAATGGACTGCACATAATAACTTTCTCATATAAATCCATAGTTGAGGTTCATACAATGTTCATGAGTCTAGTAGAAGCGAATTACATACTGTTTCTACAAGACAGGGCTTGTAAAGCAAATGTAGGAATAAGAAATATTTGTAAGCAGTTTGTTTAACATGCCTATTCTTGCTCTTCGTTGAGAAATCAGACGCAAGCTAATATGCCGTGCAGTCAGGTTTCGAACTGACTGAACCAAATTAAAATATGTCCATCATTTACTCAATAAATATTTTTAAGTGCTGTTAATGCTAGTAGTATTGTCTTGAATAAACATATATTGATCATGTATTATTATAGATCATGCGATTTACAACTATTCTGAAATAACATGCATCTTTAGTCCAATTTTGTAATACTTCATAAAATGTTTAGAGATAATTGTCTCTAATTCTACATCTAATAGTTCTTCTATCTGTATGTTTTCAACCCCACTCTCCTCCTACCTCACTCTCCTCCTACCTCACTCTCCTCTTACCTCACTCTCCCCCTACCTCACTCTCCTTCTACCTCACTCTCCTCCTACCTCACTCTCCTCCTACCTCACTCTCCTCCCACCTCACTCTCCTTCTACCTCACTCTCCTCCTACCTCACTCTGCTCTTACCTCACTCTCCTCCTACCTCACTCTCCTCCTACCTCACTCTTCTCCTATCTCTCTCTCCTCCTACCTCACTCTCCTCCTACCTCACTCTCCTTCTACCTCACTCTCCTCCTACTTCACTCTCCTCCTACCTCACTCTCCTCTTACCTCACTCTCCTTCTACCTCACTCTCCTCCTACCTCACTCTCCTCCTACCTCACTCTCCTCTTACCTCACTCTCCTTCTACCTCACTCTCCTCCTACCTCACGCTCTTCCTATCTCACTCTCCTCCTACCTCAGGAGGTGCACTGCATACCTCTGTGGTATACTTTCTATCCTTGAAAGGAACCCACTCGTCTCTCTTCAGGAAGTAAGCAAGCACAATGACCAGGGATGAAACAGCTGCAATCCCAGCTACCACGAAGAAAAAGAACGACCACTTTTGTTTGTAGACCTCCGTATAGTTTGGTGTATCAGGGGGAGTGTTGGTAATAGCCGCCATCAACAAGGGTCCTACAAACCCCGCCATCTGACCAAAACTATTGAATATCGAGCATTTTAGAGCAGAGTTATCAGGATCTAGTTCGTAATTTAGGGTTACCAAGCCGCCGGAAAAATACGTCGAGGATGCAATCGCACAAAATGACAAAATAATCACACCACCCGTGGTCGTGTTACTGTATGACATTCCGATGGCAAATATAATCTGACATACCATGGGGAGAACGGTTAGAATCATTCTACACTCAACCCAGGACATGATCTTATCTAGTTTCTGATACAACACTGAGAATACAATAGTGCAAACAGCGATCAAAATGCATAGAGCTGTGTTCAATGATGCGATGAGAAGAGGTGATGCTCCCAGGACTTTATTCAGGTAGAATGGTATAACATTGAGGGTATTGTACCAGATTAAAGCGTACCCAAAGTTGTGGATACAGAAGGCTAGTAGGTAGAGACGGCATATCCCTGATTTTAGTGTGTCAGGTGCTTGGTCTGATGCAGTTTGTTCAGCTTTGGAGTCGTTTGATTTTATGATTATTTCCTTTTCATCGTCTGTCAAGTACCTGGTGAGTATTTGGTGAGTTTTAACTGCAGTAAAATATATTTTCATCCTGAAAATGAACTTAACTGTAATAAGGACTTGACACTTTATCTTAAAATTAACCTGCATCAGTTTTCAGTATTTGTTTACAAATACGGTTTAAGTTTAGCACTAACCAAGACTTTTCAAGAGATTCTTGCACGAAAAGAAGGTGAGACACGAGCCCTAACATGTATATAGCGCTCATAAAGTAGAAATAATATCGCCAGTTGAAACTTTCGATTATCAGAGCAGCTAATAACCCTCCTGTGCCGCTGCCAACATTTGCTATAACTCCTGAAACCAGTTAATTAGGTTAATTAGGTTAATTATGTTAATTAGGTTAATTAGATTAATTAGGTTAATTAGGATAATTAGGTTAATTAGGTTAATTAGGTTAATTAGGCTAATTAGGTTAATTAGGTTAATTAGGTTAATTAGGTTAATTAGGTTAAGGTACAGTTGCAAATAACTCATGTGAAAACGATCATAGAGTGATTGTAACTAATTATCATCAGCATCACAAGTTCTATACGTGAATGTTTTCTAATTCTACGTTAATAGTCAGGACTCAGGAGGATATTGATGAAAATCAATGGCTTAGTTTATATGCTTAATCATATCCTTATTTGCAATAATTAATAATCATGCAAATAATTGATTTATCATGGTTCCTACCGGTCGCAGGAATTATTGTTTTGTTTTCATCGCCAACACTGAATTTTGCAAGGTAGTTGAAGTTGAATGCAACCATTACCCCTGCTAAAAACCCTCTTATCACCTGCGATAGTAAATGGCTAATTTCTCAACTTATGTAGTTTAAAATGATATTCCAAGTTCATGAATCAAGCTCGGGGTCAATGGTCAACGAGTAGGGAAGGAACCTACAAAGTTAAATTAACTTGAAACGTAATTGAGTATCATATTAGTAAACACCAGCAAGAATACCTACCTGAGATATTATGAGTAACTCAACCGAAACATCTGCAATGGCAGGAAAGCACGCCACAATAATCCCGGAAGCCAAAAGCCAAAATCTGTAAGTTCTAAAAAAACCTGCAAAGAAATTTTATGGGTAAAACTCTTGATTTATTTTTGAAGGGAATCTTATATTTATAACAAAGGATGTTGAAGTGATTATTTCATGTTTTACATCTTATCTAATGATGTACAGTAGTTTTACGAAGAATTCAAGCCTCATATTTAGTGTTTCCCTTCGTGTACCCAAATGCGACATATTTTTAACAAATAATGTGTCTACCAATACCTGTAAAACGTTTTGCAATGTAAGCTGTGACGGCTTGAACAGCGTACCCATAGAAGTAGGCGCCAATAACGAAGGCTTGCGTACTCTCCGACCAGCAGAACGTTCCCTCATCGTCAGGATCATTACAGCTCTTCTTTACTAGACCCTTCATCATTGCGATCGGAATACCAAACCTGTTGGACAGTTTATTCATGTATTTACACAGTCCCTACTCGAGACAAGATATTTAAGCTGTGTTATAATCGATATAGATAATATATCAAGATGTGGATACTGGCGGGGAGGCGATATAAATAATACGAATGCTAATTTCTTATCGGATTTTATTTGAACGGACATTACGTTGGTATTTAAAATGTACTGTATAGTGTATTACCTTGCAATCATTTCGAAATAAAGCACCAGAAGAATGCTACAATATGCTAAGTACCGTCTTCTTACTCTGCACCATTTCTGTATCTCGGCAAACATGGTCTTAAACGTTAGTCTAAGTCTAGTTGATTTGTGGTGCAGTGGTAAACTGGGAGGTAAGAAGGAAAGATTACAAATGAACAAAACACCTCTAACAGAACCACGGACTAACTGATTTGAGATGAACCAACCATAATACCATAATGTTATTATTTAAGTCAGGTACCCCGAAAAAGTACCCATTTTCACCTATCTGAACTCGCTAATTCATCAATTATAGAATTATGTTAATATTATACCACCAAAAATATTATTATGTTGGCTCTTTTTGGTTTGCTAGATTGCACAATGTTATCAAATTGCAATTAAAAACGTGTTCGATTACAGATTACAATAAAAGGGGAGAGATAACAGATAAACCGGTTTAACACGTAGAACATGAACTGAACTGTCTGAATGGCCCCTTTATTTCCTGTCTCGGACTTTCGATTCATAGTTATACTATACATAAGTCATCGATGATGTGTACATATGGTAGTGATCGATGCTGTGTCTAATTTTGAAATGTTTGCATATAGTTTGTGAAACTGAAAGTTTGCATTTTCGCTGAAGTTCTTCAAATTAAAATTTCTTCCTTTGTTCTTAATTAATACAATGCAGAGCATTCATTTTTGTGTATATATATATTTAGCGATCACGATTAAACTTATAAGAACAAACTTGGATACGTTTCGGAATAACTTCATATGTTCAGATGACTTAATATTCTCAAAATTGTATGGGGTGAAATTGTGTCTGCAGCTTTCTGTAATCTGTATGCCCTCAATTACCATTTCAATTGTGTAATAAGTTTTGAATCTCTACAAAAGCATCGCATACTTTTCCTGTAAAATTTCCATGACCGAAAATTTACAATTTTTACTGAATTTCACACCCGCTACCAATTAGTAAGTCAACTATATAGATGGCATATGACACGATTGAGGTGCTGGAAGTTTGATATCGGTCGGAAAAAGCCCACAGCAGAAATCTTAAGAAAACAAAAAGTTGTATTTTCAAATAAAAAGTCTGTCCCATTTTCAAATAAAAAGTTTGTCCCATTTTCAAATATGAAATTTTCTGAACACAAATTTGACAGATTAGATGACATTTTTGCCCACAAACCAATTAGTCAGTTAATTGATGATGGTATGAAACCAAATTGGGGTACTGGAAGTCAAAATCCCGAATAAAATTGTAAAATCATATATTCCAAATCTCTGTCCCATTTTCAGTTTTTGAAGATGAAATTTCCAGGACCGAAATTTTACAGTTTTTACTGACTCTCTCACCTGCAACCAATTAGTAAGTCAACTATAGATGGCATATGACACGATTGAGGTGCTGGAAGATTGATATCGGTCGGAGGAAGCCCACAGCAGAAAGCTTAAGAAAACGAAAAGCTGTATTTTCAAAAGTCTGTCCCATTTTCAAATATGAAATTTTCTGAACACAAATTTGACAGATTAGATGACATTTTTGCCCACAAACCAATTAGTCAGTTAATTGATGATGAAATGAAACCAAATTGGGGTACTGGAAGTCAAAATCCCGAATAAAATTGTAAAATCATATATTCCAAATCTCTGTCCCATTTTCAGTTTTTGAAGATGAAATTTCCAGGACCGAAATTTTACAGTTTTTACTGCATTTCTCACCTGCAACCAATTAGTAAGTAAACTATAGATGGCATATGACACGATTGAAGTGCTGGAAGATTGATATCGGTCGGAGGAAGCCCACAGCAGAAAGCTTAAGAAAACGAAAAGCTGTATTTTCAAAAGTCTGTCCCATTTTCAAATATGAAATTGTCTGAACACAAATTTGACAGATTAGATGACATTTTTGCCCACAAACCAATTAGTCGGTTAATTGATGATGGTATGAAACCAAATTTGGGTACTGGAAGTCAAAATCCCGAATAAAATTGTAAAATCATATATTCCAAATCTCTGTCCCATTTTCAGTTTTTGAAGATGAAATTTCCAGGACCGAAATTTTACAGTTCTTACTGAATTTCTCACCTGCAACCAATTAGTAAGTAAACTATAGATGACATATGACACGATTGAGGTGCTGGAAGATTGATATCGGTCGGAGGAAGCCCACAGCAGGAAGCTTAAGAAAACGAAAAGCTGTATTTTCAAAAGTCTGTCCCATTTTCAAATATGAAATTGTCTGAACACAAATTTGACAGATTAGATGACATTTTTGCCCACAAACCAATTAGTCAGTTAATTGATGATGGTATGAAACCAAATTGGGGTACTGGAAGTCAAAATCCCGAATAAAATTGTAAAATCATATATTCCAAATCTCTGTCCCATTTTCAGTTTTTGAAGATGAAATTTCCAGGACCGACATTTTACAGTTTTTACTGAATTTCTCACCTGCAACCAATTAGTAAGTCAACTATAGATGGCATATGACACGATTGAGGTGCTGGAAGATTGATATCGGTCGGAGGAAGCCCACAGCAGAAAGCTTAAGAAAACGAAAAGCTGTATTTTCAAAAGTCTGTCCCATTTTCAAATATGAAATTTTCTGAACACAAATTTGACAGATTAGATGACATTTTTGCCCACAAACCAATTAGTCAGTTAATTGATGATGGTATGAAACCAAATTGGGGTACTGGAAGTCAAAATCCCGAATAAAATTGTAAAATCATATATTCCAAATCTCTGTCCCATTTTCAGTTTTTGAAGATGAAATTTCCAGGACCGAAATTTTACAGTTTTTACTGAATTTCTCACCTGCAACCAATTAGTAAGTAAACTATAGATGGCATATGACACGATTGAGGTGCTGGAAGATTGATATCGGTCGGAGGAAGCCCACAGCAGAAAGCTTAAGAAAACGAAAAGCTGTATTTTCAAAAGTCTGTCCCATTTTCAAATATGAAATTGTCTGAACACAAATTTGACAGATTAGATGACATTTTTGCCCACAAACCAATTAGTCAGTTAATTGATGATGGAATGAAACCAAATTGGGGTACTGGAAGTCAAAATCCCGAATAAAATTGTAAAATCATATATTCCAAATCTCTGTCCCACTTTCAGTTTTTGAAGATGAAATTTCCAGGACCGAAATTTTACAGTTTTTACTGAATTTCTCACCTGCAACCAATTAGTAAGTAAATTATAGATGGCATATGACACGATTGAAGTGCTGGAAGATTGATATCGGTCGGAGGAAGCCCACAGCAGAAAGCTTAAGAAAACGAAAAGCTGTATTTTCAAAAGTCTGTCCCATTTTCAAATATGAAATTGTCTGAACACAAATTTGACAGATTAGATGACATTTTTGCCCACAAACCAATTAGTCGGTTAATTGATGATGGTATGAAACCAAATTTGGGTACTGGAAGTCAAAATCCCGAATAAAATTGTAAAATCATATATTCCAAATCTCTGTCCCATTTTCAGTTTTTGAAGATGAAATTTCCAGGACCGAAATTTTAAAGTTCTTACTGAATTTCTCACCTGCAACCAATTAGTAAGTAAACTATAGATGACATATGACACGATTGAGGTACTGGAAGATTGATATCGGTCGGAGGAAGCCCACAGCAGAAAGTTTAAGAAAACGAAAAGCTGTATTTTCAAAAGTCTGTCCCATTTTCAAATATGAAATTTTCTGAACACAAATTTGACAGATTAGATGACATTTTTGCCCACAAACCAATTAGTCAGTTAATTGATGATGGTATGAAACCAAATTCGGGTACTGGAAGTCAAAATCCCGAATAAAATTGTAAAATCATATATTCCAAATCTCTGTCCCATTTTCAGTTTTTGAAGATGAAATTTCCAGGACCGAAATTTTACAGTTTTTACTGAATTTCTCAACCGCAACCAATTAGTAAGTCAACTATAGATGGCATATGACACGATTGAGGTGCTGGAAGATTGATATCGGTCGGAGGAAGCCCACAGCAGAAAGCTTAAGAAAACGAAATGCTGTATTTTCAAAAGTCTGTCCCATTTTCAACAGAGGCACATATTAGGTGCGGTAAAAAAATCGAAATTATGCGGTACCGCACCCGACTATAAAGGTAAAATGTGCGGTAAGTTGCGGTAAATTTTTACCAATTATGCGGCAAATGTGCGGCGATTTTTTCGAAATTTGTGCGGGAATTGTGCGGTTTTCTTTTGCATTTTCTTAAGAACTTTGGAAATTCTAAACGTATAACCGCCGCTCTTATCAAAAATAGGTCTGTTTAAGTGTTACTGAGGGTGTAGTTCTTTACTAAGACCATGATTGAACCTATATTGAGATTCAGTTATCTGAGAACAGTGACTTAGAGTAATCAGATGATGTGGTGAAGTTACGAATGATAACTGATAAACTATAATCAAAGTATGGTAACGACGAGGGTTTCATAACGGCCTGGGTCACGGTCCCGAAAGGGCCTGGGTCACGGTCCCGAAATGGCCTGGGTAACGGTCCCGAAAGGGCCTGGGTCACGGTCCCAAAAGGGCCTGGGTAACGGTCCCGAAAGGGCCTGGGTCACGGTCCCGAAAGGGCCTGGGTCACGGTCCCAAAAGGGCCTGTGTCACGTGGTAACTGGGTCACGTGGCCAGGCATGAGTTCCAAAAGGGCCTGGGTCACGGTCCCGAAAGGGCCTGGGTCAGGGTCCCGAAAGGGCCTGTGTCACGTGGTAACTGGGTCACGTGGCCTAGGTATGAGTTCCAAAAGGGCCTGGGTCACGGTCCCGAAAGGGCCTGAATCACGGTCCTAAAAGGGCCTGGGTCAGGGTCCCGAAAGGGCCTGAGTCACGGTCCTAAAAGGGCCTGGGTCAGGGTCCCGAAAGGGCCTGAGTCACGGTCCTAAAAGGGCCCGACTATAACATATTTTGGTTTTTACACTCGAAAATCTTAACGCGAAAATTTCAAAATTATGCGAAATTACGCGGAAAATGCTAGATTATGCGGAAATATGCAGAAAATTACAAAATGTGCGGACATGTGCGGAAAACAATAAATTATGCGGACATGTGCGGAAAACGGTAAATTGTGCGATCCCGCACCCATCGCACCTAATATGTGCCTCTGATTTTCAAAAATGAAATTTTCTGAACACAAATTTGACAGATTAGATGACATTTTTGCCCACAAACCAATTAGTCAGTTAATTGATGATGGTATGAAACCAAATTGGGGTACTGGAAGTCAAAATCCCGAATAAAATTGTAAAATCATATATTCCAAATCTCTGTCCCACTTTCAGTTTTTGAAGATGAAATTTCCAGGACCGACATTTTACAGTTTTTACTGAATTTCTCACCTGCAACCAATTAGTAAGTAAACTATAGATGGCATATGACACGATTGAGGTGCTGGAAGATTGATATCGGTCGGAGGAAGCCCACAGCAGAAAGCTTAAGAAAACGAAAAGCTGTATTTTCAAAAGTCTGTCCCATTTTCAAATATGAAATTGTCTGAACAC
This sequence comes from Bolinopsis microptera, assembly GCF_026151205.1. NCBI lineage: Eukaryota > Metazoa > Ctenophora > Tentaculata > Lobata > Bolinopsidae > Bolinopsis > Bolinopsis microptera. Next base: position 6,314,608 of record NC_087083.1, read on the forward strand.
AAATTTGACAGATTAGATGACATTTTTGCCCACAAACCAATTAGTCAGTTAATTGATGATGGTATGAAACCCAATTTGGGTACTGGAAGTCAAAATCCCGAATAAAATTGTAAAATCATATATTCCAAATCTCTGTCCCATTTTCAGTTTTTGAAGATGAAATTTCCAGGACCGAAATTTTACAGTTCTTACTGAATTTCTCACCTGCAACCAATAAGAAAGTAAACTATAGATGACATATGACACGATTGAGGTGCTGGAAGATTGATATCGGTCGGAGGAAGCCCACAGCAGAAAGCTTAAGAAAACGAAAAGCTGTATTTTCAAAAGTCTGTCCCATTTTCAAATATGAAATTTTCTGAACATAAATTTGACAGATTAGATGACATTTTTGCCCACAAACCAATTAGTCAGTTAATTGATGATGGTATGAAACCAAATTGGGGTACAGGAAGTCAAAATCCCGAATAAAATTGTAAAATCATATATTCCAAATCTCTGTCCCATTTTCAGTTTTTGAAAATGAAATTTCCAGGACCGAAATTTTACAGTTTTTACTGAATTTCTCAACCGCAACCAATTAGTAAGTCAACTATAGATGGCATATGACACGATTGAGGTGCTGGAAGATTGATATCGGTCGGAGGAAGCCCACAGCAGAAAGCTTAAGAAAACGAAAAGCTGTATTTTCAAAAGTCTGTCCCATTTTCAAATATGAAATTTTCTGAACACAAATTTGACAGATTAGATGACATTTTTGCCCACAAACCAATTAGTCAGTTAATTGATGATGGTATGAAACCAAATTTTGGTACTGGAAGTCAAAATCCCGAATAAAATTGTAAAATCATATATTCCAAATCTCTGTCCCATTTTCAGTTTTTGAAGATGAAATTTCCAGGACCGAAATTTTACAGTTCTTACTGAATTTCTCACCTGCAACCAATTAGTAAGTAAACTATAGATGACATATGACACGATTGAGGTGCTGGAAGATTGATATCGGTCGGAGGAAGCCCACAGCAGAAAGCTTAAGAAAACGAAAAGCTGTATTTTCAAAAGTCTGTCCCATTTTCAAATATGAAATTTTCTGAACATAAATTTGACAGATTAGATGACATTTTTGCCCACAAACCAATTAGTCAGTTAATTGATGATGGTATGAAACCAAATTGGGGTACAGGAAGTCAAAATCCCGAATAAAATTGTAAAATCATATATTCCAAATCTCTGTCCCATTTTCAGTTTTTGAAGATGAAATTTCCAGGACCGAAATTTTACAGTTTTTACTGAATTTCTCAACCGCAACCAATTAGTAAGTCAACTATAGATGGCATATGACACGATTGAGGTGCTGGAAGATTGATATCGGTCGGAGGAAGCCCACAGCAGAAAGCTTAAGAAAACGAAAAGCTGTATTTTCAAAAGTCTGTCCCATTTTCAAATATGAAATTTTCTGAACACAAATTTGACAGATTAGATGACATTTTTGCCCACAAACCAATTAGTCAGTTAATTGATGATGGTATGAAACCAAATTGGGGTACTGGAAGTCAAAATCCCGAATAAAATTGTAAAATCATATATTCCAAATCTCTGTCCCATTTTCAGTTTTTGAAGATGAAATTTCCAGGACCGAAATTTTACAGTTCTTACTGAATTTCTCACCTGCAACCAATTAGTAAGTAAACTATAGATGACATATGACACGATTGAGGTGCTGGAAGATTGATATCGGTCGGAGGAAGCCCACAGCAGAAAGCTTAAGAAAACGAAAAGCTGTATTTTCAAAAGTCTGTCCCATTTTCAAATATGAAATTTTCTGAACACAAATTTGACAGATTAGATGACATTTTTGCCCACAAACCAATTAGTCAGTTAATTGATGATGGTATGAAACCCAATTTGGGTACTGGAAGTCAAAATCCCGAATAAAATTGTAAAATCATATATTCCAAATCTCTGTCCCATTTTCAGTTTTTGAAGATGAAATTTCCAGGACCGAAATTTTACAGTTCTTACTGAATTTCTCACCTGCAACCAATAAGAAAGTAAACTATAGATGACATATGACACGATTGAGGTGCTGGAAGATTGATATCGGTCGGAGGAAGCCCACAGCAGAAAGCTTAAGAAAACGAAAAGCTGTATTTTCAAAAGTCTGTCCCATTTTCAAATATGAAATTTTCTGAACATAAATTTGACAGATTAGATGACATTTTTGCCCACAAACCAATTAGTCAGTTAATTGATGATGGTATGAAACCAAATTGGGGTACAGGAAGTCAAAATCCCGAATAAAATTGTAAAATCATATATTCCAAATCTCTGTCCCATTTTCAGTTTTTGAAGATGAAATTTCCAGGACCGAAATTTTACAGTTTTTACTGAATTTCTCAACCGCAACCAATTAGTAAGTCAACTATAGATGGCATATGACACGATTGAGGTGCTGGAAGGTTGATATCGGTCGGAGGAAGCCCACAGCAGAAAGCTTAAGAAAACGAAAAGCTGTATTTTCAAAAGTCTGTCCCATTTTCAAATATGAAATTTTCTGAACACAAATTTGACAGATTAGATGACATTTTTGCCCACAAACCAATTAGTCAGTTAATTGATGATGGTATGAAACCAAATTTTGGTACTGGAAGTCAAAATCCCGAATAAAATTGTAAAATCATATATTCCAAATCTCTGTCCCATTTTCAGTTTTTGAAGATGAAATTTCCAGGACCGAAATTTTACAGTTCTTACTGAATTTCTCACCTGCAACCAATTAGTAAGTAAACTATAGATGACATATGACACGATTGAGGTGCTGGAAGATTGATATCGGTCGGAGGAAGCCCACAGCAGAAAGCTTAAGAAAACGAAAAGCTGTATTTTCAAAAGTCTGTCCCATTTTCAAATATGAAATTTTCTGAACACAAATTTGACAGATTAGATGACATTTTTGCCCACAAACCAATTAGTCAGTTAATTGGTGATGGTATGAAACCAAATTGGGGTACTGGAAGTCAAAATCCCGAATAAAATTGTAAAATCATATATTCCAAATCTCTGTCCCATTTTCAGTTTTTGAAGATGAAATTTCCAGGACCGAAATTTTACAGTTTTTACTGAATTTCTCACCTGCAACCAATTAGTAAGTCAACTATAGATGGCATATGACACGATTGAGGTGCTGGAAGATTGATATCGGTCGGAGGAAGCCCACAGCAGAAAGCTTAAGAAAACGAAATGCTGTATTTTCAAAAGTCTGTCCCATTTTCAAATATGAAATTTTCTGAACACAAATTTGACAGATTAGATGACATTTTTGCCCACAAACCAATTAGTCAGTTAATTGATGATGGTATGAAACCAAATTGGGGTACTGGAAGTCAAAATCCCGAATAAAATTGTAAAATCATATATTCCAAATCTCTGTCCCATTTTCAGTTTTTGAAGATGAAATTTCCAGGACCGAAATTTTACAGTTTTTACTGAATTTCTCAACCGCAACCAATTAGTAAGTCAACTATAGATGGCATATGACACGATTGAGGTGCTGGAAGATTGATATCGGTCGGAGGAAGCCCACAGCAGAAAGCTTAAGAAAACGAAAAGCTGTATTTTCAAAAGTCTGTCCCATTTTCAAATATGAAATTTTCTGAACACAAATTTGACAGATTAGATGACATTTTTGCCCACAAACCAATTAGTCAGTTAATTGATGATGGTATGAAACCAAATTGGGGTACTGGAAGTCAAAATCCCGAATAAAATTGTAAAATCATATATTCCAAATCTCTGTCCCATTTTCAGTTTTTGAAGATGAAATTTCCAGGACCGAAATTTTACAGTTCTTACTGAATTTCTCACCTGCAACCAATTAGTAAGTAAACTATAGATGACATATGACACGATTGAGGTGCTGGAAGATTGATATCGGTCGGAGGAAGCCCACAGCAGAAAGCTTAAGAAAACGAAAAGCTGTATTTTCAAAAGTCTGTCCCATTTTCAAATATGAAATTTTCTGAACACAAATTTGACAGATTAGATGACATTTTTGCCCACAAACCAATTAGTCAGTTAATTGATGATGGTATGAAACCCAATTTGGGTACTGGAAGTCAAAATCCCGAATAAAATTGTAAAATCATATATTCCAAATCTCTGTCCCATTTTCAGTTTTTGAAGATGAAATTTCCAGGACCGAAATTTTACAGTTCTTACTGAATTTCTCACCTGCAACCAATAAGAAAGTAAACTATAGATGACATATGACACGATTGAGGTGCTGGAAGATTGATATCGGTCGGAGGAAGCCCACAGCAGAAAGCTTAAGAAAACGAAAAGCTGTATTTTCAAAAGTCTGTCCCATTTTCAAATATGAAATTTTCTGAACATAAATTTGACAGATTAGATGACATTTTTGCCCACAAACCAATTAGTCAGTTAATTGATGATGGTATGAAACCAAATTGGGGTACAGGAAGTCAAAATCCCGAATAAAATTGTAAAATCATATATTCCAAATCTCTGTCCCATTTTCAGTTTTTGAAGATGAAATTTCCAGGACCGAAATTTTACAGTTTTTACTGAATTTCTCAACCGCAACCAATTAGTAAGTCAACTATAGATGGCATATGACACGATTGAGGTGCTGGAAGGTTGATATCGGTCGGAGGAAGCCCACAGCAGAAAGCTTAAGAAAACGAAAAGCTGTATTTTCAAAAGTCTGTCCCATTTTCAAATATGAAATTTTCTGAACACAAATTTGACAGATTAGATGACATTTTTGCCCACAAACCAATTAGTCAGTTAATTGATGATGGTATGAAACCAAATTTGGGTACTGGAAGTCAAAATTCCGAATAAAATTGTAAAATCATATATTCCAAATCTCTGTCCCATTTTCAGTTTTTGAAGATGAAATTTCCAGGACCGAAATTTTACAGTTCTTACTGAATTTCTCACCTGCAACCAATTAGTAAGTAAACTATAGATGGCATATGACACGATTGAGGTGCTGGAAGTTTGATATCGGTCGGAGGAAGCCCACAGCAGAAAGCTTAAGAAAACGAAAAGCTGTATTTTCAAAAGTCTGTCCCATTTTCAAATATGAAATTTTCTGAACACAAATTTGACAGATTAGATGACATTTTTGCCCACAAACCAATTAGTCAGTTAATTGATGATGGTATGAAACCAAATTGGGGTACTGGAAGTCAAAATCCCGAATAAAATTGTAAAATCATATATTCCAAATCTCTGTCCCATTTTCAGTTTTTGAAGATGAAATTTCCAGGACCGAAATTTTACAGTTTTTACTGAATTTCTCAACTGCAACCAATTAGTAAGTCAACTATAGATGGCATATGACACGATTGAGGTGCTGGAAGATTGATATCGGTCGGAGGAAGCCCACAGCAGAAAGCTTAAGAAAACGAAATGCTGTATTTTCAAAAGTCTGTCCCATTTTCAAATATGAAATTTTCTGAACACAAATTTGACAGATTAGATGACATTTTTGCCCACAAACCAATTAGTCAGTTAATTGATGATGGTATGAAACCAAATTGGGGTACTGGAAGTCAAAATCCCGAATAAAATTGTAAAATCATATATTCCAAATCTCAGTCCCATTTTCAGTTTTTGAAGATGAAATTTCCAGGACCGACATTTTACAGTTTTTACTGAATTTCTCAACCGCAACCAATTAGTAAGTCAACTATAGATGGCATATGACACGATTGAGGTGCTGGAAGATTGATATCGGTCGGAGGAAGCCCACAGCAGAAAGCTTAAGAAAACGAAATGCTGTATTTTCAAAAGTCTGTCCCATTTTCAAATATGAAATTTTCTGAACACAAATTTGACAGATTAGATGACATTTTTGCCCACAAACCAATTAGTCAGTTAATTGATGATGGTATGAAACCAAATTGGGGTACTGGAAGTCAAAATCCTAAATAAAATTGTAAAATCATATATTCCAAATCTCAGTCCCATTTTCAGTTTTTGAAGATGAAATTTCCAGGACCGAAATTTTACAGTTCTTACTGAATTTCTCACCTGCAACCAATTAGTAAGTAAACTATAGATGACATATGACACGATTGAGGTGCTGGAAGATTGATATCGGTCGGAGGAAGCCCACAGCAGAAAGCTTAAGAAAACGAAAAGCTGTATTTTCAAAAGTCTGTCCCATTTTCAAATATGAAATTTTCTGAACACAAATTTGACAGATTAGATGACATTTTTGCCCACAAACCAATTAGTCAGTTAATTGATGATGGTATGAAACCAAATTGGGGTACTGGAAGTCAAAATCCCGAATAAAATTGTAAAATCATATATTCCAAATCTCTGTCCCATTTTCAGTTTTTGAAGATGAAATTTCCAGGACCGAAATTTTACAGTTTTTACTGAATTTCTCAACTGCAACCAATTAGTAAGTCAACTATAGATGGCATATGACACGATTGAGGTGCTGGAAGATTGATATCGGTCGGAGGAAGCCCACAGCAGAAAGCTTAAGAAAACGAAATGCTGTATTTTCAAAAGTCTGTCCCATTTTCAAATATGAAATTTTCTGAACACAAATTTGACAGATTAGATGACATTTTTGCCCACAAACCAATTAGTCAGTTAATTGATGATGGTATGAAACCAAATTGGGGTACTGGAAGTCAAAATCCCGAATAAAATTGTAAAATCATATATTCCAAATCTCAGTCCCATTTTCAGTTTTTGAAGATGAAATTTCCAGGACCGACATTTTACAGTTTTTACTGAATTTCTCAACCGCAACCAATTAGTAAGTCAACTATAGATGGCATATGACACGATTGAGGTGCTGGAAGATTGATATCGGTCGGAGGAAGCCCACAGCAGAAAGCTTAAGAAAACGAAATGCTGTATTTTCAAAAGTCTGTCCCATTTTCAAATATGAAATTTTCTGAACACAAATTTGACAGATTAGATGACATTTTTGCCCACAAACCAATTAGTCAGTTAATTGATGATGGTATGAAACCAAATTGGGGTACTGGAAGTCAAAATCCTAAATAAAATTGTAAAATCATATATTCCAAATCTCAGTCCCATTGTCAGTTTTTGAAGATGAAATTTCCAGGACCGACATTTTACAGTTTTTACTGAATTTCTCACCTGCAACCAATTAGTAAGTAAACTATAGATGGCATATGACACGATTGAGGTGCTGGAAGATTGATATCGGTCGGAGGAAGCCCACAGCAGAAAGCTTAAGAAAACGAAAAGCTGTATTTTCAAATGTCTGTCCCATTTTCAAAAATGAAATTTTCTGAACACAAATTTGACAGATTAGATGACATTTTTGCCCACAAACCAATTAGTCAGTTAATTTATGATGGTATGAAACCAAATTGGGGTACTGGAAGTCAAAATCCCGAATAAAATTGTAAAATCATATATTCCAAATCTCTGTCCCATTTTCAGTTTTTGAAGATGAAATTTCCAGGACCGAAATTTTACAGTTTTTACTGAATTTCTCACCCGCAACCAACTAATAAGTCAACTATAGATGGCATATGACACGATTGAGGTGCTGGAAGTTTGATATCGGTCGAAGGAAGCCCACAGCAGAAAGCTTAAGAAAACGAAAAGCTGTATTTTCAAAAGTCTGTCCCATTTTCAAATATGAAATTTTCTGAACTCAAATTTGACAGATTAGATGACATTTTTGCCCTCAAACCAATTAGTCAGTTAATTGATGATGGTATGAAACCAAATTGGGGTACTGGAAGTCAAAATCCTAAATAAAATTGTAAAATCATATATTCCAAATCTCTGTCCCATTTTCAGTTTTTGAAGATGAAATTTCCAGGACCGAAATTTTACAGTTTTTACTGAATTTCTCACCCGCAACCAATTAGTAAGTCAACTATAGATGGCATATTATGACACGATTGAGGTGCTGGAAGTTTGATATCGGTCGGAAGAAGCCCACAGCAGAAAGCTTAAGAAAACGAAAAGCTGTATTTTCAAAAGTCTGTCCCATTTTCAAATATGAAATTTTCTGAACACAAATTTGACTGATTAGATGACATTTTTGGCCACAAACCAATTAGTCAGTTAATTGATGATGGTATGAAACCAAATTGGGGTACTGGAAGTCAAAATCCCGAATAAAATTGTAAAATCATATATTCCAAATCTCTGTCCCATTTTCAGTTTTTGAAGATGAAATTTCCAGGACCGAAATTTTACAGTTTTTACTGAATTTCTCACCCGCAACCAACTAGTAAGTCAACTATAGATGGCATATGACACGATTGAGGTGCTGGAAGTTTGATATCGGTCGAAGGAAGCCCACAGCAGAAAGCTTAAGAAAACGAAAAGCTGTATTTTCAAAAGTCTGTCCCATTTTCAAATATGAAATTTTCTGAACTCAAATTTGACAGATTAGATGACATTTTTGCCCACAAACCAATTAGTCAGTTAATTGATGATGGTATGAAACCAAATTGGGGTACTGGAAGTCAAAATCCTAATAAAATTGTAAAATCATATATTCCAAATCTCTGTCCCATTTTCAGTTTTTGAAGATGAAATTTCCAGGACCGAAATTTTACAGTTTTTACTGAATTTCTCACCCGCAACCAATTAGTAAGTCAACTATAGATGGCATATTATGACACGATTGAGGTGCTGGAAGTTTGATATCGGTCGGATGAAGCCCACAGCAGAAAGCTTAAGAAAACGAAAAGCTGTATTTTCAAAAGTCTGTCCCATTTTCAAATATGAAATTTTCTGAACACAAATTTGACAGATTAGATGACATTTTTGGCCACAAACCAATTAGTCAGTTAATTTATGATGGTATGAAACCAAATTGGGGTACTGGAAGTCAAAATCCCGAATAAAATTGTAAAATCATATATTCCAAACCTCTGTCCCATTTTCAGTTTTTGAAGATGAAATTTCCAGGACCGAAATTTTACAGTTTTTACTGAATTTCTCACCCGCAACCAACTAGTAAGTCAACTATAGATGGCATATGACACGATTGAGGTGCTGGAAGTTTGATATCGGTCGAAGGAAGCCCACAGCAGAAAGCTTAAGAAAACAAAAAGCTGTATTTTCAAAAGTCTGTCCCATTTTCAAATATGAAATTTTCTGAACTCAAATTTGACAGATTAGATGACATTTTTGCCCACAAACCAATTAGTCAGTTAATTGATGATGGTATGAAACCAAATTGGGGTACTGGAAGTCAAAATCCTAAATAAAATTGTAAAATCATATATTCCAAATCTCTGTCCCATTTTCAGTTTTTGAAGATGAAATTTCCAGGACCGAAATTTTACAGTTTTTACTGAATTTCTCACCCGCAACCAATTAGTAAGTCAACTATAGATGGCATATTATGACACGATTGAGGTGCTGGAAGTTTGATATCGGTCGGAGGAAGCCCACAGCAGAAAGCTTAAGAAAACGAAAAGCTGTATTTTCAAAAGTCTGTCCCATTTTCAAATATGAAATTTTCTGAACACAAATTTGACAGATTAGATGACATTTTTGGCCACAAACCAATTAGTCAGTTAATTTATGATGGTATGAAACCAAATTGGGGTACTGGAAGTCAAAATCCTAAATAAAATTGTAAAATCATATATTCCAAATCTCTGTCCCATTTTCAGTTTTTGAAGATGAAATTTCCAGGACCGAAATTTTACAGTTTTTACTGAATTTCTCACCCGCAACCAATTAGTAAGTCAACTATAGATGGCATATTATGACACGATTGAGGTGCTGGAAGTTTGATATCGGTCGGAGGAAGCCCACAGCAGAAAGCTTAAGAAAACGAAAAGCTGTATTTTCAAAAGTCTGTCCCATTTTCAAATATGAAATTTTCTGAACACAAATTTGACAGATTAGATGACATTTTTGGCCACAAACCAATTAGTCAGTTAATTTATGATGGTATGAAACCAAATTGGGGTACTGGAAGTCAAAATCCCGAATAAAATTGTAAAATCATATATTCCAAACCTCTGTCCCATTTTCAGTTTTTGAAGATGAAATTTCCAGGACCGAAATTTTACAGTTTTTACTGAATTTCTCACCCGCAACCAACTAGTAAGTCAACTATAGATGGCATATGACACGATTGAGGTGCTGGAAGTTTGATATCGGTCGAAGGAAGCCCACAGCAGAAAGCTTAAGAAAACAAAAAGCTGTATTTTCAAAAGTCTGTCCCATTTTCAAATATGAAATTTTCTGAACTCAAATTTGACAGATTAGATGACATTTTTGCCCACAAACCAATTAGTCAGTTAATTGATGATGGTATGAAACCAAATTGGGGTACTGGAAGTCAAAATCCTAAATAAAATTGTAAAATCATATATTCCAAATCTCTGTCCCATTTTCAGTTTTTGAAGATGAAATTTCCAGGACCGAAATTTTACAGTTTTTACTGAATTTCTCACCCGCAACCAATTAGTAAGTCAACTATAGATGGCATATTATGACACGATTGAGGTGCTGGAAGTTTGATATCGGTCGGAGGAAGCCCACAGCAGAAAGCTTAAGAAAACGAAAAGCTGTATTTTCAAAAGTCTGTCCCATTTTCAAATATGAAATTTTCTGAACACAAATTTGACAGATTAGATGACATTTTTGGCCACAAACCAATTAGTCAGTTAATTGATGATGGTATGAAACCAAATTGGGGTACTGGAAGTCAAAATCCCGAATAAAATTGTAAAATCATATATTCCAAACCTCTGTCCCATTTTCAGTTTTTGAAGATAAAATTTCCAGGACCGAAATTTTACAGTTTTTACTGAATTTCTCACCCGCAACCAATTAGTAAGTCAACTATAGATGGCATATATGACACGATTGAGGTGCTGGAAGTTTGATATCGGTCGGAAGAAGCCCACAGCAGAAAGCTTAAGAAAACGAAAAGCTGTATTTTCAAAAGTCTGTCCCATTTTCAAATATGAAATTTTCTGAACACAAATTTGACAGATTAGATGACATTTTTGGCCACAAACCAATTAGTCAGTTAATTGATGATGGTATGAAACCAAATTGGGGTACTGGAAGTCAAAATCCCGAATAAAATTGTAAAATCATATATTCCAAATCTCTGTCCCATTTTCAGTTTTTGAAGATGAAATTTCCAGGACCGAAATTTTACAGTTTTTACTGAATTTCTCACCCGCAACCAACTAGTAAGTCAACTATAGATGGCATATGACACGATTGAGGTGCTGGAAGTTTGATATCGGTCGAAGGAAGCCCACAGCAGAAAGCTTAAGAAAACGAAAAGCTGTATTTTCAAAAGTCTGTCCCATTTTCAAATATGAAATTTTCTGAACTCAAATTTGACAGATTAGATGACATTTTTGCCCACAAACCAATTAGTCAGTTAATTGATGATGGTATGAAACCAAATTGGGGTACTGGAAGTCAAAATCCTAAATAAAATTGTAAAATCATATATTCCAAATCTCTGTCCCATTTTCAGTTTTTGAAGATGAAATTTCCAGGACCGAAATTTTACAGTTTTTACTGAATTTCTCACCCGCAACCAATTAGTAAGTCAACTATAGATGGCATATTATGACACGATTGAGGTGCTGGAAGTTTGATATCGGTCGGAAGAAGCCCACAGCAGAAAGCTTAAGAAAACGAAAAGCTGTATTTTCAAAAGTCTGTCCCATTTTCAAATATGAAATTTTCTGAACACAAATTTGACAGATTAGATGACATTTTTGGCCACAAACCAATTAGTCAGTTAATTGGTGATGGTATGAAACCAAATTGGGGTACTGGAAGTCAAAATCCCGAATAAAATTGTAAAATCATATATTCCAAACCTCTGTCCCATTTTCAGTTTTTGAAGATGAAATTTCCAGGACCGAAATTTTACAGTTTTTACTGAATTTCTCACCCGCAACCAACTAGTAAGTCAACTATAGATGGCATATGACACGATTGAGGTGCTGGAAGTTTGATATCAGTCGAAGGAAGCCCACAGCAGAAAGCTTAAGAAAACAAAAAGCTGTATTTTCAAAAGTCTGTCCCATTTTCAAATATGAAATTTTCTGAACTCAAATATGACAGATTAGATGACATTTTTGCCCACAAACCAATTAGTCAGTTAATTGATGATGGTATGAAACCAAATTGGGGTACTGGAAGTCAAAATACCGAATAAAATTGTAAAATCATATATTCCAAACCTCTGTCCCATTTTCAGTTTTTGAAGATGAAATTTCCAGGACCGAAATTTTACAGTTTTTACTGAATTTCTCACCCGCAACCAATTAGTAAGTCAACTATAGATGGCATATTATGACACGATTGAGGTGCTGGAAGTTTGATATCGGTCGGAAGAAGCCCACAGCAGAAAGCTTAAGAAAACGAAAAGCTGTATTTTCAAAATTCTGTCCCATTTTCAAATATGAAATTTTCTGAACACAAATTTGACAGATTAGATGACATTTTTGGCCACAAACCAATTAGTCAGTTAATTGATGATGGTATGAAACCAAATTGGGGTACTGGAAGTCAAAATCCCGAATAAAATTGTAAAATCATATATTCCAAATCTCTGTCCCATTTTCAGTTTTTGAAGATGAAATTTCCAGGACCGAAATTTTACAGTTTTTACTGAATTTCTCACCCGCAACCAACTAGTAAGTCAACTATAGATGGCATATGACACGATTGAGGTGCTGGAAGTTTGATATCGGTCGAAGGAAGCCCACAGCAGAAAGCTTAAGAAAACGAAAAGCTGTATTTTCAAAAGTCTGTCCCATTTTCAAATATGAAATTTTCTGAACTCAAATTTGACAGATTAGATGACATTTTTGCCCACAAACCAATTAGTCAGTTAATTGATGATGGTATGAAACCAAATTGGGGTACTGGAAGTCAAAATCCCGAATAAAATTGTAAAATCATATATTCCAAACCTCTGTCCCATTTTCAGTTTTTGAAGATGAAATTTCCAGGACCGAAATTTTACAGTTTTTACTGAATTTCTCACCCGCAACCAACTAGTAAGTCAACTATAGATGGCATATGACACGATTGAGGTGCTGGAAGATTGATATCGGTCGGAGGAAGCCCACAGCAGAAAGCTTAAGAAAACGAAAAGCTGTATTTTCAAAAGTCTGTCCCATTTTCAAATATGAAATTTTCTGAACACAAATTTGACAGATTAGATGACATTTTTGCCCACAAACCAATAAGTCAGTTAATTGATGATGGTATGAAACCAAATTGGGGTACTGGAAGTCAAAATCCCGAATAAAATTGTAAAATCATATATTCCAAATCTCTGTCCCATTTTCAGTTTTTGAAGTTGAAATTTGCCGCAATTACGTTGTAAGGTTGGCTGTTTTATTCCGTCGTATATACCAAAATCTTGTTAGTACCTTAGCAACAGTAGTCAACACATCTTTCGCAGAGGGGATTTTCCCTAAAGCTTTGAAAACGGCAAAAGTTACACCTATACACAAAGGGGGTTATAAACTTGATGTAGCGAATTATAGACTTATCTCACTCTTGGGCTTGTTATGTGTTATGAAAAACTTATGCTTCATAAACTTAACAACAGTGCATTATTAGGAATTTCTTCAAGTGCCTGCATTTTGAGATTAGCTCGGTCCTGCTGTTGATGGACTTCGGGTTTTTGATGATGATGAGCTTTTCTGTCAGGCACAAGTTGCACGTTTTCACAATTTTTTATCTCGTTAACAAAATTGATTGGGTAATCAATGGTTATCCAATCACTAATCATGTGACAGCTTGTTACAACACCGTAATTGGGCTCTCTCAACGATTCCCATAATGCGGGAAAATGTAATTTGAATGGCCAAACACAATCCAATACAATTTAGCTCCATCCAATTATTCAATTCCTCGAATGAGCGATAATAGCAAGTCATATCAGAAAAAAAAACTCAATCAGGAACTCATTGACTGAGCTATAAAGGCCTGACTTTTGGCCCCAATGGCGACAAAGAATGTTTAGGCTGGAAAATCTCAAGCTTGTTATGGCAGGCACAAATAAACAGGATTTAACTGTACTATGTGATTGGAGAAACCAGTAACATCGGACATCCATGTCCATTGTCCAGAGCACACGTGCTGTATATACTTGATATTTTGATAAATTTATATGAGGTCTTGTTTATACTAGCACTGTTCTTTTTTATACTAAAGATATATTATGAGGTTTAAGAATCATTAAAACCACAAATGATTTTGGTTTGAAATTATAAGGGGATTGAAATCAAAATACAATTGACCTATGTAGAACATGAAATAAATAGCACGTCTCGCTTACTATCTAGGCTAAATGTACTGATCGCACTACGCACACAATTCTTTTGTTTTCACTCAATCAAAAACGATGCAACAAGTTGGAAATAAACTTAACATTTTGAAATAAAAGAAGAGTTTAACGATGCCAAAGTCCGTCGTAAGCTGAGCGAAAAGAGAATAGTAATAAATAATTTAGGTATGGATTTGTGAGCATTAAACTAGCTAGAGCTATACGTCAATTATTTTAGGATCTAATAGATAATATTATAATCAATAGATTTGCTATGGAACTTAACGAATTATGCTTTTACGAATTAGCTAAAGTCGTTAAACAAAGAGTTTATCGTTTATTGAACAGCGCATTCAAAAACGTAAAAGTATATCAATGAAAAAATATGAAGTTGCACCAAATATAAAAAATTATAATAACTCGACGTTATCGAAAAACTTTAGAACATAGAAGATAGAAGATGAATATTGAAAATATGTCATTATATAGCATTTGAAAAACATGCAACAAATAAGTTAGTTTAAAGTTATTTCATGCCACAAAATCACACGACAGGATCATGTAACTTTGACTAATTATTAATTAAATTCCTAACATTAAGAATTTAGTCCCTACAGCTACAATTTTAACTTTCTCTTTACAATTTCGTTGTCCCGATCGATACTTAATGTTAAAGATTCGAATTAAAATTGAAGTATCATTTTAAAGATTTATCTGTTTGTTTGTGACTTTGTTAATCAAACCAAGTCACCACAATCATTTTTCAGTTGATTAGCAAGTTTAAAAGTTCCCTAGATAAAAAGATGTTCGTGGCCAGCACGATTCGCCTAAACTTAATGAAGTCCAGTCGCTGGATTTCCGGAACACGAAGGTTGTGCAGTCAAGTGGAGTGGAGTAGAGTGCTGAGCGTTGCAGTGATGAAATGATGACGTCACGTTTCACCGTCCGACACGGCCTCTTGAATCTCGCTGGGCACCAGGAGTAATTCACAACATTTCACCTTGTGCTCCGTGCTGTTGTCTATGGGGTTATGTCGCATCCTGAAATTAAAACACTCGTCAGAGAAGAGATAATTTTAATTGTGAGTTCTGTAAAACAAGGGGATATGGATCATAGAGATCAGTCGATAACCATACACTTAATTCATATCAACGAGTTCAATACGCTGTGAGTAACACGAAATGAAGGAACATCTTCAAACTACTACTAAATTTCTTGTTGTACACCCGTTTATGTGAAATGTTCAATTTGGTTTTGTCTCCTGTAGAAATCGGGTAAATGTCAAGTAGGTCAAACAATTAAAGTCACAGCTAAGTGGTTTGCAATAAAACTACTTTACTACTTTGAGTACATAAAATAATAAAATAACTGTAAGCATATAGATATCATACCAGTCAGTTTGAAGTCTGTACAATCTGTCCAAAGTAAGCTTATTTATTTGTGTTCGGCCGTCAGTAAAAAATGATCGGGTCAAGAATAAAGAATGTCACCTGATTTGAAAACAGTTGGACTTCTTTGACAGGCGTGTAGTCAAAAGTCGAAGTTCCGGCTAAATGAACTGCAGTAATTGTCACTGGCAGGCTTAAACAACAAGTCACCTGCCAACTGAACAGTTCACATGGTTCATAACCAGCGCGCGGGCTTTTTAAACGACGCGCGCACTGATTTGCGCATGAAAAGACGTAACAGTATTACCGCGTATTCCAGCGAGTTGCTTAATCAAACCTACAGTTGCAGATCTGTAAGTTAGTCAGTAAAAGTTGGGAACGCTTCAAGAATATACCAATAATTCGGTCAATCTCAATTATCAATCAGTCGTACAAAAACCACAAAGGCAGTAAATAGGTAGCCTAACTAGTTCCTTCAAAGTTCTGTCGGTAAAATTATCATACAGCTCCAAGAAAAGCAATTCTAATCTGATTATAAAGTGACAAAACTTGACAAAAACAATAAGATTTAATCGCATTAATTTTGCCCTTAATTCTTAACCCTGTCACAGTCTTTTTTCTCGTTGATCTTATCGATAAGAGCTTCAATGATCCCGTCACTTTGATCGAGAGCAATCAGCTCGCAACATCTTATTCGATACTCCAATTTACCGTCAAGGAAGTCAAGTCTGTATCTGTAGGTTTGGTAATTGTTACTTTTGTAACAGTTATTGTACGTCAATTTCTGTACAGCGGGGTGAAGCGGAAAGTGCTTATCTTGACTTCTAGCACGTTCATTTTCTCTATAGCGAGACAGCGAATAAAAAGAAAAATATTGCAGGAATTCACTGTAATCATGTAATACGTTTTAACTTTAGGTATTCTACGGTAATTACATTTCTTTAGCTTTGAAAATATTTCACATAACTACAGCCACTAGCCGATGTTTGCAATTCAATACTAAATGAACTGTGTGCTACAAAACGCAATGATCTCGAGACACGGAAATGATTGTGATTTTAATTACAAATGCTCAAATGACTCCAAAAATACATAAACAAGGCCACTACTTCACTTTACTTAACTTAACTTTAATACACGTTTTTATAAAGCAATGAAAAAACCTGCATATTTCTGCTCCCCTTTTATTAGTATCCAGGTAAAATTTATCGAGTATAATATTTTGAATTTTGTGCCCCGGGATAGCTTAATCAGTCGTGTCTAAGTAGCCCCACTTAAACCGTTATTCAAAGATAGTCTGATAGTGATGTCTGATAAGAGTATGAATTACTGAATTGCATTTTAGAGACAATGGTTTAATCGGGAAGAATTATCTCTGATTTCAGTCGAGTCTAGGACTAATCCTGTTACAAAATACTAAATACTCTAAATTCTGTTCAAGTATTATCTGACACAATTCCAAGTAGTTTCCTTGTGAAATGTTCCCTGAATTGTAGCTAAATCTCGATAAATGTCATCTTATATTATAGCAGTGGAGTAAAAAAGGTCATCACAGCTACAGGGCTGCGTCATCGTTATTTAGAGGTTAAGAGGGGTCCGATAGGATTCTAATTACGAAGATTAAAACTCGCAGGTTGCACAGAAATCGCGAAATATCTTGTCCGCATGTCACACGATTCTTTATAGTCTGTAAGCCATGACTCGCGATTAATCAAAATATAAAATTGGCAGTGAATAGTGATGGAAGAAAACAATCAATTTAGCCTGATCATTAACGCAAAATCTGTGAAATTTTTGTGTCATCACAATAATTTTTATATTTGGCTTCAGTGGTGACTGGTGGCAGAAAACCTGCTAATATGAATCATCGTGAAAAGACTTGAAAAGTAGCAGTTCACACGGAGTTTTAAACAACAATTCGTGTTAAACATTTGTGCATGGTACTTAAAGTAGCTGTGAATAAAATGGATTTCCTTGAGCCGTGATTCTATGAAGCAGAGCTGAGAAATATTTAAAACCAGCAGTTCCGAAACGGCCGGACCCAGAACGCTGCGTTCATGCTAAAACATCTCGAGTTGATTACTCTAGTGGCAGTTTTAAAGTCTGGAATTTACGAACACCCGAGCTGGATGGCCAGGACATTAGTCGTGGTACATTTATATCGACACACACTTAACCTTCTCCCAGCTACCGGAATTTCTAACCTCCCGAAACTCCTGTAACTCGTGCTGCAGTGAGGCTACAGCTTCTAATCATTGGCACTGGTATCCTACTTGATTGCAACGCTGGAAATCCCGTATAGAAACATACCAGAATCAATATGATCAATCCCAGGAGTGCTATATATAGACGCAGAAATTATTAAGCAGTCAAGTGTCTAGTGTCTACGCTATAATATCGACATTATAATGCTGCAGTTGTCATTGCAATTCGTCCGGGTATGGTAAAATCATTTTAACAGATCCTGATAACCGAAGATGCGTCACTGATATCATCAGCAAACCATCACATACGCTATATTTCAATATCAGGTGTCCTTAGTCTTACTACGTGTTGTATCCTTGAGATTAGGTTTAAAATAATGTTTATTCAATAGAATAAGGCAACATAAATCACCACAGCGGTTACAGCGATGTTGAACATCTGACTCTACCACAGTGGAGGTGGTGGATCATGAGATTTGCATATTTGGTGCGTCACTTCTGGAACCTGATTGGTCAATCACTAAAATGTGTAAAATAAATTTGCCCAGGTATTGGATAGTACTTCATTCCACCTTCAGCTTACAAATTCTGGGGAATTTCTGTCCTCAAACATTCAGGTATTTTCCGAATATTTTTGGGACTAGAACACCGGCCCTACACAGCAATGAGGAGTATTTCGCCAAAAGAGAAGGCATGCGACACATCAGGCCCTACAAAACTTTTACAGATACCTTCCGACATCTATACATCAATATATCCAGCTATTGATCTCCATCAAAAGGGCCAATTGATATCGAATTGATCATTCAATATAAAGGGTGGTGACGAAGAGTTAGTACTTAGTATGCTTAAATAGATGAGGACGATGAAAGTTGCACGTGCACACAGTTCAATACTCCAAATCACGTGACACTAGCTGCCAAAGCCACGTGACAGTGACCCAGCAACAGGAAGTGTGTATCTAAGCCGCGAGAGAAGATCAAAGAGTTGGAGACACGTGAGGCGTGGAAGAATGGGGCCACGACGACTACTTTTAACTGCCCCAGAATGAAATGCACTTAAAGTGGGGGTCAACGGAAACGTCAAACCATGTTTCAGGTTTCAGTAAACTTCTGTATCGTCCTGTTTCAGCGTTGTAGCAACTTATCCGGGCAGAGCGAGACGACGCGAGGAGATGAGGTTGATAAATTTGTCACTCGATAACTTGTCGTAATCTGTTCCCATTATCAGTAATTTGTCCATATTACATAATTACAACTACTCAGTACTCCTTTTTCACCCCACACCCTATTTTTCATCCAACTCTTAGAACTCCTATCTCCACCATACCATAGTTCAGTTTAAGTGGACCAATTAAAAATGAAGACCCTTAAAATATTAAGTCGATAAAAATCTAGCCCTAGATTTTAGATATTTAATGTGTTTAATAGCACGGACCATCTGATGCAAATTATTTCCAAATTACGGGCGATTATCTTAAGTGTTTGGATATTAACTTCAGGAAGGATAAATATTGGAAAGTAAATGTTTTATGCGGAGTTTCAGGTAGGCAAATAATGTGATCTTTATTTGTAGGTCTATCACATTCTTTATATCACTTTCTTTATATAGCACAATCAAGACACCAATATTGGTTAACGTATAAAAAGCAAAATCTTCTACCAATAGTTTGAAAAACTCGACCTCAACCCAACAGAGATAAAATCGATTCTTGATCAGTTAAGAATATCTAAATATTGATTTAAGTGTTTATAGATCAGTCGAGTTATTCAAACTTTGTTTAACAATAACACATTGCAACAAACGAGACGTGTAGGTCCACACAATAGTATACAGCGACACCGCGGTGAACTTACGTCACAAAAATTAATAAGTTATGAAACGAGATCTTTACAAATCCCTGTTTACCATAATGTTTGTATATAAGTATTCTTTAACATCCTTTATATTTATAACGTGTACAGTTAAAAATAAAAATTCTTTCTCTTGCGACCCAAAAATCATGTTTCCTAAATTACTGTTTAATTCCGACATTATCCCTGAAAACCATTAACTTCAACAATTAAATTAAATATTGAAGGAGGAATTAAGATCGAATCTTAAACATAAACAAGGCCATCTCAAATATATACGAAAGATACATCATCAAGCAGGGGTGTACACACAACACCCCTTTACAAGTCAAACTCTCAAACAATCTATCTGGCCGAAAACATCTTCTAAATCTAAGCTTTTTGGCTCTAGAACAATCAAGAAATAACGTAAAAATAAAAATGCAAAAATGTAATGTAGCAAAGTTTATATATGAATAACCTAAGTAAAAATCATCAGACCCAAGTAGGCCAGCATGTCGAATAGCTGATTTCAAAATAAGATGGAACGTTTTGTACCGACTTCAGCTCTTTAAATCATCAAAAGTACTATAAATCTTAATCTTTTCCATCGCTATACGCTAACAATACCACATAATACCATGAAGATTACACGCTCACAGCGCATTGCACGTGCAAAAATACTTTTAATGATAAACAGATCGTGCCAATGATGGCATCTTTACAAAATATTTCATGTGGTATTGCTGGAGCCTTGATCGATCTATAATATATAGACCTTTTGAAATAGCATAGAATTTTACTTATTAAGTTATTTAGTTTATAATATATTATTATGAAGTTGTAAATTTAGGTTCCAAATTCTTAACATCTTTGCAAATTGCTGTGTTTTTTTTACAAAAGGAATGATTTTTTGAGTTTTAATCTACTGCTAGTTTGACTCAAACAAGTTAAGAAAATCTTAGTTCATCATTAAATTCATTACAAATAAAATAATGAAATTAACCAAGGAACCGAGCTTAGCAGATTGCAAAGATGTCGATTATAGTACCAAACATATCATATTCTAATATAATATTATATTCAAGTTATCATATATTAACGATGAGGCAGAGCATGCGCTGCAATACCGTCCAAACTCAACTCATTAAATTAACTACATTAGTTAACCATTTGGTTATTTTCGGAGTTCACTTGACTATGATAGTGTAAAATAATCCATTTATAAGGGTCGTTGAAACGCTACACTTCAGCATTTTTGATATTGAATAACTTTACGAGCTCTGATAAAGCCGAGGAATTATTTAATTAATATATTAAAATTCAGTGCATTTCTAAATTTTTCAGTTCATTGAGGTTACATGTTCAGAAATTAACATTTGTTTGTCATTAATTAGTGATAGCGTTTCAACGTCCGGGAAGAATGTGCAGAATTTTCTGGGAAATTGTTAGGAATTTCATAACAAGGGGCGAATCAAGCAAAATAAATTCAAAACACGTAAAAATAGGTGTCCAATGTAGGTAATAATTAATATGTGTCAGTTCCACAATGGAACGAATTACAAAACTTCAATTCATGCAAGGTCCGTAATCTGTTTGGCGCTGTTTGAGGGACGATATTATAATTGCAGAACGAACGTATTACTAATATAGTTTTTGAACTGTTTCATTCTTGTTTGAACGATTCGTCGTTATGATGCCCATAGCGGCAAAGCAAACTTCACTATTTTGTCCGAAACGAAATAAGTATTTATATACTCAGACTTAGTAACAACATGAAACGTGCATACTATGGCGAGGAAGTTGTGCGCGCACACGTGCGCTTTCCTCCCCTCTTAAAATCTTTTCATCAGACTAATAAATATATAATTCATCGCTGCTTGCAGCCATGAAAGGAGCGTCTTGGAGTTCATTACAATATGTACAGTGTCATCTGACTTTCGCTTTCGTGATGACGTCACGTGATAGTGATGACGTCACGTGGTTTGACGCAGCTGATGACGTCATGTGAGCTGTCATGTGAGGACTATCTCCCTTTCAAGGTTCACGTAAGTGAGCTTCAGATGTGGATGTTAGAATTAGCTCGCAGCAGTGCACTTTGTACTCAAGTAGGGCGGTATTTCCCACCTGCCTGCGGTGTCTGAGGAATACTTCCATTAAAACTGTGTGAAACACTTCTTGTTACAGTTACAGTTACAGTTACAGTTACAGTTACAGTTACAGTTACAGTTACAGTTACAGTTACAGTTACAGTTACAGTTACAGTTACAGTTACAGTTACAGTTACAGTTACAGTTACAGTTACAGTTGGAACTACAGTTACAGTTACAGTTGGAACTAAAGTTACAGTTACAGTTACAGTTACAGTTACAGTTACAGTTACAGTTACAGTTACAGTTACAGTTACAGTTACAGTTACAGTTACAGTTACAGTTACAGTTACAGTCAGTAACAGGGCTACAGTTACAATAATTAGAGGTACAACAAAAGTATTGAATAATATTCAATACTTTTGTTGTACCCCTAAATATATTCAATGAATATGGGATAGAACTGGACAAAAAAAGGCTTAACAACTTAATGATAACAACTTAACGATAACAACTTAATGATAACAATAACAATGACATTAATATTTGATTAAGCCTTTAATCACTCCCTAAGAGTGTTGGCATAACAATAACATTGTCAAAACGGTATAAACGTGCAGATAATATTATAACATTATGCAAATAACATTGCAGGGCAGCTTTATAGTTGATATTGAAATGTTGATAGTATGAGGTGTTTATTTTTGACATGATCATCATAGCAGCAGACATTACGGCACGTGAAATCAAATCTAATTTTGCAAAAATGAAAATTTGGGTGTTATTGACCACAGCTCTATCTGTTAAAGACCGGGTGCACTATTTCATCTTTTAAAATCTTTTAAAAGATTTTAAAAGATTTTTCGGGAAATAAATCTCTAATTTCAATGTTATGCACTTCGGCAGATCTGATGACAAAAGAGTAATTGTAAATTATGGAGGTAAATCCAAAACTAGGTCCACAAACGCCAGTCCGAAACATACATTACTGCAGGAGAGACCTGATTAAGTACTGAAGGAGGCGGGAAAAAAATCGCACAATTACTGTGACATATGATTACTTGACCGGTAGGGTGTTTACTAGGGTGAAATTGCAATTCTATTCGATCAACCGGCAAACTTAGGTCCGTCAACCGGTCAGTATTTCGGAGGACAGTAAGTATTGCGGAGGAGGGACGTTGGAAGAAAATTCTTGATTGAACGGGGGACAAACAAGATACGATTTCGGACTTTGGTGCCGGGCAGTTGACACATGAATGAGGGTCATTACGTTTTACAGTCGGAGGAATGTTGGATTCAGACCTGAATTCTCATTCATGAAGACGGGAAATTTGATGCACGTTCGTGAGATTTTTTTTGCGGGAAAATAATGATGTCGGAACAATGGCTTATAGTTGAATTTACTGAGTTGCATAGCGTGGTGTTAATACTCTAACGTGATTGGCGGATGTAGGACAGTATTGGAGCTGTGATTTGTGGATGATAATCACGTGGGTGTCACGTGACCCGAGTGAGCGTGACGCAGGGCTCCTCACAACACAGGAGAAGAAACAACTACCAGTAATTACAGCTCTGTCACTAACATGCAGCCGCGCAGGCACTTCACCACCATGTCGCTCCTTCTTAGGAATTTAGTTCAAATTGCATATTCATCAAGTTCGTGAGTGTGGTGGTGAAAATACCGCATCCTTACCTCAACATTCTCTGAACCTCGTGCCAGTGGAATTATGCACCAGACTGGGATAGTCTAGAGCCAATGAGTGCTGCTGATTTTGATCACGTGACAATGAGAGCCAATGGGAGCCGCTGATTTTGATCACGTGACAATGAGAGCCAATGAGTGCTGCTGATTTTGATCACGTGACTTGATATTTTGCCGCGTGGGCTGAGAGCACTAAGGACCAATGGGGCACGTGGTGAAGTAGGAATTGAATGAGATTAATTTTGTTAATTAGATTATCATTCTGATGCAGTTGTTTCCAGCAGATTACAATGGTCACAATGCTCCACGACATGCTTCACAGCGCTGTTATTATTATTATATTATAATCAGGTATTAAAAAAACAATCTAATAACACAACATTGTCTAGACGGTCAGGTATTATTTGGATATTGGCTGACACAAGAAGAACAATATGAAAAAAGCTGCAGTACGCCACACGGCTCTGAAGGTTAGTGTGATCTCGTGGCGTCTCGAGAACGCATGGTATGCCGTGATATAAAATACGTCGGTCACCAGCCAAGATGGACATTTGAATACTGTGGTAAAATTTCGAAGTGACAGGCACTTTATGTACGAAAGATCTTGTGATTAATTTAGGGAGACTAAACACTATTCCCACTACCGAAACTTGGCCGAAAATTAAAGATCTGCAGCATATTTTTAGAAAAAAACGTACGAAGTTTCTTTACAGTCGTATTTTTAGCAGTTGTATTTTTAGAAATCGATTGAAATTTAAACTATAAGGTATTTAATTTAAACGGCATCGGTTTAGAGTTCCTTCAGTTCAAATAAATCACGAGGCTCGAATTTATAGAGTCAAACCAGAGTTTATAATGTATGAGTGGAGCGGACTGTTGTCTTTCTGGGGCCAGACTCACAATAGCCTGATCTCTGGTATGCAATATTGGGAATATTCATTACTCATTTTGTTTTATATCTGGGTGGGATCTTCATTCTTCAATGACAATGGAATGTAGGCTATGCCAATTAGCGAAAGTTTAGGGGCTGCATTTTTGAGCTCTTTTTTATCTTTAACCCACAGGCTGTAAGGTATGCTAGTTTTTGAAGCCCTTGCTTTTCCACAGAAATCCCTGCTACATAATTCGGAGAGGCTGTCGAGCTCTGGGCCCATGTTAAGGCTCTGGGCCCATGTTGAAGCTCTGGGCTTGAAAGGAGGCTGTATAAGTTCAGAACACAATAAGTTTTACGATCGACATTTAAACAATAAACGAATATATTTCAGTGCTAGGGCTGAAAGAGGTGAAGGTAAAACTGAAATTTACATGAAGTTACAGGTTTCTAAATGAATATCTGGTTATTAGCTCAGACTGAAACAATAAGGACAATGTTTACATCGATAACCATATAGGTTAATAGTAATACAGAATAAACAATGAGATACTTTAACTTAAAAAGACATTTTAAGGGCATAAGTGTAATTCCTAGTGAGACAAAATAAAGACATTGACATTTAACATTTAAAGTAAACAGTTTACAGTTTCACACAGTTAAAACGGAAGATTCTTTTTCAGACCCGCAAACAGAGTCTCAAAATTGAGGCTGAGTATGCCCTTGAGAGTAACGCGTGTGCCATCACGTGACGTCATCATTGCGTCATCACTATCAGCTTGGTCATGTGACTGCATCACACATAAGCTAGGTTATCAGTTTAACACATAAGTAACCCCTGAACCCAGAATATATCAAGAGAAGAAGGCTTTTAGAGGCAAAGAAATTTCATCTAAAAAGATAGAGGTCCCCAACATGAGACCGCTGCTCCTCTCATCCCAACCAATATCCAAATAATAGAGATACTATCAAGATAGTATCCAAGTTCCACAGACGAATAACTCAGAAGAACACACGTTAGTTTACAAGACGATCTTAAGATCATTTGAAATAGTTTATTTAAACATGCAGTTCATGCAGCAATATGACATCATAATTTACTTTAAATACCAGTATTTACAACTTAACAGGTTACAGCATATCTTAACGCCACACATTTATTATTTTTACATAATATCTTAACCAATGTAAGTATCGTTTATTCTCGCGGGAAGTAATCTAAACTTACTCTTACCAGTCAGACGTTTATTGTTTAGCGTTTGGGAAGTAATGGGTCTTGGGACCTAGATCCGTAATCGAGTAAGACTAAGAAGAGGGTTTACGCTCATTATAAAATAGTCAAGTCACGGGTTAAGCGTTCATTGTAAGGAATATCTCCAACTGGGCGAAACTACACCGACTAACAGATGACAGATGCCCTAAGTATTCTTGTGGGAGGATTGGAATTCCTGGAATGCCGACCCTTACTAATTGCAGCAAGCTTGCCAGTGTTATCCTTCCGGCAAGCTTCACACGGATACTGAACTGTTGGTGAACTGTAGACTGTTCACGATCGTATGTTGTCCTGAACTTTGATTGGTCAATTGCAGGCAGGTGTTTAGTCTCTGTATTCTCATTGGTCAGCTTGAATTTGTCTAGCCATAGGTCGTGTAAACAGTGTTTGTATTAGTAAAATACAGTGTAAACATGTTGTGTGTAAAATAGCCGCTGTATGGTTTAAAATAGCCGCTGTATGGTTTAATACCGTCAAGTTGGATTGGGGGGGGGGGGGGGGGGCGGTGATAAATCCAATTTACCACACCAGGGATATGCTTAGTTTCCTCCGGAAAGTTTGACACCTTACAAAAATAGTACCCATCCTCAGAAAAAATGAAGAATAGCCAAGGGTTATCTTCAGATCGCTCAAGTCACTGTTCGTCTACAACTATTTGGCAACAATGTATCTGATTTTTTGTTAACTCAATTATCTTTCTATCGCAAGTATACCGGGGGGGGGGGGGGGGGGGGGGGGGGGGGGGGGGGGGGGGGAGGGAGGGGGGGTGACCCCATCACTGCAACGATATGTCAAACAATGTTCTCTTAACTTGGCCAGCCAATTGTCTTATTTCACAGACTGTCAAACTCATTCCGTGTCTGTAAATACACACAACAAGTAGGTTCTGTCAAACAAATACCATCAGTTCTACATTGAGAATGAGCTGTTGTAACAAAAGTTCATTCGCCACGAAAAACACCGAAAAATCACACAGACAACTCGACGGACAAATTCAGTTTTACACCAGACCAACGAATTGACGGACCTAGAATGGTCTGGGCTCGGACTAATACGAGAGTTGCCCCCTAAGCTACTAGACCACAATATCGTACAAAGTCTACAAGTTTAGACAGACTAAAGTGCTTCACGTACGATGGTACACCGCCCTGTACTCTACAAATTGCCCACAATACTGTTAGACACGGTGATGGATTGGAGAAGTCACGCACTTTTACGGTTATCGATGTCTGTTTGGTGCTTGAAACTGATGTTCAATTTGGGCACGTCTAGTTTATAAACAGTAGTGGTTGAAAGTACGGTAGATCGCTATGTCTAAGTGCTGAATATCATGCAAATCAGTGTTATAATGCTTCGCGAAGATCGGATCAAAGGTGGGGCGGCGGTATTATCACAAAACATACAATCTACACGTGCAAAATGAGTGAAACAATATAGCACGTGCAAAGCAGCTGAATTTAGGGAAAGTACTTACTTCCAGCCGACAGTTGACATGGCATGAGAAGGACACATAATTTCCACTGTTCTAGTTCGTCTCTCTGCTTTATCCATCCTGAAAAATAAAGTTTTATCGTTTGATGAAGTGATTGATTGATTAAATTTTAATAAATTTACTAAGAGAGCTATAGGAAGATATTGAAAAAGGTCTCTATAGTAGGAGTTATCATACGGGTTCTTCTATTTTCACTTTCTTCTAGATCCTGATTTCTAAGGATTCTTTTAATTGAGTTTGACTATCGTAGAGTTGGAAAGGTGCGACAAATTAAACGGTATTCCAGAATCCCTAAAATCTCGACAGAACCCACTAGGGTTTAACCTCGCATATTATTACAGACCAAAATGTGTCAGCCTAATTAATCGACATTCCACTAATTAATTGATAATGATCCAAGTACGTGCGGACATGTATTGTTTGCATAACCTTGTGGACAAATAGCAGCGTTATGTAAGGCTGTTCCTTTTAAGCACAGAAGTCTGATAGTGATGTCTGATAAGAGTACGAATTACTGATTGCATTTGAGACAATGGTTTAATCGGGATGAATTAATCTCTGTTTTCAGTCGAGTCTAGTATCAAGCCTGTTACAAAATACTATATACTCTAAATTCTGTTCAAGTATTATCTGACACAATTCAAGTAGTTTCCTTGTGAAATGTTCCCTGAATTGTAGCTTAAATCTCGATAAATGTCCATCTATATTATAGCAGTGGAGTATAAAAGGTCCTTCACAGATAAAGGGCTGCGTCATCGTTATTTAGAGGTTAAGAAGGGGTCGATAGGATTCTATTTACGAAGATTAAAACTAGCAGTTGCACAGAAATCGCGAAATATCTTGTCCGCATGTCACACGATTCTTTATAGTCTGTAAGCCATGATCGCGATTATCAAATATAAAATTGGCAGTGAAAAGTGAGGAAGAAAACAACAATTTAGCCTGAATCATTAACGCAAAATCTGTGATATTTTTGTGTCATAACATTTAATTTTTATATTTGGCTTCAGTGGTGACTGGGGTGGCAGAAAAACCTGCTAATAGAATCATCGTGAAAAGACATGAAAAGTAGGCGTTAACACCGGAGGTTTTAAACAACAATTCGTGTTAAACATTTGTGCATGTACGTAAGTTAGCTGTGAATGAAAAATGGATTTCCTTGAGCCGGATTCTATGAAGCAGAGGAGATATATTTAAAACCAGCAAGTTCCGAACGGCCGGGACCAGAAAGAACGCTGCGTTCATGCTAAAACATCTCGAGTTGATACTCTAAGTTGCAGTTTTAAAGTCTGGATTTACACGAACACCGAGCTGGGATGGGCCAGGACATTAGTCGTGGACATTATTCGACACACACTATCCTTCTCCCAGCTACCGGGAAATTTCTACCTCCGAAACTCCTGTAACTCGTGCTGCAGTAGAGGCTACAGCTTCTAATCATTGGCACTGGTATCCTTCTTTGATTGCAACGCTGGAATTCGTATAGATAACATCCAGAATCAATTATTGATCAATCCCAGGAGTTGATATATATAGACGCAGAAATTATTTAAGCAGTCAAGTGTCTAGTGTTCTAGCTATAATATCGACATTATTATGTGCAGTTGTCATTGCAATTCGTTCCCGGGTATGGTGAAAATCATTTTTAACAGATCCTGATAAACAGAAGATGCGTCACTGATATCATCAGGAGCAAAACATAACTTACGCTATATTTCACATACAGGTGTACTTAGTTTACTACGTGTTGTATTCCTTTGAGATTAGGTTTAAAATAATGTTTATTCTATTGTATAGGCAACATTAAATCACCACAGCAGGTTACAGCGATGTTGAAATCTGACTCTACCACAGTGGAGGTGGTGGTCATGAGAATTGCTTATTTGGTGCGTCACTTCTGGAACCTGATTGGTCAATCAATAAAATGTGTAAAATAAATTTGCCCAGGTATGGATAGTACTTCATTCACCTTCAGCTTACAAATTCTGGGGGAATTTCTGTCCCTCAACAACATTCAGGTATTTACGAATATTTTTGGGACTAGAAACACCGGCCTACACAGCAATGAGGGAGTATTCGCCAAAAGAGGAAGGCATGCGACACATCAGGCCCTACAAACTTTTACAGATACCTTCCGACATCTATACATCAAAATATCCAGCTATTGATCTCCATCAAAGGGCACATTGAGATCGGAATTGATCATTCCCAATATAAAGGGTTGGTGACGAAAAGGTTAGTACTTAGTTTGTCTTAAAATAGATGAGGACGATGAAAGTTGCACGTGCACCACAGTTCAATACTCCAAATCACGTGACACTAGCTGCAATGCCCGTGACAGTGACCCCAGCAACAGGAAGTAGTGTGTTATCTAAGCCGCGATGAGAAGATCAAAGGAGTTGGAGACACGTGAGGCGTGGGATGAATGAGGCCACGACGACTACTTTTAACTGCCCCAATTGAAATGCACATTTAAGTGGGGTTCAACGGAAACGTCAAACATGTTTCAGGTTTCAGTATAACCTTCTGTTTCGTCGTTTCAGGTTGTAGCAACTTATCCGGGCAGAGCGATGACGACGCGAGGAGAGGAGTGTGATAATTTGTCACTCGATAACTTGTCAGTATCTGTTCCCATTATCAGTAATTTGTCCATTTTACATAATTACAACTACTCAGTACTATTTTTTCACCCCACACCCTTTGTTTTCATCCAACTCTTTTAGGAATCTATCTCTCACCATACCATAGTTCAGTTTAAGTGGACCAATTTAAAAATGGA
The DNA here is from genome assembly GCF_026151205.1 of Bolinopsis microptera. NCBI lineage: Eukaryota > Metazoa > Ctenophora > Tentaculata > Lobata > Bolinopsidae > Bolinopsis > Bolinopsis microptera. Next base: position 6,344,568 of record NC_087083.1, read on the forward strand.
AGACCCTTAAAATATTAAGTCGATAAAAATCTAGCCCTAGATTTTAGATATTTAATGTGTTTATAGCAAGGACATCTGATGCAAATTATTTCCAAATTACGGCGATTATCTTAAGTGTTTGGTTATTAACTTCAGGAAGGATAAATATTGGTAAGTAAAATGTTTTATGCGAGGAGTTTCAGGTAGGCAAAATAATGTGATCTTTATTTGTAGGTCTATCACTTCTTTATATCACGTTCTTTATATAGACAATCATGACAACAATATGGTTAACGTATATAAAAAAGCAAAATCTCTATAACAGAGTTTGAAAACTCGACCTCAACCCAACTGAGATAAATGATTCTGATCAGTAAGAATATCTAAATATTGATTATGTGTTATAGATCAGTCGAGTTATTCAATACTTTGTTTAACATAAAACACAATGAAAAACGAGGACGTGTAGGTCCACCAACATGTATACAGCGACACCGCGGTGAACTTACGGTCACAAAAAATAATTAGTTATGAAACGAGATTCTTTACATTCCCTGTTTACCATAATGTTTGTATATAAGTATTAATTATACATCCTTATATTTATAACGTTGTACAGTTAATAAATAAAAATTCTTTCTCTTGCGAACTAAAATCATGTTCCTAACTAAATAATGTTTAATTCCGACATTATCCCTGAAAACAATAACTTCAACATTAAAATTAAATAATTGAATGGAGGATTAAGATCGAATTCATATAAAACATAAACAAGGCCATCTCAATATAAACGCAAGATACATCTTCAAGCAGGGGTGTTCACACAACCACCCCTTTCAGTTCAAAACTTAGAACATAGAAGATAGAAGATGATATTGAAAATATGTCATTATATAGCATTTGAAATAACATTGCAACAAATATTTTAGTTTAAAGTTTATTCTTGCCACGAAATCACACGACAGGATATGTAACTTTGACTAATTATTATTAAATTCCTAAATTAAGTAATTTAGTCCCACTACAGCTACAATTTTAACTTTCTCTTTACAATTTCGTTGTCACGATCACGATATTATTGTTAAAGATTCGAATAAATTGTTGTATCATTTAAGATTTATCTGTTTGTTTGTGACTTGTTATCAAACCAAGTCACCACATCATTTTTCGTTGATTAGCAAGTTTAAAAGTTCCATAGATAAAAAGATGTTCGTGGCCAGACGATTCGCCTAAATTAATGAAGTCCTGTCAGCTGGATTTCCGGAACACAGAAGGTTGTGCAGTCAAGTGGAGTGGAGTAGAGTGCTGAGCGTTGCAGTGATGAAATGATGACGTCAACGTTTCACCGTTCCGTCTCGGCCTCTTGCAATCTCGCTGGGCACCAGGAGTAATTCACATACATTTCACTTGTGCTCGTGCTTGTCTATTGGGGTTATGTCGCATCCTGGAAATTAAAAACACTCGTCAGAGAAGAGATTAATTTTAATGTGAGTTCTGTAAAACAAGGGGATATGGGATCATAGAGATCAGGTCGATACCATACACTTAATTCATATCAACGAGTTCAATACGCTAGGTGAGTAACACGAAATATGAAGGAACATCTTCAAAAACTACTACTAAATTTCTTGTTGTACACACGTTTATGTGAATTGTTCAATTTGGTTTTGTCTCTGTAGTAATCGGGTAAATGTTATGTAGCAGCGACAACATTTAAGTCACTGCCAGTCTCGCTGTTTGCAATAAAACTACTTTACTAATTTGAGTACATAAATAATAAATTAACTGTAAGCATTATAGATATCATACCAGCAGTTTGAAGTCTGTACAAATCTGTCTAAGTAAGCTTATTATTTGGTTCGACGTCAGTAAAAAATGATCGGGGCAAGAATAAAGAACGTCACCTGATTTGTAAAAACAGTTGGACTTCTTTGACAGGCGTGTAGTATAAAAAGTCGAAGTTCGGTAAATGAACTGCAGTAATTGTCATGGCAGTAACAACAAGTCGCCTGCCATGAACAGTTCACATGGTTCATAACCAGCGCGCGGCTTTTTAAACGACGTCGCGCACTGAATTTGGCATGAAAGACGTTAACAGTATTACCGCGTATTCCAGCGAGTTGCTTAATCAAACATAATGAGTGCAGATCTGTAGTTAGTCAGTAAAAGTTGGGAAAACGCTTCAAGATTATACCAATAATTCGGTCCAATCTCTCAATTATCAATCTGTCGTTACAAAAACCACAATGGCAGTTTAATAGGTTGCCTAATCTAGTTTCCTTCAAAGTTCTGTCGGTAAAAATTATCATACAGCTCCAAGGAAAAGCAATTCTAATCTGGATTATAAAAGTGACAAAACTTGACCAAAAACAAATAAGATTTAAATCGAATTAAATTTTGCCCTTAATGTTAACCCATGTCACACGTCGTTTTTCTCGTTGATCTTATCGATATGAGCTTCAATGATCCCGTCACTTGATCGAGAGCAATCAGCTCGCAACATCTTATTCATGAGCGCTTACTCCTATTTCCGTCAGTAGGTTGCCAAGTCTGTATCTGTAGGTTTGGTAATCGGTACTTTTGTAATGTTATTGTACGTTCAATTTCTGTACAAGCGGGGTGAAGCGGAAGTGCTTATCTGACTTCTAGCTCGTTCATTTCTCTATAGCGAGAACAGCGAATAAAAAGAAAAATATTGCAGGAATTCAATGTTATCATGTAATACGTTTTAACTTTAGTATTATACTGGTTAAATTACATTTCTTTAGCTTTGGAAATTATTTCACATAACTACAGCCACTAGCGATGTTTGCAATTCAATACTAAATGATCTGTGTGCTACAAAAACGCAATGATCTCGAAGACACGGAAATGATTGTGATTTTTAATTACAAATGCTCAAATTGACTCCAAAAATACATAAACTAAGGCCACTACTTCTCTTTACTTAATTATTTTAATACACGTTTTTATAAAGCCAATGAAAATTCCTGCATATTTCTGCTCCCCTTTTATTAGTATCCAGGTTAAAATTTATCGGTATATTATTTGAATTTTGTCTTGCCCAGGGATAGCTTAATCAGTCGTGTCTAAGTAGCCCACTTTAACCGTTATTCAAAGATTAGTCTGATAGTGATGTCTGAGAGAGTATAATTACTGAATTGCATTTTAGGAGTCAATGGTTATTCGGGAAGAATTTATCTCTGATTTCAGTCGGTCTAGGAATAATCCTGTTACAAAAATACCTAAATACTCTAAATTCTGGTCAAGTTTATTCTGAACACAATCCAAGTAGTTTCCTTGTGAAATGTTCCCTGAATTGTAGCTAATCTCGATAAATGTCATATATTTTATAGCTGTGGAGTAAAAAGGTCATCTCAGCTACAAGGGCTGCGTCATCGTTTATTTAGAGGTTAGAGGGGTCCGATAGGTTTCTATTTACGAGTTTAAAAATCGAAGGTTGCACAACAGAAATCGCGAAATATCTTGTCCGATGTCACACGATTCTTTATAGTTCTGTAAGCCATGGTCTAGCGATTCATTCAAAAATATAAAATTGGCAGTGAATAGGATGGAAGAAAACAATCAATTAGCCTGATCATTAACGCAATATGTGAAATTTTTGTTTCATCACCATTAATTTTTATATTTGGCTTCAGTGGATGACTGGGTTGGCAGAAAAACCTGCTAATATGGACTCATCGTGAAAAGACTTGAAAATAGCAGTTCACACGGAGTTTAGGTTTTAAACACAATTCGTGTAAAATTTTGTGCATGGGACTTAAAGTAGCTGTGATTAAAATGGATTTCCTTGAGCCGTGATTCTATGAAGCAGAGCTGAGAAATATTTAAAACCAGCAGTTCCGAAACGGCCGGAACCAGAACGCCTGCGTTCATGCTAAAACATCTCGTGTTGATTACTCTAGTGCGCAGTTTTTAAGTCTGGAATTTACGAACACCGAGCTGGATTGGCCAGGACATTAGTCGTGGTACTTTATATCGACCACCACTTTAACCTCTCCCAGCTACCGGAATTTCTAACCTCCCGAAACTCCTGTATCTCGTCTGCAGTGAGGCTACTGCTTCTTAATCATTGGCACTGGTATCCTACTTTGATTGCAACGCTGGGAAATCCCGTATTGAAATTCCAGAATCAATTTGATCAATACAGGGAGGAGTGCTATATATAGACGCTGAAATTATTAAGCAGTCAAGTGTCTAGTGTTACGCTATAATACGACATTATAAGACTTGCAGTTGTCTTGCAATTCGTCGGGTATGGTTAAAATCATTTGACAGATCCTGATAACCGAAGATGGCGTCATGTTATCATCTGCAAACCATCACATACGCTATATTTCAATATCAGGGGTCCTATAGTCTTACTACTGTTGTATCCTTGAGATTGGTTTAAAATATTGTTTTGTTTTTTTATTCAATAGATATAAGTCAAACATAAATCACCCACAGCGGTTACAGCGATGTTGAAATCTGACTCTACCACAGTGAAGAGGTGGTGGATCATCGAGATTTGCATATTTGGTGCGTAACTTCTGGAACCTGATTGTCATTCACTAAAATGTTGTAAAATAAATTATGCCTGGTATTGGATAGTACTTCATTCCACTCTTCAGCTTACAAATTATGGGAATTTCTGGTCCTCAACATAGGTATTTTCCACGAATTTTTTTGGGACTAGAAGGAACACGGCACCTGACACAGCATATGAGGGAGTATTTCGCCAAAAGAGAAGGCATGCGACACATAGGCCCTACAAACTTTTACAGAATACCTTCCGACATTATACATCATTTATCCACTATTGATCTCATCAAAAGGGCAATTGATATCGATTGATCATTCAATATAAAGGATGGTGACGAAGAGGAGTAACTTAGTATGCTTAAATAGATGAGGACGATGAAAGTTGCACGTGCACACAGTTCAAATACTCCATATCACGGTGACACTAGCTGCCAAAATAGCCACGTGGACAGTGACCCTGCAAACAGGAAGTGGTTCTAAGCCGCGAGAGAAGAGAAGATCAAAGATTGGAGAACACGTGAGGCGTGGAAGAATGGGGCCACGACGGTCTACTTTTACTGCCCCAGAATGAAATGCACTTAATGTGGGGGTCAACGGAAACGTCAAACCATGTTTCAGGTTTCAGTAGACTTCTGTATCGTCCGTTTCAGCGTTGTTGCAATCTTATCCGGGCAGGCGAGACGACGCGAGGAGATGGGTTGATAAAAATTTGTCACTCGATATACTTGTCGTAATCTGTTCCCAATTTCAGTAATTTGTCCATATTGCATTAATTTAAAAATAATCAGTACTACTTTTTCACCCAACACCATATTTTCATCCAAATCTTAGTAGAACTCCTATCTCCACCATTACATTGTTCAGTTTAAAGTGGAACAATTAAAAATGAAGACCTTAAAATATTAAGTCGATAAAAATCTAGCCCTTGATTTTTGATTTTTAATGTGTTTAATGACGGACATCTGATGCAAATTATTACCAATACGGGGCGTTATTCTTAAGTGTTTTGGATATTAACTTCAGGATGATATAATATTGGAAAGTAAATGTTTTATGCGGAGTTCAGTAGGCAAATTATGTGATCTTTATTTGTTGGTCTTTCACCACTTCTTTATATCACTTTATTTTATAGCCACAAATCAAGACACCAATTATTGGTTAACGTTATAAAAGCTATATTTCTACCAATAGTTTGAAAAACTCGACCTCAACCTACTGAGATAAAATCGATTCTTGGATCAGTTAAGAATATCTAATATTGATTTAAGTGTTTATTAGATCAGCGAGTTATTCAAACTTTCTTTAACTATAAACTACATTGACAACAAACGGAGAGTGTAGGTCCACACATTAGTATACAGCGACACCGCGGTGAACTTACGTCACAAAATTAATAAGTTATGAAACGAGATCTTTACAAAATCCTGATTTTACCATAATGTTGGTATATAAGTATTCTTAACATCCTTGTATATTTATAACGTTGTCAGTTATAAATAATAAATTATTTTCTCTTGCGAACCAAACTCATGTTTTCACTTAAAATTACTGTTTAATTCCGACCATATACCTGAAAAACATTAACTTCAACAATTAAATTAATTATTGAAAGAGGAATTAGATCGGAATCTTAAACATAAACAAGGCCATCTCAAATATTACGAATGATACATCATCAAAGCAGGGAGTTACACACAATCACCCTTTACAAGTCCAACTTTAGAAACAGAGAAGATTAGAAGATGGAATATTGAATAATATGTTCATTATATAGCATTTGAAAAAATGCAACAAATAAGTTAGTTTAAAGGTTTTTTCATGCCACAAAATCACACGACAGGATCATGTAACTTTGATAATTATTATTAAATTCCTAACATTACGTATTTAGTCCCTTCAGCTACAATTTTAACCTTTCTCTTCAATTTCGTTGTCCGTTCGAGACTTAATGTTAAAGATTCGAATTAAAATTGAAGTATCATTTTAAAGATTTATCTGTTTGTTTGTGACTTTGTTAATCAAACCAAGTCACACAATCATTTTTCTGTTGATTTGCTAGTTTAAATGTTCACTAGACTAAATGATGTTCGTGGCCTGCACGTTTCGCCTAAACTTAATGACAGTCCTGTCGCGGATTTCCGGAAGCGAAAGGTTGTGCAAGTCAAGGTGGAGTGGTGTTGAGGTGAGCGTTGCAGTGATGAAATGATGACGTCTCGTTTCTACGTCCGAACGGCCTCTTGTAATAGCGATGAGCACCATGGAAGTAATTCACTACATTTCACTTGTGCTCCGTGCTGTTGGTCTATGGGGTTATGTCGCATCGGAAATTAAAACACTCGTCAGAGAATGAAGATAATTTTAATGGTGGTTCGGTAAAACAAGGGGAATTTGATCATAGTGATCAGTCGATAACCATACACTGTAATTCATATCAAAGTGTTCAATACGCTGTGAGTAACACGAAATGTAGGTATATTTCTAATCTACTACTTAAATTTCTTGTTTGTACACACGTTTTTGTGTATATGTTCAAATTTGGTTTTGTCTCCTGTAGAAATCGGGTAATGTCAAGTAGGTGCTAACATTTTAAGTATTGATAAGTGGGTTTGCATATTAAATACTTTACTACTTTGAGTTCATAAATTTTTTAATGTTCTGTATAGCATATTGTAGTGAATTACTGTACAAGTTTGTTGTCTGTACTTTATGTCAAAATAGTATAGCTCTTGTTATTGTGTTCGGAACGGTCAGTAATATTGATGGGTCAAGACTAAAGTATGTCTTCATGATTTGAAAACAGTTGGACTTCTTTGACAGGCGTGTGTCAAAAGTCGGAAGTTCCGGCTAAATGAACTGCAGTTTTGTCATGGCAGGCTTAAACAAAAGTCACTGCCAACTGAAGTTCAAGGTCATAACAGCGCGCGGGCTTTTTAAACGACGCAACGCCTCTGATTTGCCGCATGATAAGACGTTACAGTATTACCGCGTATTCCAGCGAGTTGCTTAATCAAACTACTGTTGCAGATCATGTAAGTTAGTCAGTAAAAGTTGGGGAACGCTTCACGAAAATACAATTAATTCGGTCAATCTCAATTATCAATCAGTCGTACAAAACCACAAAGGCAGTAAATAGGTAGCCTAAACTTTTCCTTCAAAGTTCTGTCGTAAAATTATCATACTGCTCAAGAAAAAGTCAATTATACATTGATTATAAAGTGACAAATCTTGACTAAAACAATTAGGATTTATCGCAATAATTTTGCCCTTAATTCTTACCCTGTCACAGTCTTTTCTCGTTGATCTTATCGTTATGGCTTCAATGATCCCGTTCGCTTTGATCGAGAGCAATCAGCTCGCAACATCTTATTCGATACTCCAATTTACCTCAGGAAGTCAAGTCTGTAATCTGTAGGTTTGGTAATTGTACTTTTGTTACAGTTATTGATACGTCCAATTTTGTTACAGAGGGGTGAAGCGGAAAAGGGTGAAGCGGAAAGTGTTATATTGACTTCTAGCACGTTCATTTTCTCTATAGCGGAGACAGCGAATTAAAAAGGAAAAATATTGCAGGAATTCACTGTAATCATGTAATACGTTTAATTTTAGGTATTTCTACGGTAATTACATTTCTTTAGCTTTGAAAATTTTTCATAACTACAGCACTAGCGATGTTTGCAATTCTATACTAAATGAACTGTGTGTACAAACGCAATGATCTGAGACATCGAAATGATTGTGATTTTAATTACAAATGCTCAATTGATCCAATAATAAATAAACAAGGCCACTACTTCACTTTACTTAAATTACTCTTATTACAGTTTTTATAATGCAATGAAAAAACCTGCTTTATTCTGCTCCCCTTTTATTAGTACTCCAGTAAAATTTATCGAGTATAATATTTTGAATTTTGTGCCCCGGGGATAGCTTAATCAGTAGTGTTAAGTAGCCCACTTAAACGTTATTTCAAAGATGTCTGATAGTGATGTCTGATAAGAGTTTGATTATCTGAATTGCATTTTAGAGACAATGGTTTAATCGGGAAAGATTATCTCTGATTTCAGTCGAGTCTAGGACTAATCCTGTTACAAATACTAAATAATCTAAAATTGTTCAAGTATTCTCTGAACAAATTCCAAGTAGTTTCCTTGTGAAATGTTCCCTGAATTGTAGATAAATCTCGTTAATGTCATCTTATATTATAGCAGTGGAGTTAAAAAAGGTCATCACAGCTCAGGGCTGCGTCATCGTTAATTTAGAGGTTAAGAGGGGTCCGTAGGATTTAATTACGGAAGATTAAAACTCGCAGGTTGCACAGAAATCGACGAAATATCTTGTCGCTTGTCACCACGATTCTTTATTGTCGTAAGCCAGACTCGCGATTATCAAGAAATATAAAATTGCTGTGAATAGTGATGGAAGAAAACATCAATTTAGGCCTGATATTTAACGCAATATCTGTGGAAATTTTGTTGTCATACAATAATTTTTATTTTTGGGTCAGTCGGTGACTGTGCAGAAAACTGCTATATGAATCATCGTGAAAGACTGAAAAGTAGCAGTTCACACGGGTGTTTTAAACAACAATTCGTGTCTAAACATTTGTGCCTTGGTACTTAAGTAGCTGTGAATAAAATGGCATTTCCTTGAGCCGTGATCTATGAAGCAGAGCTGAGAAATATTTAAAACAGCAGTTCGAAACGGACCGGACCAGAATCGATGCGTCTCATGCTAAAACATCTCGTGTGATTACTCTGAAAATGGCAGTTTAAAGTCTGGAATTTACGAACACCCGTGATGGATGGCCAGGACATTAGTCGTGGTACATTTATTCGACCACACACTTAACTTCTCCCAGCTACCGGAATTTCTAACCTCCCGAAACGCCTGTAACTCGTGCTGCAGTGAGGTACAGTCTTCTAATCATGGCACTGGTATCTACGTGATTGCAACGCTGAAATACGTATAGAAACATACCTAGAATCAATATGATCAATCCCAGGAGTGCTAATATAGAACGCAGAAAATTATTAAGCAGTCAAGTGTCTGGTCTACGCTATAATTATCGACATTAGTAATGCTGCAGTTGTCATTGCAATTGTCGGGTATGGTTTGTAAAATATTTTAACAGATCCTGATAACGTAGATGCTGTCATGATATCATCAGCAAGACCATCACATACGCTATATTTCATATCAGGTGTCCTTAGTCTTACTAAGTGTTGTTATCCTTGAGAATTAGGTTTTAAAATAATGTTTATTAATAGAATAAGCAACATATAACCACAGCGGTTTACAGCGTTGTTGTTGAACATCTGACTCTACCACTGTGGAGGTGGTGGTCTGAGATATGCTATTTGTGTGCGTCACTTCTTCGGAACCCTGATTGGTCAATTTAAAATGTGTGTAAAATATAAATTTGCCAAGGTATTGGATAGTCTTCATTCACCTTAAGCTTACAAATTCTGGGAATTTTGTCATCAATACATTCAAGGTATTTTCCGAATATTTTGGACTTAGACACGGCCCTTCACAGCATGAGGAGTATTTCGCCAAAGAGAAGGCATGCGAACATCAGGCCCCTACAAAACTTTTACAGATACCTTCCGACATTATACCTATATTATATCCAGTATTGATCTCCATCAAAAGGGCCAATTGATATCGAATTGATCATTCAATATAAAGGGTCGGTGACGAGAGAGTTAGTACTTTGTATGCTTAAATAGATGAGGACGATGTAAGGTGCACGTGCACACAGTTCAATACTCCAAATCACGTGACACTAGCTGCCAATGCCACGTGACAGTGACCAAGCAACAGGAAGTGTGTATCTAGCCGCGAGAGAAGATCAAAGAGTTGGAGCACACGTGAGGCGTCGGAAAATGGGCCACGACGATACTTTTAACTGCCCCAGAATGAAATGCACTTAAATTGGGGGTCAACGGAAAGTTCAAACTGTTTTCAGCTTTCCATAAACTTCTGTATCGTCCTGTTTCAGCGTATTGTAGCAATAGCCGGGCAGCGCGAGGACGACGCGAGAGATGAGGTTGATAAATTGGTCACTCGATAAATTGTCGTATCTGTTCCCATTATCAGTAATTTGGTCCCATATTACATAATTACAACTACTCAGTACTCCTTTTACACCACACCTATTTTCATCCAACTCTTAGACTCCTATCTCCACCTTCCAATAGTTCAGTTTAAGTGGACCAATTAAAATGAAGACCCTTAACAATTATTAAGTCGATAAATATCTAGCCCTAGGTTTTAGATATTAATGTTGTTTAATAGCAGGACCATTGATGCAAATTTTTTCATTTCCAATTAGGGCGATTATCTTAAGTGTTAGGATATTAACTTCAGGAAGGATAAATATTGGAAAGTAATGTTTTATGCGGGTTTAGGTAGGCAATAATGTGATCTTATATTGTAGGTCTATCACATTCCTTTAAATCACTTTCTTTATATAGCACAATCAAGACACTATATTGGTTCACGTATAAAAAGCAAAAATCTTCTAACCAATAGTTTTAAAAACTCGACCTCAACCTAAAGAGATAAATCGATCTTGATCAGTTAAGATATCTAAATTTATTTAAGTGTTTATAGATCAGTCGAGTTATCAAACTTGTTAACAATAACAATATTGCAACAAACGGAGACGTGTAGGTCCACACAAATAGTATACAGCGACACCGCGGTGAATTAGTCACAAAAATTAATAAGTATGAAACGAGATCTTTACAAATCCTCTGTTTACCATATGTTTGTATATAAGTATTCTTTAACATCCTTCTATTTTTATAACTTACAGTTAAAATAAAATTGCTTTCTTTGCGACCAAAAATCATGTTTCCTAAATTTCTGTTTAATTCCGACATTATCCCTGAAAACCATTAACTTCAACAATTAAATTAAATATTGAAGGAGGAATTAATGATCGAATTCTTAAACATTAATCAAGGCCCATCTCAAATATTATACGAAAGATACATATCAAAGCAGGGGGGTGTACACAAAACCCTTTACAAGTTCAACTTTAGGAACATAGAAGGATAGAAGATGATTATTGAAAATATGTCATTATATAGCATTGAAATAACATCGCAACATAGAAGTTAGTTTAATGTTAGTTCATGCCACAAAATCACCACGACAAGGATCATGTAACTTTGGACTAATTATTAATTTAAATTACTAACATTAAGAATTTAGTTCCTACAGCTACAATTTTTTAACTTTCTCTCCCCTTACAATTTCGTTGTCCGATCGTACTTAATGTTAATGATTCGAATTAAATTGAAGTTCATTTTAAGGATTTATTGTTTGTTTGTGTCTTGTTAATCAACCAAGTCACACAATCATGTTTCAGTTGATTAGCAAGTTTAAAGTTCCCTAGATAAAAAGATTGTTCGTGGCCAGCAACGTATTCGCCTAAACTAAATGATGTCCAGTCGCTGGATTTCCGGAACACGAAGGTTTGTGCAGTCAAGTGGTGTGGAGTAGATGCTGAGCGGTGCTGTGATGAAATGATGACCGTAACGTTTCACCGGTTCGACACGGCTCTTGAAGCTCGCTGGCACTGGAGTAATCAAAACATTTCACTTGTGCTCCGTGCCTGTTGTATATGGGGTTATGTGCATCCTGAACATTAAAACCACTCGTCAGAGAAGAGTAATTTTAATTGTGAGTTCTGGTAAAACGAAGGGGATCTGGTTCAATAAGAGAATCAGTCGATACCCATACACTTTATTCATATCAAACGAGTTCATACGCGGTGAGTAACACGAAATGAGGAACATCCTTCAAAATTACTACTAAATTTCTTGTTGTTCACCCGTTTATGTGAAATGTTCAATTTGGTTTTGTTCCTGTAGAAATCGGGGGTATATGTCAAGTTGGTCAAAATGTAAAGTCACAGCTAAGTGGTTTGCAATAAAAACTTCTTTACTACTTTGGAGTCACATAAATAATAAATAAAGTAAGAATATAGGATTCATACCAGTCAGTTTGAAGTCTGTTCAATCTGTCAAAGTAAGCTTATTTATTTGTGTTCGGCCGTCAGTAAAAAATGAATCGGGTCAGAATATAGAATGTCACTGATTTGAAAAACAGTTGGACTCTTTGACAGGCGTTGTAGTCAAAGTCGATGTTCCGGCTCTATTGAACTGCAGTAATAGTAATTGCTCTGGCAGGCTTAAACTACATGTCACATGCCAATGAACAGTTCTCATGGTTCATAACCAGCGTCGCGGGTTTTTAAACGACGGCGCGCTCGAAATTTGCGCTTGAAAGACGTATCCAGTATACCGCGAATTCCAGGAGTATGCTTAATCAAACTCAGTTGCAGATCTGTAAAGTGTCAGTTAAATGTTAGGGAACGACTTCAAGATATACCAAATAATTCGGTCAATCTCAATTATCACTCAGTGTACAAAACCACAAAGGCAGTAAATAGGTTAGCCTAACTAGTTCCTTCAACAAAAAAAAAAAAAAAAAAAAAAAAAAAAAAAAAAAAAAAAAATAAATAAAAAAAAAAAACTATAAAAGTTCTGTCGGTAAATTATCATACAGCTCAAGGTAAAGCAATTCTAATCTGATTATAAAGTGACAAATTGACATTAAAACAATAGATTTAATCGCATTTATTTTGCCCTTATCTTAAACCTGTCACCAGTTTTTTCTCGTTGATCTTATCGATAGAGTTCAATGATCCCGTCACTTGATCGAGAGCAATCAGCTCGCAACATCTTATTCGATACTCCAATTTACACGTCAAGGAAGTCACGTATGTATCTTGTAGGTTTAGTAATTGTATTTTTGTATCAGGCTATTGTACGTCAATTTCTGTACAGCGGGAGTGAAGCGGAAAGTGCTTATCTTGATTCTGCACGTTCATTTTCTTTATAGCGAGACTGCGAATAAAAAGAAAAATTGCAGGGAATTCACTGTAATCATGGTAATACGTTTTAACTTTAGGTATTTACGGTAATTACATTTCTTTAGCTTTGAAAATATTTCACATAACTACAGCACTAGCCGATGTTTGCAATTTCAATACTTAAATGAACTGTGTGATACAAAACGCATTGATCTCGAGACACGGGAAAATGATTGTGATTTTAATTACAAATGCTCCAAATGACTCCAAAATACCATTAAACAAGGCACTACTTCACTTTTACGTATACTTTAACTTTTATACACGTTTTATAAAGCAATGAAAAAACCTGCATATTTTCTGCTCCTTTTAGTATATCCAGTAAATTTATCGAGTATAATATTTTGAATTTGTGCCCCGGGATAGCTTAATCAGTCGTTGTCTAGTAGCCCCCACTTAAACCGTTTATTCAATAGATAGTCTGATAGTGATGTCTGATAAGAGTATGAATTACTGAATTGCATTTTAGAGACAATGGTATAATCGGCAAGAATTATCTTTGATTTCAGTCGAGTCTAGGATAATACTGTTACAAAATATAAATACTCTAAATTCTGTTCAAGTATTATCTGGACACAATTCCAAGTAGTTTCTTGTGAAATGTTCCCCTGAATGTAGCTAAATCTCGTTAAAATGTCATCTTTATATATTAGCAGTGGAGTAAAATATGGTCATCACAGCTACCAGGGCTGCGTCATCAGTTATTTAGAGGTTGAGAAGGGGTCCGATACGGATTCTAATTACGAGATTTAATAACTCGCAGGTAGCACAGAAATCGCGAAAATATTTTCCGACATGTCACACGATTTCTTTATAGTATGTAAGCCATGACTCAGCGATTAATCAAATATAAATTGGCAGTGATATGATGGATGTAAACAATCAATTTAGCTGATTCATTACGCTAAATCTGTGAAATTTTTTTGTGTCATCACAATTATTTTTTATATTTTGCTTCAGTGGTTGGACTCGGTGGCAGAAAACCTGTAATTATGAATCATCGTGAAAAGACTTGAAAAGTAGCAGTTCACTCGGGTTTTAAACAACAATTCGTGTTAAACATTTGTGGAATGTCTTAAAGTAGCTGTGATAAATGGATTCCTGAGCGTGATTCTATTGAAGCAGAGCTGAGAAATATTTAAAAACCAGCAGGTCCGAAAACGGGACGGACCCAGGAACGCTGCGTCTGCTAATACATCTCGGTCGTTACCTCTAGTGGCAGTTTAAGTCTGGAATTTACGAACACCGAGCTGGGGCCAGGGACATTAGTCGTGGTACAATTTATATCACACACAACTTAACCTTCTCCCAGCTACCGGAATTTCTAACCTCCCGAAAACTCCTGTAATCGTGCTGCAGTGAGGCTACAGCTTTCTAATCATTGGCCTATCGTGGTATCCTACTTGATTGCAACGCTGGTAATCCGTATATAGAAAACATACCAGTATTCACATATGATCATTCCCAGGAGTGCTATATATAGACGCAGAAAATTATTAAGCAGTCAAGTGTCTGTGTCTACGCTATAATATCGACATTATAATGCTGCGTTGTCATTGAATTTCGTCCGGGTATGGTAAAATCATTTTAAAGATCTGATACGAAGATGATGCGTCACTGATATCATCAGCAAAAACATCCACATACGTATATTTCAATATCAGTGGTGTCCTTAGTCTTACTTACGTGTTTTATCCATGGAGATTAGGTTTTAAAATAATGTTATTTCAATAGATAGGCACATAAATCACCACAGCGGTTACAGCGATGTTGAACATCTGACTCTACCCACAGTGGAGGTGGTAGATCATGAGGATTTGTTTTACATATTTGGTGCGTTACTTTGGACTGATGGGTCAATCACTAAAATGTGTAAAAATTAATTTGCCCAGGTATTGGATAGTACTTCATTCCTCTTCAGCTTACAAATTCTTGGGGAATTTCTGTCCTCAAACTTCAGGTTATTGTCCGAATATTTTTGGGACTAGAACACCGGCCTACTCAGCAATGAGTGTAGAGTATTTCGCACAAAGAGAAGGCAAGCGAAACATCAGGATTACAAAAACTTATACAGATACCTTCCGACATATATTACATCAATTTAATATCCAGCTATTGATCTCCATCAAAAGGGCAATTGATATCGATTTGATCATTCAATATAAAGGGTGGTGACGAAGAGTTAGTACTTAGTATGCTTAAATAGATGAGACGATGAAAGTTGTCAACTGCACACAGTGTTTCATTACTCTAAATCACGTGACACTAGCTGCACAAGCCTCGTGACAGTGACCCCGCAACAGGAAGGTGTATCTAAAGCGCGAGGAGAGATCAAAGTGTTGGAGACACGTGTGGCGTGAAGATTGGGGCCCGACGACTACTTTTAAAACTGACATCAGATTGAAAATGCACTTAATGGGGGTCAACGGAAACGTCAAACCATGTTTCAGGTTCAGTTTAAACTTCTGTATCGTCCTGTTTCAGCGTTGTACAACTTTATCCGGGCAGAGCGAGCCGACGCGAGGAGATGTGGTTGATAAATTGTCACTCGATAATTGTTCCGTTATCTGATCCCATTTTTCAGTTATTTGTCCATATTACATAATTCAACTAATCAGTACTCCTTTTTACCCACCCCACACCTATTTTTCTTCCAACCTTATGTAACTCCTATCTCACCATACCATAGTCAGTTTAAGTGGACCAATTAAAAATGAAGCCCTTAATTATAAGTCGATAAAAATCTAGCCCTAGATTTTAGATATTTAATGTGTTTAATAGCACGGACCATCTGATGAAATTTTTTCCAAATTACGGGCGATTATCTTAAGTGTTTGGGATATTAACTTCAGGAAGGGAATAAATATTGGGAAAGTAAATGTTTTATGCGGAGTTTCTATGGTAGGCAAAATAATGTGATTCTTATTTGTTAGGTCTATCACATTTCTTTATATCACTTTCTTTATATAGGCACAATCAAGACACCATTATTGGTTAATCGTATAAAAAGCAAGATCTTCTCCTATGGTTTGAAACTCGGACCTCAACCCAACAGAGATAAATTCGTTTTCTTGATTCAGTTAAGATATCTAAGTATTGTTTTAGTGTTTTTAGATTCAGTCGGAGTTATTCAAACTTTTGTTTCACAATAACTCTTGCAACAAACGAGAGTGTAGGTCCTCACATGTATACAGCGACACCGCGGTGAACTTACGTCACAATATTATAAGTTTGAAACGAGATCTTTACATATCCCTGTTACCATAACGTTTGTATTTAAGTATTATTTTTTCATCCTTTATATTTTTATAACGTGTACAGTTTAAATAAAAATTCTTTCTCTTGCGTACCAAATAATTCTTGTTTTACTAAATTACTGTTTAATTCGACATTATCCCTGAAAACATTAAACTTCAACAATTAAATTAAATATTGTAGGAGGAATTAGATCGAATCTTAACATAAACACGCGCATCTCTTATATTTACGAAAGGATTGCATCATTCAAGCCAGGGGTGTACACACAACCCCTTTACCAAGTTCAAAACTTTAGAACATAGAAGATAGAAGATGAATATTGAATGAAAAATTTGTCATTATATAGCATTTGAAAAAACATGCAACAAATAAGTTAGTTTTAAAGTTATTTCATGCCACAAAAACTCACACGCGGATCATGTACTTTGACTAATTATTATTAAATTCCTAACATTAAAGAATTTTGTCACTACAGCTAAAATTTTAACTTTTCTTTACAATTTCGTTGTCCCGATCGATAATTTAATGTTAAAGATTCGAATAAAATTGAAAGTATCATTTAATGATTTATCTGTTGTTTGTGACTTTGTTAATCTAACCAGTCACACATCTTTTCGCTGGTTGATTGCAAGTTTAAAGTTCCCTAGATAAAAAGATGTACGGTGGCCAGCACGATTCGCTAAACTTATCTGAAGTTACAGTCGCTGGATTTTCGGAACAGAAGGTTGTGCAGTCAAGTGGAAGTGGAGTAGAGTGCTGAGCTGTTGCAGTGATGAAATGATGAACGTCACGTTTCACCGTCCGACCACGGCATCTTGAATTCGTGGGCACCAGGGGAGAATCACAACATTTTCACCTTGTGCTCCGTGCTGTTGTCTTTGGGGTTATGTCTCATCCTGAAATTAAACATCGTAGAGAAGAGATAATTTTAATTGTGGTTCTGGTAAAACAGGGGGATTTGGATCATAGAGATCAGTGATAACCATACACTTAATTCATATCAACGAGTTCAATACGCTGTGGAGTAACGAATGAAGGAACATTTCAAAACTACTACTAAATTCTTGTTGTACACCAGTTTATGTTGAATTGTCAATTTGGATTTGCTCACTGTGAAATTCGGGTTAATGTCAAGTAGGTCAAAACAATTTTAAGTCAAGCTAAGTGGTTTGCAATAAACTACTTTACTACTTTGAGTACATAAAATAATAAAATAACTGTAGCATATAGATATTCTTACCGGTCGGTGGAAGTCTGTACAATCTGTCCAAGTAAGCTTATTTATTTGTGTGCGGGCCGTCAGTATAACAAATTGTTCGGGTTCAAGAATAAAAGAATGTCACTGATTTGAAACAGTTGGGACTTCTTTGACAGGCGTGTAGTCAAAAGTCAGAAGTTCGGCCTAAATGAACTGCAGTAATGTCCACGGCAGGCTAAAACCAACAAGTCACCTGCCAACTGAACTGTTCACATGGAGTTCATAACCAGCGCGCGGGCTTTTTTTAAACGACGCGCGCACTGTTTTGCGCATGAAAAGACGTATAACAGTATTACCGCGTATTCCAGCGAGTTGCTTATCAAACCTTACAGTGCAGATCTGTAAGTTAGTCAGTAAAAAATGTGGGAACGCTTCATGATTTTACCAATAATTCGGTCAATCTCAATTATCAATGTCGTACAAAAACACAACGGCAGTAAATAGTAGCCTAAATAGTTCCTTCAAGTTCCTGTCGGTAAAATTATCATAAAGCTCCAAGAAAGCAATTCTAATTCTGATTATAAATGACAAAACTTGAACAAAAAAACAATAAGATTTATCGCATTTAATTTTGCCTTAATTCTTAACCCTGTACAGTCTTTTTTCTCACGTTGATCTTATCGATAGAGCTTCAATGTTCAGTCATTTGATCGAGAGCCAATCAGCTCGCAACATCTTATTCGTTACTCCAATGTACGTCAAGGAGTCAAGTCTGTATCTGTAGGTTTGGTTAATTGTTACTTTTTGTATCAGTTATTGTACGGCATATTTCTGTATATAGCGGGGTTGAAGCGGGAAAGTGTTACACCTTGACTTCTCGCACGTTCTTTTCTTATAGCGAGTCAGCGTATAAAAAGATAAATATTGCAGGAATTACATGTAATCATGTAATTACGTTTTAACTTTAGTATTCTACGGTAATTACATTCTTTAGCTTTTGAAATATTTCACATAACTACAGCCACTAGCCGATTGGGTTGACAATTCATAATAAATGGAACTGTGTGCTACAAACGCAATGATCTCGAGACACGAAATGATTGTGATTTTATTACAAATGCTCAAATGACTCCAAAATACATAAACAAGGCCATAATTACACTTTACTTAACTTAACTTTAATACAAGTTTTTATAAAGCAATGAAAAAAACCTGAATATATTCTGCTCCCTTTTATTAGTATCCAGGTTACAAATTTTATCGAGTATAATATTTTGAATTTTGTGCCCCGGGATAGCTTCATGGTCGTGTCTAAGAAGCCACTTAATCCGTTATTCAAAGATAGATGATAGTGATGTTGTTATGAGTATGAATTATGAATTGCATTTTAGAGGACAATGGTTTTTTAATGGGAAGAATTATCTATGATTTCAGTCGTGTCTAGACTAATCCTGTTACAAATACTAAATTACATCTAAATTCTGTTCAAGTATTATCTGACACAATTCCAAGTAGTTTTCCTTGTGAAATTGTTCTGAATTGGAGCTAAATTGATTAAATGTCATCTTATATTATCATCGCAGTGGAGTAAAAAAGGTCATTCACAGTACAGGGCTGCGTCATCGTTATTTAGAGGTTTTAAGTGGGGATCGATAGTATTCTAATTACGAAGATTAAAACTCGAAGGTTGCAAGAAAGCGCCGAATATATCTTGTCCGATTGTCTCACGATTCTTTAGTAGTCCTGTAAAGCCATGACTCGCGTTAATCAAAATATAATTGCAGTGAATAGTGTTGAGAAAACAATCAATTAGCCTGAATCATTAACGCAAAATCTGTGAAATTTGTGTGTCTCACATTATTTTTTATTTTTTTGGATTCAGTGGTGACTGGTGGCAGAAAACCTGGCTTAATATGTAATCATCGTGAAAAGACTGATAAAGTGAGCCTTTACACACGGAGTTTTTATACATAACAATTCGATGTTAAAATTTGTGCATGGGTACTTAAGGAGCTGGTATAAAATGGATTTCCTTGTGCCGTAGATTCTATGTAGCAGTAGCTGAGAATTATTAAAACCAGCAGTTCCGAAACGGCGGACCGAACGGCTGCGTTCTGCTATAAAATCTCGAGTTGATTACGCTAGTGGCAGTTTTAAAGTCTGGAATTAACGAACACCCGAGTGGATGGCCAGGACATTAGGTGTGGTACATTTATATCGACACACACTTAACCCTTCTCCAGCTACACGATTTCTAACTCCCCGAATAACTCCTGTAAACTCGTGCTGCAGTGAGGCTAAGCTTCTCAATCATTGGGCCACTGGTATCCTACTTGATTGCAAGTGAAACATCGTATAGAAAACATTCCTGAATCAATATGATCAATCCCAGGAGTGCTATTTATAGACGCAGAAATTATTATGCATGTCAAGTGTCTGTGGCTACGATTTAATATCGTCATTATAATGCTGAAGTTGTCATTTGCAATCAGTCCGGTATGGTAAAATAATTTTAACAGATCATGATAAAACCGAAGGAGCGTCACTGTTATAATCAGCAAACCATCAACATACGCTATATTTCAATATTCAGGTGTCCTTGTCTTACTAAGTGTTGTATCTTGAGATAGGTTAAAATAATGTGTATTCATAGAATACAGGCCAACATAGATCACCACAGCGGTTACAGCGAATGTTGATCATCTGACTCTACACAGTGGAGGTGGTGGGTTCATGAGATTTGCAATATTGGTGCGTCACTTCAGGAACCTGATTGTCAATCCCTAAAATCGTGTAAAATTAATTTGCCAGGTATTGGATAGTACTTCATTCCACCTTCAAGTTTACAAATTTGGGGGAATTTCTGTCCTCATACATTCAGGTATTTTCGATATTTTTTGGACTAGAACACCGGCCTACACAGAATGAGGAGTATTGCGCCAAAAGAGAGGCCATGCGACACTAGGCCCTACAAACCTTTACAGATACCTTCCGACTTTATACATCAATATATCCAGCTATTGATCTCCATCAAAAGGGCAATTGATATCGGAATTGATCATTCAATAAAAGGGTGTGACGAAGAGTGAGTACTTAGTATGCTTAAATAGATGAGGACGATGAAAAGTTGACGTGCACACCAGTTCAATACTCCCAAATCAACGTGACACTAGCTGCAAAGCACGCGTGACAGTGACCCAGCAACAGGAAGGTTTATCTAAAGCCGCGAGAGAAGATCAAAGAGTTGGAGACACGTGAGGCGTGGAGAATGGGGCACGACGACTACTTTTAACTGCCCAGAATGAAATTCTACTTAGTGGGTGGTCAAACGGAAACGTTCAAACCATGTTTCAGGTTTCAGTAAATTCTGTAGCGTTCTGTTTTAGCGTTGGAGCAACTTATCAGGGGCACGAGCGAGACGACGCGAGGAGATGAGGTGACTAAATTTGTCACCTCGATAACTTGTCGTATATGGTCCATTTCAGTATTGTGTCCATATTACATCAATTACAACTACTCAGTACTCCTTTTTTCACCCACACCCTATTTTTCATCCCAACTCTTAGAACTCTATCTCCACCATACCAATAGTTCAGTTTAAGTGGACCAATTAAAAATGAGACCCTTAAAATATTAAGTCGATAAAAATCTAGCCTAGATTTTAGATATTTAATGTGTTTATAGCACGGACCATCTGATGCAAATTATTTCCAAATTACGGGCGATTATCTTAAGTGTTTGGATATTAACTTCTAGGATGGATAAATTTGGAAAGTTAAAATGTTTATGCGGAGTTTTCAGTAGGCAAATAATGTGATCTTTTTTTGTAGGTCTTTCACATTCTTTATATCACTTTTCTTATAAGCACAATCAAGGACACCAATATTGGTTAACGTATAAAAAGAATAATCTTCTACCAAAGTTTAGAAAAACTCGACTAAACAAAGAGATAAAATCGATTCTTGATCAGTTAAGACTTATCTAAATATTGATTTAGTTTTTTATAGTTACAGTCGAGTTATTCAAACTTTGTTTAACATAACACATTGCAACAACGAGACGTGTAGGTCAACAATAGTATACAGCGACACCGCTCGGGTGAACTTACGTCACAAAAATTAAATAAGTATGAAACGAGATCTTACAATCCTGTTTACCATAATGTTTGTTATATAGAGTATTCTTTAACATCTTTATATTTATAACGTGTACAGTTAAAAATTAAAAATTCTTTCACTTGCGACCCAAAAATCATGTTTCCTATTTTACTGTTTAGATTCCGACTTTATCCCTGAAAAAACCATTAACTAAACAATTAATTAAATATTGAAGGAGAGGATTTAAGATCGAATCTTAAACATAAACAAGGCCATCTCCATAATACGAAGATAATCATCAAGTGCAGGGTTGTTACGCACACACCCCTTTAACAGTCAAACTTTTAGGAACATGAAGATAGAAGATGCATATTGAAAATATGTCATTATATAGCATTTGAAAAAACATGCAACAAATAAAGTTAGTTTTAAAAGTTATTGCATGCCACAAAATCACAGACAGGCTCATGTAACTTTGACTAATTATTAAATTAATTCCTAACATTAAGAATTTAGTCCCTACAGCTACAATTTTAACTTTTCTTTACAATTTCGTTTGTCCCGATCGATTCTTAATGTTAAAGATTCGAATTAATATTGAAGTATCTATTTTAAAGATTTATCTGTTTGTTTGGACCTTTGTTAATCAAACAAGTCACCACATTCATTTTTTCAGTTGATTAGCATGTTTAAAGTTCCTAGATAAAAAGATGTTCGTGGCCCACACGATTCGCCTAAAATTAATGATGTACAGTCGCTGGATTTCCGGAACACGAGGTTGTGCAGTCAAGTGGAGTGGAGTAGAGTGCTGAGCGTTGCAGTGATGAAATGATGACGTCAGATTTCACCGTCGACAACGGGCCTCTTGAATCTCCTGGCACCAGGGAGTAATTCACACATTTCCCTTGTGCTCCGTGTGTTGTCTATGGGTGGTGATGTAGCATCCTGAATTAAAACACTCGTCAGAGAGAGATTATTTTACATTGTGAGTTCATGTAAAACGATAGGGGTTGTGGATATAGAGATCAGTCGATAACCATACTCTTAATTCATATCAACGGAGTTCAATTCGCTGTGAGTAAAACGAAATGAAGGAAACATCTTCAAACTAATATAATTTTCTTGTTGTACACGTTTATGTGAAAATGTCAATTTGGTTTTGTCTCGTGAAAATCGGGGTAAATGTCAAGTAGGTCAAACAATTTAAGTCACAGCTAAGTGAGTTTGCAATTTAAAACTACTTTTCTTCTTTGAGTACATAAAATAATAAAATTTAACTGTACGCTATAGTATCTCAGTCAGTTTGAAAGGTCTGTACAATCTGTCCAAAGTAAGCGTTATATATTTGTGTTCGCCGTAGGTAAAAAAATGATCGGGTCAAGAATATAGAATGTCAACTGATTTGAAAAACAGTTGGACTTCTTTGACAGGGTGTAGTCAAGTCGAAGTTCCGGCTAAATGAACTGCTAGAATTTGTCATGGCAGGCTTAAACAACAAGTCACCTGCCAATGAAAACAGTCACATGGTTATAACCAGCGCGCGGGCTTTGGGCTTTTTTTAACGACGCGCGCACTGATTGGCGCATGAAAAGACGAAACAGTATTACCGCGGATTCCTGCGCGCTTCTGCTTAATCTAACCATACAGTTGCAGATTGTAAGTTTAGTAGTAAAAGTGGGAAACGCTTCAAGAATTACCAATAATTCGGTCAATCTCAATTATCAATCAGTCGTAACAAAAAAACCACAAAGGCAGTAATTAGGTTGCCTAACTAGTTCCTTCAAATTTCTGTCGGTTTAACATTATCATACAGCTCCATGAAAAAGCAATTATAATCTGATTATAAAGTGACAAACTTGACAAAAACATTAGATTTATTCGCATTAATTTTGCCCTTAATTCTATAACCTGTCACAGTCTTTTTTCATCGTTGATCTTATCGCGATAAGCGCTTCAATGATCCCGGTCACTTTGATTCGAGAGCAATCAGCTCGACAAACATCTGATTCGTCTCCAATTTACCGTCAAGGAAGTCAAGTTGTATCTGTAGGTGGTAATTGTTACTTTTGTAACAGTTATTGTACGCAATTTCTGTACTGACGGGGTGAAAGGCGGGTAAGTGCTTGTCTTGACTTCGAGCACGTCATTTGCTCTATAGCGAGACAGCGTATAAATAAAAAGAAAAAATATTGCAGGAATTCATTGTAATCATTGTAATACGTTTTAACTTTAGGTATTCTACGTAATTACATTTCTTTTGCTTGTAAATAATTTCACATAACTACAGCCACTAGCGATGTTTGCAATTCAATACTAAATGAACTGTTGTGCTACAAAACGCAATGATCTCGTGATCACGGAACATGATTGTGATATTATTTACAAATGCTCTCAATTGACTACCAAAAATACATAAACAAGGCCCACTAATTCATTTACATTAACTGAACTTTAATACACGATTTTATAAAGCAATGAAAAAAACCTGCATATTCTGTCCCTTTTATTAGTATCCAGGTAAATTATCGAGTATAATATTTTGAAATTGTGCGGGATAGCTTAATCAGTCGTGTCTATGTTTAGCCCCACTTATACGATTATTCATAGATAGTCTGTTAGTGATGTCTGTTAAGAGTATGAATTATGAATTGCTTTTTAGAGACAAGGTTGAATGGGTAGAATTATCTCTGATTTCCTGTCGAGTCTTGGGACTAATCCTGTTACAAAATACTAAAATTGCTCTAAATTCTGTTCAAGTATTAATTGACACACAAGTAGTTTCCTTGTGAAATGTTTCCCTGAATTGTAGCTAAATCTCGAAAATGTCATCTTATATTATAGCAGGGGAGTAAAAAAGGTCATCACAGCTTACAGGGCTGCGTCATCGTTATTTAGAGGTTTAAGAGGGGTACGATAGGATTCTATTACGAGATTAAAACTCGCAGGATGCACAGACAATCGCGAAATATCTTGTCCGCAGTCACACGATTTCTTATGTCTTGTAAGCCATGAATCAGCGATTAATCAGAAATAATAAAATTGGCAGTGGATAGTGATGGATGAAAAACAATCAATTTAGCCTGATCTTTAACGCAAAATCTGTTGAATTTTTTGTTGTCCATCACCATAATTTTTATATTGGCTTCAGTGGTGAATGGTGGCAGTAAACCTGCTATATGAATCAACGTGAAAGACTTGAAAAGTAGCAGTTCACACTGGAGTTTTAAACAACCATTCGGTGTTAAACATTTGTGCTTGGTACTTAATGTAGCTGTGAATAAAATGGATTTCCTTGAGCCGTGATTCTTGAAGCAGTGCTGAGAATATTTAAAACCAGCCAGTTCCGAAACGCGACCCAGAACGCTGCGTTCATGATAAAATACATTCGTGTTGATTACTTAGTGCAGTTTTAAAGTCTGTGGAATTACGAACACCGAGCTGGGATGGCCAGGACATTAGTCTGGTAAATTTATATCGACACACACTTAACCTTATCCCTGTACCGGAATTTTCTAACTCCGAAACTCCTGTAACTCGTGCTGCAGTGAGGATACAGATTCTAATCATATGGCACTGGTATCCTACTGATTGCAACGCTGGAAAATCCCGTATAGAAACATCCAGAATCAATATGATCATACCAGGAGTGTATATATAGACGCAGAATATTATTAAGCAGTCAGTAGTGTCTAGTGTCTTCGCTATAATATCGACATTTTAATGCGGCAGTGTCATTGCAATTCGTCCGGGTATGAGTAAAACAAATTTTACAGATCCTGATAACCGAAGATGCGTCACTGATTCATCAGCAACCAGCACATACGCTATATTTCATATCAGGTGTCATTAGTCTTACTACGTGTTGTAATCCTTGAGATTAGGTTTAAAATAATGTTTATTCAATTGAATAAGGCTAATAAATCACAACAGCGGTTACAGCGATGTTGTACATCGGACTCTACCACTGTGAGGTGGTGGATCATGAGATTTGCATATTTTGGTGCGTCACTCTGGACTGATTGGTTCAATCACTAAAATGTGTAAAATAAATTTGCCAGTATTGGATAGTACTTCATTCCACCTTCAGCTTACAAATTTCTGGGGAATTTCTGTCTATACATTCCAGTATTTTCCGAATATTTTGGGACTAGAAACACAGGGCCCTACACATGCAAGGAGGAGTATTCGCCAAAAGAGGAAGGCATGCGACACATCAGGCCTACAAAACTTTTACAGTTACCTTCCGACATTATACATCAAATATATCCAGCTATTGATCTCCATCAAAAGGGGCCAATGATATCGAATTGATCATTCAATATAAAGGAGTGGTGTCGAAGAGTTAGTACTTAGTATGCTTAAATAGATGAGACGATGAAAGTTGCACGTGACACAGTTCAATAACTCAAATCACGTGACACTAGCTGCCAAAGCCACTTGACATTGACCCAGCAAAACAGGGAAGTGTGTATCTAAAGCCGCGGAGCAGTTCAAAGAGTTGGAGACGTGAGGCGTGAAGAATGGGCCACGACGGACCTACTTTTAACTGCCCAGAATGAATGAGGGACTTAAAGTGGGGTGTCAACGGAAACGTTCCACAACATGTTTCAGTTCAGGAACTTCTGTATCGTCTGTTTCAGCGTTGTAGAATTATCCGCGGCAGAGCGAGACGACGCGAGGAGATGAGGTTGATAAATTTGTCACTCGATAATTGGCGTAATCTGTTCCCATTATCAGTAATTTGTCATATTACATAATTACAATACTCAGTACTCCTTTTTCACCCCACACCTATTTTTCATCCAACTCTAGAAACTCCTATCTCCACAATACCATTGTTCAGTTTAAGTGGACCAATTAAAAATGAAAGAAGACCTTAAAATATTAAGTCGATAAAAATCTAGCCTAGTATATTTAGAAATTTAATGTGTTTAATAGCACGGACCCATCTGATGAAATTATTTCCAAATTAGGGCGATTTCTTAAGTGTTTGGATTTAACTTCAGAAGGAAAAATATTGGGAAAGTAAATGTTTATGCGGGATTTCAGGTAGGCAAAATAATGTGATCTTTATTGTAGGTCTATCACATTCTTTATATCACTTTCTTTATATTAGCACAATCCAGACACCAATATGGTTAACGTATAAAAGCAAAATTTCTACCAATAGTTTTGAAAAATCGACCTCAACCCAACAGAGATAAAATCGATTCTTGATAGTTTAGAAATATCTATATAATATAGATTTAGGAGTTTATAGATCAGTGAGTTATTCAACTTTGTTGAACAATAAACATTGCAACAAACGAGACCGTGTAGGTCCTCACAATAGTATACAGCGACACCTGGCGGTGAACTTACGTCCACAAAATGTAATAAGTTATGAAACGAGGATCTTTAACAAATCCCTGTTTACCATAATTTTGTATATAAGTATTCTTTAACATCTTTATATTATTACGTGTGCAGTTAAAATAAAATTCTTTCTCTCCGGGCGACCCAAAAATCATGTTTCTAAATTACTGTTTAATTCCGACATTATCCTGAAAACATTAACTTCAACAATAAAGTAAATATTGAAGGAGGAATATAGATCGAATCTTAAACATAAAACAAAGGCCATCTCATATTATACGAAAGATACAATCATCTAGCAGGGTGTACACACAACCACCCCTTTACAAGTCAACTTTAGAAACATACGGAAGGATTGAGTGAATATTGAAAAGATGTCATTATATAGCATTTGAAAAAAACATGCAACAAAATAAGTAGTTTAAAGGTATTTCATTCCACTAATCACACGACAGGTTCATGTACTTTGATAATTATAATAATTCCTAACATTAAGGAATTTAAGTCCCTACACTACAATTTTAACTTTTCTTTACATATTTCGTTGTCCCGATCGATTACTTAATGTTAAGATTCGAATTATAATTGAAGTATCAATTTTAAAGATTTATCTGTTTGTTTGTGACTTTGTTAATCAAACCAAGTCACCACAATCATTTTTCTGTTGATTAGCAAGTTTATAAGTTCCCTAGATAAAAAGATGTTCGTGGCCAGCACGATTCGCAAAACTTAATGAAGATCAGTCGCTGGATTTCGGAACACGATAAGGTTGTGCAGTCAAGTGGAAGTGGAGGTAGAGTGCTGAGGCGTTGCAGTGATGAAATGATGGACGTCACGTTTCACCGTCCGACACGGCCTCTTGAATCTCGCTGGGCACCAGGTTAATTCACAACCATTTCACCTTGTGCTCCGTGCTGTTTTGTCTATGGGGTTATGTCGCATCATGAAATTAAAACACTCGTCAGAGAAGGAGTTTATTTTAATTGTGAGTTCTGTAAACAAGGGGATAGGGATCATAGGATCAGTTCGATAACCATGCACTTAATTTCATATCATACGAGTTTCAATACGCTTGTGAGTAAACGAAATGAAGGAACATTTCAAACTACTACTAATTTTCTTGTTGTACACCCGTTTATGTGAAATGTTCAATTGTGGTTTTGTCTCCTGTAGAAATCGGGTAATGGTCAAGTTAGTGTCAAACTAATTAAAGTCTCAGCTAAGTGGTTTTGCATAAACTACTTTTACTACTTTGAGTACATAAATAATAATAATAACTGTAAGATTATAGATATCATACAGTCCAGTTTGAAGTCTGTTCTATCTGCCAAAGTACGCTTATTTATTTGTGTTCGGCCGTAGTAAAAAATGCTCGGTGTCATAGAATAAGATGTACCTGATTTGAAAACAGTTGGACTTCTTTGACTGGGTGTAGTCAAAGTCGAAGTTCGGCTAATGAACTGCAGTAATTGTCACTGGCAGGCTTTTAAACAACAAGTCACCTGCCACTGAACAGTTCTCATGGTTCATAAACCAGCGCGCGGGCTTTAAACGACTCGCGAACTTGATTTGAGCATGAAAAGACGTAACTGTATTACCGCGTATCTCCAGCGAGTTGCTTAATCCAAACCTACAGTTGCAGATCTGTAAGTTAGTCGTAAAAGTGAAACGCTTCAAGATTTACAATAAATCGTTCAATCTCAATTATCATTCAGTAGACATAAACCACAAAGCAGTAAATAGGAGCCTAACTAGTTCCTTCAAAGTTCTGCGGTAAAATTATCATACAGCTCCAGGAAAGAAAGCCATTCTAATCTGATTATAAAAGTGACAAAAACATGCCTGAACAAACAATAAGATTAATCGCATTAATTTTGGCTTAAGGTTCTTAACCCTGTCACAGTCTTTTTTCTCGTTGTTCTTATCGATAAGGAGATTCATTGATCCGTCACTTTGATCGAGAGCAAATCTCTCGCAACATCTTATTCGATACTCCTATTTACCGTTCAAGGAAAGTCAAGTCTGTTATCTGTGGTTTGGTTAATTGTTCTTTTGTAACAGTTATTGTACGTCAATTCTGTTTACAGCGGGGGTGAAGCGGTAAGTGCTTATCTTGACTTCTAGCCCGTTCATTTTTCTCTCTATAGCGAGACAGCGAAATAAAAAGAAATATTGGCAGGAATTCACTGTAATCATGTTAAATACGTTTTAACTTTAGGTATTCTACGGTAATTACATTTCTTTATAGCTTTGAAACATATTGCACCATAACTACAGCCACTAGCCGATGTTTGCAATTCAATACTAAATGATCGTGTGCTACAAAACGCTAATGAATCTCGAGACACGGAAATGATTGTGATTTTAATTACAATGTCAAAGACTCAAAAATCATAACAAGGCCACTACTTCACTTTACTTAAATTAACTTTATACACGTTTTTATAAGCAATGAAAAACCTGCCTTATTTCTGCTTCCCTTTTATTAGTATTCCAGGTAAAAATTTATTCGAGTTATATATTTTCCGAATTTTGTCCCCGGGATAGCTTAATCAGTCGTGTCAAGTAGCCCACTTTAACGTTATTCAATGAATAGTCTGATGTGATGTCTGATAGAGTATGAATTACTGAATGCTTTTTAGAGACAGTGGTTTAATCGAGGAGAATTATCTCTGATTTCAGTCGAGTCTATGTCTATACTGTTAAACCAAATTTCTAAATACTCTAAATTCTGTTAAAGTATTATCTGACACAATTCCAAGTAGTTTCCTGGTGAAATGTTCCCTGAATGTAGCTAAATCTCGATAAATTGTCATCTTATATTATTGCAGTGGAGTATCAAAGGTCAGCAAAGCTACAGGGCTGGTTCATCGTTATTTAGAGGTTAGAGGGGTCTGATAGGATTCTTAATACGAAGATTATTAAAACTCGCCGGATGCACGAAATCGCGAAATATCTTGTCCGCATGTCACACGTTTCTTTATAGTCTGTAGCCATGACTCGCGATTAATCAAAATATAAAATTGGCAGTGAATAGTGATGGAGAAGAAAACAAATCTACAATTTAGCTGATCATTAACGCAAATCTGTGAAATTTTGTGTCATCACAATAATTTTTTTATTTGGCTCAGTGGTGACTGGTGGCCAGAAAACTGCTAATATGATCATCGTGAAAAAGCTTGAAAAGTAGCAGTTCACACGGAGTTTTAAACAACAAATTCGTGTTAACATTTGTGCATGTACTTTAAAGTAGCTGTGAATAAATTGGATTTCCTTGAGCGTGATTTTGAAGCAAGTGCTGAGAAAAATATTTAAAAACCAGCAGTTCCGAAACGGCGGCCAGAGAACGCTGCGTTCATGCTAAATCATCTTCGAGTTGATTACTCTAGTGGCAGTTTTAAAGTTGGGTATTACGACACCCGAGCTGGATGGCCAGGACATTAGTCGTGGTACATTTATATCGACACACACTTTAACCTTCTCCAGATACGGAATTTCTAACCTCCGAAAACTCCTGTAACTCGTGCTTGCAGTGAGGCTACAGCTTCTCCCCCCCCCCAATCAATTGGCACTGGTTTATCCTACTTGGATTTGCAACGCTGGAAATCCCGTATAGAAACATTCCAGAATTCAATATGATCAATCCCAGGAGTGCTATTTATAGACGCAGAAATTATTAAGCAGGTCAAGTGTTCTAGTGTCACGTCTATAATATCGTACATATAATGCTGCAGTTGTCATTGCAATTCGTCCGGGTATGGTATAAAATCATTTTAAAGATCCTGATAACCGAAGATGCGTCACTGATATCAATCAGCAAACCATACATACGCTATATTTCAATTATCAGGTGTCCTTGTCTCTATACGTGTTGTATACTTGAGATTAGGTTTTAAAATAATGTTTAATTCAATAGAATAAGGCAACATTAAATCACCACAGCGGTTTCAGCGATGTTGAACCTATGGACTCTACCACAGTGGAGGTGGTGGATCATGAGATTTGCATATTTGGTGCGTCAACTTCTGGATCCTGATTGGTCAATCACTAAAAATGTGGAAATCAAATTTGCCCAGGTAATGGATAGTCTATTCATTCCACCTTCAGCTTACAAATTCTGGGGAATTTCTGTCTCAAACATTCAGGTATTTTCCGATATTTTTTTGGGACTAGAACACGGCCCTACACAGCAATGAGGAGTATTTCGCCAAAAGAGTAGGCATGCGACACATCAGGCCCTACAAAACTTTTACAGATACCTTCCGACATCTATACATCAAATTATCAAGCTATTGATCTCCATCAAAAGGGCAATTGATTTCGAATTGATCATTCAATTTAAAGGGTGGTGGACGAAGTGTTAGTACTTAGTATGCTTAATAGATGAGGACGATGGAAAGTTGCCGTGCACACTGTTCAATACTCCAAATCACGTGACACTAGCTGCCAAAGCACGTGACCAGTGACCAGCAATCAGGAGTGTGTATCTAAGCCGCGAGAGAAGATCAAAGAGTTGGAGAACGTGAGGCGTGGAAGAATGGGGCCACGTCGACTACTTTTAACTGCCCCAGATGAAAATGCACTTAAAAGTGGGGGTCAACGGAAAACGTCATAACATGTTTCAGGTTTCAGTAAACTTCTGTATCGTCTGTTTCAGCGTTGTAGCAACTTATCGGGCAGAGCGAGACGACGCCGAGGAGTTGAGGTTGTTAAATTTGTCTCTCGATAAACTTGTTGTAATCTTTTTACCATTATCAGTAATTTGTCCATATTACATAATTACAACTACTCTGTACTCTTTTTACCCACACCCTATTTTTCATTCAACTCTTAGACTCATATCTCCACCATACCATAGATTTCAGTTTTAGTGGTCCAATTAAATGAAGACCTTAAAATAATAAGTCGACGATAAAAATGTCTAGCCCTAGATTTTAGATATTTATGTGTTTAATAGCCACGGACATCTGATGCAAATTTATTTCAAAATTACGGGCGATTATCTTAAGTGTTTGGATATTAACTTCAGGAAGGATAAATATTGGAATGTAAATGTATTATGCGGAGTTTAGGTTAGGCAAATATGTGATCTTTATTTGTGGTCTATCAAATTCTTTATATCACTTCTTTATATTGCAACTTCAAGTCACCAATATTGGTTTACGTATAAAAGCAAATTCTTCTACCAATAGTTTGAAAATCTCGACCTCAACCCAAACAGAGATAAAATCGGATTCTTGATCAGTTAAGAATATCTAAAATATTGTTTTAAGTGTTTAGTAGATTCAGTCGAGTTATTCATTACTTTGTTTAACAATTAACACTTTGCAACAAACGAGGGACGTGTTGGTCCACACAATAGTATACAGCGGGACACGCGGTGAACTTACGTCACAAAAAATTAATAAGTTTGGAAATGAAACGAGATCTTTACAAATCCATGTTACCATAATGTTTGTATTTAAGTATTCTTAACATCCTTTATATTTAAAAGTGTACAGTTTAAAATAAAAATTCTTTCTCTTGCGTCCAAAAAATTTCTTGTTCCTTAATTACTGTTAATTCCGACCATTATCCTGAAACCATTAACTTCAACATTTAAAATTAAATATTGAAGAGAATAAGATCGATCTATAAACATAAAACAAGGCCATCTCAAATATATACGAAAGATACATCATCAAGCGGGGTGTACACACAACACCTTTACAAGTCAAACTTAGAACATAGAAGATAGAAGATGAATATTGAAAAATAGTCCATTATATAGCATTTTGAAATACATGCAACAAATAAGTTAGTTTTATAAGTTATTTATGCCACATTATCACACGACAGGATCATGTACTTTGACTAATTATTAATTAAATTCTAACATTAAGACTTTGTCCCTACAGCTACAATTTTAACTTTTCTCTTTACAATTTCGTTGTCCCGATCGATACTTAATGTTAAAGATTCGAATTAAAATTGATGTACATTTTAAAGATTTTATCTGTTTTGTTGTGACTTTGTTAATCAAACCAAGTCACCACAATCATTTCAGTTGATTTGCAAGTTTAAAGTTCCCTAGATAAAAAAGATGTTTTCGTGGCCAGCACAGATTCGCCTAACTTAATGAAGTCCAGTCGCTGGATTTCCGGAACCGAAGGTTGTGCAGTCAAGTGGGGTGGAGTAGAGTGCTTGAGCGTTGCAGTGTGAATGATGACGTCACGTTTCACCGTACGACTCGGCCTCTCTGATCTCGCTTGGGCACCAGGAGTATTCACAACATTTACACCTTGTGCTCCGTGCTGTTGTCTATGGGGTTATGTCGCATCCGAAATTAAAACATCGTAGAGAAGAGATAATTTTAATTGTGAGTTCTGTAAAACAAGGGGATATGGATCATAGAGATCAGTCGTAACATACACTTAATTCATATCAACGAGTTTCCATACGCTGTGAGTTAACACGAAATGAAGGACATCTTCAAAACTACTACTAAGTTTCTTGATTGTACACCCGTTTATGTGAAATGTTCAATTTGGTTTGTCTCCTGTAGAAAATCGGGTAAAGTCAAGTAGTCAAACAATAAAGTCACAGCGAAGTGGTTTCGCAATATAACTACTTTACTACTTGAGTACATAAAATTAATAAAATAACTGTAGCATATAGATATCATACCAGTCAGTTGAAGTCTGTACAATCTGTCAAAGTAAGCTTATTTATTTTGTGTTTTATTGTCTTTTTTTTTTTGGCACGTCAGTTAAAAATGATCGGCGTTTCTAGAATAAAGAATGTACCTGATTTGAAAACAGTTGGACTTCTTTGCAGGCGTGTACGCAAGAGTCGAGTTCCGGCTAAATGAATGCAGTAATTGTCACTGGCAGGCTTAAACAACAAGTAACTGCCAACTGAACTGTTCACTTGGTTCATAAACCAGCGCGCGGGCTTTTTATACGACGCGCGCATGATTTGCGCATGAAATGACGTAACAGTATACCGCGTATTCAGCGAGTTGCTTATTCCAAACCTAGTGACAGATCTGTAAGTTAGTCAAGTAAAAGTTGGAACGCTTCAAGCATATACCAATAATTCGGTCAATCTCAATTTCAATCAGTCGCACAGAAACACAAAGGGCAGTAAATAGGTTGCCTACTAGTTCCTTCAAGTTCTGTCGGTAAAATTATTCATAACTGCTCCTAGAATAGCAATTCTAATCTGATTATAAAGTGTCAAACTTGACAAAAACAATAAGATTTAATCGCATTAAATTTTGCCCTTAATTCTTAACCCTGTCACAGTCTTTTTTCTCGTTGATCTGATCGATAAGATGCTTCAATGAGTCCGGTCACTTTGATCAGAGGAGCAATCAGCTCGAACATCTATTCGATACTCAATTTACCGTCAAGGAAAGTCTAAGTTGTATCTGTAGGTTTGTGATTGTTACTTTTGTAAATGTTATTGTACGTCAATTTCTGTCGCGGGGTGAAGCGGAAAAGTGCATATCTTGACTTTAGCACGTTCATTTTCTCTATAGCGAGGAAGCGAATAAAAGAAAAATTATTGAGGAATTCACTGTAATCATGTATACGTTTAACTTTAGGTATTCCTACGGTATTACATTTCTTTAGCTTTGATATATTTCAAATAACTGCAGCCACTAGCCAGATGTTTGCAATTCTCAATACTAAATGATCTGTGTGCTACAAATAAACGCAATGATCTCGCGACACGGAAATATTGTGATTTTAATTACAAATGCTCAAATGACTCCAAAAATACATATACTAGGCACTACCTCACTTTACTTAACTTAACTTTAATACACCGTTTTATAAAAGCAATGAAAAATACTGCATTTTTCGCCTCCCCTTTTATTAGTATCCTGGTAAATTTATCGAGTATAATATTTTGATTTGTTGCCCCGGGATGCTTATTCAGTCGTGTCTAAGTGATACCCACTACCAGTTATTTCAAGAGTGTATGATTTGATGATGATAAGAGTTATGAAGTACTGAATTGCATTTTAGAGACAATGTTTAATCGGAAGGATTATCTTGAATTCGACGTGTTAGGTTAATCCTGTTTACAAAATACTAAATACTCTAATTCTGTTCAAGTATTTTCTGACACAATTCCAAGTTGTTTCCTTGTGAAATGTTCCTGATTGTAGTTAATCTTCGATTAATGTCTATCTTATATTTTAGCTGTGGACGTAATAAATTGGTCATCACAGCTACAGGGCTGCGTATCGTTATTTAGAGGGTAAGAGGGGTCGATAGGATTCTAAGTACGAAGATTTTAAAACTCGCTGGTTGCACAGAAATGCGCGAAATATTCTTGTCGAATGTCACTCGATTCTTATAGTCTGTAGCAATGACTCGCGATTATATCAAATATTAAATTTGGCAGTGGATACGTGATGAGAAAAAATCTTTTTAGCCTGTCTTTACGCAAAATCTGTGAAATTTTTGTGCTTCACTATATTTTTGTTATTTGGCTTTCAGTGGTGAATGGGGGTTGGGGGCAGGGGGGGGGGGGGGAAAAAAAATAAAACCCGGGGCTTTTTTTTTATATGAATCATCGTGAAAAGACTTGAAATAAGTAGCAGTTCACACGGAGTTTTGAAACTAAATTCGTGTTAAACTTTGTGCTGGTACTTTAAAGTAGCTGTGATAAATGGGATTTCCTTGAAGCCGTGATTCTATGAAGCAGAGCTGTGGAATATTTAAAACAGCAGTTCGAAACGGGACGGGACCAGAACGGTGGTTCCATGCTTAAAACATCTCGAGTTGATTACTCTAGTGGCAGTTTTACAGTCTGGAATTTACGAACAACCGAGGGCTGGAAGGACAGGACGATTAGTGTGGTTATCATTTATATCGACAGACACACTTAACCTTCTCAGATAACAGGGAGATTTATAAACCCTCCCGAAACTCCTGTAATCGTGCTGCAGTGTGGCTACTGCTTCTAATCATTGGCACTGGTATCCTACTTGATTGCAACGCTGGGAAATCCCGTATTAGAAACCATACAGAATAATATGATCAATCCAGGAGTGCTATATATAGACGCAGAAATTATTAAGCAGTCAAGTGTCTAGTGTCTACGCTATAGTATCAGACATTGTAATGTGCAGTTGTCATTGCAATTCGTCCGGGTATGGTAATATCATTTTAACAGATCTGATAACCGAAGATGCGTCACTGATATCATCAGCAAACCTTTCACATACGTATATTTCAATAATCTGGTTGTCCTTGTATTACTAGTGTTGTATCCTTGAGATTAGTTTTAAAATAACTGTTTATTCAATAGAATAGGCAACATAAATCACATACAGCGGTTACAGCGATGTTGAACATCTGACTTACCACAGTGGAGGTGGTGGATTCATGAGATTTGCAGATTTGGTGCGTTCACTTCTGGAACTGATTGGTCCAATCCTAAAATGTGTAAATTAAATTTGCACAGGTATTGGATAGTACTTCATTCCACCTTCAGCTTACAAATTATGGGGAATTTCTGTTTCCTCAAACATTCAGGTATTTTGATATTTT
The DNA here is from genome assembly GCF_026151205.1 of Bolinopsis microptera. Lineage (NCBI taxonomy): Eukaryota > Metazoa > Ctenophora > Tentaculata > Lobata > Bolinopsidae > Bolinopsis > Bolinopsis microptera. Next base: position 6,381,495 of record NC_087083.1, read on the forward strand.
TGGGATAGAACACCGCCTTACACGCAATGAGGAAGTATTTCGCCAACTAAGAGAAGGCATGCGTCACATCAGGCTACAATAACTTTTACATAACCTTCCGAATCTATTGTTTTTACATCAATATATCCTGCTATTATCTCCATCAAAAGGGCCAATTGATATCGATTTGATCATTCCTTTATAAAGGGGTGTGACGAAGAGTTGTACTTAGTATGCTTAATAGTTGAGGACGGATGAAAGTGCACGTGCATCCAGTTATAGTCTCAAATCAGTGACACTAGCTGCCAAAGCCAAGTGACCAGTGACCCAGCAACAGGAGTGTGTATCTAAGCCGCGAAGAAGAAGATCAAGAGTAGGAGACACGTAGGCGTGGAAGAATGGGCCACGACGATACTTTTAACTGCCCCAGAATGAAATGCACTTACATGGGGGTCAACGGAAACTGTCAACCATGTTTCAGTTTCAGTAAAACTTCTGGAATCGTCTGTTTCAGCGTTGTAGCAACTTATCCGGGCAGAGCGAGACGACGCGAGGGAGATGGGATTGATAAATTTGTCAATCGATAATTGTCGTAATCTGTTCCCATTATCAGTAATTTGTCATTTTAATATTACAACGACTCAGGTACTCCTTTTTCACCCCACATCCCTTTTTTGCTTTCCCAACTCTTTAGGAAACCTATCTCCACCATACCATTTAGTTCAGTTTAAGTGGGACCAATTAAAATGAAGACCCTTAAAATATTTTAGTCGATAAAAATCTAGCCTAGAATTTTTGATATTTAATGTGTTAATTGCCACGGGACCATATGATGCAATATTTCCAAATTACGGTCGATATCTTAAGTGTTTGGATATTAAACTTCAGGAAGGATATTTGGAAAGTAAAATGTTTTATGCGGAGTTTAAGGTAGGCAAATAATGTGATCTTTATATGTAGGTCTATCACATTCTTTATATTCACTTTCTTTATTTAGCACAATCCAAGACACAATATTGGTTAACGTATAAAGCCAAAATCTTTACCAATAGTTGAAAAACTCGACCTCAACCCAACAGAGATAAAATCGATTTCTTGATAGTTAAGATTTATCTAAATTTGGTTTATTGTGTTTTTGATAAGTCGAGTTATTCAACTGTGTTTAACAATTAACACATTGCAACAACGAGTCGTGAGTCCACACAAGTGTTATTACAGCGCCACCGCGGTGAACTTACGTCACAAAAATATAAGTTATGAAACGAGATCTTTACAAATCCCTGTTTAACCATAATGGTTGTTATTAGTATGCTTTAACATTCCTCTTATATTTATAACGTGTACAGTTAGAAAATAAAAATTCTTTCTCTTGCGACCCAAAAATATGTTTCCTAATTACTGTTTAATTCGTATTATCCTGAAAAACCATTATACTTCAACAATTAAAAGTAAATATTGAAGGAGGAATTAAGATCGAATCTATAACATAAACAGGATCTCAAATATAGAAAGATACATCATCAAGAGGGTGGGTGTACACAACAACACCCCTTTACAGTCAAACTTTAGAACATAGAAGATAGAAGATGAATATTGTGAAAAATTGTCATTACTATAGCCTTTGAAAAAAAATGCAAACAAATAAGTTAGTTTAAAGTTATTTCATGCCACAAAATCACACGACAGGACGTTTCATGTAACTTGACTAATTATTAATTAAATTCCTAACATAAGAATTTAGTCCCTACTGCTACCAATTTTAACTTTCTCTTTATCAATTTCGTTGTCAGATCGATACTTAATGTTAAAGATTCTAATTAAAATTGAAGGTATATTTAAAGATTTATCTGTTTGTTTGTGATTTGTTATTCAACCAAGTCACCACAATCATTTTTCAGTTGATTAGGCAAGGTTTAAAAGTTACCTAGATAAAAGATGTTATTCGTGGCCAGCACGATTCGCCTATAACTTAATGAAGTCCCTGTCGATGGATTTCCGGAACACGAAGTTGTGCAGTCAAGTGGAGTGAGTAGAGTGCTGAGCGTGCAGTGATGAAATGATGACGTCACGTTTCTCCGTCCGACACGGCCTCTTGAAATTCGCTGGGCACAGGAGTAATTCAAACATTTAACCTTGTTGCTCCGTGCTGTTGTCTATGGGGTTATGTCGCCCTGAAATTAAAACACTCGTCAGTGAAGAGATAATTTTAATTGTGAGTTCTGTAAAACAAGGGGGATATGGATTCATAGAGATCAGTCGATAACCATAAACTTAATTTCATATACCGAGTTTCAATATCGCTGTGAGTAACACGAAATGAAGGAACATCTTCAAATACTACTAAATTCTGTTGTACACCCGTTTATGTGAAATGTTCAATTTGGTCTTTGTCTCCTGTAGAAATCGGGGTCATTGTCAAGTAGGTAAAACAAGTAAAGTCACAGATAGTGTTTGCAATATAACTACTTTACTCTTTGAGTACATAAAATAATAAAAGAACGTAAGCATATAAGATATCATCCAGTCAGTTTGAAGTCTGTACAATCTGTCCAAGTAAGCTTATTTATTTGTGTTCGGCCGTCAGTAAAAAATGATCGGGTCAAGAATAAAGAATGTCACATGATTTGTATAAAACCGTTGGGACTTCTTTGACAGGCGTGTAGTCAAAAATCGAAGTTCCGCTAAATGACTGCAGTAATTGTCGCTGGCAGCGTAAACAAAAGTCACTGCCAAGCTGATCAGTTCAAATGGTTCTTAACCAGCGCGCGGGCTTGTTAAACGACGCGCGCATGATTTGCGGCGATGAAAAGACGTAACAGTTATTACGCGTATTTCTCCAGCGAGTTGCTTAATCAAACATACAGTTGCAGATCTGTAAGTTAGTCAGTAAGTTGGGAAACGCTTCAAGAATATTCCAATAAATTCGGTCAATCTCAATTATCATATCAGTGTACAATCCGCAAAGGCTAGTAAATAGGTAGCCTAACTGTTACTTCAAGTTCTGTCGGTAAAATTATCATACAGCTCCAAGAAAAGCATTCTAATCTGATTTAACGTGACAATTACTGACAAAAACAATAAGATTTAATAGCATTATTTTGCCCTTAAATTATTTACACCTGTCTCGTCTTTTTCTCGTTGATTCTTATCGATAAGGCTTCAATGATCCCGACTTGCTCGAGAGCAAATTCAGCTCGCAACATCTATATTCGTTACGCCAATTTACCGTCAAGGAAGGTCAAGTCTGATCTGTAGGTTTGGTAAATTGTTAATTTTGTAACAGTTATTGTAACGTCAATTCTGTTACAGAGGGAGTGAAGCGGAAAGTGCTTATCTTGACTTCTAGCACGTTCATTTTCTCTATAGCGGAGGACAGCGAATAAAAGAAAAAATATTGCAGGAATTCACTGTATCATGTTAATACGTTTTAACTTTTGGTTATTTTACGGTTATACTTTCTTTAAGCTTTGGAAAATATTTCACTTAATACAGCCACTAGCCGGAATGTTTGAAATGCAATACTAAATGAAATGTGTGCTACAAAAAACGCAATGATCTCGAGACACGGTAATGATTGTGATTTTACTTTACAAATGCTCAAAGACTCCAAAAATACATAACAAGGCCACTACTTCACTTTATTAACTTAACTTTTAATACACGTTTTTTCTAAAGCTATTGGAAATCATGATATTTCTGCTCCCTTTTATTTGGATTCCAGGTAAAAATTTATCGAGTAATATTTTGAATTTTGTGCCGGGGATAGCTTAATCGTCGTGTCTAAGTAGCACCACTTAAAACCGTTATTCAAAGTATAGTTCTGATAGTGATGTACTCTACCACTGATAAGAGTATGGTAATTACTGAATGCATTTTAGAGACATGGTTTAATCGGGAAGAATTATCTTTGATTTCAGTCGAGGTCTAGGACTAATCTGTTACAAATATAATACTCTAAATTCATGTTCAAGTATTACTGTACAATTCCAAGTAGTTTCCTTGTGAAATGTTCCCTGCTTGTAGCTAAATCTCGATAATGTCATCTTATAAATTATGAAGTGGAGTAAAAAGGTAATCACAGCTCAGGGCTGCGTCATAGTTATTAGAGGTTAAGAGGGGTCCGATTGATTCTAAATACGAAGGATTAAAAACTCGCAGGTTGCACAGAAATCGCGATTACTTGTCAGCATGTCACACGATTCTTTATAGTCTGTAAGCCATGACTTTGAGCGATTAATCAAAATATAAAATTGGCAGTGAATAGTGATGGAAGAAAACAATAATTTAGCCTGATCATTAACGCAAAAATTCTGTTTGAAATTTTTGTGTATCACAATTAATTTTTTATATTTGGCTTCAGTGGTGGATGGTGGCAGAAAACCTGCTAATATGATTCATCGTGAGAAAGACTTGAAAAGTGCAGTTCACACGGATTTTAAACACAATTCGTGTTAATCATTTGTTGCATGGTACTTAAAGTAGCTGGAATTAAAATGATTTCCTTGAGCCGTGATTTATGAAGCAGAGCTGTGAACATATTAAAACCAGCAGTTCCGAAACGGCCGGAACCCAGTACGGCTGCGTTCATGCTAAACATCTTCGAGTTGATTACTCTAGTGCAGTTTTTGAAAGTCTGAATTTACGAACACCCGAGCTGGATGGCCTGGACACATTAGACGTGGTACATTTATATCGGTCACAACACTTACCTTCTCCAGCTACGGAATTTCTAACTCCGAAAAACTCCTGTAACTCGTGCTGCAGTGAGCTACAGCTTCTCCAATCATTGGCACTGGTATCCGACTTTGATTGCAACGCTGGAAATCCCGTTTTGAAACATACCAGAATCATATGATCAATCCCAGGATGCTATATATAGTAAGCAGAAATTATTAAGCAGTTCAAGTGTCTAGTGTCTACGCTATAATATCGACATTATAATGTGCAGTTGTCATGCAATTCGTCCGGGTATGGTAAAATCATTTTAACTGATCTGATACCGAAGATGCGTCACTGATATCTACAGCAAAACCATCACATACGCTATATTTCAATATCAGGTGTCCTTAGTCTTACTAGTGTTGTATCCTTGAGATTAGGTTTTTAAAATAATGTTTATACATAGAATAAGGCAACTTAAATCTCCACAGCGGTTACAGCGATGTTGAACATCTGTCTTCTACCTAGTGGAGGTGGTGGATCATGAGATTTGCAATTTGGTGCGTTTCACTTCTGGATTCCTGATTGGTCAATCATAAATGTGTAAAATAAATTTGCATCCAGGTATTGGATAGTACTTCATTAACCTTCAGCTTCAAATTCTGGGGAATTTATGTCCTCAAACTTTCAGGTATTTTCCGAAATATTTTTGGGACTAGAACACCGGCTACACAGCAATGAGGAGTATTTCGCAAAGAGAAGGCACATGCAGTCACATCAGGCCCCTACAAACTTTTACAGATACCTTACCGACAGCTATACATCAATATATTCCAGCTATGATCTCATCAAAGGGCCCAATTTGATTTCGAAGGGATCATCAATATAAACGGGTGGTGACGAGAGTTAGTTCTTAGTATGCTTAAATAGATGTGAGACGATGAAAGTTGCACGTGCACCACAGTTCATTACTCCAAATCACGTGAACACTAGCTGCCAAGCCACGTGACAGTGACCCAGCAAAAGGAGTGTGTATTAAGCCGCGAGGAAAGAGATCAAAGGTTGGTGAACGTGAGGGCGTGGAAGAATGGGGCCACAACGACTACTTTTAAACTGCCCCAGCCCTGAATGAATGCACTAGTGGGGAGGGTCAACGGGATAACGTCAAACCTGTTTCAGGTTTCAGTAAAACTGCTGTATCGTCCTGTTTCAGCGTTGTAGCAACTTATCCGGGCAGTGCGAGACGACGCAGGAGATGAGGTTGATTAAATTTGTCACTCGATACTTGTGTAATCTGTTTACATTATCAGTAATTTGTCCATTTTCATAATTACAACTCTCAGTATCATTTTTCACCCCACACCCTATTTTTCATCCACTTCTTAGAAACTCCTATCTCCACAATACTATAGTTCAGTTTAAGTGGACAATTAAAAATGAAGACCCTTAAATATTAAGTCGATAAAAAAAATCTAGCCTAGATTTTAGATATTTAAGGTGTTATTAGCAGGACCAATGATGCAAATTATTTCCAAATTAGGGCGTAAGCTTAAGTGTTTGGATATTAAATTCAGAAGGATAAATATTTGGAAATAATGTTTATGCGGAGTTTCAGGTAGGCAAATAATGTGATCTTTATTTGTAGGTCTATCACATTCTATATATCACTTTCTTTATATAGCACAATCAAGACCAACAATATTGGTTAACGTTTAAAAGCAAAATCTTCTACCAATGTTGAAAAATCGGACCTCATCCAACAGAGATAAAATCGATCTTGATCAGTATTAAGAATATCTAACTATTGATTTAAGTGTTTTAGATCAGTCGAGTTATTCAAACTTTGTTTTAACAATAAACACTTTGCAAACAAACGAGACGTGTAGGTCCACACAATAGTATACGCGGACACCGCGGTGAACTTACGTCCAAAAAATTAATAAGTTATGAAACGAGATCTTTACAATTCCCGGTATACATATAGTTGTATATAAGTATTCATTTAAACATCCTTTATATTTATAACGTGTACAGTTAAAAATAAAATTTCTTTCTATTGCGAACAAAAAATAATGTTCCTAAATTACTGTTTTATTCGACATTATTCCCTGAAAACCATTAAAAAAAAAATCTTTTTCAACTATTAATTTAAATATTTGAGGGAGGAATTAAGATCGAAAATCTTAAACATAAACAAGGCATCTCAAATTTATACGAAAGGATACATCATCATAGCAGGGGTGTACACACAACACCCTTTACAAGTCAAATCTTTAGAACATAGAAGATTGAAGATGAATATTGAAAATATGTCAATTATATGCTTTGAAAAACATGCAACAAATAAGTTAGTTTAAGTTATTTCATGCCACAAAAATAACACGACAGGTCATGTAACTTTGGACTAATGATTAATTAATTTCCTAACATTAAGTGTTTAGTCCCTACAGCTACAATTTGAACTTTCATCTTTACAATTTCGTTTGTCCCGATCGATACTTAATGTTAAAGATTCGAATTAAAATTGAAGTATCATTTTAAGATTATTGTTTGTTTGTGACTTGGTAATCAAACCCTAGTCACCACAATCATTTTTCAGTGATAGAAAGTTTAATAGTTCCCTAGGATAATAGATGTTACGTGGCCAGCACGATTCGCCTAAACTTAATTGAAGTCCAGTCGCTTGATTTCCGGAACACGAAGGTTGTGTGCAGTCATGTGGGAGTGGAGTAGAGTTGCTGAGCGTTGCAGTGATGAATATGATGACGTCACGTTTCACCGTCCGACACGGCTCTTGAATCTCGTGGGCACCAGGAGTAATTCAAAACATTTCCCTGGGCTCCGTGCTGTTGTCTTATGGGGTTATGTAGCATCCTGAAATTAAAACATCGTCAGAGAAGAGATAATTTTAATTGTTAGGTTCTGTAAAACATGGGATATGGATCATAGAGATCTGTCGATAAACCATACCTTAATTCATATCAACGAGTTCAATTACGCTGTTGATTAACACTAATGAAGGAACATCTTCAAAATATTACTAAATTTCTTGTTGTACACCCGTTTATGTGTAATGTTCAATTTGTTTAGTATCCTGTAGAATGAAATAGGGTAGGTAAATGTCATGTATGTCAAACAATTAAAGTCACAGCTAAGTGGTTTGCAATATAAACTACTTTAATACATTGAGTACATAAAATAATAAAATAACTGAAGCATATAGATATCATTCCTGTCATGTTTGAAGTCTGTACTATCTGTCCAAAAGTTAGCTTATTTATTTGTGTTCGGGCCGTTCAGTAAAAAAATGATCGGTCGGGTCACGATATAAAGGAATGTCACTGATTTGAAAACAGTTGGAATTCTTTGGACAGGCGTTGTAGTAAAGTCGAAGTTCGGCTAAATGAACTGCAGTAATTGTCACTGGCAGGCTCTTAAACAACAAGTCACCTGCCAAACTGAACAGTTCCAATGGTTCATAACCAGCGCGCGGGCTTTTTAAACGACGCCGCGCACTGATTTGCGCATGAAAAGAGTAACAGTTTTACCGCGTATTCCAGCGAGTTGCTTTATCAAACCATTACTGTTGTGATCTGTAAGTTAGTCGGTAAAAGTTGGGAACGCTTCAAGAAATATACCAATAATTTCGGTCACATCTCATTTTCAATCTGTGTACAAAAAACCACAAAGCAGTAAATAGGTAGCCTAACTAGTTCCTTCAAAGTTTGTCGTTTTAAATTATCATTACAGCTCCAAGAAAAGCAATTTAATCGGATTATTAAAGTGACAAAACTTGACCAAAACATAAGATTTAATCGCATTTAATTTTTGCCCTTAATTCTTAACCATGTCACTGTCTTTTTTTTCTCGATTGATCTTATCGGATAAGTGCTTCAATGATCCCGTCACTTTGATCGAGAGCAATCAGCTCGGCAACATCTTATTCGATACTCCAATTTACCGTCAAGGAAGTCAAGTCTGTATTTTGTAGGTATTGGTAATTGTTTACTTTTGTTACATGTTATTGTTACGTCAATTTTGTACAGCGGGGTGAAGCGGAATGTTGCTTATCTTGGACTTCTAGCACGTTAATTTTCTCTATAGCGAGTCCGAGAATAAAAAGAAAAATATTGCAAGGAATTCTCTGTAATCATGTAAATACGTTTTTACTTTAGGTATTCTACGGTAATTACATTTCTTTAGCCTTTGAAAATATTTCACATAACTACGCCACTAGCCGATGTTTTGCATTTCAATACTAAATTGAACTGTGTGCTACAAAAACGCAATGATCTCAGACACGGAAATGATTGTGATTTTATTTACAAAATGCTCAAATGGACTCAAAATACATAACAAGGCCACACTTCACTTTACTTAAATTAACTTTAATACACGTTATTCTAAAGCAATTGAAAAAACCTGAATATTTCTGCCTCCCCTTTATTAGTATCAGTAAAATTATCGAGTATAATATTTTGAATTTTGTGCCCCGGGATAGCTTACTCAGTGTGTCTAAGTAGCCCCCACTTAAACCGTTATTCAAAGATAGTCTGATAGTGATGTCTGATAAGAGTATGATTTTAATGATTTGCATTTTAGAGACATTGGTTTTATCGGAAGAGAATTTTCTCTGATTTCAGAGAGTCTAGGACTCAATCGGTTACAAAATACTAAATACTTAAATTCTGTGCAAGTATTATCTGACACAATTCCAAGTAGTTTCTTGTGAAATGTTCCCGGAATTGTAGACGAAAATCTCGATAAAGTCATCTTATATTATTGCCTGGAGTAAAAAATAGTCATCACAGCTTACAGGGCTGGTCATCGTTATTTAGAGGTTAAGAGGGGTCCGATTGGTATCTAATTACGAAGATTAAAACTCGGCAGGTGCACTGAAATCGGCGAAATATTTGTCCGCTTGTCACCGATCTTTATAGTCTGTAAGCCATGACTCGCGATTAATCAAATATAAATTGGCAGTGAATAGTGATGGAAGAAAACATATCAATTTAGCCTGTATTAACGCCAAAATCTGTGAAATTTGTGACATCACAATAATTTTTTATATTTGGCTTCAGTGGTGACTGGTGGCAGAACCTGTAATATGAATCATCGTGAAAAGTCTTGAAAATTAGCAGTTCACCACGGGTTTTGTAAACAACAATCGTGTTATACATTTGTGCATGGTAATTAAAGTAGCTGTGAATAAAATGGATTTCCATGAGCCGTGATTCTATGAAGCAGAGCTGAGAAATATTTTAAAACCTGGCAGTCGAAACGGCCGCCGGACCAGAACGCTGCGTTCTTGCCTTAAACATCTTCGAGTTGATTACTTAAGTGGCTGTTTTAAAGTCTGGAATTACGAACACCGAGCTGGATGGCCAGGACATTAGTCGTGGTTCATTTATATTGCGACACACAATTAACATTCTCCAGATACGGAATTGTCAACCTCCCGAAACTCCTGTAATCGTGCTGCAGTGAGGCTACAGCTTCTAATCTTGGGCACTGGTATCCTAATTGGATTGCAACGCTGGGAATCCGTATAGTAACATACCAGAATCAATATGATCATCCTGGAGTGCTATATATAGACGCAGGATTATTTAGCAGTCAAGTGTCTAGTTCTACGCTTAATATCGGTATTATATATGCTGCTGTTGTCATTGCAATTCGGTCCGGTATGGTTAAATCATTTATCAGATCCTGATAACCGAAGATGCGTTCACTGATATCATCAGCAAACCGTCACTTACGCTATATTTCAATATCAGGTTGTCCTTAGTCTTACTACGTGTGTATCCTTGGAGATTAGGTTTAAAATAATGTGTATTCATTTAGATAACAGGAACTTAAATCACCACAGCGGTTACAAGCGATTGTGAACATCTGTTCTACCACAGGGAGGTGGTGGATCATGAGATTGCATATTGGTGCGTCACTTCTGGACCTGATTGGTCAATCACTAAAATGTGTAAATAAATTTGCCCAGGTATTGGATAGTAATTAATTCCACCTTCAGCTTACAAATTCTGGGGAATTTCTGTCCTCAACATTCAGGTATTTTCAGAATATTTTTGGGACTAGACACCGGCCCTACACAAGCAATGAGGAGTAATTTCGCCAAGAGAAGGCATGCGACACATCAGGCCCTACAAAACTTTTACAGATACCTTCCGACATCTATACATCAATATATTCCAGCTATTGATCTCATAAAAAGGCCATTTGATATCGAATTGATTCATTCAATATAAAGGGGTGGTGTCGAAGAGTTAGTATAGTATGCTTAAATAGATGAGGACGATGAAAGTTGCACGAGCACACGTTCAATACTCCAAATCACGTGACACTAGCTGCAAGCACGTGACAGTGACCCAGCAAACGGAAGTGTGTATCTTGCCGCGTGAGATGATCAAATGTGTGGAGACAGTGAGGAGTGGAAGAATGGGGGCCACGACGACTACTTTTAAACTGCCCCAGAATGAATGCACTTAAAGTGGGGGTCAACGGAAACGTCCAAACCATGTTTCTGGTTTCAGTAAACTTCGGTATCGTCCTGTTTCAGCGTTGTAGCAACTTTATCCGGGCCGAGCGAGACCGACGCGAGGAGATGAGGTTGATAAATTAGTCACTCGATATTACTTTGTTCGTAATCTGTTCCATTATCAGTAATTTGGCATTTTACTTAAATTACAACTACTCAGTATCCTTTTTCCAACCCACACCTATTTTCATCCAACTCTTTGAACTCCTATCTCCTCCATACATAGTTCAGTTTAAGTGGACCAATTAAAAATGAAGACCCTTAAAAATATTAAGTCGATAAAAATCTAGCCCTAGATTTTAGCTATTTAATGTGTTTAATAGCACGGACTTCTGATGCAAATTATTTCCAAAATTACGGGCGATTATCTTAGTGTTTGGATATTAAACATCAGGAAGATAATATTGGAAAGTAAATGTTTTATGCGGAGTTTCAGGTAGGCAAATATGTGATATTTATTTAGGTCTATCACATTCTTTATATCACTTTCTTTATATAGCACTATCAAGACACCAATTAATGGTTACGTTATAAAAAGGCAAAATCTTCTACAATAGTTTGAAAAAATCTCGACATCAACCCAACAGAGATAAATCGATTCTTTGATCAGTTAAGAATATCTAAATATTGATTTAAGTGTTTATAGATCAGGTCGTCGAGTTATTCAAACTTGTTTAACAATACACATTGCAACAAACGGGACGTGTAGGTCCACACAATGTATACAGCGACACCGCGAGTGAATTACGTCACAAAAATTTAATAAGTTATGAACGAGATCTTTACAAATCCACTTGTTACCATATGTTTGTTTATTAGTATGCTTTACATCCTTTATAGTTTATACGTGTACAGTAAAAATAAAATTCTTTCTCATGCGACCCAAAATCATGTTTCCCCTAATTACTGTTTATTCCGAAATTATCCCTGAAAACCATTAACTTCAACAATTAATTAATTATTGAAGGAGGAATTAAGAATCGATTCTTAAACATAAACAAGGCCATCTCTAATATATACGAATGATACATCATCAGCAGGGTGTACACCCACAACACCCCTTACAAGTCAAAATTTAGTAACATAGAAGATAGAAGGAAGAATATTGAAAATATGTCATTATATGCATTGACAAACATGCAACAAAATAAGTAGTTAAGTTATTTTCATGCCACAATACACACGACGGATATGTAACTTGACAATTTAATTAAATTCCTAACATTAAGAATTTAGTCCCTTATGCTACATATTTTACTTTCTCGTTCATTTACGTTGTAACCGATCGATACTTAATGTTTAAAGATTTTCGAATTAAAAATTGAAAGTTTTCATTTTAAAGATTTATCTGTTTGTTTGTGACTTTGTTAATCAAACCAAGTCACCACAATCACATTTTTTCAGTTGATTAGCAAGTTTAAAAGTTCCCTAGATAAAAGATGTTCGGGCCAGCACGATTCGCCTAAACTTATGAAGTCACAGTCGCGGGATTTCCGGAACACGAAGGTTGTGCAGTCAGTGGAAGTGGAGTGAGTGCTGAGCGTTGCTAGTGATGAAATGATGACGTCACGTTAACCGTTCCGACACCGGCCATTTGAATCTCGCTGGGCACCAGGAGTATTTACAACATTTCACTCTGTGCTCCGTGCTGTTGTTTGAGGGTTATGTCGCCATCCTGTAATTACATCAATCGTCAGTGAAGAGATAATTTTAATTGTGGTTCTGTTAAAACAACGGGGATATGGATCATAGAGATCAGTCGAAAACCATACACTTAATTCATAGAAACGAGTTCAATCGCTGTGAGTAATCACGAAATGAGGAACATCTTCAAACTACTACTAAAATTTCTTGTTGTACACCCGTTTATGTGAAATGTTCAATTTGGTTTTGTTCTCCTGTAGAAATCGGTGTAAATGTCATGTAGGTAAACAATTAATGTCACAGCTAAGTGGTTTGCAATAAACTACTTTCTACACTACTTTGAGTACATAAATAATTAAAATAACTGTAAGCATTTAGATATCATTCCAGTCAGTTTGAAGTCTGTACAATCTGGTCCAAAGTAGTTATTTATTTGTGTGTTCGGCCGTCAGTAAAAAATGATCGCCCAGGTCAAGAATAAAGAATGTCACTGATTTGAAAAACTGTTGGAACTTTCTTTGACAGGCGTGTAGTCAAAAGTCGAAGTTCGGCTAAATGAACTGCCAGTAATTGTACACTTGCAGGCTTAAAAACAAGTCACCTGCCAACTAACAGTTCACATGGTTCATAACCAGCGGCGCGGGCTTTTTAAACGACGCGGCACTGATTTGCGATTGGAAAAGACGTAAAAATATTACGCGTATTCCAGCGGTTGCTTAATCAAACATACAGTTGCACGATCTGTAAAGTTAGTCAGTATATAAGTTGGGAACGCTTCAAGGGGGGGGGGGGGGGGGGGGGGCGGGGGGGGGGGGGGGGGGGGGGGGGAGGGGGGGGGGGGGGGGGGGGGGGGGGGAGGGGGGTGGGGGGGGGGGGGGGAATATACCAAATACGGTCAATCTCAATTATCGCAATCAGTCGTACAAAAACCACAAAGGCAGTAAAATAGTAGCCTTACTAGTTCCTTCTATGTTTCTGTCGGTAAAATTATATACAGCTCCAAGTAATGCAATTCTAATCTGATTTTATAAAGTGACTAAACTTGACAAAAACATAAGATTAATCGATTAATTTTTGCCCTTATTCTTAAACCCTGTCACAGTCTTTTTTCTCGTTGATCTTATCGATAAGAGCTTACAATGATCCCGTCACTTTGAACGGAGCATCAGCTCGCAACATCGTATTCGATACTCCAATTTACCGTCAAGGAAGTCATGTCTGTTCTGTAGGGTTGGTTAATTGTGACTTTTGGTAACGTTATGTTACCGTCAATTTCTGTCAGCGGGGCGAAGCGGAAAGTGCTAATCTTGACTTCTAGCTCGTGCATTTTTCTATATAGCGTGGGACAGCGAATAAAAGAAAAATATTGCAGGAATTCACTGTAATCATGTAATAGTTTTAACTTTAGGTAATCTACGGTAATTACATTTTTTAGCTTTGAAAAATATTTCACATAACTACAGCCATAGCCCGATTTTTGCAATTCATTACTAAATGAATGTGTGCATACAAACGCAATGATCTCGAGACACGGATAGGATTGTGATTTTTAATTACAAAATGCTCAAATGGACTCAAAAATACATAATCAAGGCACTACTTCACTTTACTTTCAATTAACTTTAATACACGTTTTTATAAAGCAATGAAAAATCCTGCATAGTTCTGCTCCCTTTATTTGTATCCAGGTAAAATTTATCGAGTATATTATTTTGAATTTTGATGCCCCGGATAGCTTAATCAGTCGTGGTCCTAAGTAGCCCACTTAACCGTTATTCAAAGATGTCTGATAGTGATGTCTGATAAGAGTATGTATTACTGAATTGCATTTTATGACAATGGTTTAATCGGGAAGGAATTATCTCTGATTTCAGTCGATGTCGAGTCTAGACTAATCCTGTTCAAAATACTAAATTACTCTAAATCTGTTCAAGTATTATCTGACACAATTCCAAGTGTTTCCTTGTGAGATGTTCCCTGGAATTGTAGCTAAATCTCGATAAAAATCGTCATCTTATATTATGAAGTGGAGTATAAATTAGGTCATCACAGCTACAGGGCTGCGTCATCGTTATCTTAGTGGTTAAGAGGGGTACGATAGGATTCTAATACGAAGATTAATACTCGCAGGTTGCCGCCGAAATCGCGAATTATCGTGTCCGCATGTCACACGATTATTTATAGTCTGTAAGCCATGACTCGCGATTAATCAAAATATAAAATTGGCAGTGAATAGTGATGGAAGAAAAACATCAATTAGGCCTGATCATTAACGCAAAATCTGTGAATTTTTGTGTCATCAACAATAATTTTTTATCTGTGGCTTCGTGGAGATGGTGGGCAGAACCTGCTATATGAATCATCGTGAAAAGACTTGAAAAAGTAGCAGTTCACACGGAGTTTTAAACAAACATTCGTGTTTAAACTTTGTGCATGGTACTTAAAGTAGCTGTGAATAAAATGGATTTCCTTGGCAGTGATTCTATTGAAAGCAGAGCTGAAGAAATATTTAAAACCAGCAGTTCGAAACGGCCGGACCCAGAGAACGCTGCGTTCATGCTAAACATCTCGAGTTGATTCTCTGTGGCAGTTTTAAAGTCTGGAATTTACGAACACCCGAGCTGGATGGCCAGGACTTTAGTCGTGGTACATTTATATCGACAACCACTTAACCTTCTCCAGTACCGGAATTTCTAAACTCCCGAAATCTGTACTCGTGTGCAGTGAGGCTCTGCTTCTAAATCATTGGCATGGTATCCTACTTGATTGCAACGCTGGAAAAATCCCGTATAGTAACATACCAGAATAAATATGATTCAATCCCAGGAGTGCTAAATATAGACGCAGAAAATTTTAGCAGTCTGTGTCTAGTGTTCATACGCTATAATATCGACATTATAATGCTGCAGTTGTCATTGCAATTCGTCGGGGTATGGTAAAATCATTGTAAAGGATCCTGATAACCGAAGTTGCGTCACTGATATCATCAGATACCATCACATACGCTTTTTAAATATCAGGTTGTCCTTAGTCTTATACGTGTTGTATCCTGAGTTAGGTTTAAATAATGTTATTCAATAGATTAGGGCAACATAAATCACCACAGCGGTTACTGCGATGTTGAACATCTGACTTACCACTGTGGAGGTGGTTGGTTCTGAGATTTGCATATTTGGTGACGGTCACTCTGGAACCTGATTGGTCAATCACTATAATTGTGTTAAATAAATTTGCCCAGGTATTGGTTTGTACTTCATTCACCTTCAGCTTTACAAATTTGGGGAATTTTCTGCCTCAAACATTCAGTATTTTCCGATTATTTTTGGGCTAGAACACCGGCCTACACCAGCTAATGTGGAGGTATTTCGCCACAAAAGAGAAGGCATTGCGACACATCTGGCCCTACAAACTTTTCAGATACCTTCCGACATCTATACAATCATTTATCCAGCTATTGATCTTCCACAAAAGGGCCTCTTGATATCGATTGATCATTCAATATAAAATGGGTTGGTGACGAAGGTTAGTACTTAGTATGCTTAAATTAGTGGAGGACGATGAAAGTTGCACGTGCACACAGTTCATTACTCCAAATCACGTGACACTAGCTGCCAAAGCCACGTGACAGTGAACAGAACAGGAAAGTGTGTATCTAAGCCGCGAGAGAAGATCAATGAGTTGGAGACACGTGAGGACGTGGAAGAATGGGGCACGACCGACTACTTTTTAATGCCCCAGATGAAAATGCATTAAAAGTGGGGGTCAACGGAAACGTTCAACCATGTTTCAGTTTCTGTAAACTCTGTATCGTGGTTTCAGCGTTGTAGCAACTTATCGGGGCAGAGCGAGTCGGACGCGAGGAGATGTGGTTGATAAATTTTGTCACTCGATAACTTGTCGTAATCTGTTCCCATTATCAGTTATTTGTCATATTTCATAATTACAATACTCAGTGCTCCTTTTTCTCCCCAAACCCTATTTTTTCCATCCAACTCTTAGAACTCCTATTCTCCAACATACCATAGTCAGTTTAAGTGACCAATTAAAAATGAAAGACCCTTAAAATACTTAGAGTCAGATAACATTCATCTTAGCCATAGATTTTTTAGATATTTCATGTGTTAATAGCACGGACCATCTGATGCAAATTATTTTCCAAAATTACGGGCGATTATCTTAAAGTGTTTGGATAATTTAAACTTCAGGAAGGTTTAAATATTGAAAGGTAAATGTTTATGCGGAGTTTAGGTAGGCAATATATGTGATCTATATTTGTAGGTCTATCACATTCATTTATATCACTTTCTTTATTATAGCACAATCAGGACACCAATATTGTTTACGCTATAAAAAGCAAAATCTTATACCAATAGTTTGAAAACTCGACCTCAACCCAACAGAGATAAATCGATTCTGATCGTTATGAAATCTAAATTATTGATTTAGTGTTTATAGAATCAGTCGAGTTATTCAAACTTTGTTTAACAATTAACATTGCAACAACGTCGACGTGTAGGTTCCACACCAATAGTTTACAGCGACACCGCGGGTGACTGACGTCACAAAATTAATAAGTTATGAAACGAGATCTTAAAAATCCTGTATACCCTAATGTTATGTATATGTATCTTTAACATCCTTTATATTTATAACGTGTACCAGTTAAATAAAATTCTTTCTCTTGCGACCCAAAAAATCATGTTCTAAATTACTGTTTAATTCCGACAGTATCCTAAAACCAATAACTTCAACAATTAAATTAAATATTGAGGAGGAATTAAGCTCGAAATCTTAAACATAAACGAGGCATCTCAATTATATTCGAAAGATACATCATCAAGCAGGGGTGTACACACAACACCCCTTTACAAGTCAAACTTTTAGAACCCCATGAAGATAGATGATGAATTTTGATAATTTTATTTATTATATAGCATTGAAAAAACAAGCATCAATATAAGTTAGTTTTAAGATTATTTTCTTGCCACAAAATCTACACGACAGGATCATGTAAACTTTGACTAATTATTAATTAAATTCCTTAACATTAAAGAATTTAGTCCCTACAGGGGGCTACATTTTAACCTTTCTCTTTAACAAATTTCGTTGTCCGATCGATACTTATGTTAAAGATTCGAATAATAATTGATGTTTCATTTTCAAAGGATTTATCTGTTTGTTTGTGGCTTTTGTTAATCAAAACAAGTCACACAATCATTTTTCAGTTGATTTTGCAAGTTTAAAAGTTCCTAGATTAAAAAGATGTTCGTGGCCAGCACGATTCGCCTAAACTTCATGAAGTCAAGCGCTGGATTTCCGGAACTCGTAGGTTGTGCAGTCAAGTGGAGTGGATGTTGAGTGCTGAGCGTTGCAGTGATGAAATGATACGTCACGTCTTCACCGTCCGACCCACGGCTCTTGAATTCGCGGGGCAAAGGAGTAATTCACAACAATTCACTTGTGCCCGTTCTGTTGTCTATGGGGTTATGTCGCATCCTGAAAATTAAAACACTCGTCAGAGAAGAGATACAATTTTAATTGTGAGTTCTGTAAATCATGCGGGCGATATGGATCATAGAGATCAGTCGATAACCATACATTAATCATATCATCGAGTTCATACCGCTGTGAGTAAACACCGAAAATGAAGGGAACATCTTCAAACTACTACTAAATTTTCTTGTGTACACCGTTTATGTGAATTGTTCAATTGGTTTTTGTCTCCTGTAGAAAACGGTTTAATGTCAGAGGTCCTAACAATTAAAGTCCAGCTAAGTGGTTGCAATAAACTACTTTACTACTACTTGACCCCTGACATTAAAATAATAAAATAACTGTAAGCTCTATAGAATTATCCATACCAGTCAGTTTGAAGTCTGTACAATCTGTCCAAAGTAAGCTTATTTATTTGTTGTTCGGCCGTTTCAGTTAAAAAAAATTGATTCGGTGTCAAGAATAAGAATGTCACTGATTTGAAAAACAGTTGACTTCTTTGACAGGCTTGTAGTCAAAAGTCGAAGTTCCGGCTAAATGAACTGCAAGTAATTGTCACTGGCAGGCTTAAACAACAAGTCACCTGCCAACAGAAAGTTCACTTGGTCATAACCCAGCGCGCGGGCTTTTATAACGACGCGCGCACTGATTTTGCGTGAAAAGAGTAACAGTTTTACCGCGTATTCAGCGTGTTGCTTAATAAACCTACATTGCAGATCGTAAGTTAGTCAGTAAAAGTTGGAACGCTTCAAGGATATACCAATAATTCGGTCAATTCAATTATCACATCTGTCGTACAAAAACACAAAGGCAGTAAATAGGTAGCCTAAACTAGTTCTTCAAAGTTCGTTCGGTAAAATTATCATACAGGCTCCAAGAAAAGCAATTCTAATCTGATTATATAGTGACAAAATTGACAAAAACAAATAAAGATTTATCGCATTAATTTTGCTTAATTCATTAACCCGTCACAGTCTTTTTTCCTCGTTGATCTTATCGATAAGAGCTTCAATGATCCGTACTTTGATCGAGGAGCAATCAGCTCGCAACATCTTATTCGATACTCCATTTACCGTCCAGGAAGTTCAAGTTGTATCTGTAGGGTTTGTAATTGTTACTTTGGTAACAGTTATTTACGTCAATTTCTGTCAGCGGGAGTGAAGCGGAAAGTGTTATCTTGATTCTAGCACGTTTCATTTTCTCTATAGCGAGACAGCGAATAAAAAGAAAATATTGCAGGGAATTTCACTGCGTAATATGTATATACGTTTTAACTTTAGGTATTCTACGGTAATTACATTTCTTTAGCTTTGAAAATATTTCAATAACTACAGCCACTAGGCCGATGTTTGCAATCAATACTAAATGTACTGTGTGCTACAAAAACGCAATGATCTCGAGACAGAAAATGATTTGTGATTTTTAATTACAATTGTCAAATGTCTCCAAAAATACATAAACAAGGCCTATTCAACTTTACTTAACTTTAACTTTTATACAAGTTTTGTAAAGCAATGAAAAAACCGGCATATTTCTGCTCCCTTTTTATTAGTATCCAGGTAAAATATCGAGTATTATATTTTGAATTTTGTGCCCCGGGATAGCTTTATCAGTAGTGTCTAAGTAGCCCCACTTAAACCGTTATTCAAAGATAGTCTGATAGTGATGTCTGATAAGAGTATGAATTACTGAATTGCATTTTAGAGAACAATGGTTTAATCGGGAAGAATTATCTCTGATTCTGTCGAGTTAGGACTAATCCTGTTACAAAATACTAAATACTCTAAATTTCGGTTCTAGATATTAATCTGACAACAATTCCAAGTAGTTTTCCTTGTGAAAAATGTTCCATGAATTGTAGCTAAATCTCGATAAATGTCATCTTATATTATAGCAGTGGAGTAAAAAATGGTCATCACAGTACAGGGGCTGCGGCATCAGTTATTTAGAGGTAAGAGGGGTCCGATAGGATTCTAATTACGTAGATTAAAACTCGCTGGTTGCTCAGAAATCGCGAAATATCTTGTCCGCATGTCACACGATTTTTATAGTATGTAAGCCATGACTCGCGATTAATCAAAATATAAAATTGGCAGGATTAGTGATGGAAGAACAACCAAACTATTTAGCTGATCATTAACGCAATATCTGTGGAATTTTTTGTGTCCATCACAAATAATTTTTATATTTGGCTTCAGTGTGTCTGGTGGCAGAAAAAACTGCTATATGAATCATCGTGAAAAGACTGAAAAAAGTAGCAGTTCCACACGGGAGTTTAAACAACAATTTGTGTTAAACATTGTGGCATGGTACTTAAAGTAGCTGTGAATAAAATGGATTTCATTGAGCCTGATTCTTATGAACAGCAGGAGCTAGAATATTTTGAACCAGCAGTTCCGAAACGGCCGGCCGGGGACCCAGAACGCTGCGTAAATGCTAAAACATCTCGAGTTGATTACTCTTGTGGCAGTTTTAAAAGTCTGGAATTTACGAAAAACCCGAGTGGATGGCCCAGGACATTAGTCGTGTACAATTTTTATCGACACACATTAACCTTCTCCAGCTTCCGCGAATTTCTAACCCCGAAAATCCTGTAAACTCGTGCTGCAGTGGGCTACAGCTGTTGTCTTATCATTGGCACTGGTATCTACTTGATTGCAACGCTGGGAAATCCCGTATAGAAAATACCAGTATCAATATGATCAACCCAGGAGTGCTATATATGACGCAGAAATTATCAGAGCGCCTATAAGTGTCTAGGTCTACGCTATAATATCCGAATTATAAAGCTGCGTTGTCATTGCAATTCGTCCGGTATGGTAAAATCATTTTAAAGATCTTTATAACCGAAGAGGCGTCATGATATCATCAGCAAACATCACATACGCTATATTTCATTATCAGGTGTCCTTGTTTTACTACGTGTTGTATCCTTGAGTTAGGTTTATTTAAAATAATGTTATATTCAATAGAATAAGGCTACATAAAATCACCACAGCGGTTAACAGCGATGTTTGAACATCTGACTATACCACAGTGGAGGTGTGTGGATCATGAGATTGGCATATTTGGGTATATGCGTCTCTTCTGGAACTGATTGGTCAATACTAAAATGTGTAAATAATTTGCCCAGGTATTGGATAGTACTTCATTCCACCTTCAGCTTCAATTTGGGGAATTTCTGTCCCTCAAACATTCAGTATTCTTTCCGAATATTGTTGGACTAGAACACCGGCCCTACACTGCATTGAGGAGTATTTCGCCATAGGAAGGCATGGCGACACATCAGGCCCTACAAAACTTTACAGTTACTTCGACATCTATACATCATATATCCAGCATTGATCTCATCAAAAGGGCCATTTGATATCGAAATTGATCATTTAAATATAAAGGGGTGGTGACGAAGAGTTTGTCTTAGTATGCTTAAATAGATGAGGACGATGAAAGTTGCACGTGCAACACAGTTCATACTCCAAAATCACGTGACACTTAGCTGGCCAAAGCCACGTGACAGTGACCAGCAACAGGAAGTGTGTATTCTAAGCCCGCGTGAGAAGATCAAAAGAGTTGGAGACACGTGAGGCGTGGAGAATTGGCCACGACGACTACTTTAACTGCCCCAGATTGAATTGCAATTAAAGTGGGTGTCAACGGAAACGTCAAACCATGTTTCAGGTTTCAGTAAACTTCTGTATCCTCATGTTTCAGCGTTTTTGTAGCAAATTATCGGGCAGAGCGAGACGACGCGAGGATATGTAGGTGATAAATTGTCATCGATAACGTGTCGTCAATCTGGTCCATTATCAGTAATTTGTCCATATTACATAATTACAACTACTCAGTACTCTTTTTCTCCCACACAACTATATTTCTATTCCAAACTCTGAGAAATCCTTTTCCACCATACATAGTTCAGTTTAAGTGGACCAATTAAAATGAAGACCCTTAAAATATTAAGTCGATAAAATCTAGCCCTAGATTTTAGTTATTTAATGTGTTTAATTAGCACGGACCATCTGATGCAAAATTATTTCCAATTTACGGGCGATTATCTTAAGTGTTTGATATTTAACATCAGGAAGGATATATATTGAAAGTAAATGTTTTATGCGGGTTTTCAGGTAGCAATTAATGTGATCTTTATTTGTAGGTCTATCCACATTCTTTATATAACTTTTCTTTATATAACACATCAAGACACAATATTGGTTAACGTATAAAAGCAAAATCTTCTACCAAGGTTTGAAAAAACTCGACCTCAACCAACAGAGTAAAAATCGATTATTGATCTGTTAAGAATATCTAAATATTGATTTAAGTGTTTTAGATCAGTCAGTTATTCAAACTTTGTTTAACAAATAACACATTGTACATACCCGAGACTGTAGGTTCACACAATTGTTATACAGCGACACCGCGGTGAACTTACGTCACAAAATTAAAAGTTATGAACGAGATCTTACAAATCCCTGGTTTCCTTATGTTTGTAATAAGTATTCTTTAACCTTCCTTTATATTTATAACGTGTACAGTTAAAAATAAATATTCTTCTCTTGGCGACCAAAAATCATGTTTCCTAAATTACTGTTTAATTCCGACCATAATCCCTGTGAAACCATTACTTCAACCTTTTAAATTAAAATATTGAAGGAGGAATTAAGATCGAAATCTTAAACATAAACAAGGGGCCATCTCAAATATATCGAAAGATACATCATCATGCAGGGGCTGTACACCAAACCCCTTTACATGTCAAAATTTAGACATAGAAGATAGATGATGAATATTGAAAATATAGTCAATTATATAGCATTGAAAAAACATTGAAACAATAAGTTAGTTTAAAGTTATTTCATGCCACAAAATCACACGACAGGATCATGTATCTTTGACTAATGATTAATTAAATTCCTAATCCATTATGAATTTAGTCCCTACAGCTACAATTTTAACTTTCTCTTTTCAATTTCGTTTGTCCCGATCGTACTTAATGTGAAAGATTCGAATTAAAATTGTAGTATCATTTTTAAAGAATTTATCTGTTTTGTTTGTGACTTTGTAATCAAACAGTCAACACAATCATTTTTCAGTTGATTAGCAAGTTTAAAGTTCCCTAGATCACAAAGTTGTTCTGGCCAGACGATTTCGCCTAAACTTAATTGAAAGTCTGTCGCTGGATTTCCGGAACACGGAAGGTTGTTGCAGTCAGTGGAGTGGAGTAGGTGTGCTGAGCGTTGCAGTGATGAAAGATGGACGTACACGTTTCACAGTCCGACACGGCCTCTGAGCATGAGCCACGATATTGAAACTTCCAACAGCAATATCTCTACTTGCACTGCTTAATGTACAACTACTAGTGGTACTGGTATCTTATCGGACATTATTTGACTGGACATTGCGTGAACGGACATAATTGTCAACGGACATATTTTTTCCCAATTTTAGGAGATATTAATTCTTCAGTCGATTTTTAGTACAGTAAGCAAAAAACAATAGCGAATGTTGGTAAAATTTACTCTAATGATAGACATTTAAATTTACTGTATAACTATAATAATGATTAACATTTTTTTCCCAAAAAATATTAACTTTAAATGCGGTTATATTATTACCACTTATCATGCAAAACAATTTTCATCTAATTTACGTTATTTAACTTTAAGATTAACACGGCCTAATGTTCAATTCAAATCACTCCTTTATGGTAAAAATCGACTTTAAAAGTTGACATAATTAGCACTATAAACTTTAAGCTTCATGACGTCACCAAATTCAATGATAATGACGTCACCAAATGCAATGATAATGACATCAAAAACTTTATCACTCACCTGGAGTTAAGGTCCAGGAAAAAATATTTTCCAAACATGGGATTCAAAATGGCAGTCTCTTTTATATTTGAGTTGTCTGGATACCATACGTTTTCGGAGCTGCTTTTCTTGAAAGAGGAAGACAACAGGACCACAGAACATACCTTTAGTGCGTCTCTCTAAGTGGAAGGGAGGTGAGCAAGGAGAGAGGGAGGATTATGTTAATACCGTCACTCAATCAGGGCCACAGCTCGGTGACCGACAACTAATACTATAAAGAACCTCTCATTCCGGGCTCCCACAGGTATCACATCACATGGCCCAATCAGTGACGTATAATTTGTGATGTGATCCATATTCTTACAATCCTAACAGCCGAATAACCAAGAACCTAGGTAGGGTTCACATGACAGTTTAGTAAGTAGCTGTGTATTATGAAGTGTATTAAGAATTGTTCAAGCTCTCGGTTCCTTTTATTCTGACCACCACCATTTTTACCACCATGATGGCCTTTCCCGTTTACTTGTTCGCCTAAATAAATACTTGAGTCCGGTACAACATTCGTGGGGTCCGGCCATCAGGTCCCTCTACGCTTTTAGTTCCAGCTTTATGCATCACCGCTAAATTATCCCATATCATGAGATCACCCTTCTTCCAGTAGTGTGTGTACTTCTCACTTTTCTCTGTTACTTCCCGCCATGAGTCAGTTAAGTGAGGGGCGAACCCCTGTTCAGTTATCAGAGTATGGGTCATGTAAGCGCATGTTCTTAGTTCTACCGTTCTCAGGATGGCGGTGTATGCCTCTATGTCTCTTGACTCGGGGAAACAGTAACAAGTCTTCCTCCTTGCTTTTTATTAAATCTGGGATCTCCCAAACAGAAACTGTAAAAACGGAGTCTGAAAGATGATGCTTTATCCTTTTGGAGAGTCGTTCAAATACCTCGCAGTTGTCGAGGAACAGTGTTGTTGAACGGTTTTCTGCAACTTCGTCTGCGTACATAATACTGGCCATGTACCCATTCTGCTGAAAGTCTCCATCTTTGTGCCAGTAGCAGCCGAAACAATTTGTTTTTCCTTTCCATGTTCCATTTGACCAGTAATTCGTAGCTCTTTGAATCAACGAACTGGACTCCTACGGACCCTTCTACCCTCAGTCGGTGCTGGTGGACTATGAAATCGCTATCAGAAACGCAGTCTCCAACGTCTGGCCTGGTACTACCTTGAGAGGATGCTGGTTACGCTGAAATACGAATAATTATGCCTTTATTGCAAAGTTCAGTAGGGATCACATCAAAGTGGTTCGGTCTAGATATTAGCGGTAGTGATTCAGTCCGGTAGTGATTCAGTCCTGAAATATACCTCAATCCCTACCAATAGTGATTGGTAGGGATTCAGTCATGTAGTGATTCGGTCCGTTCACCAAGTCCACCTGCTGTTTCCTGGTCAAGTTTTGATTCACAATAACCACAACACCGTTTTTGACCAGCTTAGATTTTATGAGGTTAACATCTTCAGTGCTAAGGCGAGTAACATCTTGAAGACCACTGGTTATTACGTAGCCCATATCTGCACTGTTTTCAACCAGCTTGCAATAAGTTTCCTCTTTCGCCGGCACAACATTTTCATTACAGTTACTGTAAACTACGCTCATGATTAACAGTGCAGAAATAATCGCTATCATCGATTTCCTTGACCACATTCTCTACCCTTATTGAATACAAATGATGTTATTTATGCTTTTTATGAGACCGATTACTTCAAAATCCAACCGCAATTTCGTGGAATATAATTTAAAAAAAGTGAAAAATTGCAACTTTTATAGTACAGCTGTTATATATGATCGTAATTGGATGACGTTAACCCATTAGGGACGAAGAGTTTTAAATTTTACCGATTTTGATGCCGTTTAACACACTAGGTCACTTCACAGCAAAAATGAGATATGGAAAAAAGCAAATCTGTATCTCGTTTATTTTCAAAGATACAGCGATGGACAAAAACGACCTACTCGTCCGGGCTATTAGTATTATGTTCATAAAATTAAACATAATAAAGAATAAAGATTCGGCTGAATGACAGGCTAAGCGCCGCCCAGTAACCGGGTCGCAAACGACTCATCACGCTTTTTCGGCTATCACTTCTGAACCAAAGACGTTAGGATAAAATAAAAACTGTAGCATAAGACATAGCATGCTGACGTTTATAACGTGTTACGAATGACACTACTATTTGTCGTCCATTGTTGATGGACTAACATTGTTACTTCTTTAATTCATACTTAATTCATACTTCGAGTATCATCCATAAAAAATATTTACCACACTTACAAATTTACGCCATTCATAGCAAAATATACGTCTACTGAGCTTGTTTACAAGATTAAAATCGGAAAGTTTGACCAATTATATCGCTAAAATCACTACAAGATAAAATCACAAAAACTAGTATCTTACAACAATAATCTCAATCCCGTATAGTAGGCACGGGTTACTTTTATGATATTATTAAATATTACGTTTATTTACATCATGATTTATGGGAAAAATTTCCGGTCCTATGCAAATATTTAGTTAAGGAAGCTGAATTGTACATAGTATGTACTAAATACTGTAACCAAGGACAAAAGAAAATCGCGATTATTTAGGCCAAAAATCGATAAGATAATCTATTTGCAGAGTAAAGTTAGACCTCGCCAGAACGGAACTCGATGTTCTACTTCGAATGTATATAGTACAGTCAAATCCGTCCTAATTTAAGCCTTTGTCGGACAAAATTCGCAACAAAGCGATTTTAACGGGATATGGTCGAGACAGGTCCCAGGACTCATTCCAGAGAGTTCCCAAAATCCTCGACTTCAGGAAAATCCACAATTACCACTTTTTTACCACCTTTTTACCACTTTGGTTTTCTGTAAATAAGTCACGTTCTGAATATCCTAGAAGACTCTAGTTTAAATCATTGTGTTAAGAAAACAAAAAAGAACAACTTTTTCTTTAACAACTTTTTCAAAAATAAATTATTTAATTAATTAATTAAATAATTAATAAATTTTCAAATATTTCAAAAATATATTTTCATAAAAAATGTTCACGATTACATTCCACGTATAATGAACTAATTTTTATAAAAATTTTCACTTTCAATATTTTGGACTTGTAAAATTTTCGAAATTTGTAAAGAAAAACCACTATTTACCACTTTTTACCACATCGAATCTCCGCTAATAAAACGACTTCTGAATTTCGTAGAAGGTTCTAGATTGAACCAATGTGTTCAAAATATAAAAGAAAACAATTACTTTTTATATGACAACCTTTGGATTAGATAATTAATTGATTTATCAATTAAATAATAATTAATTTTTTTAAAATTTCAAAATATAATTTTTATCAAAAATATTTGCCGTGACGTAAAACGTAAAATGAATTTACTTGAATAACAGAACATACACCGTCACATAGATTAGATAACAGATTAAAAAAATCCAGATAAATGGAATAAATGGTAAAATATCCAAATTTGTACGATACTATTATAGCTTATAACTATTTACACAACATATCTCTCGACTTAGTGTTGTGCTTAACTAGATTGTTAAACTGGTTTGTTTGGAAGCTTCAGCTTTACTTTATGTTGACTTCTCTTCGTAAAAAAGTTGAATCTGCTAAAAATCGAGGACTAAAATCACACGAAATAGTTAATATTTTGACAAAAGAAGAACACATCGTGTGCCTGATACTGTACGCGTGCAGATTCTATGTAAGTAGCTGTCAACTAATATACAATAATAGTAATCTGTTTTTACCGTTTTACTTTTAAGTTTTATGTCAGCGGAGAGCGCAACTAGAGGCATTCTTAACCAATACAATGTTTTAATTTACCAGGCAAATGAGGAGTTAGTTTCGGTGAATAGCTTTAAGAGGGCGAATGATCGACAATGTAAATTTGTATGGAATGAAATATGGAAAGGGTTGCTGTTCCCGGCCCAGGTACTATTTAAACTATTTATCTTTTAAGTAAGTACACTAACTTTTAAACTATGCCCAGCAAATTTGAAACGGATACGTACAGTCCTATTCTTTATCCTGACGCCTCTCATACCTTGTATAAATAAACAAATCAATGCACCACAGGTTGGATCAACAACCCCTGGTCACTGAACGAAATTAAACGGCAGTACAACGGCATGACTGATTCAGCTCAGAGTGACGTCTTGTGTTTATTATTGCAGACAGTGACCATAGACCAGTTCCAAAGATTCATATCTAGCCTAGCGGTTAGAGCATCAGCCTTCTGCGCAGAAGGTTCAGGGTTCGAATCCCAGTGTCACCTAGTCTAGGGAGTATCTAAGGATCCATTGGATCTATGCGATCTCAACGGTCGACTCAACCGAATGATAGGAAACTTAATTGAGGGTTAAATGAGGAGGGGTACCTGTTAAAAGTTCAAGAAACTTCCTAGGATACCCCTTCAGTGCATACTGTAAACATAGTGCTATTAACTATTATATCGGCCAATGAAGAGGAGTCCGTTGTAACAGAGTCAGGACCATCTTTAGTCCACGAACACAGTTTAAACAAATGTCCATACTGTAACGTAGAGATCGCACCAAATGATAAATCCTCAAACCGGATTACAGACATGCTAAGTTATTGTGCGGGGGAGGGGGGAGGTGGTATAGTACACATACGTTAGGCTCTTATTAAGTTACTAATTCGCTCGCCCAAAAATTTCACGTGACTTTCTCCGTAGCTTAGTGCACTAGATTCCCACTATCGGAATCGTTCTGAATAGCCGATCCATACCTACTCCGTGGATCCGACTGGTGGTGTCTGATCCAGTGAAAGCGTGGCACAGAAATCGTGCAGAAAGCCCAATTACGGTATCCTAGCACCCTGTCACGTGATAAGCGATTAGGTAATTATTGATAACCCAATCAATTTCGCTAACGAGATAAACAAATTGCTTGATAACTTCGTCATTTTCAATCCGTTTCGCACATCGTTTTGCAGATGTTTTGATTTGCAGAGAGGCAGTTGAGTGGTCTAATCAAGTTGATGTTTCTGTAATTTGTGATGATACTGATTTGCTTGTCATTTTACTGCACATGACAAAACACTTTGCATTTGACCACCAACTGTTTCTCACCACCAAAAGCTACATCTATGACTTTGAGAAAATTCAAAGTGCGACTGGTAGGAGGTACGTAAACATGATACTGCTGCATGCCACGCTTTCACTGGATCAGACACCACCAGTCGGATCCACGGAGTTGGTAAGGATAGGCTCTTCAGAACGATCGCATCCATCGATGAAAGTGTAATAGATGCTTTTTATTCGGCAAATTCTACACCAGCTACCATAAAGCATGTCGAAGAACTTTTGATGCTGCAGCCGATTTCATCAAAATCGAGATCACTAGATGAAGCTAGACTTTCAGTTCTTGAACAGAAGTCGCAATCTTTAACAGCAGACATCAAGTGAGAACAGCTCCCGCCAACATCTGGGGCAGCTGAACAACATTCTTATCGTGTTTACCATCAGCTGCAGGCGTGGGATAAGAATGACCTAGATCCGATAAGCTGGGGATGGAAGATGAACAATAGGGCGCATGTACCAGTGACCACTCTTATGAGTACAGCTCCGAAAAAGCTCATTCAAAAAATCAGTTGCAACTGTTTAAAGTCAGGTTGTGGCAATGCTTGTTCATGCAGAAAAGCAGGAATACATTGTGGATCAACCTCAAATGTCAGGACAATTGCACCTATGTGCCAGCTGAGGACTCATAAGTTAGACTCTTATCTAGTATATATGGTTATATAAAGTACCACTTCGATTTCCCGATTAATTTAATGAAAATTTGTTAATTATTCGTGATATGTAATTTTAAAATATTTTGATCAAAAATAATTTGTATAATTTTTGAATATTTGTTTAATAATCGAATTAACTAATTAATTAATTATCTAATCCAAAGGTTGTCAGATAAAAAGTTGTTCTCTTTTATATTTTGAACACATTGGTTCAATCTAGAACCTTCTACGAAATTCAGAAGTCGTTTTATTAGCGGAGATTCGATGTGGTAAAAAGTGGTAAATAGTGGTTTTTCTTTACAAATTACGAAAATTTTACAAGTCCAAAATATTGAAAGTGAAAATTTTTATAAAAATTAGTTCATTATACGTGGAATGTAATCGTGAACATTTTTTATGAAAATATATTTTTGAAATATTTGAAAATTTATTAATTATTTAATTAATTAATTAAATAATTTATTTTTGAAAAAGTTGTTAAAGAAAAAGTTGTTCTTTTTTGTTTTCTTAACACAATGATTTAAACTAGAGTCTTCTAGGATATTCAGAACGTGACTTATTTACAGAAAACAAAAGTGGTAAAAAGTGGTAAAAAAGTGGTAATTGTGGATTTTCCTGAAGTCGAGGATTTTGGGAACTCTCTGGAATGATTCCTGGGACCTGTCCCGACCATATCCCGTTAAAATCGCTTTGTTGCGAATTTTGTCCGACAAAAAGACGGATTTGACTGTACTAATACTCATATACGAAATATTATTCGTATTTTTTCAAAGATTTTCTCTTTCAAAGATTTTCTGGATACTACGTTTGTTCATGTTTCATGCTACCGACCCTGATCATTATGGGCTTCTGACTTCCGTACATACATACATATGAACATGCAGGGTAAAACCAGCTTGGTAATAAAATGTCTCGAAAAACATCACCGATGCTTTAAACATGGACAATTGTCTAGTTGATCCTGTAACTAGGCTAAAAAATTCGACAAATTGTATATTAATTAGGATCAATATATAATATCAATGACCGTCTTAAGTGTGCTTAATCACTGCACTCGAATGCCAAGACGTTTCTAAAATAACCCCGGCAGCTGAAAAGACATTAGTTCGATGTATTTTTGAACGCTAATTCCCAATTATCTGTCCGTCAGAGCTCATGCGATAATTAAATTAAATTAATTAAATTTAAATAAATTAAATACCGTAAGCGTAGAGGAATTAATCGCCGTAATCCTAAACTCATAGCGATTTGGATTTCTCGTTAACTACTTTAAGTGAGAAATAAAACTTTAGTTAGTCCTCTCGAATAAAATATTACACACATGCTACTGTTTGCGCTACCAACGCATTATTTGGACCAATATACCACAGCCAAGTGATCCAACAGTGACGTGGTCATGACCACGTGTGTGCATGATACAGTGACGCGTTATCACTAATAAAACATCAATAAAGTTACATTATAGAAATAAGTTATTGTCACGAGAATAAGTTACGAGAATCAGTCATGAATTGTTTGTTTGGACTTGTCACAGCCATGGTATAAAAAAAGGGTGCGTGTGTATACATGTGGCACGAATAACACGTTTACAATATTGAACCCGAAGCTTTCATGAATTTATACAAATAGACATAACTAAGCGTGATCTAGCTAGAGGAAAGTGATTCTCATGTTAATCTCACACTATACAGCAAGAGGTTTAGCACACTATTCCAATAATCCTGCACTCTGTATAGACTGCATGTACTGCAGACCCAGACAGCGAGATATCAGAATTTACATGATTATATAATTATAATAGAGCTTTATGTGATGAGTTAAGCTACACATATGCAGTATAAACCACCCCCCCAAAAAAAAAAAAACCCCAAATTGAATAACCATGACATTAACCAAGTGAGCTGCTTACTGCTTACTGCTATGTGTCTGCCTGAGTCTGCACTGCATGCGTTAAACTTGGAGCTGAGCATGATCTGTCCAACTGAGAATCACATACTGTATGATTCACATGACAATCGAATATAAATAACTGTCTTTGTCTTTTCTTATTTTGATCCGAAATATTTGTTCATCAAGCTCTGTTTTTATTGTTTCTTTCATTATGTCCATTCTTCACTTTTAATATGACTAGTGACTAGT
Source organism: Bolinopsis microptera (assembly GCF_026151205.1). Taxonomy (NCBI): domain Eukaryota; kingdom Metazoa; phylum Ctenophora; class Tentaculata; order Lobata; family Bolinopsidae; genus Bolinopsis; species Bolinopsis microptera. The sequence continues at coordinate 6,413,585 of NC_087083.1, forward strand.
CATTCCATAGCCATTATGTCGATTTAGCACCCGCCCACTCAAGAATTGCAGCCGCAATTGATCAAGTCGGTTGAAAGGATGAGAGAAAAATACGAATTTAGAACTTGTTTTGGTTAAATGTAATAATATCTTCCTATCATCCTTTTCAATCTACTGCATTCGAATAACCTTCCAATTTCCGTGTATCAATTTTTGAACAAAAATGGTGTTAGCTTGATTTTCCGCATTCTAAAAACTTTAAAATTTAATGATTATTAAGTGAGTTTCATACAATTTGTATCAATGGATAACATCGCCTTATTACGACGACCCGGGCCCATACAATGAACTTTAAACTTTAGTAATGAATGTTTTAATGAGATTTATTTAAAACCTATAACGTAGCTATAATACGGTAATGCGGTAATGCGGTAACCGAACGGCGAACACTCACCTAAACTTATAACTGTTATCATAAGTGTTTTAATGGTAAATGGTGCCGTGAAGCTAGGATTGATTTGTCTGACTGTTATGAACTTATAAACGATCAGTTTTATAGTTTATAAACTACTACTAAATTATCTCGAGAGTCGCTATAGTTATACAGTAAAACCCCGAGTTTATTTGCTGCAAACCCCGGTTTATCGCAGACCCTGATTTACTGCAAACTCTGATTTATCACGGAATCCACATTTTCCCTTCCAACTCCGCGGTAAATCCGGGTTTTACTGTAATAAGTTAATATAAACTACTGTGCGCCGATGAGAGGATCAGTGGTAGATCGATATCTCTGCGCTACACACATCTCACTAGGTATACTTAGTGGCATCTCTCTCGGGCTCCTATGGTCAGGGTGCCCTTTACTAACGGGGAGCGAGATCGGACAGGGAGTGTATCGGCACTATGGTTAGATCTGGAGGAATACATAGCCTGTACGTGCAGTCATATGATCGGCTTTTAAGGTTGGGTTTCTCAGTTTGATAATTTTTCTCACCAAACTGTCAGACCGAAGACAATGCCACAAGGGACGACTAACTCATATTTCATGTCTATATCAGAAAATAAAGAGGGAAATTGTTAGGGCAAATCTATTTATATATTTTAGGCTGAAATTCAGGTGCCAGGCAGATCCTACTGTCGCTAACATTCCTATATATTGTCTTATAGTTATTGTACGTGATGAACATATGATGAAATAAGAAGTTTAGTGCTGAAACTCAGCCAGGATAGTTGCTCAAACACGATGGAAATGGTTTAAACGGTGAACTGTAGAACTACAATAGCACCATCCACTAAACTATCCAAGGCTGGGAAAGAAACGCAGTGGTTGGGTGGGGGTACCTGCACACGTCTCATTCGATCTCCCACAGGGAACCGTTGTCTGGCGCATGTAATTTAGTCTTTAAAGAATCTAAACTTATGGTATAACTTCAACTATAACTTAAATACGAATGTATCTATATTATAAGTAGTATTTGTTTTGTGAGATATCTAGACTTGGCTAAATGACGGATATTATTTGTGTACTATTCTATCAGATCTCAGCGCGACTTAATCAGGTACTCTCAGTTAACACATACAACCGGATATTATACCATTATTATGGTATATATCTCATAATAATAAATGTTTCAGCTTAATTACTGACAGACTTAAATTCTTGGAGATTAAGTTAGAATCCATTGACTCGTTTCTCACGAGTAATTTATCAGAAGCTCGAGATTCCGTTACTAAGCACTTTAATGTCTTCACCCGCATTCCTACTTACATGAAGAAGATATTCCAGTGCTGGCATGTGTTTCGAGGCCTTATAACTAAACAATTTCCCGGTGCACCTCGTTACGTTTTTTCTGATCTACGTCAATTTTTTTTTTTTTTTTTTATTTAACATGTTTCTAATACCTCTAATATAGGTCCTTTTATAGCCTGTGAGGTAATGGAGGTCAATCCGATACATATGTCAAATCTACCCCAATAACAGTGGCATTCCTGTTTTGCATGAGACAGTGTATAGGGTTCCTGAACAAGTTTTTATGTTGAACGCACTAATATCTTATCAAGTGTAAACTATAATATTAATACATCCATGATACAATGAGACTTTCACATAATATTGGACTCCGCATCTTAATTCTATAATTATTTGTTAAAGCTTTTAATGATATGTTCAGTATTCCCAAACTAGCTAATAAAGCATAAATTCTCAGGCGAGGTTATGTAAGACGAATGGTTTCTTGTTCAGTAACGATAAAGCTATAAGTGATTTGCTATACGGGGCGTTTTTACCATATAGACACGAGAGTTGGATGGAGACAATCTGGTGGATTGAGCGGAGGATTGCCAATAGGAGCGTACCATATTGCGGTATGGTGTTGCGGGCTAAGTAACAGTAATACCAATCCCGATATAGGTCAGGGTCACCAAATACCGATCATAGCTATTGGACGACATAAATACTGGGTCGTCGCCTGGCGGTAATGATTGTTGTGTGTGGTGTTATTAGCTTAGTAATGGACAGTTCGTTGGACAGTTTCATTGCATTTATTTCTCAGTTTTTTCGCCCTTTTTTCGAGGACACACGAAAAAGTGGAATTCAAATAGTGTCCATTATCTCTATATTGTTGGCTTTTTTTGAGAATTGTTATGGCTTCTTGAACTAATTGATTCGTACAAACAACAGTTTATGCCTACCACTATCAGTCGCTTTTGATTGCCTTATAAAGTTTAAAACAAATCTAAGAGTAAGCTTTACTCTTGATCTAAAACCTGTAATATTTGAAATTGTCCCTATATTTGTGTACCCTTCCAGCAATATGAACCCAGAAGAGGGATTATATTTCAACAAAAGTGGTTGCAGTATTTGCGACCCAACTGCAGGTGGTAGTTGCGAGATTGTGTGTGATGAGGTGGCAGATCTTGATGCTGGGAATAGTAAGTGTTTTCTTCAAATAATCAAGTTTCAATCTTAAAATGACCCTAACTTACGGTATCACTAAATTCTTAAACCAAATGATGTTTTACTGATAGTAAAAGTCTTTTACAAAAACCTTGCATCTTAAATTTTCTGTAATCTCCCATAGAGACAGTCTATATAAAAAATGCGTAATTGTTCCTGAAACATTTTGATAAAATCTCCCAGGTTCATCTGGTGATGGGCGTAGTAGGATTTATAGTGAACACTCTAGCTCTCTACCTCTTCTACAAGATGGGAAAACAGAAGCCATACTACATTGTCATTGTGTTTGAAACCTTTACCGACCGTGGTGTGCCTGACGGCTCTTACAGTGCTTGTTTCTTACTCTCCGGTTAGATTCCAATATTAATATGTTGATTTTATTACTCTCCGGTTAGATTCCAATATTAATATGTTAGATTTTAATACTCTCCAGTTAGATTCCGAATATTAATATTGGTAGATTTATATACTCTCAAGGTTAGATTTCCCAATAAAATGTAGATTTTCTTTTCAGCTTTACTGTGTAGCTTTACAAAGGATACATATCAAATACACATCCAACTGACATTGTAAAGATCCCTAACTACCCTTAAACACGTTAAACGTTTTAAAACCGAAATTTTAACCACATATGGTAAATTCTAAACGTTGCCGCAAAATTAAATCATCTCAGATCGACTTTAAATAGTCCACTGGTTCAGAATGAGATTTCGACACTATAATTGTATACTACAAAAAGAACGCTGATAATTTAAATTCTTGCTCTAAAAACATGACGGAATTACAATCCAACCTCCAGGAAGAGACGACTGGTTCCAATCCCTGTCACCGCTGTGTTGAGATAGCAGAATGGTATGGAACTGGAACATGGTCATCACACCCCTCCTCCTCAGTGTAGCTGGACTGATGAGGCTACATGCTGTCTACTATCCGCACAGTGCTTCCTTGACAGGAACAGTAGACTGGTTAGTACTGAGTTAACTTACTTATACAGGTCGTTCTGACTTCTGAAGGTTGTACACTGTACACTGTACACTGCACTGTACACTGCACTACATTGTACAGTGTACACTGTACACTGTACACTGTACACTGTACACTGTACACTGTACACTGTACACTGTACACTGACAACCTTCAGACTGTACAGTATACAGTATATGGCTCCTAAACGTTATATTTATACGCTATTTAATTTACAAACTGAATCCTTTGCGTTGCAAAACATTACGAATGAATTGGTACGGTCTGAGATTGTTGAATAACATTATTTCAGGTGGTTGGACTTTGTGTTATCGCATATATCTACGGAGTTGCTTACGCTTTCTTTCCGTACTACTTCGACAATTTCAAATACGAATTCAAAAATGTGTAAGTCAATTTCTGATTTCTAGAACAAATCTTATTTCGTGATATTACTGACTTTGACCAATCACTATTAGCATTGTAGTAATATCATTATTATTATTCCCAATTCTAATACATTATGCTTGTTTACAACGACTGTTTGATGAAAATCATAATTCTCTCCAGTCGAAGTAACTGTGACTTTGTACTCGATGCAGAGGGAGATAATGCTGAAGAGATCGGATCATTATATTTTGCACTGATGGGGCCTATTCCAATGTTTCTGTCCCTCCTTCTTATCATAGTTACCAACTCAGTTATTGTCATCTATATTATGAAGCGTTATAAGGTAATTAATATGGATTTATGTTTTTCTTGGATAATCTTAAAGTGGTTGCTTTGAATGTCTGATGTCAAATCTAAAAAGCTATCATGTTTCAGTATAGGTAGTTAAGTATTTTAGTTTAATCATACATCTGATTCGTGTACCCAGTTGCTTTTATAAATTTATGATCTGGTTAAAATTGTGCAGTCGTCATGGAATCGAAAAAAGTCCAGAAAGTCCAGAAAGCAAGGTAGCTTTGGAAGCTTCATTATAAATATGGACCAGAAAGTTCAAAGCAAGCAAGTTGTAAGTTAAATTAATAATTTATCTACCAATTTGTACTGTACAATGTACAATTATTATGTACAATGGATTCAAATTATCATATAAAACGACTGTAAAAAATACTGGTAACTAGGCACCATTTTTTAAAGGAAATTTTTAAAATTTCAAACTGATATGGTGCAAGTAACTTAACAATACAATTTCAGATAGTATCACTATTGATGATGACCGGATGGTACATGATGTGTTACTCTATCATTATATTCTGTAACTTCAAGAATTTCTTTAGCTACTGGAGAGCATACTAACACTGACATCGGAGTGGTGAGCTATATCTTTTTAATAATATACTCTTTAATAAATACATGTTACATTGTATATATTATAATACAATAAACTACTCATTACTAGTTTATTGTAAGACTGCACAGGATATGCAATATATTTCAGTTTTTACAATGCAGTTCACTTTTGGTTTTAACTTTCGAATATGAATGTCAAAATCTGAAGAATATTTTAAGCAGTACAACTACAAGAACCTTATAATATAATCTTTATCATATCCGTAAATAACAAAACCTGTTTCAGACTGAACAAAGCTCCACCTATTTCTACGCTACCTACAACTTCTTAGCCTACCTCAACTCGTTTGTAAACCCCTTTATTCTATTAACGACGGGGAGTAGCTTTAGACAGGAACTCGGCAGACTTTCTCTCAGAATTAGAAATAAATGTGGTCTGATCAGTCATAAAGAATCCAGAGCAGCAAGCCTACAAGACACTAATAATGCAACGCTGAGGAGGACAAGCTTGCCTCTGATTCAGGAACAAGGGGAAATTTAGGAATGTGACCTCCACGCCGCCGAGGATATTAATCAAGCTCAACCAACATCATACCAGAGCTTCAACCAAATTATACCACTTAATAACACATTAGACCAACCTCAACCAATTAACAATTCAACACATTATACCAGCTCAACATATTAATTACCAGCTCACCACATTAGACCAGCTCAACCACATTAGACCAGCTCAACCAAATTAGACCAATTCAACCAAATTAGACCAACTTAACCACATCAGACCAGCTCAACCATATTAGACCAGCCCAACCAAGATGATACAGCATAATATAACACATCAGACCAGCTCAACCATATTAGACCAGCTCAACCACATCAGACCAGCTCAACCACATTAGACCAACTCAACCACATAAGACAGCTCAACCACATTAGACCAATTCAACCACATTAGACCAACTCAACCACATTAGACTAGCTCAACCACATTAGACCAGCTCAACCACATAAGACCAGCTCAACCACATATGACCAGCTCACCACATATAATCAACTCAACCACATTAGACCACTCAAACCACAATTAACCAGCACAGATCAACCACCTAAAACAGCTCAACCACATAAGACCAGCTCAACCACATAAGACCAACTCAACCACATTATATCAACTCAACCACATTAGACCAGCTCAACCACATTATATCAACTCAACCACATTAGACCAACTCAACCACATTATACCAGCTCAACCATATTATACCAGCTCAACCACATTAGACCAGCTCAACCACATTAAACCAGCTCAACCACATTATACCAGCTCAACCACATTAGACCAACTCAACCACATTAGACCAGCTCAACCAAATTATACCAACTCAACCACATTATACCAGCTCAACCACATTAGACCAACTCAACCACATTAGACCAACTCAACCACATTAGACCAACTCAACCACATGATATCAACTCAACCACATTAGACCAACTCAACCACATTAGACCAATTCAACCACATTATATCAACTCAACCACATTAGACCAACTTAACCACATTAGACCAATTCAACCACATTAGACCAACTCAACCACATTAGACCAACTCAACCACATTATAAAGACCAACATGTTACTTTCACACAGAAGCTCCCTTAAAAAAAAAAATGTGAAATCTGTTTTGCCTTCTATCCGGAGATAGAGATAAGAACCGTTAGCGAAACACTTTCTCAGTTCCCGACATCACAAGGGACCAAACAGAAATATTGATCATAAATTTTAATCTGATCGTCATATGGGACAAACATGGGATCATCAAAATGTCTTTTCACTATGCTGAGCAAAAGTAGCCCGATTGGAAATGGCTTTATAACGAGTGAAACTCGCGAAACTGCGCAAGATCTTCTCTCAATTGAAAGTAGGGACTACCATGGGTCCTTTGTGCGATTAAATGACTAAAAAGGAAAATCAGTCTCATAGAAAACCGCTGAGTTTAACTAAACATTTTTCATGACGATTTGGTAAAACATCCATTACAACAGCAACTTTTATAAATGTATTATACACATAATGTATTATGTTGGAACTTGAAGCTGACTAAACCAAACTTAACACCTCCACAGTCCACGTCTTTTTGCTAAACTTTCTGTTTTCTTTTTCCATTACTGCTACCATGATTTTTTAACCTCAAGATGTGATTATTGCAATCTTAAAAATTAAAATTTATGAAGCATTTCACTTGTTGAACTGCTAACATTTTGGCTGCATGATTTAAAATAAAAATGTTATGTTCAATAGAAAATCATGAATGCTACAAATATACATTATACAACTACAGTCAACTACTACTGTCAGCTAGAAAGTTAAAATCTAAATCGAATCTAAATTGTTTATCATAATGAAAGTCACATCAAATCGTCAATACTTTGCTAACGGTAGGATAAATCTAAAATCGGGATGAGTGTTATCAAGATTACTGATTCAAATTTCTATCCTAAGTAATACTAATACTGCTAACAAGTCAATCAAAGTGAGCGAAAGGATATGTTATCTACTGTGTAGTTGTAAAACGTACACTCTCGACTACTAAAAACTGAAAGAAATAAAACATAAGATAGCAGTCAGCTTTAGTTCATAACCGGCGCCAGTCTGAGTAAAGTTTCTGTTTGAATTGTTTAGGCCAACGAAAATCGCGATAAAAAAGCCATGCACATTATCGACGATTTTCCTGTGTCAGTTGAGAAAATGAAATCTTAGTGGACTATAATACCATTCTTCCATTTTGCTTGAAGTTAAAGTTTCAAATCTTTCTTGATCAAAGACTCGAGTCATTTATTTTGGGCGGAACCCTTGGAGTACCGTTTATATCAGGGGATGTTGTGTTTCTTATGGGAGAAAGAGCAAGAACGGTGTCTTGCTTGTTAAAAGTATTGGAGAAAGTAGTTTCCTCTCTGGCGACACTCTTGTTAGCCAGGACGCTACTCATCACTGACAGGCTGGTGTGACCCCGAGTAAGAGCTGCTGAAGATTTCCTGTAGGCCCCATGCATGGACTTCTTGAAGTAGGTATTCATATTTTGGCCTCTTGCCAGGAAGATGCAAGGGTTGATCCCAGAGTTGGCAATGCTTAGTCCTGATGTGAGAAGGTAGAGAACAAAGCATGCCCATCGCATACCAATTGGGCTCTCAATGATGCGATCAGCAATCGTGTAGTCAGCTACTCCTTTGAGGGCGGAGAGAGAGATTGCAAGCCTGGGAGTGAAACAAATGAGAGTGGAGACGGTAGTCTAAAGGATTGTGATAGCACCATCTCAACTTGATTAGCAATGTAGATTTCATAGCGGGATAAGATGAGTTATGAGCGTGATGTTAGGGATGTGATGGTGAATTGGAATTACAGGAATGTTACATGTGACAATCCTCTCCATCCACGATCAGTAAGCCCAGTTGTCGAAGTTTTCAATTTCAGTGACTCATTCCAGTGTGCTTATGAATTCATATTGCCCTATGCGAGTAAGGGCACGATGGTGTAAGGACATGTTCCACTGCAGACGAAAACAGGGTATAAGCAGAGCACGAACAGAGGGAACGAGGTAGCAGAGTAGAGCTAGAAGACCAACTTTTTGTGTTTCTTCTGAAGGTGTGAGACGACGGAGAGACATCGACACCAACTCCATCACCATGAACAGGAACATTAGAAAAACGTATCAACAGGAAGTTACCTTTAATTCAAAATATTAGCGTCTCTAAATTTCATTAATTGGGCCTTTCCGATTACTCAAACATCGAAACAATAGTTGTGTTTCTTAAGTTTAGGAATGCTATGTGACAAGCTAACTTACCATGTGAAAAAATTCTAAAAAATATACCAATAACACTAGTTTTAAATAAAGAAGTCCCAAAGCCTGGGATATTTTTAGTGGCACATTATAATAATCAAACACTACCTCAAGATTGAAAGGGCAGAAATAACACTGAAAACAGTAAAGTAATGGGTTAGAAGTGAAGAAGTTGACAGCCTGAACGTTTTATCAGCATTTTGGAGGAGGGGTCCAAGAGTGAGAACCGATTCCAATCCACGACAACAGAGTGCAATAAAGAGAATAGTCGTGATTATCTTTTCTCTGTTTCTTGATGAAGAAGAAGAGTCCCGAAGCTGGTTAGCGAAGATTATCCCAACCACAGTGAAAATGAAGTTTTAAACCACCAACAAATTTTTTATCCGAAACATGTTTTTATGGGTAAGGTAACACGGGCACTATAGTACGATTTTTCTGTCACATCTTTAAACGCCGATCATCTTAATTTATGAAGTTGAAGGTGCTGGAATTGGGATACTGTTCCGGCATCGAGCGTCACGTGAGTTCTGACGTCACAACTCACGTGACGTCATGTGTCTAGGACTCAATAAAGAGTAGTTCTATAAACCCACCGTCCCCAGGGAAATATTAGACCCTAATTTCGACTTCACGGCTCTTAACGACGTGGATTCAGATTCGGACGGAGACTCGCAAGATATCGACTCTAAAATACCGGACCGGAGTCGTGTTGTTTCGGAGTCTGTTACTTTACAGGTTTGTTGGTGAATAAATGTGGAGGGGGGGGGGGGGGGGGGTGGGGGGGGGGCAATGTATTGGTATTTGGTCGCTGGGGTTCTGAGACAATACCAGTCTACATCGATGTTTGATTTGTCATTCTATACCAACAGTCGGAAATCATTAAAATGTGATATGTAAGATATCGCTAGCGGCTTACCTAGAGCAGTTCCCACTTAATCATTACTAATAATTAACTAATTAATGATTAACTTATTACTAATTATAGGAATCTTCTGACACGTGTCAGTGTAAGAAATGTGTCCCAGTACCTGAACTTGATCCCGTAGCTCTTCAACAAATAACTGATAGTATCGAGAATATTGGGCTGAACAGTGATATACCGGACTCTTGGAAATTGGTGAGATATTGTTTTCTTTCTTGGTTCAAATTGTATTGATAAATTGGCAGGAGATCATTATTAGCTAACTTGGTCTCCAATTGTGATGCGTTTTTCGTACCTAATGTTTACAGAGGATGTTGGGCATTTGATCTACATTTTCTGTCGTGAAATTATGAGAAGCTTGAATAAAATTGATGGAAATATTCTAGCAACTCCCAAAACACAGCTCACTAACAACTATTATAAGAGGGGTTCTTGAAACATATTTATAAACATATTTATAAATGATACATCAAGTGATGTCACATTTTAACACCTTTTAACACATTTTAACACATTTTCACTAACAACTCTTTTACTCCCAGATAGATGGTAAATTCTCAACCATAATGGCGTTCAAGTTAACCCACCTTGCTCTAAAGTTTCAGTGTGCCAAGAAAATGAAACTAGACTGCGGTTTTGTGCACCTAATGCACTCCCAGGGCCGCTCCAAAAAGGTATGATGACGTCACGTGAGTTGACATCACGTGACGTCACAATTCACGTGACGCCACGTGTTTCACGCTCACTCACTCACATTTCCCCGCAGTTAGAGGGAAAGTTCTCCTCGGTAAACGCGTTTTCTCGGACCCACCTGACTTCCTCAATCCAAGTTACGGAGCTGGATATGCCGTTAGATTGTGGATATTTGTGGTTTATGTGGTCGGATAGTAATAACGAAGGTTACAATAGACAGGTGGGATGAAGCATTGAACGCAGGGTGTCCAGGGACATCTTATTTTCAAAATAACCTGGACACCCTGAGTGTGTCATTGTTTTTACAAAGCATGAAAAATGGGATTTGTGCGAGTTTGAAATAAAGCGTTTTGACTTTTGAGTGAAATCAACTCCGGTTTGTGTCAAAGCATCACGGATTTAATTGAAACGGGATTGGTTCAAAGCACAACAAATGTTATGTTCGCTGGTTTTATTACAAAGTAAGCATTATTACAAAGTTACCATTATTAAAAAGTAAGCATTATTTCAAAGAGCAAAGTAAGCATTATTACAAAGTAACCATTATTACAAAGTAACCATTATTACAAATTAAACATTGACGATCAGTTATTTAATATATATAATCACGGAACTTCAGCCAACAAAGCGGCAAAGCCCCCCTTGTTTATTCTGAGAGTTAGTGTCTGCTGAAGTGTGAGCTGAAATGTCAGTTTTGTGTTCTGCACACTAAAAATGTGGGATTGAATGTTCGGTGTATGACTTGTGAGTAATGGGTATGTAGATTGTGGGATTAGGACCTGAAATGTGTGTTATTAGTGATCTCAGCATTTGAATGTGAGCTTTTGTGATCACAATCACTCCTCACTCTTCAGCGCCAAAACGAAATTGTGGTCTATGAATATTGGTTCTAACAGTTTTATGGGATTGTGCATCCGATCTCCTATCGGTTGAAATTTCGCTTTCTTCGAAGGACAATGCACAAAGCACAGTGCACATTGCACAATTTAATGCACTTGATCTATTCCTCTGTTTATCGAATTTAAAAAACTCATTTGTATAAGGTCTTTATCATCACATCGTTTTTATCATCTTCCCTAAAGCACCCAAATATTTGTAAGTTATTTAGTTTTTGATGCGTTAACCTCTACAAACCTATATTTTAAAAACCGTATTTTAAATTTTTTTTATTATCTTCAGGATTTTTACCAACTGTTGGTGAATAACTGCACTCCTGAATGTAACGAAACAAGGACCATTCACTTTGAAAAGGTAGAGAGTTTATCATTGATTTCAAATTGTGGATATCTCTCGATATTCGTGAAATATCATTATTTTTACAGTATTTCTAATATCAATCAATTTATCATCCAAAAGTTTGTACTAAGAGTTCTAGCATCAAAAATAGCAATAAATGTAGCATATTACTGGTACTAGAATTAAGTACCAAAAACCACCCCTGGGTGTATAATGTATACTTATAGTTTATACTGTATGCATGCTGTACTGCATGCAAACATCTCCCTTCAGATCATTTTATTAATCCTGTTTTTACTTCTAGAGCCCCCACTTGTTAATTATAGTTAATTATACTGGAATGATTCTTCGGAATTTCGCTGGATTGTACAACTTTCGTCTTGGTAGATTCCAAACACAAGGAAATTTTCCTTCTGGTTGGTAATATACTCAATGATGGAAGTATAGTGTATTGGCTATGCCCCGCTTACTAGTTTAGCTCTTTCTAGTCCCCTGCTACACGGCATGTAAACAGGGATTGGCTAGTTAGAGGCGGTCCGTGTAGGCCTTACACTGTGCTTTCAGCAATACTCATAGTTAATTATAGTTAATTATAGTTAATTATAGTTAATTATAGTTAATTATAGTTAATTATAGTTAATTATAGTTAATTATAGTTAATTATAATTAATTATAGTTATCCAGCGTCCCACTCAGTATTTATCTCACTACATTCTCTCTTCAGGTAAGAGCGTTCAGGCTCGAACCAGAACTCTCGGAATCAGGAGCGTACGTTACTATTGACGGTGAACTGGTACCGTACGAACCGCTACACGCCTGTATATTCAAGGGCATCGCTCGAGTCATCTGCTTACCATTAATGGATTAAGAGACTTTGTTGTGGGAGGTCACGTGGTATGGTGTGTGACGTCACGTGATATGGTGTGTGACGTCACGTGATATGGTGTGTGACGTCACGTGATATGGTTTGTGACGTCACGTGACATTGAGTGTGTTTCACTTGATTCTGATAGTGATATATTATTGCGTTTATACGTTGTTCACTTGTATTATAATATGTAGTTAAATGTGGACACTTTGTTTATGAAAGCTTTTTACAACAGTTTGGTAGCTCAGCTTTAAATTTATAAGTTCGTACTACGAACTTCGTAGTCGCATAATACTATTAACAGCATTATTGATAAAGAGAAATTGATTTTTTAGGGTTTCCAAATATTGGAAAAATTGTACTGTTTTGAAGTAATAAGATGATAATATGTACATAACGATTTTTTTGTAATTGATTAATTAATCAAAAATTTAATAGTCTTGAATAAAAAGTAACGAGATAAAATTCATTGTGACAGAAAGTTAATTATCAAAATTTGACATTGCCAAGACTAGTTTTATTTAATAATATTACTATAATTACTAATATTCAATAATGGTAATCTTTCTTCGCTCTTATGAGTGGGTCGATCATATAGTTTGATAGTTGGTGACGAAGTGAGAGTCTCCAGTCAGTGTTTCAAAACAATTAGTTGTCGACGCGGTTTCAATAACGTTACAATAACTTACATAGTATATAGCTGCAATTTACAATGTTAAAATAAACTATCAATACCAGATCTCACTTCGTCACCATCTGTCAAACTAAATATTCAATAGTATTACTATTATTAATATTCACAGTCCTTTCAAATTCAACAGATTTTGAATTCGAGAACTGATTCTCCATTATATTTAAGTCTGTATAATATCATTTTCAGTGATTAACTTTCGAGTACTCTGCATTTATAAAAAGATACAAAAAGGACTGTGAATGGCACTACATTTTTCAAGAATTTCTATTTTCTAGAATTTCAACCTCCTAGATTTTCCTACACTTTCTGGATTACAACTTTATTTGTTGTTTCACTTAATAGTAATACGAATATGTGGTATAATTTGTAACTGTAGTGTGATTGTTAAGAAGATTATATTCGTACGCATTGTCATATTTTGTCAGATCAAGAGTTTCAATTTTTAATCAAGAGTTTTCAATAATTAATTAATTTTCATAACACATGTAATTGTAAACAATAAACATTCTGGTTAAATTAATTTTTGACTTCACAGTAATATAACTAAAATCATCTGTTATAAAACAAGAAATGCGGCCACTTTTCTTTTGTGGATGGGCGCCACTATAGCTCCAGAGGTGGACGAGGTTGTCGTGGTAAATGTTGTTCAGATCGCTGAGATGGGCGCCTATGTCAAACTACTTGAATACGATGGACAGAAAGGTATGATCCTCATGTCTGAGTTCTCGAGAAAGCGTATCAGGTCTATAAACAAGTTGGTGAGAGTGGGAAGGAACGAGTGTGTCCTGGTGACCAGAGTGGACCAAGATAAGGGGTATATTGATCTCTCCAAGAGACGAGTCGTACAGGAGGATATTAAGAGGTGCGAAGAAAAGTACTCTAAAGCTAAAACAGTTAACCAGATCTTGAGACATGTTGGGGAGCTGCTAGATTATGAGGATGATAAAATGTTAGAGGAGCTGTACAAGAAGACCGCGTGATGCTTTGACAAGAAATACCCCACAAGTGGAAGATCACACGAGATGTTCAAAGAAGCCGCTCAAAAACCTGAGGTCCTCGATAAGCTGGATATTGATTTGATTTGAAACTTTTACAAAATAGCAAATATACAAATGTACAGCAAATCGAACAAACATATAAAATGGGCCGAAATGTATAAATGCTAATGCTATAAAGCGTGGGTCAGTGAAACAAGTACAGAGGACAACTTTTAAAACACGAGGTTTATGGCCGCCCAAAGTCTCAATAACGTCACCTCCACCTAGTAATAAAATTATGAAATATGAAGTGTGAAACAAATTATGAAATATGAAGTGTGAAACAATCAAGAAATAACTCGTATATAAATTTTAAAATTGTCTCTCAAATACAGATAACGTCCGAAAACTATTAAGATACACAATACTCATTCAAATACTGATCAGTGTCCGAGAGACATGAATTGCTTCATGGTGGTTTCTTAACACGGCTACAGACTTTCCCGTACCGGATATAGTGGTCGAGATGAGTCTGTTCAACCCTCTTCTTCTTCAGGTCGGTAACCAGATGTTTCCTCGTTGCTCGTTCTTCGCTAGATCTATCTGGACAGATCCATACATTTTTGTGGGTCTCAACTAGCCTCAGTCTTCCTGTTTTCATCAGAATCTGTTGAACCGCTGTTGAGCTTGGGACAGTGATCTTTACTGGTCGGATAGTCGTACTACCTGGCCTCTTCCTGCCGACTCTAGTCGCTTCGAAGTGAGGTTTCTCCCCAATCTCCTCCAGAACTGCGGTTACTAGCGCTGGAAGCTGTTCTCCCTCTTCTTTCAACCCAAACACAATCAGGTTCTTGCTCCTGTCCTCCTCTGCAGCCACACTCTTCATCACCTTCTTCAGGATGTTACTGTTGCAGACCGTACCACTTGCACTGTTTTGTTGTACGCTGCACTGTAGCTCTTAATCCCTGACTCCACCGTTGTTTGCACTGTCTCCTTAACCGACGTCTTAAACAACTGTAGTTCTTTGTCCTTCTGCACAAGCAGCTGGCCCTGCAGCCTGATCAACTTATCCTTGTCTTCTAACTCTTCCGTCTTCGAGAAATATATGATCTCCTCCATTTTAGCCATCTGGCATTCATGCCGTTGAACGAGGTCTATTGCTCCCACAAGCCGAAGTGCCAGATGCTTTTTATAGACAGTTGGAGCCATAAATATTTCTCTGTCCATATCTCCACAAATATCTCTGTCGTCTATTTTCAGTTCTTTTCCCAGCGTAATGAACCACTTAGTAACACTGTCCTTCAATTTTGTCTGTTCATCATACTCGAATCCTTGAATTTGGTCCAGAGATTGGGTCACCTTACGATCATCCTCCATAGTGTACTTGTATAGGAATGTACAAGTACACACGCAAAGGCTAACTACGCGGTAGCAGCAAACTGAACTATTATCGCAATTTACAAAAGATAAGAGAGCTCGATAATTGCAACGTAAGCTACACTGACTACACACAACGAGCACACCAAAGAGGTTCTTTTGAAAAACATCAAGAGGAGACTCACTCCGCAAGCAGTCAAAGTAAGAGCTGACGTAGAGGTGCTATGTTACGCGTACGAAGGTATTGATGCAGTGAAAGCAGCTCTCAGAGCAGGTTTAGAACTATAGCTACAGAAGATGTCCCCTTGAAAACTAACCTTATTGCTCCACCCATTTACGTCATCTCTGTAACGTTATTCATCGAAGAGAAAGGAGTGGAGGCAGTAAGAGCGTCTATGGCTGCCATCAAGAACTCAATAGAGGCTTCCAAAGGTACCTTCAACGTGAAGCTCGATCCTAAGGTAGTAACAGAAAGAGAGGATCAGAAACTGCAGGAGGAAATGGAACAGAGGGAGAGGGACATGATGGAGAAAGATGGAGATGAAGACAGTGAAGATGAGGAAAGTGATGATGACGAGGAGGAGGAGAGTGACGAGAATGAAGTCTAATTTTGTGTTGAAACTTCTCCTCTGTTTCTTTTAATTTTTGAATTGTTTGGGTATCTTATGTTCGTCATGTGCCATGTACATGATCTTCGTGTATCATTCTGATATTCTGTTTCCCATCTACGACTCAAATTCTCGTCTCATTAAATATCTAGTACGACATATCATCTCGTCACCCAAAATAACAATATTTTCAAAAGTACGTGCTGTAAATATTTGCTCATGTTCACGATCAAAATAGCTAACCCGAACCTTTCCATGATATAGCCAGTGCACTCAAGCGGTGCAAAATGACCTGCAGTCTAAGAATCTAGAAGAAATCCCAGAGGATGAAAATGAACTGATAGCCTCGTCCAGTAACTCAGTAGCTGCTACTAAACCCTGGTAACTGGTAACCCTGGTAACTCTGGTAACTGGTAATGAAAACTAACGTGGTAGTTACTTCAGAAGCAGTACCAGAAGGTATTTAGTAACCCTATGAGTGCCGATATTGATGAATGTATGAAGAGCCAAGGATTACCTCAGGGACTGGATTCCGGATTCAACGAGCTAAGCTTCACAAGAAAAGATATCATTGAAGCATTAGGAGAACTGGATCCCTATTCGGCCGCACCTAATGGAGAGATTCCTGCTAGGATACTCACAGCCTGCAAAGAACAACTTGCAGACCCGCTAACACTCCTCTGGCAGGAATCGTTCAGCAGTGGGTATATACCAGCGGAATTAAAGACCCAATATATCACCCCTATCTATAAGAAGGGGGACAGAACGGACCCAGCAAACTATAGACCAGTGTCTTTAACCTCACACATCATTAAGACATTCGAGCGTGTAATCAGAGAAAACCTGGTTCGTCATTTGGAAGAGAACATGATGATCAATACGAACCAGCATGGGTTCAGAAAAAAGAGGAGTTGCATGACGCAGCTTCTCAGTCACATCGAACAGATCTATAAATCACTGAACAATGACGAAGAAGTTGATGTGATTTACCTCGACTTTGCCAAAGCTTTTGACAAGGTCGACCATGCAGTGCTGCTAGCCAAGCTTGGTCGATACGGAATTGGTGGTCAGGTTTTAAGGTGGATCAAAGAGTTTTTGCTAAACAGAAAACAAACAGTCGTTGTTGAAGGTCGCAAATCATCCTTCCAGCCAGTGGCAAGTGGGGTGCCACAAGGGACAGTCCTAGGACCGATCCTATTTATCCTGTACATCAATGATCTGTTGAACAGCATTAGCTATAGTAACGGATTCAGCTTTGCAGACGACATAAAGCTGATTTGGGCTATCCGAGGAATGAGTAGTGTGGAGTTACTGCAAGATGATCTCAACATAGTCATCGAGTGGTCACGTGTTAACAACATGGAGCTACACGAACAGAAGTTTGAGGTTGTAAACTACCCCCTGAATGGATCAAAAGCTCTAAGAGAGCTCCCGTTCTACCCAGAGACTGTTGAGTATACTACACCAAAAGGACACGCAATATCACCACAGGAAACTGTCAGAGACCTTGGAGTGTATGTTAGCAGCAGTAGGTCATGGGGTCCTCACATTGAGAAGACAGTTCAAGGAGCTAGAAAAATGGCGGCTTGGACATTGAGTGCCTTTAGAGACCGGTCACAAGTAGTCATGCTGACTTTATACAAAAGCATGGTTCGCTCCAAGCTAGAGTACTGCTGTCCAGTCTGGAACCCTACAAAAGTCACAGAGATACAAAAGCTGGAGACTGTACAGAGATCCTTTACTAGAAAGATATCTGGCTGCCGTGATCTCCAGTACTGGGACAGGCTGAAGAAGCTTAAGTTGATGTCCCTTCAGAGGCGGAGAGAGCGTTATTCTATTATTCATGTATGGAAAATTCTTTATGAACATGCTCCGAACGATACGGGCTTCGAGTTCAAGTCTCATCAAAGGCATGGTATTAAGGCAGAGATCCCAGCCATGAACAAAAACGCACAGTTGTCGGTAAGAACAGATTACGACAACAGCTTTAGAGTTAGGGCAGCTCAGCTCTTCAACGTGCTCCCATCGGAGCTCCGGAGTATCACATTGCTAGACAGTTTCAAAGTTGGTCTAGGCAGATTTATGGAACAGTACCCAGAACACCACCGGTTCCGGGCTACACTCCGACAAACGATAACTCAATGCTGAGCTGGAGGAAGACGCACTCGATGCAGTTGTCCTGAGCACGCCATGCCAAACTCACCAAAACGTACCAAAACGTACCAAAACGTACCAAAACGTACGTAGTAGCAGGCTCTGTGACAGTACTGGTTCTGGTCCCACTTGCTCTGCTCTGGTACCGTGGGAGGAGACAGGGGACAGGAGGGAGGAGGGATCGTATGGATGAGAGGCAACATGTCAAGAAGAACAAAGAGAAGATAGTTAGAACCACTACTATCGACAAGGAGGATGTTAGGTCAGTTTATTAGCGCGTTTATTACTTTACAGTGCATTTATTTCTTGTAAAACAGAATGCAAGGGAATTTATAACAGTAACCCTGGCAATATTATTTATTTATTTATTTAAGGCTAAAATTGTTTTCGCAATTGCTAGGTTTGCACGTTCTTACCCCTGCTACCTCCTGTTCATTGCATTCATTCATTCAATTGGCTTGTTACTTACTTTGGTGTATTATGTAGTTTTGCTTGTGTATCAATTAACTGATACGTATTCAGGTTTGTGATAGGTAAGAGAGGCTGTGTTATTAGGGGGGGGGGGGGGGGGGGGGGGGTTCACCCTGATTTTTTGTGAAACTTGGTTTCGAGATAGCAGTTGACCAACAAACTAGGACCAGTGACCGAACTTTTGAGGGGGTCCCGAACCCAAACCGCCAAACGGTGCTCGCGGGGCAGCCACGCCCATATTTGGTTCAAATTAGGCCCAATTTAGCCAAATACCTTGAACATGCCCAAAATCCAGATTTTAGGTGCTCTACTTGTAGCTAGTGATTCCCTGAACTCGTATATGAATTTTTATCAAGATTGGACAAAAAATGACTGAGTTATGAGCAAAAAACCATATGACCATATTTGGGCATACGCACCAAACTTGATCGATTTTGGCCCATAAATTGGTCAAATATCAATATTTTTGAATAAAACCAACTTTATATGGAAGATAAGCCTATACTACACATTATCTATGATTATCAACTCAGTATCTACCTAATTGTGGATTCTATGTTGAAATAATTGCAAAAAATGAACAAAATTGCCCATATCTGAGTTCGCGATATTTGCAAAACTGACTTCGCTCAAAACAATAGAACTCAATAGGGTTTCAATATTTTTTCATGAAATTTTCAGAATCAACGTAGAATTGTCTCATGACCTTAAGTTTTGCGACAGAATTTTGAGTTAGGCCTTTAAAAAATTTGGCGGCCAAATTCCAAAATTTGCACTGCTAAATTTACCCCTTAAAGACATTGAGAGTCGATGCGGAGTCAAGATCTCCTTCCCAGAAGTCAGTAACCCTGGTCCCTGGTAACAGTAACCCTGGTAACTATAACCCTGGTAACAGTAACACTGGTAACTGTAACCATGGTAACACGTCTCAGATAGTTGAAGTTAAGGGAGACTGTAACGATGATATAACAGAGGCAATAGTAAGTTATTACCAATTATAAATACTTTGCCCAACATTACGCTTTATTACACGTCTTATATGTATCGTTGTTGTGTTCAAGACTTTTGATCTTTTCCGACCAGACGATGTTTCTTTCTGGAGTCTGGTGAAGACTTTAGAGAAGGAGAGCAGTAGATGGAACTTAACATGGTTCACTGATGCATCAAGTCTTTATTATGCACTTTCTATTAGAGCTTATAAATATCAATTTGACATAAAGAAATATATTTTATGTGAGGTAGACTTACATAAGTTCTTACATTGTATATAATATTACATAGCTTTAGTAATCTGCACAGTAACTTCGATAGCTTAGTTAAATCGTGAGTTAATTATTGTAAGCCACCATTTGCCGAAACACCCGCCAATTCTGTTTCATTGTTATGTGTTCTTTGCTATACAGTTGTTTAGAATCGTGACGTTGCTTTGAAACTAGCTATTTATAAACACTTGCACTCTGTTTTATAAACACTTTTTATAAATACTGGCTGTCTATAAAGACAACTGGTATCTAGAAGTCCAGTGAGTGTAATTTTTAGACAATCGACTTTAAAGATTCAATTAACTAAGCCAGCTAATTAATATTACGTATAATATTAACAGATATTATTATATTTCTAAATGTTTTTTTTTTCTTCGTTTTCGAATTTCGATCGATCATATGAATGTTCATAATATTTTTTATTACCTGAATGTTAATTTCAGGATATGGTCCAGGAGGCGTGCCAGCTAAAACCCAAAATACTAACAGAAAACATAGAAATCAGAGCTGAGTACTGCGGTAAGATAATAGGAAAAGGAGGAGAGAATTTGAAGGACATCAGGGAACACAGTGGCACAAGGATACTAATTAGTAAGGGAAACGAGGAGATACGACTCTGCTCAATTGAAGGTAAATAAAACCATCATAAAAAATGGTAAGTAATAATAACACTCAAAACACATTTAAGTTATCACAAGCTTTCAAACTCTTCTTGAAACATATTTAATCGAATTAAATTTCTCAAAAAACTATATATAGTAGTAACAGTGTACCCAGTAAAAGATATAATGTCCGATATAAAAAACGTCCTGCATGGAGATAAAATCAAAAAATGTTGGCACTAGAAAATTTATCTAGATCAAATTAGCAATATTTTTCATCAAGTTCAGTCTGGTACTAGTGTCTTAACATTACTACTGTCTGCTTCCCTTATCACATGGGGCCTGGTAAGTCTAGTTAGGGGTATTGTCTTCTCCTTGACGCCTAAAGAAAGCTACAAAATAGTTCCTAAAGTCATGTCTTATCCGCTCATTTCTGGAGACTATGATAAGTAGTAGTAGTAGTAGTAGTAGTAGTAAACCCGCGATGGGGTGGCATGTGCCTCAATAAAAATATTACAATCATTTATTATTATATCAATGTATCATTAAATATTTCAAAAATATCAATAACGTATGGTTGATCCTTCACACTTGGTAAAATATATAAAAATAAAGTTAATCTACACTAAAGAATAAATAATCTATATTATATAAATCAACAATATTAACTCCCCATCTTCATGTAGTCATTTATCAAAGCGGTAGAAATCCAAGTAATTTTAGTACGCGGTGCGCAAGGAATTTCGTTTTTTTTTTAATGTGTAGGCAAGATAAGCCTAAGTGTGGCAGTGAAAATTGAAAAATAAGTTGCAGAATAAATTGCAGTGACTGACTGTCAAATGCATTATCGCAGTTCATTTATTTGACTGCACAGTGCACTAACGTTTAGGATTCTTACAGCTGTTATATTTTGCTAATATTTTGTTTAAAAGTTGTAAAGGACAAAGTTCTTGTCCGTCCACGAAAGGTTTTCTAAGTCAAGTTTTTGTTTGTCCAGTAAGTAACGTACAATGTTGTCCTTGTATGAATTAATAAACTTATCTTGTAACTTAGGTACGTTGAAGGGAAGGATTTTGTTTATTTCGTTTATCGTGTTGTTATATAATCGTGGTCCTACGTTAGAGATGCTATAATCGGTAATCCGTAATCTGTTGAACTTAATTTCAAAATACTTTGGATTTCTCCTTTCCGTTTGTCTAAGCGGTGATTTTTCAAATATACTACAGATACTCGATGGTGCTACTCCCATATAAACCTTGTGCATCAAAGTTAGACAGCTTTTAGCAATGAGATTAGGAAGAGCCAAAATTCCTATTTTGTTGAAGATGGATTTTGTGTGAGATGGTAGTTTACGTTTTTCTTTGTCGTAAAAATAATTATGATATTCTGAATCAGTGGCGCGAATAGCTTTCTTTTGAGCAGAGAATAAAGACTGAATGGAATTTAAAGATTTAGTACCCCAAACAGTAGGCCGTAATACAGGTGAGATATTAATAAATAAATCAGGGGAGGTTTGAGAGGTTTCAAGTCCCGAAGGCACTGCTTATCTTTAGGTGAGTTGAAGAGCTGACCTGTGCTTGAAACCCCCTCAACATCACTACGTTCAATATACTAATTTACAGTATACAAATTATAGAAAAAATATATACATCTTAAATTACTTATTGTTTAGTTTGGTGACAAAGAGAGCCAGTTGAGTTTTGTTTAGCTATATGTTTTGAATCACAGTTTTAAAAGGTTAGCCATGTGTCATGGCAAAGAGATATCATGTGTGCATAGCCGTACCGGATGTTGAGTTTGATATTAAAATATAGATTAGTTACATGTATTAGGGTCATTCGATTTTGGAGGGATAGCAAGTGCTTTTTAAGGTTAGATTTAATAACACCTGACGAAGTGATAAGTCTGAATTCTTGGAAGACCGGATATAACCCATCTACATTAGCATCACATATTTCGAATACATGGGGCTCGAGGTCATTCCCCAATTTTCGTTAGATGGTGTAAAAAAAGTTCTTTGGGGATAATCTAACTCAGTAATGGGAAATCAGACGAGTTTTTCATTTCTAGGACAGAACTTGAAAAGTTCTGTAATCGATGGGGGAATAATTAAGAATTTGAATCTTCCAAAAATGTATGGTTAAATGTGCAGATTTCTTCCCCCCGGTTCATATAATTTTTTGCTCGGTGAATAGCGGTTTAGTGTATGTCAAGACAGTAGTTCTTGTAGCCATAGGTTCGTTTAAGTTCGTGATACGTGCACAGGTTAAATAGTATTCTTATGATCATAATTGGGAAATGTACCAAAGAGCAGTTCTTATACATCGTTTTGAATTGCAAAGATTTTATTCAGCTTTCTGTTTAGGGATAACCCAGCAAACTTATTCATAGCTAAGATGGACATAAAAAGAGCATGTCGTATTGTTTCAACTATCAGATTGGGAAATGAATTTGCAAATTCTCTTAATCGATACAATACTGGAGTTTCACGCTTTAAAGATAAATGATTAAGATGTGGTTCCCCAGCTTAGCTGTTCGTTCTATTTCCACCCCAAGAATCTTCTGTACATTGACTTTTTCTAGCTTTTTGCCATCTATTAAATCGTTAGATTCCTGCTTAAAGGGCCCCGTGTTATGGCACAGGTCTGGTGTTGCTCTTGACAAAACCTGGCTGAAAATGCATATAAACAACTTTTCCCTGATTTGTATGTAACTTGTTAGACTCCATATTGTTACGACTTGTTTCATTACATGATTAGCTTTTTCAAAAGTTCTGTGCTGAACTACCTATCACAAATTATTTGTATCATCGCAAACAGACGAATTCAGCCAAGCTAGAGGCGGTCACAATATCATTTAAATAAATCAGAAATAGTAGAGGTCATAAACACTGACCCTGGGGTCACATACTCAAATGAACACTTGTCCGACTTTTCGTTTGAAAAGATGTACTGGCTACGTTTGTGAGATAAGCTAGCAGAGTTTTTGTGCAATTCCTCTTACTCCCATAGGTTCAAGTTTATGCAGGAGTTTATCGTGCTCAATTGTGTCAAATTGCTTTACTTAGATCAATAAATTATTTCCAAGTAATGATTTTTTGTTTCTGTCATCGCCATCTAGTATTTTATGACTGAATAGTTTACGGCATGAGATGTAGGATTGTTGAGTGTTGTTTTCTAAAACCAAAAATGTCGATCATAATCAGTTCATAGCATGAAGGTAATTATATACCTATTATAGATTATTTTTTCAAGTATTTTTCAAATATCGGTAATGTAGAAACAGGTCGATAGTTCTCAAGGCAAGTGAGTCTCCTTTTTATAAATTGTGTAATAGAGCCCTTTTAAAGCTTGTTTGGAACGACCCCATTGTCCAAGAACCAATTAAAGGAATCTAGAGATATGACCAGACAGATAATTTACTCTCTTTTTTAGACTTAAACAGAGATATCCACTTGCCTTCCATTTTCAAGGCTACCAAGGATTTTACTTCTTATCTCTTCCTCGTCACAGGGGTGAGAAAAAAAAGAGTTCACTATTCTTTCTCTGCCCTTGAGGTATTGTTTAAACTTCGTCATAATAAATTGGCCATCAGTTACGGACGAGATGGTCAGGAAGTTGAACTTTTGTATTAAGATTACGAGCAATAGACGAGAAGTAGAGTTAAAATCGTTAGCAATCTCACGCGTTTCAGTTACAATTCGACCATCAATTAGAATGATGCCTTTATATCTTTTTTAGATTTACCCCTAGTTCGTTTAATCAACTTCCCAGGTTTTTTTTTAATATTTTCCTTTAGCAAGTTTCAAATTTTTTTTCCTAGTGGGCTTTTTCGCAGATTTTATAGCTTGGTTTTAGGTAGAAAGATACGCCTTATACTTAAGAGATAGAAAGTTTCATCACCTAATGGGTTTGATTTTGGTACACGGAAGCCTTGAAACTAGAAGCTTCTGAAGTAAGAGATTTTGTCGGTATCAATATTGACTGCTGAACAAAGACAAGACATAAAATCAAAAGATAAAAGTGTTGTGGATAGATGGACCTCATGGACCGGCTGGGACGGTAAAGACAGTTATTATGTGCGGGAAGTTTAGAGATAAGCGTTATCTGATAAGAAGAACAAGATCGTGGTTATACATTTGCTGGGTGTGAGGTAATAATGCTACTAGTATGGAATCAAGAATGCACTGGGTTTCGCAGGGGTTACAGCTGTGAGACGATCACGGATTGATTATGAGACCCCCCATAAACACATAAGGTGGAGGTAAATGGAGGAAGTTTAATAAATGTAGTTGTAGAAGTGAGGAAACCAAAGTTGTTATCATCAAGATGGAACGACTGATAGGTTTACCTCAAAATTTAGGAATCTGTAGCAATCTCAACGGAAAGTAGTGCATTTATAGACGATATGCAGTTTTGGAACTATTTCATCACACTACGTTGTGATGCAAGAGTTTAATGTTACTTCTAAAATAAAGTTAGTCCGATGAAAGTCCACGTGTGGGTTAGCCTGTGACTATGATACAGGGTCACTGTATAAGATTTATCGCAGCTTTTGATCCGCGACTATTTAGGACACTGATACTGGTATTGTTGTCAGATGAGACAGCGAGTTTCTTTGTCTCAAAACTTGAGGAACACATTCGGAATATCCATCTGTTTTAGATGTGGTAGGGATTTGTTCTACTGGCAAAATGGCACTGCAAAAGTTTATCCCAATAACAGGAGTGTGGACATTTCATACATGGACCATTAACTACGATACATTTTATGGAAGAGACTAGGTTACGATTACTGTTCTATATTGTTTAAAAACGTTTTGATAAATGAATTTTAAGCTGTTATTGAAGACAAATGATATAGGCTTATTACTGATATAGGAAAACTACACTTCCGACGCTAATGTTATTTGTAAAGACTGCTGTAGACACAATGAGAATGAAGGTTACGCCACTGATAAAATAATAACGTGCAAGTGTCAAGATAGCCAATCAAGTGATTGGCCTGCTGTTTATTGCAGATGTTTATATTGGAGTGAAATGAGCTTCATGATCTGATGCTTCTTTATACGCAATATCACGAGCACGGGTTAAGTGGCTCTCTATTTGATAATTACACCGCCGTTATATTCGTTTGAAAGGATAGTTCCGATGATGCAGGTTAAACACATTAAACGTAACTGATTAGAGAAATTAGCGCATATAGCTCGCGTGATAAAACATTATTAAGATCAGTTTTATAGTAGATATGTTTAAAACGTACTTATAATGTTACTGGGGTTTTACCGATATTATATTGATGATATTGTATTGTTTAAAATGGACTGCAATAATAACTTTTCATATATAACCATAGTTGAGGTTCATACAATGTTCATGGAGTCTAGTAGAAGCGAATTACATACTGTTTCTACAAGACAGGGCTTGTAAAGCAATGTAGGAATAGAAATATTTGTAAGCAGTTTGTTTTAACATGCCTATTCTTGCTCTTCGTTGAGAATCAGAGCAAGCTAATATGCAGTGCAGTCAGGTTCGAACGGACTGACAAATTTAAATATGTCCATCATTTACTCAATAAATATTTTTAAAGTGCTGTTAATGCTTAGTAGTATTGTCTTGAATAAAATATATTGATCATGTATTATTATAGATCATGCGATTTTCAACTATTCTGAATAACATGCATCTTTAGTCCAATTTTGTAATAATTCATAAAATGTTTGAGATAATGGTTCATTAATTCTACATCTAACTGTTCTTTCTATCTGTATGTTTTCAACCCCACTCTCCTCCTACCTTCACTTCCTCCTACCTCCTCTCTCTTACCTCACTCTTCCCCCTCCTCACTCTCCTTCTACCTCACTCTCCTCCTACCTCATCTCTTCCTACTCACTCTCCTCCCACCTCAATCTCCTTTCTACCTCACTCTCTCCTACCTCACTCTGCTCTTACTCATCTCCTCTACCTCACTTCCTCCTACCTCACTCTTCTCTATCTCTTCTCTCCTACCTCACTCTCCTCCCTACCTCACTTCTTCTACTCCACTCTCCTCTACTTCACTCTTCCTCCTACCCACTTTCCTCTTACCTACTCTCTTCTACTCACTCTCCTCCTATCACTCTCCTCCTTCCTCACTCTCTTTACCTCACCTCTCCTTATCCTCACTCTCCTTCCTAACTACGATCTTCCTATTCACTTCCTCCTTCCTCAGGAGGTGCATGCATACCTCTGTGGTATACTTTCTATCCTTGAAAGGAACCACTCGTCTCTTTCATGAAGTAAGCAAGCCAATGACCAGGGATGGAAACAGCTGCTATCCAGCTTACCACGAAAGAAAGAAAGACCCACTGTTGTTTGTAGGACCTCCGTATATTGGTGTATCAGGGGGAGTGTTTGGTAATAGCCGCCATCAACATGGGTCCTACAAACCCCGCCATCTGGACCAAAAACTATTGATATCGAGCTCTTTAGAGCAGAGTTATCAGGATATAGTCGTAATTTAGGGTTACAAGCCGCGTACAAATACGTTCGAGGATGCAATCTCACAAAATGCAAAATACTCACACCACCCGTGGTCGAGTTACTGTATGACATTCGATGGCAATTATAATCTGACATCCCCATGGGAGATAACGGTTAGAATCTCTACACTCAACCAGGACTGATCTTATCTAGTTTTCTGATACAACACTGAGAATACATTAGTGAAACAGCGATCAAAATGAATAGTGCTGTGTTCAATGATGCGATGAATGAGGAGAGGTGATGCTCCCAGGACTTTATTCGGTTAGGAATGGTATAAACAATGAGGGTATTGTACAGATTAAAGCGTACCCAAAGTGTGGATACAGGGAAGGTAGTAGGTCGAGACGGATATCCCTGATTTTAGTGTGTAAGGTGCTGGTCTGATGCAGTTTGTTCAGCTTTGGAGTCGTTTGATTTTATCGAGTATTCCTTGTCATCGTCTGTCAAGGTACTGGTGGTATTTTGGGAGTTGTAACTGGCAGTAAATCTATTTTCATCTGAAAATGTAAACTTAACTGTTAATAAGGACTTGACAATTATCTTAAAATTAACCTGCATCAGTTTTCAGTATTTGTTTAACAAATACGGTTTAAGATTAGCACTAACCAAGACTTTTCAAGAGATTCTTGCACGAAAGAAGGTGAAGACACGAGCCCTAACATGTATAAGCGCTCATAAAGTAGAATAATATCGCCAGTGAAACTTTCGATTTCAGAGCAGCTAAATCTCCCTCCTGGTGCCGCTGCCAACTTTGCTATAACTCTTGAAAACCATTTAATTAGGTTAATTAGTTAATTAGGTTAATTAGAGTTCAATTAGATTAGATTAGAGTTAATTGGATAATTAGGGTTAAATTAGGTTAATTAGGTTATTTATTGTTAATGGTGTTAATTAGGTTAAGGTACAGTTGCAAGTAACTCATGTGAAAAAACGATCATAGGAGTGAATTGTAACTAATTATCATCAGCATACAAGTTTCTTTAAGTGTGTTTTCTAATTCTAAGTTAATAGTCAGGACTCAGAGGGATATGATGAAATCCATGGCTAGTTTTTATGCTTAAATCATATCCTTATTTGCAATAAATTATTAATCATGCAATATTGATTTCTCATGGTTCTACCGGTCGCAGGAATTATTGTTTTTGTTTTCATCGCCAACACTGAATTTTGGCATAGGTAGTTGAAGTTGAATGCAACTTAACCCCAGCTAAAAAAACCATTTTTCAACCTGCGATAGTAAATGGCTAAATTTCTCAAAAATTATGTAGTTTATAATGATATTCAAGTTCATGAATCAAGCTCGGGTCAATGGTCACCGGATAGGGGGGGAAGGAACCTACAAGTTAAATTAACTTGAAACGTAATTGAGTATCATATTATGTACACACCGCAAGATTACCTACTGAGATATTATGAGTACTAACGAAACATCGGCAATGGCAGGAAAGCATCGCCACAATAATCCCGGAAGCAAAGCCACAATCTTGTAAGTTCTAAAAAAAACCTGAAAGAAATTTATGGGATAAAACTCTTGATTTATTTTTGAAAGGAATTTTATATTTATAACAAAGGATGTTGAAGGTGAAATATTTCATGTTTTACATCTTATCTAATGATTACAGTAGTTTTACGAAGAATTCAAGCTCATATTTAGTGTTTCCCTTCGTGTACCCAAATGCGACATATTTTTAACAAATAAATGTGTCTACCAATACCGGTAAAACGTTTTTGCAATGTAAGCTGTGACGGCTTGAACAGCGTACCCATAGAAGTAGGGCCAATAACGAAGGCTTGCGTACTCTCCGACCAGCTAGAAACCGTTCCCTCATCGTCAGGATCAATAACGCTCTTCTTTACTAGACCTTTCATCATTGCGATCGAATACCAACTGTTGGACAGTTTACTTCATGTATTTACACAGTCCTACTCGAGACAAAGTATTTAAGCTGTGTTTTTAATCGGATATAGATAAAATTAATTTATCAAGATGTGGATACTGCGGCGGGGAGGCGATATAAATAATACGACTGCTAATTTCTTATCGGAGTTTATATGAACGGACATTCGTTGGTATTTAAAATGTCTGTATAGTGTTTTCCTTGCAATCATTTCGATATAATAGCACCAGATGAATGCTATATATGATAAGTACCGTCTCTCTTACTCTGCACCATTTCTGTATCTCGGCAAAACATGGTCTTAATCGTTTAGTCAATCTAAGTCTTGTTGATTTTGTGGTGCAGCTGGGAAACTGGGGAAGGTAAGAAGGAAAAGTTTACAAATGAACAATAACACCTCTAACAGGAACCAGGACTAACTTGATTTGAGATGAACCAACCATAATACCATAATGTTATTATTTAGTCAGGTACCTGAAAAAGTACCATTTTCACCTATCTGAATCGATAAATCATCAATTTAGAATTTGTTAATATATTACCACCAAAAATGATATTATGTTGGCTCTTTTTGGTTTGGCTGAGTGCACAAGTTATCAAATTGAACTTAAAAACGTGTTAGATTACAGATTACAATAAAAGGGGAGAGATAACAGATATAAACGGTTGTAACACGTTAGACATGAAATGAACTGTCTGAATGGCCCTTATTTCCGGTCTCGGACTTTCGATTCATAGTTATACTATACATAGTCACGATGATGTGGTACATATGGTTGTGACGATGCTTGTCGTCTAATTTGAAAAGTTTGCATATAAGTTTGTGAAACTGAATGTTCGCATTTTCGCTGAGTTCTTCAAAATTAAATTTCTTCCTTTGTTCTTAAATTAATACAATGCGGAGCATTCATTTTCGTGTATATATATATTTAGCGATCCCGATTTAACTTATAAGAACAAACTTGGATACGTTTCGGAATTACTTCATATGTTCAGGATGACTTAAATATTCTCAAAATTGTATGGGGGTGAAATTGTGTCTGCAGCTTTCTGTAATCTTGTATGCTCACTTACATTCAATTTTGTAATAAGTTTTGAATCTCTACTCAAAAGCTCGCATTTACTTTTCCTGTTAAACTTTCCATGACCGAAAATTTACAATTTTTACTGAATTTCACACCCGCTTAACCAATTGTAAGTCAATATTTTAGATGGCATTGACCGATTGAGTGCTGGAACGTTTGATTATCGGTCGAAAAAGCCCACAGCAGAATCGTAAGAAAACAAAAAGTTGAATTTTCAAATAGAAAGTCTGTCCATTTTCAAATTAAAAAGTTTGTCCATTTTCAATATGAAATTTTTCTTGAAACAAAATTTGACAGATTGATGAATTTTTGCCCACAAACAATTAGTCAGTTATATTGTTGATGGTATGAAACCAAATTGGGGTACTGGAAGTCAAAATCCCGAATAAAATTGTTAATATCATATATTCAAAATCTCTTGTCCCATTTTCAGTTTTTGAAGATGACATTTCCAGGACCGAAATTTACTGTTTTTTACTGACTTTCACCTTGCACAATTAGTAGTCAACTATAGATGGCATTGACACGATTGAGGTGCTGGAAGATGGATATGGTCGGAGGAAAGCCACAGCAGAAAGCTTAAGAAAACGAAAAGCTGTATTTTCAAACGTCGGTCCCATTTTCAAATATGAAATTTTCTTGGAAAACACAAATTTGACAGATTAGATGACATTTTTGCCCACGACAATTAGTCAGTTAATTGATGATGAAAATGGAAACAAATTGGGGTTACTGGAAGTCAATATCCCGAATAAAATTGTAAAATCATATATTCCAAATCTCTGTCCCTTTTCAGTTTTGACGATGAAATTTCCAGGACCGAAATTTTTCTGTTTTTTACTGCATTTCTCTCTGCAACCAATTAGGAAGTAAACTATAGATGGCCTAGACCACGATTGAAGTGCTGGAGATTGATATCGGTCGGAGAAGCCCACAGCAGAAAGCTTAAGAAACGAAAAGTGGTATTTTCAAAAAGTCTGTCCATTTTTCATATTTGAAATTGTCTGACCCTAATTGACAGATTAGATGGACATTTTTGGCCCACAAGACCTATTAGTCGGTTAATTGTGATGGTATGAAACCAATTGGGTACTGAAGTTCAAAATCCGAATAAAATTGTTAAGATCATATATTCCAAATCTCTGTCCATTTTCGTTTTTGAAGTTGAAAATTTCCAGGACCGAAATTTTACAGTTCTTACTGAATTTCCACTGCATCCAATTGTAAGTAAACTATAGATGACATATGACACGTTGAGGTGCTGGAAGATAGATATCGTCGGAGGAAGCCCACAGCAGGAGCTTAAGAAACGAAAAGTGTATTTTTCAAAAAGTCTGTCCCATTTCAAATATGAAATTGTTGAACACAAATTCTGACAGATTAGATGACATTTTTGCCCACAAACCAATTAGTCAGTTAAATGATGATTGATGGTATGAACCAAATTGGGGTATGGGAAGTCAAAATCCCGAATAAAATTGATAAAATCATATATTCCCAATCTCTGTCCCATTTTTTCAGTTTTGAAGATGAAATTTCTGGACGACATTTTTACAGTTTTTACTTGAATTTCTCACTGCAACCAATTTAAGTTTATTTTGTAGGACCACTATTAGATGGCATATGGACACGATTGAGGTGCTGGAAGATTGGAACGGTTCGAGGAAGCCCACAGCAGAACGCTTAAGAACGAAAAGCTGTATTTTCAAAAGTCTGTCCCATTATTCAAATATGAAATTTTCTGAACACAAATTTGACAGATTAGATGACATTTTTGCCCACAAACAAGTAGTCAGTTAATTGATGTTGGTATGAAACCAATTGGGGTACTGGAAGTCAAAATCCCGAATAAAATTGTAAAATCATATGTTCCAAAATCCTGTCCCATTTTCAGTTTTTGAAGAAGGATGAAATTCCCAGGACCGAATTTTTACAGTTTTACTGAATTTCTCACCTGCAACCATTAGTAAGTAAACTATAGATGGCTTATGAAACGATTGAGGTGCTGGAAGATTGATATGGTCGGAGAAGCCCACAGCCGAAAGCTTAAGAAACGAAAAAGCTGTATTTTCAACGTCTGTCCCATTTTTCAAATATGAAATTGTGCTGAACACAAATTTGGACAGATAGATGACATGTTTGCCCACAAAACACTTTAGTCAGTTAATTGATGATTGGAATGAAAACAAATTTGGGGTAACTGGAAGTAAAATCCCGAATAAAATTGTAAATCATATATTCAAATCTCTGTCCCACTTTCAGTTTTTGAAGATGAAATTTCCAGGACCGAAATTTTACAGTTTTTACTGAATTTCTCACCTGCAACCAATTAGTAAGTAAAATATAGATGGCATCTGACACGATTGAAGTGCTGGAAGATTGATGTTATGCGGTCGGAGTAAAGGCCACAGCAGAAGCTCGAAAAACGAAAAGCTGTATTTCAAAAGGTCTGTACCCAATTTCAAATATGAAATTGGTCTGAACACAATTTGACAGATTTGATGAACATTTTTGCCCACAAACCAATTATCGGTTAATTGTTGAGGTATGAACCAAATTTGGGTACTGGAAGTCAACATCCCGAATAAAATTGTAAAATCATATATTCCAAATTCTCTGTCCCATTTTCAGATTTTGAAGATGAAATTTCAGGACGAAATTCTAAAGTTCTTACTGAATTTCTCACCTGCAACCAATTAGTAAGTAAACTAAAGATGACTTATGACACGATAGAGGACTGGGAGATTGATTCGTCGGAGGAGAAGCCCACAGCAGAAGTTTAAGATAAACGAAAAGCTGTATTTTCCAAAGGTCTGTCCCCTTTTCTAAACTAAATTTTTCGACACACAAATTTGACAGATAAGATTGGAATTTTTTGCCCACAAAACCAATTAGTCAGTTAATTGAATGATGGTATGAAACAAAATTCGGGTAACTGGAAGTCAAAATCCGATAATATTGTTAAAATATATATTCCAAATCTCTGTACCCATTTTCAGTTTTTGGAAGATGAAATTTCCAGGACCAAATTTTACAGTTTTTACTGAATTTTCTCAACCGTAAACCAATTAGTAAGTCTACTATAGCTGGCATATGACACGATTGAGGGCTGGAAGATGATATCGGTCGGAGGAAGCCCCACATGCAGAAAGCTTAAGAAACGAAATGCTGTATTTTCAAAAGTCCTGTCCATTTTAACAGAGGCACATATTAGGTGCGGTAAAAAATCGAAAATTTCTGCGGTACCGCACCCGGACTATAAAGGTAAAATGTGCGGTAAGTTGCGGTAAATTTTACCATTATGCGGCAAATGTGCGAGCGTTTTTTCGAAATTTGTGCGGAATTTGGGGTTTTCTTATGCATTACATAAGAACTTTGGAATTTCTAAACGTATTAAAACCGCCGCGCTTTATCAAAAATAGGTCTGTTTAAGTTTTACTGAGGGTGTAGTTCTTTCTAAGACCATGATTGATCCTCATATTGAGATTTTTCAGTTATCTGAGAACAGTGACTTAGTTTAATCAGATGAATTGTGGTGAAGTTTACGGAATGATAACTGATAAACTATAATCAAAGTATGGGAACGAGAGGGTTTCATTACGGCCTGGGCACGGTTCCCGAAAGGGCCTGGTCACGGTCCCGAAATGGCCGGGTAACGGTACCGAAAGGGCCTGGGTCACGGTCCCAATAGGGCTGGGTAACGGTCCCCGAAAGGGCCTGGGTCACGGTCCCGAAAGGCCCTGGGTCACGGTCCCAAAGGGGCTGTGTCACGTGGTAACTGGGTCACGTGCCAGCATTGAGTTCAAAAGGGCCTGGGTCACGGTCCCGAAAGGGCTGGGTCAGGGTCCGATATGGGCCTGTGTCACGTGGTAACTGGGTCAGTGGCCTAGGTATGAGTTCCAAAAAGGGCTGGGGCACGGTCCCGAAAGGGGCCTGAATCACGGTCTAAAAGGGCTCGGGTCAGGGTCCCGGATGGGCCTGAGTCACGGTCCTAAAGGGGCCGGGTTCAGGGTCGGAAAGGGCTGAGTCCACGGTCCTAAAAGGGCCCGGATATAACTTATTTTGGTTTTTACACTCGAAAAATCTTACGCGAAACATTTCAAAATTATGCGAAATTCGCGGAAAATGCTAGATTATGCGGAAATATGCAGAAAATTACAAAATGTGCGGACATGTGCCGGAAAAACAATAAATTATGCAGGACCTGTGCGGGAAAACGGTAAATTGTGCGATCCGCACCCATGCACCTATTATGTGCTCTGGTTTCAAAAGAAATTTTCTGAACACAAATTTGACAGAATTAGATGAATTTTTGCCACAAAACCAATTAGTCAGTTATTTGATGTGGTATGAACAAATTGGGGTACTGAAGTCAAAATCCCGAAATAAAATTGTAAAATCATATATTCACAAATCTCTGTCCCACTTTCAGTTTTTGAAGAAGAACTTTCAGGACCGACATTTTACAGTTTTTACGAATTTTTCACTGCAACAATTAGTAAGTACATACTATAGATGGCATATGACCGATTGAGGATGCTGGAAGATTGATTATCGTTCGGAGGAAGCCCACAGCAGGAATAGAAAGCTTAAGAAAACGAAAAGGCTGTATTTTCAAAAAGTCTATGTCCCATTTTCAAATATGAAATTGTTGAACACAAATTTGACAGTTTAGATGACATTTTTGCCCACAAGCCAATTAGTCAGTTAATTGATGATGGTATGAAAACCCAATTTGGGTACTGGAAGTAAAAATCCCGAATAAAATTGTAAAATAATATATTCCAAATCGCTGTCCCATTTTCAGTTTTTGAAGATGAAATTTCCAGGCCCGAAATATTTACAGTTCTTACTGAATTTCTCACTGAAACAATAAGAAAGTAACTTTGGATGACATATGAACGAATGAGGTGGCTGGAAGATTGATATCGGTCGGAGGAGCCCACAGCAGAAAGCTTAAGAAAACGAAAGCTGTATTATCAAAAGTCTGTCCCATTTTCAAATATGAATTTTTGTACATACATTTGGAAAGTTAGATGACATTTTTGCCACAAACATTTAGTCCAGTTAATTGATGATGTATGAAACCAAATTGGGGTACAGGAAGTCAAAATCCTCGAATTAATAATGTAAAATCATTTATTCAAATCTCTGTTTTCCCATTTTCAGTTTATGAAAATGAAATTGCAGGACCGAAATTTTACAGTTTTTACTGAATTTCTCAACCGCAACCAATTAGTAAGTCAAACTATAGATGGCATTGACACGATTGAGTTGTCTGGAAGATTTGATCTCGGTCGGAGGAAGCCCCAGCGAAAGCTTAGGAAACGAAAAGCTGTATTTTCAAAAGTCTGTCCCATTTTCAAATAGAATTTTCTGACACAAATTGACTGATTAGATGGACATTATTGCCCACAAAACCAATTAGTCAGTTAATTGATGATGGTATGAAACCAAATTTGGGTACTGGAAGTCAAATCCGAATAAAATTGTATAATCATAGATTTTCCAAATCTCTGTCCCATTTTTCAGTTTTTGAAGATGAAATTTCCAGGACCGAAATTTTACAGTTCTTACTTTTTTTTTTTTTTTTTTTTTTTTTTTTTTTCTGAATTTTCACCTGCAACATTAGTCAAGTAAAACTATAGATGGAATATGACACGATTGAGGTGCTGGAAGTTGATATCGGTCGGGGACGCCCAGCAGAAAGCTTTAGAAAAACGGATAAGCTGTATTTTCAAAAGTCTGTCCATTTTCCAAATATGGAAATTTTCTGAACATAAATTTTGACAGATTAGATGACATTTTTGCCCCCCAACCAATTAGTCAGTTAACTGTTGAATGGTATGAACCAAATTGGGGTACCAGGAAGTCAAATCCGATTAAAATTGTAAAATCATTTATTCAAAATCTCTGTCCCATTTTCAGTTTTTGAGATGAAATTTCCAGGACCGAAATTTTACAGTTTTTTTGGAATTTCTCAACCGCAACATTTTAGTAAGTACTATAGATGGCATATGCCACGATTGAGGTGCTGGAGATGAATATCTGTCGGAGGAAGCCACAGCAGAACGCTTAAGAAACCGAAAAGCTGTTGTATTTTCAAAAGTCTGTCCCATTTTCAAATATGAAATTTGTCTGAACACAAATTTGACAGATTAGATGACATTTCTGCCCACAAACCAATAGTCCAGTTAAATGTTGATGGTATGAAACCAAAATTGGGGTACTGGGGGAAAGGTCAAAATCCCGAATAAATTGTAAAACATCATATATTCCAAATCTCTGTCCCATTTTCAGTTTTTGAAGATGAAATTTCCAGGACGAAATTTTACAGTTCTTACTGAATTTCTCACTGCAACCAATTAGTAAGTAACTATAGATTGAAGTATGACACGATTAGAAGGTGCTGAAGATTGATATCGGTTCGGAGGAAGCCCACTGCAGTAGGCTTAAGAAATCGGAAAAGGCTGTATTTTCAAAGTCAGTCCCATTTTCAAATATGGAAATTTTCTGAACACAAATTTGACAGATTAGATGACATTTTTGCCCACAACCATTAGTCAGTTAAGTGATGTGGTATGAAACCCAATTTTGGAATGGAAGTCTAAATTCCGAATAAATTGTAAAATCATATATTCCAAATCTCTGTCCCATTTTCAGTTTTTTGAAGATGAAATTTCAGGACCGAAATTTTTTACAGTTCTTACTGAATTTCTCACTGCAACCAATAAGAATGTAAAACTATAGATGACATATGACACATTGTGGTGCTGGAAGTTTGATATCGGTCGGAGAAGCCCCACAGCGAAAGCTTAAGAAATACGAAATGCTGTATTTCAAAAGTCTGTCCATTTTCAAATATGAATTTTCTGAACTGAAATTTGGACAGATTAGATGACATTTTTGCCCTCAAACCAATTTAGTCAGTTAATTGATGATGGTATGTGATACAAATTGGGGTACAGGAAGTCAACATCCGAATAAATGGTAAAATCATATATTCCAAATCTCTGTCCCAATTTTCCAGTTTTTGAAGATGAAATTTCCAGGACAGAAATTTTACAGTTTTTACTGAATTTCTCAACCGCACACCAATTAGTAAGTCAACTATAGATGGCATATGACCCGATTGAGGGTGCTGGAGGTTGATTATCGGTCGGACGGAAGCCACAGCAGAAAGCTTAAGAAAAACGAAAGGCTGTATTTTAAAAAGTCTGTCCCATTTTCAAATATGAAATTTTATGACACAAATTTGACAGATTAGATGACATTTTTTGCCCACAAACCAATTAGTCAGATAATTGATGATGGTATGAAACCACCTTTTGGTACTGGAAGTCAAAATCCCGAATAAAATTGTAAAAATCATATATCCAATCCTCTGTCCCAATTTCAGTTTTTGAAGATTGAAATTTCCAGGACCGACATTTTACAGTTCTTTACTGAAGTTCGCCCCTGCAAAACCAATTAGTAAGTAACTATAGATGACATATGACACGATTGAGGTGCTGGAAGATTGAATCGGACGGAGGAGCCCACGCAGAAAGCTTAAGAAAACGACAAGCTGTTATTTTTCAAAAGTCTGTCCCATTTTCTAATATGAAATTTTTTGAACAACCAACTTGACAGATTAGATGACATTTTTGCCAAAACAATTAGTGTTATTGGTGATGGTATGAAACCAAATTGGCGTACTGGAATTCAAAATCCCGAATACAATTGTAAAATCATATATTCAAATCTCTGTCCCATTTAGTTGTTGAAGATGAAATTTCCAGGACGAAATTACAGTTTATACTGAATTCTCAACTGCAACATTTAGTAAGTCAACTATAGATGGCATATGACACGATTGAGGTGCTGGGAAGAGATTGTATCGGTCGGAGGAAGCCACAGCAGAAAGCTATATGCAAAACGAAATGCTGTGTATTTTCATAAGCTCTGTTTCCATTTTCAAATATGAAATTTTCTGAACACAAATTTGACAGATTTAGATGACAATTTTTGCTCAACCAATTTAGTCAGTTAATTGATGATGGTTGAACCAATTGAGGGTACTGGAAGTCAAAATCCCGAATAAAATTGTTTAAAATCATATATTCCAAATCTCTGTTCCCATTTTCAGTTTTTGAAGATGAAATTTCCAAGGACGAAATTTTACCAGTTTTTACTGATTTCTCAAACCGCAAACATTAGTAAGTCAACTTTAGATGGCATATGACACGATTGAGGTGCTGGAGATTGATATCGGTCGGAGAGCCCACCAGCAGGAAGCTTAAGAAAACGAAAAGGCTGTATTTTCAAAAGTCTGTACATTTTCAATTGAAAATTTTCTGAACCAAATTTGACAGATAGATGACTATTTTTGCCCACAAACCAATTAGTCAGTTAATTGATGATGGTATGAAACCAAATGGGGTACTGGAAGTCAAAATCCCGAATAAAATTGTAAAATCTTATATTCCAAATCTCTGTCCCATTTTCAGTTTTTGAAGATGAAATTTCAGGGACCGAAATTTTACAGTTCTTATGAATTTCTCACCTGCAAACCAATTAGTAAGTAAACTATAGCTGACATTGACACGATTGAGGTGCTGGAAGATTGATATCGGTCGGAGGAAGCCCCAGCAGAAAGCTTAAGAAAACGGAAAAGCGTCTTTTTCAAAAGTCTGTCCCATTTTCAAATATGAATTTTCTGAACACAATTTGACAGATTTAGATGACATTTTGCCCACTAAACCAATAGTCAGTTAATTGATGATGGTATGAAAACCAATTTGGGTACTGGAGTCAAAATCCCGAATAAAATTGTAAATCATATATTCAAATCTCTGTCCATTTTCAGTTTTTGAAGATGAAATTTCCAGGACCGAAATTTTACAGTTCTTACTTGAATTTCTCACCTGCAACAATAGAAGTAAACATAGAGAAGACATCTGACACGATTGAGGTGCTGGAAGATTGTATCGGTCGGAGGAAGCCCACAGCAGAAAGTAAGAAAACGAAAAGCTGTTATTTTCAAAAGTCTGTCCCCATTTTTCATATATGATATTTTCTGGAACATAAATTTGACTGTAGATTAGATGACATTTTTGCCCACAAAACAATTAGTCAGTTTATATTGATGATGTATAAAACCAAATTGGGGTACAGGAAGTCAAAACTCCCGATAAATTGTAAAATCTTTAATTCCAAATCTCGTCCCATTTTCAGTTTTTGAGGATGATAATTCCAGGCCGAAATTTTACAGTTTTTACTGAATTTCTCAACCGCAACAATTAGGTAAGTAAACTATAGATGGCTATGACACGATTGGAGGTGCTGGAAGGTTGATATCGGGCGGAGGAAGCCACAGCAGAAAGCTTAGAAACCGAAAAGCAGTATTTCAAAAGTCTGTTCCCAATTTTCAAATATGAAATTTTTGAACACAAATTTGACGATTAGATGGACATTTTGCCACAAAACCAATTAGTCAGTTAATTGATGAGTGTATGAAACCAAATTTTGGTATGGAAAGTCAAAATCCGAATAAAATTGTTAAAATCATATAATCCTAATCTCTGTCCATTTTCAGTTTTTGAAGATGAAATTTCCAGGACCGAAATTTTACAGTTCTTACTGAAGTTTCTCCCTGCAACCAATTAGTAAGTAAAAAATCTGTTGACATATGAGACACGATGAGGTGCTGGAGTTGATATCGTTCGGAGGGAAGCCCACAGCAGAAGCTTAAGAAAACGAAAAAGCTGTTATTTTCAAAAGTCTTGTCCATTTTCAATTATGAAATTTTTGACACAAATTTGACAGATTCGATGACACTTTTTGCCACAACCAATTTAGTCAGTTAATTGATGATTGTTGAAACCAAATTGGGGTACTGGAAGTCCAAATCCCGAATAAAATGTAAAATCTATATTCCAAAATCTCTGTCCATTTTCAGTTTTTGAAGATGAAATTTACAGGACCGAATTTTACAGTTTTTACTGAATTTCCAAAACTGCAAACAATTAGTAAGTCAACTATCGATGGCATATGCACACGATTGAGGTGCTGGAAGATTGATATCGTTCGGAGGAAGCCCACAGCAGAAAGAAAGCTTAAGAAAACGAATGTGTATTTTCAACAGTCTGTCATTATTCAAATATTGAAATTTTTGAACACCAAATTGACAGATTAGATGACATTTTTTGCCCACAAACCAATTAGTCAGTTAATTGATGATGGTATGAACCAAATTGGGGTACTGGACGTCAAAATCCCGATAAATTGTAAATCATATATTCCAAATCTCAGTCCCATTTTCGTTTTTGAAGATGAAAATTTCCAGGACCGACATTTTACAGTTTTACTGAATTTTCTCAACCGCAACCAATTAGTAAGTCAAACTATAGAAGGCCTATGACACGATTGAGGTGCTGGAAGATTGATATCGGAAGGAGGGAGCCCACAGCAGAAAGCCTTAAGAAAAACGAAATGCTGTATTTTCAAAAGTCTGTCCATTTATCAAATATGAAAATTTTTCTTGACAACAAAATTGACAGAATTAGATGACATTTTTGCCCACAAACCAATTAGTCAGTTATTTGATGATGGTATGAAAACCAATTGGGGTACTGGAAAGTCAAAATCCTAAATAATATTGTAAAATCATATATTCCAAATCTCAGTCCCATTTTCGTTCTGAAGATGAATTTCCAGGACCGAAATTTTTACTGTTCTTACTGGAATTTTCTCACCTGCACCCAATTAGTAAGTAAATATAGATGTACATATGACACGATTGAGGTGCTGGAAGATTGCTCTCGGTCGAGGAAGCCACAGGTGGCAGCTTAAGGAATAACGATAGCTGTATTTTTCCAAAAGTCTGTTCCCATTTTAAATATGAATTTTCTGAACAAAATTTGACAGATTAGATGACCTTTTTGCCCACAAACAATTAGTCAGTTAATTGATGTGGTATGAAACCAAATTGGGTACTGGAAGTCAAAATCCCGAATAAAATTGTAAAATCATATATTCCAAAATCTCTTTCCCATTTCAGTTTTTGACGATGAAATTTCCAGGACCGAAATTTTACAGTTTTTACTGAATTTTCTCAACTGCAACCAATTTAGTAATGTAACTATAGAGGCATATGACACGATTGAGGTGCTGGAAGATTGATTCTGTCGGAGGAAGCCCACAGCAGAAGCTTAGAAAACGACAAGCTTGTATTTTCAAACAGGTCTGGCATATTCAAATATGAAATTTTTCTGAACACCAATTTGACAGATTAGATGACATTCTTTGCCCACAAAACCAAATAGTCAGTTAATTGATGATGGTATGAAAACCAAATTGGGGTACTGGAGTCAAAATCCCGAATAAATTTGTATAACATATCTTCCAAATCTCAGTCCCATTTTTCAGTTTTTGAAGATGTAATTTCCAGGACCGACCATTTACAGTTTTTATGAATTTTTCTCAACCGCAACCAATTAGTAAGTTCAACTAAATGGCATATGACTACGATGAGGTGCTGGAAGATTGATATCGGTCGGAGGAAGCCCACAGCAGAAAGTTAAGAAAAACGAAATGCTGTATTTTCCAAAGTCTGTCCCCATATTCAAATATGAATTTTCTGACACAAAATTTGGACAGATTCGATGACATTTTTGCCCACAAAACCCAATTAGTCAGTTAAATTGCTGATGGTATGGAAACAAATTGGGGTACTGGAAGTCAAACTCTAAATAAAATTGTATAAAATCATTTATTCCAAATCTCAGTCCCATTCGTCAGTTTTTGACGATGAAATTTCCAGGACCGGACATTTTACAGTTTTTACTGAAATTTCTCACCTGCAACCAATTAGGTAAGTAAACTATAGATGGCATTATGACTCGATTGTGGTGCTTTCGAGGTGCTGGAAGATTGATATCGGTCGGAGGAAAGCCCACAGCAGTAGCTTAATGAACGAAAAGCTGTATTTTCAAATCGTCTGTCCATTTTCAAATGAAATTTTCTGAACACAAATTTGACAGATTAGATGACATTTTTTGCCACAAACCAATTCGTC
Source organism: Bolinopsis microptera (assembly GCF_026151205.1). Classification (NCBI taxonomy): domain Eukaryota; kingdom Metazoa; phylum Ctenophora; class Tentaculata; order Lobata; family Bolinopsidae; genus Bolinopsis; species Bolinopsis microptera. The sequence continues at coordinate 6,456,051 of NC_087083.1, forward strand.
CGTTAATTTATGATGGTATGAAAAACAAATGGGGTACTGGAAGTCAAAATCCCGAATTAAAAAATTTGTATAAATCATTATATTCCAATCTCTTCCCATTTCAGTTTGTGAGATGAATTTCCAGGACCGAAATTAAATTTTACAGTTTTTACTGAATTTCTCACCCGACAACCAAAATATTAAGTCAACAATAGATTGGCATATGACACGATTGAGGTGCGGAAGTTTGATATCGGTCGAACGGAAGCCACTGCTGAAAGCTTAGAAACGAAAAGCTGTATTTTTCAAAAGTCTGTCCCATTTTCAAAATAGAAATTTTTTCTGAAACTCAATTTGACAGTTTGATGACATTTTTGCCTCAAACAATTGTCAGTTATTGGATGATGGTATGAAACCAAATTGGGGGTACTGGAAGTCAAAATCCTAATATAATTGTAAAATTCATAATTCCAAAATCTCTGGTCCCATTTTCAGTTTTGACGAAGGAAATTTCAGGACCGAAATTTTACAGTTTTTACTGAAATTTCTACACCCGCAACCAATTAGTAAGTCAACTATAGTTGGCATATTATGACCCCCGATTGAGGTGCTGGAAGTGTGATATCGGTCGAGAAGCACTGCAGAAAGCTTAAGGAAAACGAAAAGCTTGTATTTTCAAAAGGTCTGTACCATTTTCTAATATGAAATTTTCTGAACACAATATGGATGATTAGATGACATTTTTTGGCACAAAACCAATTAGTCAGTTAATTGATGATGGTATGAAACAAATTGGGGGTACTGGAAGTCAAATCCAGAATAAAATTGTAAAATAATATATTCCAAATCTCTGTCCCATTTTCAGTTTTTGAAGATGAAAATTTCCAGGACCGAAATTTTACAGTTTTTACTGAATTTCTCACCGCAACCACCTAGCTAAGTCAATATAGATTGGCATAAGACACGATTGAGGTGCTGGAAGTTTGATTCGGTCGAAGGGAAGCCCACAGCAGAAAGCTTAAGAAAACGAAAAGCTGTATTTTCAACGTCTGTCCCAATTTTCAATATGAAATTTACTGAAACTCAAAATTTGACTGTTTAGATGACATTTTTTGCCCACAACAAATTAGTCAGTAATTGTATGGTATGAAACCAAATTGGGGTACACTGAAGTCAACATCCTAAATAAAATTGTAAAATCAATATTCAAATCTCTGTCCCATTTTCAGTTTTTGATAGATGGAAATTTCCAGGGACCGAAATTTTACAGTTTTTACTGAATTTCTCACCGCAACCAATTAGTAAGTCAAACTATAGATGGCATAGTATGATCACGATTGAGGTGCTGGAAGTTTGATATCGGTTCGGATGAAGCCACAGCAGAAAAGAGCTTAAGAAAAACGAAAAGCTGTATTTTCAAAGTCTGTCCCATTTTAAATATGAAATTTCTGAACACAAATTTGGACAGATAGATGCATTTTTGGCAAAAACCAATTGTCAGTTCATTTATGGATGGTATGAACCAAATTGGGGTACTGGAAGTCAAAATCCCGATAAAATTGTAAAATCATTATATTTCCAAAACCTCTGTCCATTTTCAGTTTTTGAAGATGAAATTCCGGACGAAATTTTACCAGTTTTTACTGAAATTCTCACCGCCAACCAACTGTAAGTCAACTATAGATGGCATATGACACGATTGAGGTGCTGGAAGTTTGATATCGGTCGAAGAAGCCCACAGCTGAAGCTTAAGAAAAAAAAAAGCTGTATTTCAAAGTCTGTCCATTTCAAATATGACATTTTTCTGAACTCAAAATTTGACAGATTAGATGACCATTTTTGCCACAAACCAAATTAGTAAGTTAATTGAGGATGGTATGAAACCAAACTGGGGTACTGGGGGAGGGGAAGACAAAAATCCTAAATAAAATTGTAAACATATATTCCAAATCTCTGTCATTTGCATTTTTGAAGATGAATTTCCAGACCGAAATTTTACAGTTTTTACTGAATTTTCACCCGCAACCAATTAGTAAGTCAAACTATAGATGCATATTATGACACGATTGAGGTGCTGGAAGTTTGTATCGGTCGAGGAAGCCCACAGCAGAAAGTTAAGAAAACGAAAAGCTGAATTTTCCCAAGTCTGTTCCATTTTCAAATATGAAAATTTTACTGACCAAATTGACCAGATTAGATGACATTTTGGCCACAAAACCATAGTCAGTTATTTATGATGGTATGAACCAAATCTGGGGTACTGGAAGTCAAAAAATCTAAATAAAAATTGTAAAATCCTATATCAAATCTCTGTCCATTTTCAGTTTTTGAAGATGGAAATTTCCAGGACCGTCTGAGAGTACGCGCGCGCTACAGTTTTACACCGCGCTCAATTTACCAGATGATGTAGCATGTGACTCTCTGTTACTGAGGTGTAAGTCAATATAGTGCATATTATGACACGTCTTGCTCGGTGCACGGGAAGTCTCAGGTGTATGTGTCTGTGTGTGAGCGCTCCAGCCCCACTACCCTCCCGCCCGCGAATCGCATCGCTCAGACAACGTAAAATGTGTATTTCCATAAGTCTGTCCACCAACTTTTCCTATTCTACTATTCGAGACTCTTTTTTCTGCAACACAAATTGAAGATTAGATGACATTTTTGGCCACAAACAATTAGTCAGTTATGTTGATGGTATGAAACAAAAGTGGGGTACTGGAGTCAAAATCCGAAATTTTTTTTATTTTAAAAAAAAAAAAAAATAAATTGTAAATCATATATTCCCAAACCTCTTGTCCCTTTATCAGTTTTGAAGATGAAATTTCCAGGACCCGAAAATTTTACAGTTTTTACTGAATTTCTCACCGCAAACCAACTTAGTTAAGTCAACTATAGTTGGCATAGACACGATTGAGGTTGCTTGAAGGTTGATATCGGTCGAAGGAAGCCCACAGCAGAAAGCTTAGAAACAAAAAGCTGTATTTTCAAATTCTGTCCCATTTTCAAATATTGAAATTTTCTAACTAAATTGACAGATTGATGACATTTGCCACAACCAATTAGGTCAGTTAATTGATGATGGTATGAAACCAAATTGGGGTACGGAAGTCCAAAATCCTAAATAAAATTGTAAAATCTTATATTCAATCTCTGTCCATTTTCAGTTTTGAAAGATTGTGAAATTTCCAGGACCGAAATTTTACTGTTTTACTGAAGTTTCTCACCCGCAACCAATAGTATGTCAATTTTAGATGGCATTTTTAATTTTTAGTATGACACGATTGCGGTGCTGGAGTTTGATATCGGTCGGAGGAAGCACAAAGCAGAAAGAAAGCTAGAAAAACGAAAGCTGTATTTTCAAAAAGTCGTCCACTTTTTCATTATGAAATTTTCTGAAACAAATTTGACGATTAGATGACATTTTTGGCCACATCCAAATAGTCAGTGAATTGATGATGTATGAACCAAATTGGGGTACTGGAAGTTCAAATCCCGAATTAAATTGTAAAATTCATTTATTCCGAACCTTGTCCATTTTCAGTTTTTGAAGACTAAATTTCCAGGGGAAACCGAAATTTTACATTTTTGACTGAATTTTCTCACCCGCAACCAATTTGTAAGTCAACTATAGGATGGATATTTGACACGATTGAGGTGCAGGAAGTTTGATATCGGTCGGAAGAAGCCACAGCAGAAAGTTTAAGAAACGAAAGCTGTATTTTAAAGTCTTCTGTCCCTTTTTCAATATGAAATTTTCTGAACACAAATTTGACCGATTAGATGACCATTTTTGGCACAACCAATTAGTCAGTTAGATTGATGATGGTATGAAACCAAATTGGGGTACTGGAAGTCAATATCCCGAATAAAATTGTAAAATCAATATATTCCATATCTCTGTCCCATTTTCAGTTTTTGGAAGATGAAATTTCCAGGACCGAATTTTACAGTTTTTACTGAATTTCTTCACCCGCAACAACTAGTAATAAAATATAGTTGGCATATGACACGATTGAGGTGCTGGAAGTTTGATATCGGTCGAAGGAAGCCAAAGCAGAAAGTTAAGAAAACGAAAAGCTGTATTTGCAAAAGTCGTCCCATTTTCAAATATGAAATTTTCTGAAACTCAATTTGACAATTAGTGGAACATTTTTGCCACAAAACCAAATATTCAGTTAAATGATGTGGTATGAAACAAATTGGGGTTCTGGAAGTCAAAATCTAAATAAAATTGTAAAAATCATATTTCCAAATCTCTGTCCATTTTCAGTTTTTTCTGATGATGAAATTTCCAGGACGAAATTTTAAGTTTTTTACTGAATTCTCACCCGCAACCAATTGAGATAAGTCAACTATGATGGCATATTATGACACGATTGAGGTGCTGGAGTTGATATCGGTCGGAAAGAAGCCCACAGCAGAAAGCTTAAGAAAACGAAAAGCTGTATTTTCAAAAGGGTCTGTCCCATTTTCATATATTCGAAATTTTCTGAAAACAAATTTGACAGATTAGATGAATTTTGGCCACAAACCAAGTAGTCAGTTTTAATTTGTGATGGTATGAAACCAAATTGGGCGGTATGGAAGTCAAAATCCGAATAAAATTGTAAAATCATATATTCCAAACCTCTGTCCCATTTTCAGGTTTTTTGATGATGAAAATTTTCGGGACCGAAATTTTACAGTTTTTATGAATTTCCTCACCCGCAAACAACTAGTAAGTCAACCTATAGATGGCATTATGACCGATTGTAGGGGCTGGAAGTTGATATCAGTCGAAGGATGCCCACAGCAGAAAGAAAGCTTAAGAAAACAAATGCTGATTTTCAAAAGTTCTGTCCCATTTTCAAATATGAATTTTCTGAACTCAAATTTGGGGACAGATTAGAATGACATTTTGCCCACAAACCAATTAGTCAGTTAATTGATGATGGTATGGAAACCCAAATTGGGGTACTGGAAGTCAAAATACGAATAAATTGTTAAATAAAATCATATATTTCCTACCTCTGTTCCCATTTTCAGTTTTTGAAGATGGAATTTAGGACCGTAATTTTACAGTTTTTACTGAATTTCTCAACCCGGCAACCAATTAGTAAGTAACTATAGATTGGGCATAAGATGACACGATTGAGGTGCTGGAAGTTTGATATCGGTCGGAGAAGCCAACAGCAGAAAGCTTAAGAAAACGAAAAAGCTGTCTTTTCAAAATTTCTGTCCCATTTTCAAATATGAAAATTTTTGACACAAATTTGACAGATTAGATGACATTTTTGGCCAAAACCAATTAGTCGTTAATTGGAGATGGTATGAAAAACAAATTGGTGGTACTGGAAGTCAAAAATCCCGATAAAATTGTAAAATCATATATTCCAAATCTCTGTTCCATTTTCAGTTTTTGAGATGAATTTCCAGGACCGAAATTTTACAGTTTTACTGAATTTCTCACCCGACCCAACTAGTAAGTCACTATAGATGGCATATGACACGATTGAGTGCTGGATGTTTGATATCGGTCGAAGGATGCCCACAGCCAGAAGCTTAAGAAAACGAAAAGCTGTTGTATTTTCAAAAGTCTGTCCCATTTTCAAATATGAAATTTTCTGAACTTCAAATTTGGACCAGATTAGATGACCATTTTTGCCACAACCAAATTAAGTAATCAGTTAATTGATGATGTCTGAAAACCAAATTGGGGTACTGGAAGAATCCCGAATAAATTGTAAAATCATATATTCCAAATCTCTGTCCCATTTTCAGTTTTTAAAGATGAAATTTCAGGACCGAAATTTTACAGTTTTTACTGAATTTCTCACCTGCAACTAATTAGTAAGTCAACTATAGATGGCATATGACACGATTGAGGTGCTGGAAGATTGATATCGGTCGGAGGAAGCCCACAGCAGAAAGCTTAAGAAAACGAAAAGCTGTATTTTCAAAAGTCTGTCCCATTTTCAAATATGAAATTTTCTGAACACAAATTTGACAGATTAGATGACATTTTTGCCCACAAACCAATAAGTCAGTTAATTGATGATGGTATGAAACCAAATTGGGGTACTGGAAGTCAAAATCCCGAATAAAATTGTAAAATCATATATTCCAAATCTCTGTCCCATTTTCAGTTTTTGAAGTTGAAATTTGCCGCAATTACGTTGTAAGGTTGGCTGTTTTATTCCGTCGTATATACCAAAATCTTGTTAGTACCTTAGCAACAGTAGTCAACACATCTTTCGCAGAGGGGATTTTCCCTAAAGCTTTGAAAACGGCAAAAGTTACACCTATACACAAAGGGGGTTATAAACTTGATGTAGCGAATTATAGACTTATCTCACTCTTGGGCTTGTTATGTGTTATGAAAAACTTATGCTTCATAAACTTAACAACAGTGCATTATTAGGAATTTCTTCAAGTGCCTGCATTTTGAGATTAGCTCGGTCCTGCTGTTGATGGACTTCGGGTTTTTGATGATGATGAGCTTTTCTGTCAGGCACAAGTTGCACGTTTTCACAATTTTTTATCTCGTTAACAAAATTGATTGGGTAATCAATGGTTATCCAATCACTAATCATGTGACAGCTTGTTACAACACCGTAATTGGGCTCTCTCAACGATTCCCATAATGCGGGAAAATGTAATTTGAATGGCCAAACACAATCCAATACAATTTAGCTCCATCCAATTATTCAATTCCTCGAATGAGCGATAATAGCAAGTCATATCAGAAAAAAAAACTCAATCAGGAACTCATTGACTGAGCTATAAAGGCCTGACTTTTGGCCCCAATGGCGACAAAGAATGTTTAGGCTGGAAAATCTCAAGCTTGTTATGGCAGGCACAAATAAACAGGATTTAACTGTACTATGTGATTGGAGAAACCAGTAACATCGGACATCCATGTCCATTGTCCAGAGCACACGTGCTGTATATACTTGATATTTTGATAAATTTATATGAGGTCCTGTTTATACTAGCACTGTTCTTTTTTATACTAAAGATATATTATGAGGTTTAAGAATCATTAAAACCACAAATGATTTTGGTTTGAAATTATAAGGGGATTGAAATCAAAATACAATTGACCTATGTAGAACATGAAATAAATAGCACGTCTCGCTTACTATCTAGGCTAAATGTACTGATCGCACTACGCACACAATTCTTTTGTTTTCACTCAATCAAAAACGATGCAACAAGTTGGAAATAAACTTAACATTTTGAAATAAAAGAAGAGTTTAACGATGCCAAAGTCCGTCGTAAGCTGAGCGAAAAGAGAATAGTAATAAATAATTTAGGTATGGATTTGTGAGCATTAAACTAGCTAGAGCTATACGTCAATCATTTTAGGATCTAATAGATAATATTATAATCAATAGATTTGCTATGGAACTTAACGAATTATGCTTTTACGAATTAGCTAAAGTCGTTAAACAAAGAGTTTATCGTTTATTGAACAGCGCATTCAAAAACGTAGAAGTATATCAATGAAAAAATATGAAGTTGCACCAAATATAAAAAATTATAATAACTCGACGTTATCGAAAAACTTTAGAACATAGAAGATAGAAGATGAATATTGAAAATATGTCATTATATAGCATTTGAAAAACATGCAACAAATAAGTTAGTTTAAAGTTATTTCATGCCACAAAATCACACGACAGGATCATGTAACTTTGACTAATTATTAATTAAATTCCTAACATTAAGAATTTAGTCCCTACAGCTACAATTTTAACTTTCTCTTTACAATTTCGTTGTCCCGATCGATACTTAATGTTAAAGATTCGAATTAAAATTGAAGTATCATTTTAAAGATTTATCTGTTTGTTTGTGACTTTGTTAATCAAACCAAGTCACCACAATCATTTTTCAGTTGATTAGCAAGTTTAAAAGTTCCCTAGATAAAAAGATGTTCGTGGCCAGCACGATTCGCCTAAACTTAATGAAGTCCAGTCGCTGGATTTCCGGAACACGAAGGTTGTGCAGTCAAGTGGAGTGGAGTAGAGTGCTGAGCGTTGCAGTGATGAAATGATGACGTCACGTTTCACCGTCCGACACGGCCTCTTGAATCTCGCTGGGCACCAGGAGTAATTCACAACATTTCACCTTGTGCTCCGTGCTGTTGTCTATGGGGTTATGTCGCATCCTGAAATTAAAACACTCGTCAGAGAAGAGATAATTTTAATTGTGAGTTCTGTAAAACAAGGGGATATGGATCATAGAGATCAGTCGATAACCATACACTTAATTCATATCAACGAGTTCAATACGCTGTGAGTAACACGAAATGAAGGAACATCTTCAAACTACTACTAAATTTCTTGTTGTACACCCGTTTATGTGAAATGTTCAATTTGGTTTTGTCTCCTGTAGAAATCGGGTAAATGTCAAGTAGGTCAAACAATTAAAGTCACAGCTAAGTGGTTTGCAATAAAACTACTTTACTACTTTGAGTACATAAAATAATAAAATAACTGTAAGCATATAGATATCATACCAGTCAGTTTGAAGTCTGTACAATCTGTCCAAAGTAAGCTTATTTATTTGTGTTCGGCCGTCAGTAAAAAATGATCGGGTCAAGAATCAAGAATGTCACCTGATTTGAAAACAGTTGGACTTCTTTGACAGGCGTGTAGTCAAAAGTCGAAGTTCCGGCTAAATGAACTGCAGTAATTGTCACTGGCAGGCTTAAACAACAAGTCACCTGCCAACTGAACAGTTCACATGGTTCATAACCAGCGCGCGGGCTTTTTAAACGGCGCGCGCATTGATTTGCGCATGAAAAGACGTAACAGTATTACCGCGTATTCCAGCGAGTTGCTTAATCAAACCTACAGTTGCAGATCTGTAAGTTAGTCAGTAAAAGTTGGGAACGCTCCAAGAATATACCAATAATTCGGTCAATCTCAATTATCAATCAGTCGTACAAAAACCACAAAGGCAGTAAATAGGTAGCCTAACTAGTTCCTTCAAAGTTCTGTCGGTAAAATTATCATACAGCTCCAAGAAAAGCAATTCTAATCTGATTATAAAGTGACAAAACTTGACAAAAACAATAAGATTTAATCGCATTAATTTTGCCCTTAATTCTTAACCCTGTCACAGTCTTTTTTCTCGTTGATCTTATCGATAAGAGCTTCAATGATCCCGTCACTTTGATCGAGAGCAATCAGCTCGCAACATCTTATTCGATACTCCAATTTACCGTCAAGGAAGTCAAGTCTGTATCTGTAGGTTTGGTAATTGTTACTTTTGTAACAGTTATTGTACGTCAATTTCTGTACAGCGGGGTGAAGCGGAAAGTGCTTATCTCGACTTCTAGCACGTTCATTTTCTCTATAGCGAGACAGCGAATAAAAAGAAAAATATTGCAGGAATTCACTGTAATCATGTAATACGTTTTAACTTTAGGTATTCTACGGTAATTACATTTCTTTAGCTTTGAAAATATTTCACATAACTACAGCCACTAGCCGATGTTTGCAATTCAATACTAAATGAACTGTGTGCTACAAAACGCAATGATCTCGAGACACGGAAATGATTGTGATTTTAATTACAAATGCTCAAATGACTCCAAAAATACATAAACAAGGCCACTACTTCACTTTACTTAACTTAACTTTAATACACGTTTTTATAAAGCAATGAAAAAACCTGCATATTTCTGCTCCCCTTTTATTAGTATCCAGGTAAAATTTATCGAGTATAATATTTTGAATTTTGTGCCCCGGGATAGCTTAATCAGTCGTGTCTAAGTAGCCCCACTTAAACCGTTATTCAAAGATAGTCTGATAGTGATGTCTGATAAGAGTATGAATTACTGAATTGCATTTTAGAGACAATGGTTTAATCGGGAAGAATTATCTCTGATTTCAGTCGAGTCTAGGACTAATCCTGTTACAAAATACTAAATACTCTAAATTCTGTTCAAGTATTATCTGACACAATTCCAAGTAGTTTCCTTGTGAAATGTTCCCTGAATTGTAGCTAAATCTCGATAAATGTCATCTTATATTATAGCAGTGGAGTAAAAAAGGTCATCACAGCTACAGGGCTGCGTCATCGTTATTTAGAGGTTAAGAGGGGTCCGATAGGATTCTAATTACGAAGATTAAAACTCGCAGGTTGCACAGAAATCGCGAAATATCTTGTCCGCATGTCACACGATTCTTTATAGTCTGTAAGCCATGACTCGCGATTAATTAAAATATAAAATTGGCAGTGAATAGTGATGGAAGAAAACAATCAATTTAGCCTGATCATTAACGCAAAATCTGTGAAATTTTTGTGTCATCACAATAATTTTTATATTTGGCTTCAGTGGTGACTGGTGGCAGAAAACCTGCTAATATGAATCATCGTGAAAAGACTTGAAAAGTAGCAGTTCACACGGAGTTTTAAACAACAATTCGTGTTAAACATTTGTGCATGGTACTTAAAGTAGCTGTGAATAAAATGGATTTCCTTGAGCCGTGATTCTATGAAGCAGAGCTGAGAAATATTTAAAACCAGCAGTTCCGAAACGGCCGGACCCAGAACGCTGCGTTCATGCTAAAACATCTCGAGTTGATTACTCTAGTGGCAGTTTTAAAGTCTGGAATTTACGAACACCCGAGCTGGATGGCCAGGACATTAGTCGTGGTACATTTATATCGACACACACTTAACCTTCTCCCAGCTACCGGAATTTCTAACCTCCCGAAACTCCTGTAACTCGTGCTGCAGTGAGGCTACAGCTTCTAATCATTGGCACTGGTATGCTACTTGATTGCAACGCTGGAAATCCCGTATAGAAACATACCAGAATCAATATGATCAATCCCAGGAGTGCTATATATAGACGCAGAAATTATTAAGCAGTCAAGTGTCTAGTGTCTACGCTATAATATCGACATTATAATGCTGCAGTTGTCATTGCAATTCGTCCGGGTATGGTAAAATCATTTTAACAGATCCTGATAACCGAAGATGCGTCACTGATATCATCAGCAAACCATCACATACGCTATATTTCAATATCAGGTGTCCTTAGTCTTACTACGTGTCATACTTGTATCCTTGAGATTAGGTTTAAAATAATGCTTATTCAATAGAATAAGGCAACATAAATCACCACAGCGCGAGCGGTTACAGCGATGTTGAACATCTGACTCTACCACAGTGGAGGTGGTGGATCATGAGATTTGCATATTTGGTGCGTCACTGCTGGAACCTGCACTGATTGGTCAATCACTAAAATGTGTAAAATAAATTTGCCCAGGTATTGGATAGTACTTCATTCCACCTTCAGCTTACAAATTCTGGGAAATTTCTGTCCTCAAACATTCAGGTATTTTCCGAATATTTTGGGGACTAGAACACCGGCCCTACACAGCAATGTGGAGTATTTCGCCAAAAGAGAAGGCATGCGACACATCAGGCCCTACAAAACTTTTACAGATACCTTCCGACATCTATACATCAATATATCCAGCTATTGATCTCCATCAAAAGGGCCAATTGATATCGAATTGATCATTCAATATAAAGGGTGGTGACGAAGAGTTAGTACTTAATATGCTTAAATAGATGAGGACGATGAAAGTTGCACGTGCACACAGTTCAATACTCCAAATCACGTGACACTAGCTGCCAAAGCCACGTGACAGTGACCCAGGAACAGGAAGTGTGTATCTAAGCCGCGAGAGAAGATCAAAGAGTTGGATACACGTGAGGCGTGGAAGAATGGGGCCACGACGACTACTTTTAACTGCCCCAGAATGAAATGCACTTAAAGTGGGGGTCAACGGAAACGTCAAACCATGTTTCAGGTTTCAGTAAACTTCTGTATCGTCCTGTTTCAGCGTTGTAGCAACTTATCCGGGCCGAGCGAGACGACGCGAGGAGATGAGGTTGATAAATTTGTCACTCGATAACTTGTCGTAATCTGTTCCCATTATCAGTAATTTGTCCATATTACATAATTACAACTACTCAGTACTCCCTTTTCACACCACACCCTATTTTTCATCCAACTCTTAGAACTCCTATCTCCACCATACCATAGTTCAGTTTAAGTGGACCAATTAAAAATGAAGACCCTTAAAATATTAAGTCGATAAAAATCTAGCCCTAGATTTTAGATATTTAATGTGTTTAATAGCACGGACCATCTGATGCAAATTATTTCCAAATTACGGGCGATTATCTTAAGTGTTTGGATATTAACTTCAGGAAGGATAAATATTGGAAAGTAAATGTTTTATGCAAAGTGTCAGGTAGGCAAATAATGTGATCTTTATTTGTAGGTCTATCACATTCTTTATATCACTTTCTTTATATAGCACAATCAAGACACCAATATTGGTTAACGTATAAAAAGCAAAATCTTCTACCAATAGTTTGAAAAACTCGACCTCAACCCAACAGAGATAAAATCGATTCTTGATCAGTTAAGAATATCTAAATATTGATTTAAGTGTTTATAGATCAGTCGAGTTATTCAAACTTTGTTTAACAATAACACATTGCAACAAACGAGACGTGTAGGTCCACACAATAGTATACAGCGACACCGCGGTGAACTTACGTCACAAAAATTAATAAGTTATGAAACGAGATCTTTACAAATCCCTGTTTACCATAATATTTGTATATAAGTATTCTTTAACATCCTTTATATTTATAACGTGTACAGTTAAAAATAAAAATTCTTTCTCTTGCGACCCAAAAATCATGTTTCCTAAATTACTGTTTAATTCCGACATTATCCCTGAAAACCATTAACTTCAACAATTAAATTAAATATTGAAGGAGGAATTAAGATCGAATCTTAAACATAAACAAGGCCATCTCCAATATATACGAAAGATACATCATCAAGCAGGGGTGTACACACAACACCCCTTTACAAGTCAAACTCTCAAACAATCTATCTGGCCGAAAACATCTTCTAAATCTAAGCTTTTTGGCTCTAGAACAATCAAGAAATAACGTAAAAATAAAAATGCAAAAATGTAATGTAGCAAAGTTTATATATGAATAACCTAAGTAAAAATCATCAGACCCAAGTAGGCCAGCATGTCGAATAGCTGATTTCAAAATAAGATGGAACGTTTTGTACCGACTTCAGCTCTTTAAATCATCAAAAGTACTATAAATCTTAATCTTTTCCATCGCTATACGCTAACAATACCACATAATACCATGAAGATTACACGCTCACAGCGCATTGCACGTGCAAAAATACTTTTAATGATAAACAGATCGTGCCAATGATGGCATCTTTACAAAATATTTCATGTGGTATTGCTGGAGCCTTGATCGATCTATAATATATAGACCTTTTGAAATAGCATAGAATTTTACTTATTAAGTTATTTAGTTTATAATATATTATTATGAAGTTGTAAATTTAGGTTCCAAATTCTTAACATCTTTGCAAATTGCTGTGTTTTTTTTACAAAAGGAATGATTTTTTGAGGTTTTAATCTACTGCTAGTTTGACTCAAACAAGTTAAGAAAATCTTAGTTCATCATTAAATTCATTACAAATAAAATAATGAAATTAACCAAGGAACCGAGCTTAGCAGATTGCAAAGATGTCGATTATAGTACCAAACATATCATATTCTAATATAATATTATATTCAAGTTATCATATATTAACGATGAGGCAGAGCATGCGCTGCAATACCGTCCAAACTCAACTCATTAAATTAACTACATTAGTTAACCATTTGGTTATTTTCGGAGTTCACTTGACTATGATAGTGTAAAATAATCCATTTATAAGGGTCGTTGAAACGCTACACTTCAGCATTTTTGATATTGAATAACTTTACGAGCTCTGATAAATCCTCATAAAGCCGAGGAATTATTTTATTAATATATTAAAATTCAGTGCATTTCTAAATTTTTCAGTTCATTGAGGTCACATGTTCAGAAGTTAACATTTGTTTGTCATTAATTAGTGATAGCGTTTCAACGTCCGGGAAGAATGTGCAGAATTTTCTGGGAAATTGTTAGGAATTTCATAACAAGGGGCGAATCAAGCAAAATAAATTCAAAACACGTAAAAATAGGTGTCCAATGTAGGTAATAATTAATATGTGTCAGTTCCACAATGGAACGAATTACAAAACTTCAATTCATGCAAGGTCCGTAATCTGTTTGGCACTGTTTGAGGGACGATATTATAATTGCAGAACGAACGTATTACTAATATAGTTTTTGAACTGTTTCATTCTTGTTTGAACGATTCGTCGTTATGATGCCCATAGCGGCAAAGCAAACTTCGCTATTTTGTCCGAAACTAAATAAGTATTTATATACTCAGACTTAGTAACAACATGAAACGTGCATACTATGGCGAGGAAGTTGTGCGCGCACACGTGCGCTTTCCTCCCCTCTTAAAATCTTTTCATCAGACTAATAAATATATAATTCATCGCTGCTTGCAGCCATGAAAGGAGCGTCTTGGAGTTCATTACAATATGTACAGTGTCATCTGACTTTCGCTTTCGTGATGACGTCACGTGATAGTGATGACGTCACGTGGTTTGACGCAGCTGATGACGTCATGTGAGCTGTCATGTGAGGACTATCTCCCTTTCAAGGTTCACGTAAGTGAGCTTCAGATGTGGATGTTAGAATTAGCTCGCAGCAGTGCACTTTGTACTCAAGTAGGGCGGTATTTCCCACCTGCCTGCGGTGTCTGAGGAATACTTCCATTAAAACTGTGTGAAACACTTCTTGTTACAGTTACAGTTACAGTTACAGTTACAGTTACAGTTACAGTTACAGTTACAGTTACAGTTACAGTTACAGTTACAGTTACAGTTACAGTTACAGTTACAGTTACAGTTACAGTTACAGTTACAGTTTGAACTACAGTTACAGTTGACTAAGTTACAGTTACAGTTACAGTTACAGTTACAGTTACAGTTACAGTTACAGTTACAGTTACAGTTACAGTTACAGTTACAGTTACAGTTACAGTTGCAGTTACAGTTACAATAATTAGGGGTACAACAAGTATTGAATAATATTCAATACTTTTGTTGTACGTACCCCTAAATATATTCAATGAATATGGGATAGAACTGGACAAAAAAAGGCTTAACAACTTAATGATAACAACTTAACGATAACAACTTAATGATAACAATAACAATGACATTAATATTTAATTAAGCCTTTAATCACTCCCTAAGAGTGTTGGCATAACAATAACATTGTCAAAACGGTATAAACGTGCAGATAATATTATTACATTATGCAAATAACATTGCAGGGCAGCTTTATAGTTGATATTGAAATGTTGATAGTATGAGGTGTTTATTTTTGACATGATCATCATAGCAGCAGACATTACGGCACGTGAAATCAAATCTAATTTTGCAAAAATGAAAATTTGGGTGTTATTGACCACAGCTCTATCTGTTAAAGACCGGGTGCACTATTTCATCTTTTAAAATCTTTTAAAAGATTTTAAAAGATTTTTCGGGAAATAAATCTCTAATTTCAATGTTATGCACTTCGGCAGATCTGATGACAAAAGAGTAATTGTAAATTATGGAGGTAAATCCAAAACTAGGTCCACAAACGCCAGTCCGAAACATACATTACTGCAGGAGAGACCTGATTAAGTACTGAAGGAGGCGGGAAAAAATCGCACAATTACTGTGACATATGATTACTTGACCGGTAGGGTGTTTACTAGGGTGAAATTGCAATTCTATTCGATCAACCGGCAAACTTAGGTCCGTCAACCGGTCAGTATTTCGGAGGACAGTAAGTATTGCGGAGGAGGGACGTTGGAAGAAAATTCTTGATTGAACGGGGGACAAACAAGATACGATTTCGGACTTTGGTGCCGGGCAGTTGACACATGAATGAGGGTCATTACGTTTTACAGTCGGAGGAATGTTGGATTCAGACCTGAATTCTCATTCATGAAGACGGGAAATTTGATGCACGTTCGTGAGATTTTTTTTGCGGGAAAATAATGATGTCGGAACAATGGCTTATAGTTGAATTTACTGAGTTGCATAGCGTGGTGTTAATACTCTAACGTGATTGGCGGATGTAGGACAGTATTGGAGCTGTGATTTGTGGATGATAATCACGTGGGTGTCACGTGACCCGAGTGAGCGTGACGCAGGGCTCCTCACAACACGGGAGAAGAAACAACTACCAGTAATTACAGCTCTGTCACTAACATGCAGCCGCGCAGGCACTTCACCACCATGTCGCTCCTTCTTAGGAATTTAGTTCAAATTGCATATTCATCAAGTTCGTGAGTGTGGTGGTGAAAATACCGCATCCTTACCTCAACATTCTCTGAACCTCGTGCCAGTGGAATTATGCACCAGACTGGGATAGTCTAGAGCCAATGAGTGCTGCTGATTTTGATCACGTGACAATGAGAGCCAATGGGAGCCGCTGATTTTGATCACGTGACAATGAGAGCCAATGAGTGCTGCTGATTTTGATCACGTGACTTGATATTTTGCCGCGTGGGCTGAGAGCACTAAGGACCAATGGGGCACGTGGTGAAGTAGGAATTGAATGAGATTAATTTTGTTAATTAGATTATCATTCTGATGCAGTTGTTTCCAGCAGATTACAATGGTCACAATGCTCCACGACATGCTTCACAGCGCTGTTATTATTATTATATTATAATCAGGTATTAAAAAAACAATCTAATAACACAACATTGTCTAGACGGTCAGGTATTATTTGGATATTGGCTGACACAAGAAGAACAATATGAAAAAAGCTGCAGTACGCCACACGGCTCTGAAGGTTAGTGTGATCTCGTGGCGTCTCGAGAACGCATGGTATGCCGTGATATAAAATACGTCGGTCACCAGCCAAGATGGACATTTGAATACTGTGGTAAAATTTCGAAGTGACAGGCACTTTATGTACGAAAGATCTTGTGATTAATTTAGGGAGACTAAACACTATTCCCACTACCGAAACTTGGCCGAAAATTAAAGATCTGCAGCATATTTTTAGAAAAAAACGTACGAAGTTTCTTTACAGTCGTATTTTTAGCAGTTGTATTTTTAGAAATCGATTGAAATTTAAACTATAAGGTATTTAATTTAAACGGCATCGGTTTAGAGTTCCTTCAGTTCAAATAAATCACGAGGCTCGAATTTATAGAGTCAAACCAGAGTTTATAATGTATGAGTGGAGCGGACTGTTGTCTTTCTGGGGCCAGACTCACAATAGCCTGATCTCTGGTATGCAATATTGGGAATATTCATTACTCATTTTGTTTTATATCTGGGTGGGATCTTCATTCTTCAATGACAATGGAATGTAGGCTATGCCAATTAGCGAAAGTTTAGGGGCTGCATTTTTGAGCTCTTTTTTATCTTTAACCCACAGGCTGTAAGGTATGCTAGTTTTTGAAGCCCTTGCTTTTCCACAGAAATCCCTGCTACATAATTCGGAGAGGCTGTCGAGCTCTGGGCCCATGTTAAGGCTCTGGGCCCATGTTGAAGCTCTGGGCTTGAAAGGAGGCTGTATAAGTTCAGAACACAATAAGTTTTACGATCGACATTTAAACAATAAACGAATATATTTCAGTGCTAGGGCTGAAAGAGGTGAAGGTAAAACTGAAATTTACATGAAGTTACAGGTTTCTAAATGAATATCTGGTTATTAGCTCAGACTGAAACAATAAGGACAATGTTTACATCGATAACCATATAGGTTAATAGTAATACAGAATAAACAATGAGATACTTTAACTTAAAAGACATTTTAAGGGCATAAGTGTAATTCCTAGTGAGACAAAATAAAGACATTGACATTTAACATTTAAAGTAAACAGTTTACAGTTTCACACAGTTAAAACGGAAGATTCTTTTTTCAGACCCGCAAACAGAGTCTCAAAATTGAGGCTGAGTATGCCCTTGAGAGTAACGCGTGTGCCATCACGTGACGTCATCATTGCGTCATCACTATCAGCTTGGTCATGTGACTGCATCACACATAAGCTAGGTTATCAGTTTAACACATAAGTAACCCCTGAACCCAGAATATATCAAGAGAAGAAGGCTTTTAGAGGCAAAGAAATTTCATCTAAAAAGATAGAGGTCCCCAACATGAGACCGCTGCTCCTCTCATCCCAACCAATATCCAAATAATAGAGATACTATCAAGATAGTATCCAAGTTCCACAGACGAATAACTCAGAAGAACACACGTTAGTTTACAAGACGATCTTAAGATCATTTGAAATAGTTTATTTAAACATGCAGTTCATGCAGCAATATGACATCATAATTTACTTTAAATACCAGTATTTACAACTTAACAGGTTACAGCATATCTTAACGCCACACATTTATTATTTTTACATAATATCTTAACCAATGTAAGTATCGTTTATTCTCGCGGGAAGTAATCTAAACTTACTCTTACCAGTCAGACGTTTATTGTTTAGCGTTTGGGAAGTAATGGGTCTTGGGACCTAGATCCGTAATCGAGTAAAGACTAAGAAGAGGGTTTACGCTCATTATAAAATAGTCAAGTCACGGGTTAAGCGTTCATTGTAAGGAATATCTCCAACTGGGCGAAACTACACCGACTAACAGATGACAGATGCCCTAAGTATTCTTGTGGGAGGATTGGAATTCCTGGAATGCCGACCCTTACTAATTGCAGCAAGCTTGCCAGTGTTATCCTTCCGGCAAGCTTCACACGGATACTGAACTGTTGGTGAACTGTAGACTGTTCACGATCGTATGTTGTCCTGAACTTTGATTGGTCAATTGCAGGTCAGGTGTTTAGTCTCTGTATTCTCATTGGTCAGCTTGAATTTGTCTAGCCATAGGTCGTGTAAAACAGTGTTTGTATTAGTAAAATACAGTGTAAACAATGTTGTGTGTAAAATAGCCGCTGTATGGTTTAAAATAGCCGCTGTATGGTTTAATACCGTCAAGTTGGATTGGGGGGGGGGGGGGGGGGGGCGGTGATAAATCCAATTTACCACACCAGGGATATGCTTAGTTTCCTCCGGAAAGTTTGACACCTTACAAAAATAGTACCCATCCTCAGAAAAAATGAAGAATAGCCAAGGGTTATCTTCAGATCGCTCAAGTCACTGTTCGTCTACAACTATTTGGCAACAATGTATCTGATTTTTTGTTAACTCAATTATCTTTACTATCGCAAGTATACCGGGGGGGGGGGGGGGGGGGAGGGGGGGTGACCCCATCACTGCAACGATATGTCAAACAATGTTCTCTTAACTTGGCCAGCCAATTGTCTTATTTCACAGACTGTCAAACTCATTCCGTGTCTGTAAATACACACAACAAGTAGGTTCTGTCAAACAAATACCATCAGTTCTACATTGAGAATGAGCTGTTGTAACAAAAGTTCATTCGCCACGAAAAACACCGAAAAATCACACAGACAACTCGACGGACAAATTCAGTTTTACACCAGACCAACGAATTGACGGACCTAGAATGGTCTGGGCTCGGACTAATACGAGAGTTGCCCCCTAAGCTACTAGACCACAAATATCGTACAAAGTCTACAAGTTTAGACAGACTAAAGTGCTTCACGTACGATGGTACACGCCCTGTACTCTACAAATTGCCCACAATACTGTTAGACACGTGTGATGGATTGGAGAAGTCACGCACTTTTACGGTTATCGATGTCTGTTTGGTGCTTGAAACTGATGTTCAATTTGGGCACGTCTAGTTTTATAAACAGTAGTGGTTGAAAGTACGGTTAGATCTCTATTGTCTAAGTGCTGAATATCATGCAAATCAGTGTTATAATGCTTCGCGAAGATCGGATCAAAGGTGGGGCGGCGGTATTATCACAAAACATACAATCTACACGTGCAAAATGAGTGAAACAATATAGCACGTGCAAAGCAGCTGGAATTTAGGGAAAGTACTTACTTCCAGCCGACAGTTGACATGGCATGAGAAGGACACATAATTTCCACTGTTTCTAGTTCGTCTCTCTGCTTTATCCATCCTGAAAAATAAAGTTTTATCGTTTGATGAAGTGATTGATTGATTAAATTTTAATAAATTTACTAAGAGAGCTATAGGAAGATATTGAAAAAGGTCTCTATAGTAGGAGTTATCATACGGGTTCTTCTATTTTCACTTTCTTCTAGATCCTGATTTCTAAGGATTCTTTTAATTGAGTTTGACTATCGTAGAGTTGGAAAGGTGCGACAAATTAAACGGTATTCCAGAATCCCTAAAATCTCGACAGAACCCACTAGGGTTTAACCTCGCATATTATTACAGACCAAAATGTGTCAGCCTAATTAATCGACATTCCACTAATTAATTGATAATGATCCAAGTACGTGCGGACATGTTTTGTTTGCATAACCTTGTGGACAAATAGCAGCGTTATGTAAGGCTGTTTCCCTTTTAAGCACAGGTCACCTGTTTTAATACTTAGGATAACAACAACTCGAGGATGGTCTTTATTGATTTCATGTTACTAATGACAAAATGTTATTAATGACACCATTTAACAGACAAAATTGTTTTATATTGAATCAGGAGACCAACGTAAACCTATCTACCAGTCGCACTGAAATTATATGATAACAGTCGGAAGCTTTTAAAGTACCTAGCAGTTTCACTCCTCCATTTAACTTACATACCAGCTGAACAGATACCTAAATTATAATTCGTAAACTCTATAAAATCTCTAAATAAGCGGGACGCTCACCTTTTGTTGGGTACCAGTTGCAGTTAAGGTGTTGGATGAGCATGCCAGAGTAGCCGGGCTCGCCTTTCTCTCCGTTAGCGCCCTTAACACCGGGGGATCCAGGTGGTCCTGGATTTCCATCGTTACCTGTTAATCCCTGTGATAACGCGGGTTAGTTTCTGAGTTACCTTATGTTACTACCTTATGTTACTATATTATATAAACTATAAAGCGTATATATACGCTTTATTATATATGAGTATATATATATATAATATATATATACTTTGGGTGAAATAAGTGGGGTGGGGGGACTTTGGGTGGAATAAGTGGGATGGGGGGGGGGGTGACTTTGGCTGGAATAGGTGGGGTGGGGGAACTTTGGGTGAAATAAGTGGGGAGGGGACTTTGGCTGGAAATAGTGGGGTGGGTGGGGGGACTTCTTGGGGTCACCAGGTATGGCTATAATTTCACTTAAATCATCTATAATCCAACAAATTCGATCAGATGGCTGGTATATTCGTTGACCTGTTATTAAATATTGATTATATTGATACTTATATTGATACTTCTGACTGATCTGCTACTTTTATCTGCTTTGAAAGGGAGGGGGAACGGTCGGGTGAGGTCTTGATCAGAACAGATATCAAAATACACATATTGGGGGTTCGCCACTTGGTTTTAGGCGGGATGAAAATTACCACTAATTACATCGGTAATTAAGAAGTAGCATGTCAGTGGTCATGAAGTAACAGCGTTAACATTCTTAGCTGATTTTTATTGCACTCGTACTGGTCAGTGACTCAATAATTCCTCCTTTTGATGCCACCACTTGATGGATTTAGCGGATCAAGAGCATTGATCTGGCCTCATATTGATGACTCTTCCTTACAGGATATTTTAATTCTTATCGATATTGTATTATCGTTTAGTGAAGGTACTTAGTGCAACAGATCAATAGATAGACATTATATTAGGGGCCCGCTTCTCTCTACAACAGGCAGGATATCCTTTGTCATTAGAATACCAAGGGGATTTCACTGAGGACCTGTGGTAAGAAGTTGATCGAAAAGACGTGATTTGCTTGAGTTTGGTTAGACTTAGTTACTTACCAATGGTCCAATAGGTCCAGTGGGTCCTTCTAATCCAGGCATTCCTTCCCTACCAGGAGGTCCTTGGAATCCTGAAAAGTAGCAAAATCGTTCAATAATCTAATGATCTTGCAAAGATTAGACGCCTTGACTTAACATCCACTCACTTGATGGACAACATTAAAAATCAGTTAAATAAAAAAGTAAAATAATTACCTCTGGGACCCCTGTCCCCTTTAGGGCCTCTCAAAAGGTTTGGCTCGCCAGTAGGTGAAGGAGTGGAACTTGGGAAGTCTGTGGTTGACCACACGTCCGGAGCTTGGCCCGAGTCTCCCTTAATCTTAACAGCACTGTACTCGATCCCACGACTCTCTAGAGCCTGAACATTGATAAATTATTATTTAGATGATTAGTTAAATAAATAATTCATAAATGGACATTCTTTTGCTCATGATTCTGATTGTGAAGAATACAGATATGATATGATTGCCTAAGGCAAGTGATACTGCGAAATATTGATAGGTATTACACAGGCCCTGAATGTCGCAGTATAATCTATGGGTTGTATTCCCTTGATTACACAGGCCCTGAATGTCGCAGTATAATCTATGGGCTGTATTCCCTTGATTGCACTTGATTGTAATTTTTTTAAATATGCAATGATTTGTCGGGTTTTTGCAAAACTTCCTTTTTTGGAAAACTTCCTTTCTTATATCTCTTAGATAATCAATAATTCTGTCCGATGGGGATATCTTTGAAGTGTTCTATTCAACTCAACAGGAAAACTAGTTGACAAAAGTGCAAAACTCTTGAAAATAATGGAGACACATTGACGCACTGTCATGACTATTAACTTCTATATTTGGAATGAAATAAACACCGTGTTATTTGATAATGCAGAATTGCAAACAGCCTCACTCTCATTCACTTGGTCAAGTTTTTAACTTATATAAGGTGCGATATTGGGTTTTCTCTTCTCTACCGACAAAGATGTATTAACCCATTAGGGACGACGAGTTTTAAAGTTTGCTGATTTTGATGCCGTTTAACACACTAGGTCACTTTACAGCAAAAATGAGATATCCAAAAAAGCTAATCTGTATCTCGTTTACTTTATAAGATACAGCTATGGTCGCATACGACCCTCTCGTCCGGGTCGCAAACGACCCATCACGGTTTTTCGGCTTTAACTTCTGAAACAAAAACGTTAGGATAGAATAAAAACTGTAGCATAAGTTAAAAACAAATGATCAATACTGTGTGACTCTAACTTTTTAGAAATAAAGAATTTGGGTCATTAACGACCCACTCGGCTCACTTGCTTATTACTGCATATGTCCATGTAACTTCTTGAATTCAGCCTAAAACATGACATCATAAGTGCAAACTTGCCTCTCAGCAAGTGATAATCATCATAAACTGCGAAAAATCGGTTAAATTGGTCATTAGCGACCCACTAGGATCACAAAATTGATTAATTAAATATAATGTTGTGAAACTTTTACAAATATTAGTATAAAAACATGTTATATCTTGGTCATTACTCCTGTACGTTGATTTAACTTCTTAAATCGATCAACTGGGTCAATAACGACCCACTCGGAAGTTGAACCACGACATTAATTATCAGTATCATGCCGTTCCACCATCAAGAAAGACACTCGTAGGTCTTAATTCCACGCAAACCACGGGTGGATGACCACTAGCCCTCATGAGATCTGGAGTCTCAAGGTGATCTGCAGATCACGTCACCCAATCACTGACGAATAATGAGCAGAATTGGATTGATAGGTAGGTGAGTTTATTAGCTGTTAGTACACGACCGTAATGTCGTGAGATAACAAACAACGTGCCTATCTTTTCCCGATTCCTAAAAAGTCCAAGAAGAACTATACAACTGCTGGATTCAGATTTCTGATGGCTGCATCTACTCATTTCGCAGCCTCCTTTCTTTACTTCTTAGGGGCCGTTCACATATTACGTAATCACTTATTGGACAATTTTTACCCCCCGGCCCACCCCACTACATAGCTATTATGTCAAAATTACACTAGCGTAATCATTTGGAAATCCCTCTCAGCCGATTACGTAATACTTGGTTTCGTTTTGAAAGCTGCCTCGTTGTTGCGGGGTTGTAACCCAAAACGGAGTAGTTGTCTGAGAGATTGCAGGTTGCAGCACCGCCAGCCAGATGGGGGGGGGGGGGGTGCTTTTTCCTTGTCCTTCTTCACAGAGCTGGTGATGTAGCCATCTGAATGCAGCAGTTGTTTAGTTATTCTCGTACTTTCTAGGAATGTCAAACAGATTGGCATGTTGGATTAGAATATGCAATTTGACCGCTCTTCTTTCAGTGTTTACCCAAGGTTACAGAAATATCTCGTATACTTCGTTCACGGTATTTTTCTTGAGTGACATGATCTGATCACCGTGGGAGCCTGGGTCTCAAGCGGTTGTAGCAGGTCGTTTACCAAGATTCGAAATTGACAAAAAAAGTAACAGAATCTAATAAGCAACAACAACAGTATGGCCATTACCTAGCAAGTTAGGAACGAGGGCTGATCTCCTTTTCTTTTGCGACACGGCCACGGTCTTTTCGGTGCAGATTTCCACAAGCCCACGCACCATAGTCAGGACGCAACTCCAGCATATGCAGTCGTGTTATTCTCGCAGCTTTTTGATGAGTGATGACTGCCCTTCAGTTGGCCCTGGATCTCAGGAGGGCTAGTTGTCAGCCACCGTGATTTGTGTGGAATTAAGACCTACGAGTGTCTTTCTTGATGGTGGAACAGCATGATAATTAATGACGTGGTTCAACTTCCGAGTGTGTCGTTATTGACCCAGTTGATCGATTTAAGAAGTTAAATCAACGTACAGGAGTAATGACCAAGATATAGCATGTTTTTATACTAATATTTGTAAAAGTTTCACAACATTGTATTTAATTTATCAATTTTGTGGTCCTAGTGGGTCGCTAATGACCCATTTAACCGTTTTTTTGCAGTTTATGATGATTATCACTTGCTGAGAGGCGAGTTTGCACTTATGATGTCATGTTTTAGGCTGAATTCAAGAAGTTACATGGACATATGCAGTAATAAGCAAGTGAGCCGAGTGGGTCGTTAATGACCCAAATTCTTTATTTCTAAAAAGTTAGAGTCACACAGTATTGATCATTTGTTTTTAACTTATGCTACAGTTTTTATTCTATCCTAACGTTTTTGTTTCAGAAGTTAAAGCCGAAAAACCGTGATGGGTCGTTTGCGACCCGGACGATAGGGTCGTATGCGACCGCAGTTAGTAAACAGCGTCTAGCTCTGTTTGTGAACATTTGATTATCACGGGCTTTTCATTTGTCTCAAGGAAATCGTTGCCCGCAACTATTTTGTTCTCAAAAAAATAAGCCTACATAAAGTTTAAATGTCCCAATCAAGGCAAGAAGTTAAGTGAAATATTTTCCAATTATGACGACTAATTAGTCTAATTATTTAATTGTTAGTGATTAATTGGGTCTCGACTGGAAAGTCAACTATGTAGCCCAATCAATTTTGAGCATATGTGCGAGAGATTCATGGCGTTTAGTATTTTGGTTTGTCCTCTATAGCCTCTAGAAAAGGTGAGTCGTAAACGACCCTATCGTCCCTAATGGGTTAAACATAACGCATTACGAGGGTCAGACTTTAAGGAATTTCCGCATGCTTGGGATGCTCGGTAACTTAAACATTAACGTTTTATTATATTCAATTTATTGAGGGCAAACTTTGTGAATTATTTATAATCTGCTATATAGTTACATTACGGTATAAATAGATCGCGGCCTCATGTCGGTATGCATCTGAAACCAGTGAGTACCATTAAGGTTTACAACTTGCGTAGTGGGAGCCGAGAGATTAGATTAGGTAAATCCAGAGCTCGGGATCTTTAGCTTGTTCCACGGTATTTTACTGGGAATTCGATTGTGATCCGATTATAATCAGAACGAAACTGAATATAATTTCAAATTTTTGAAATTTTTGTGGTGCTAATTGAGATGATATCAATTTACGATTTACGATAGTTAAGGTCGATTCCTGGACAATATCCATTGTCCTCAGCTCTCAAGCAATAGAGTTTAAACAGCTCTTGTGCCTACCAAATGGCGGGAACAGTCCGTTTAAACCGCCATGACATGTGACAGAATGGTGTTGCCATATATAGTATACACTATACAGTATACAGTTATTTATATTCTGTGAGTAACAACCTGAACTCAATTATCCCTCGCCACATGATCTCATTAACAAGTAGTAGCCACTAAAGTCACTAGTGACCTGAGAGGTTTATTTCACGTCTACTTCCTTCTTCAAATCAAATATCCGGTCACTTAGTGAGTTAGTGACATTAGGCATTGATAGCTTATAAGTTTTGCTGAGAACTTGGTGATACCAGTAACTGTGGGGGAACTTTTTTTACCGGGATAGAAATATTACAAATACTAGCAGGAACCCGTGTTTCTCTAAAGTGGTGTCAAGAGACATTAAGACATAACACAATGTTATTTATTTAATTTGTGATTTTTACACCACCTGGGGGTCCATTTTTCGGGACCTAAATTATTTATTCCTTGGCTTATTTTTTATTTTTTTATACTAACCAAAAGGCCATAAAAGCATTCGACCCAGCCAAAAATGTTTCAAAAGTATATCTCTCACAGTTTCCAACTTTTGTTAAAGTTGAAGTCGTAGTGTCAATAAAATGATAACAGATATATATATATACAGACTACAGAGTCGATATATTTTAATGTTGCCATGGGGTGGCTAGTCCCCATACATTGCATCGTGGTCCAGTAGTTTTATTTAAATTAATACCGGTCTAGAACAAACCCAACTGTGTTCTTTGCTGAATATATTTTCTGGGATTCATCATTCGTTGTTTCACTTGGGTGAGTGCGAGGAAAACGGAAATCTAAACTCAATTTTGTACAATGTACGTGCGGTAGAACTAGCAATTATTTTCGACTAGTATATTCTAGAAGAACCTGCCTGAACTTGCATTTAATACGTTTATTAATTAAAATATTGGACATTAATAAACGAATTTTGTGGTTAAAGGAAATTTACCAAACGGATAATTATTGTCACTGGGAAAACTTAGTAATTCAAGTACAAGTCATCGTGCTACTCTCCACCCGGAAATCGAAATGAAAGTATCCTCAAAAATATATGAGCTTTGTTTACCAACCCGATTTTACCGAATTTCCGCAAATTATTTTATCGGGAGAGCTTTAAGAAAGACCACAGACATCGGTGACAAGTTATTATAATCCCCTAAAATCGATTTACAGGTATTAATCCAACCCACAACCCACGCAATGGTAGTCCAGTAAATTTTTCCAACTGAGTCCGGTAAATTTTTCCCAATTGAGTCCGGGGCCGAATTTAGTGCCTTTAGAGCATATTGTATTGGGAACCTTTCCTGAGGTAAGCGAAATGCGCTGATAATCGAGTTTAAGATTGTAGAATAGGAATCCGAAACTGGTAATTCAGGTCCCATATGCAATAGAAAATGACAAAGGTAGGAATAGCGTTGAGCTCATCTACTGCTGTTATGATATTGATAGGCTGTTAATTATTATGCGAAAGTTCCATTCCAAGATTTTAACTTCCTCAAACACTGAGATAAGAAGCCAATAATAGCATACGAATATGAAGATTAGTTCGAAATTGGGTGATTTAATTCATTTCAAAATTCTCACTACTTTAAATCCTTTGCCAAAGTTACCATGAAAAAAGAACGTTGCTAAGCGTCCGAATTTACCAACTGTTAAATTACTGTTTTAACTTTCCGTCTGTTAACAGATTAGAGAACTTAGAAAATTACAGGATATTTTGGTCTAATTCAACAGTTAAAAAGACCCCCATTGGTGAATTTGGCGACGGCACGATTTCCCGAAATCTTTAATGCGCGTTACATAAAGCATTTTCTTAAAATAAAGGCTCGACAATTGAACAACTCAGTAGTTAACAAGATATCTGCCACAAGTCCCCTCATCTGGTACAAAACTTTCTGGCTTCAATATTAGATTAATTTGGAATATATTGGGGCACTGAGGGCAAAACTTAATGGTCCACGCCCACATCGTGCGGTCAATACGGTATATTACTTGAGGGATAATCTAATTAAACCTATTTAAGGTATTGTAAGTGTACCTTAGTTGTTAGGTAAACAATTAATATGTAAAGCATGCTAAGGACTGGACAGCCAATAAAATGTTCTCCGTATGTCCGCTAGAAAGTAGAAGTGGTTCACGAGAAATTTGTCTACGTCCAAAATTTGTTCAAAATTTGCCTAAAATTTGTCTAGCAACAGCACCTACCTGTATAATATAGCTATACAGTTCTCCGTATTTTGGCAAATGATTTCGTAAATTTAATCATTCGGGTAATTATTAGTGCATTGAGAATAGTGTCGGTCTTGCCGGTCAGCGAGACTGTAGGATTAGGATTAGGATGACAAGCTATAGGTTTGGCAGGGATTCAAGTTGATTAGAGGAGTAACGACTGGATAGTTTCATCACTCGGAATGACTGATAATCACGCCCCGAAGCCATTATAGTCAAGCTCGCGGAAGATGGAGTTCTTATTCAATACTTTTTTATAACTGTAGGGTGTAGTATGTGACAGCCGTAAGACAAACTCTCTTAATTGGGATCCTCTGTATTTTCGACAATATCTATCTCTAAGTGATCATTCCAGTAGTCTCGAAGTCTGGAGGAGGCATTCCAGAGGCGGCAATTGGAATTAAAGAACAACACTATGTTCGGTCATAGAGACGGAATTTGCCTTTCCTTTCATTCTTCTTTCAGACGTCATATCATTGCCAAAGTGAGCTTATTTTGTACTGCAACATACTGATAAAGTAAACCGGGACTAAAGATAAACTCCAAGCCGATGAGAGGATAAGTACATCAGCTTCACAGAATAAAGCAAAATTAAATAAAACAATTCACAGTCGTCTATCAAGAGATACTTTGTATCTGATACTTGATTTGATATCCATTAGACTGAGGACGTCTGTGGTCAGAGTGATGGATATCCCTACTGTAGGGGTACTGGGTAGTGGCGTTTATGGGTACAGCCAATTAAGGAATCTCATTATCACAAATGAACGAGGTACATAATATGATCCCCTTTTGAGCTTGTTTTACAAGATGTAGCCTCTCTCAGTGCTACACGCACAATGGCACACGTGGCGGACATGCTTGAGTTAAAATCTCTCACGCTCACCTCCAACCAGTATCTCGTACTGCTACACAAATAACCAACCTCCATATTAATTCTCTTGTGGTTGAGGAATCCAGTGTGACATCCAGGGCCGGTCTGATCTTCTTGCACGCGAATTGCCGTGAAGTGACTCCGGAAGGAAAATATATCTTATTTTGACGCCCTTATTCCAGGACAATTTGGCAGCATTCGTTTGCTTGAGAGGTGACATAAACATCTAAAGATACAAAATACATGTTCCAAAGATACTAAATGACAGAAATTTTATATTCTTATAATTGCAGGTCTTAAAACTTCCCACTTTTGATCTTATACTTTTTTCTTCTGAGGAGGTCATTAACTCGAGATCAGCAGGAAGACTCAGAGTTCCTGTCTTTTTAAAAGCTGGCTTTTTTTTTAACGCAATCGTTGTGAACAAGACGTAATAAATTCTTGTTTTAAAAGGAAAAATAATATTTTCACGTTAAAAAAAACCATAACTTAATTATAATCATGAAAAAGCACAACTTATGATCGGATGTAGGATCTTTCACGTTGGTTCACTGATACTAACGCGACATTTTTTCGATGAAATTTAATAGAAACTTTGGCTTCGAATGAGAAGAATTCTTTATAAGTGAGTAGGTACAAGGTACGAACCTGAAACCATCCTTTTAAATTTGTAGATGGACTGTCTGATTATTTCAGCAAAATGAGGGTCTACTTGACAGTCGGCTGTTTAATATGGACACTGTTGTCTAATTAAAGTACCATTAACGGTGGCTGGTTCTGTCAAGCAAGGCTTTACAGACCTATTAAATTTAAAACAACAGCGTGACAGCTAATTAGTGACAGCTAATAATTGCACACTATTAACTGTCATGTGCTCTAAATGACAGATAAATTGAGCTTGTGACAGATGGGCGGTGATTATGGATTTTAGACTGCAGTCAGGGGTAGAAAATTTATGCAGAATATGGTGGGGAAAATAAATAAATGATGTTCGTTAAAAGCTCATGATACTTTCTCATGGTGCAAATTAAAACATTTCACTAGAACGGAGGAAAAGCTGCACACACGGCGTTACACACACGATGATGACACATCCTGTCGTCTGATTGGTTGTTTAAATCACGTGACCAAGCTAGCAGCTCGCTGATTGGTCAAGAGGAGGAGATATGTAGTATCCGGGGACTGGGTATACGGAGTGTAATTTGTAAACAAGCACGATTGAGTGGTCGTGGGAAGTAAACTACTTACTCCTTCAGAAACCAATTTGATAAGATCCTGATGAGGGACCGTGTAAGATATGGGATTTGTGTAGGATCTGTGCAACTAAGATATGGGATTTGTGTAGGATCTGTGCAACTAAGATATGGGATTTGTGTAGGATCTGTGCAACTAAGATCTTCAGATACCGTGTAAGATATGGAATTTGTGTAGGATCTGTGCAACTAAGATCTTCAGATAAGTTAGGTAATGCTCCTGAAGGATACAAACTGCTCCTGGTATGTGCTCCTAAAAACATATCTCCAGGCAAGTTGATATGCTGATATTATGCGTCCAAATGCCTAAAAATATCAGTACGTTTTGTATGCTATTGTCTGGGTATCCCAAACTGATTAGCACCATTTGTGAAAGATCTGAGTACACATCGGACACATTCTACATGCAATAATAACGATCTCTCCATTATGAAGAATTATGTTCACACATAACAAGAATGATAAGTGATCAGTAATACATTATATCCCTCGGTATCTACACCTTTTGGCCGAATGATCCATCTAAAAGTTAGTCGAAGGGTCGACTACTGCAAACAGCATCGCCGCCTCCGAACTATCCTCTCTCTCCAAACTAAACCCTCTCAGCTGCAAGAACTCTTTGTTCCGGTACATGAAATTCAGATATCCGATCATTCCCGCAGGTCATTGCTCATTTTCCATTTTTACATGCTACCAAAGTGTGTGATGTATCATAGGTAATGTAATCTGGTTATTGCATTATCAGTCCCTGCATCCGCGTGTCACAGTTGTCACAAATTATGTGACTGTCCCCTTGTGTCACACTACAAATTTGTAACTCCACGTATCTTACAAATTCAACCGATAGGACCAATATTTCTGCAGCATAACTGGACTCAGTTTCAAATTCCGTTTATAATTCAAACTTTTCATGCTTCATGAAGGCCTAAAAACGCAAAACGGCAGCAAAAGTTCTCATTGCACCGATCGGTAGAGCAAGTGACATAAAAGTATTTATGTTGTTGAAAAACATGGGGCTACAAGGAAGGCAGGGTGAGGCTGCTTATTGTAGCCCAGAATACGGCCCGCCTTTCCGAGTACGTATCAACACTTCAGGTTTAGGGCATGTCATGAGTCCTCGTACTAAGTATCTGTTCTATACTTGATTCAAAAATATTGGTGATAACTTGTTGTCATTCTGTTTAATAGGACGATATATTCAATAAATTAGCGATGTCACATTCATGACATTTTTCATGTTTCTGATCATGATACTTACATCTGTCATCATTTTTATGTTGATAAAATTCGAATTTGTACTGAAATAGACCTGATTACTTGAATAAAGATCAAGGAATTTCCGGATATGTATCCAAAACTGCCAATCAGTAACATTTACCGAGTATTGACTAATGCTCGGCTTAACGGAAAATCATTCCAAGCGGATAATGGCCTCGCCAGAATAGTGCAGGTTTTAGAGCTCGAGGTGGGTTGACCAAAGTCATAAGGTTTCGATAATCGAGATATTTAAAAAGGGGAAGAGTTATTAATTTTACGAAGTTTTTCTAGAAAGGAAAAAACTTCGTAAAAACTGCAAAAAATATTGCAGGTGTAATTTTTAATCAACCCATCAAGACTAAGGGTAATTCTATTGTATTTCCGTTTTTTCATCGCGATTCACCCATGAGAATTTTCCAACTTGATAAATTATTATATATTTTATGAATTTATGGACTGAAATTTGGAGCAATGACTTTTTCTCTTATCATAAACTGTGACAAGGACCCAGAAAATATTTTAATGAACGTTAAAAAATCACATGCCATCAGGAACCCTCACATTCAGGATTTCAAGAAGATACGGAGAAGTTAAGGAGAAAACTGGCGAAGAATCCTGCTGGGTGTAGACAACGAGTCTGTGATTACGTCACAAACCCACGAGTCACACAGGCTACAAACTAACAAACCCATGATTCTTAAAAGGAAACCCATTTCAACCATGACGACATTTCTGCTTGTTGTCGGGTATGAATTATTGTGCAAACTTGTTAACTCTTCTCAGTTCACCAGAGTGTAAACTCTTCTCAGTTCACCAGAGTGTAAACTCTTCTCAGTTCACCAGAGTGTAAACTCTTCCCAGTTCACCAGAGTGTAAAGTATTTTGAGTTATCTTGGATGCATTAGAAAAGGATGGATCTTCATTCTCCTTGCACTGTTAACTGTGCCCTCATTTTAACACTTGTAAAATACCGAAAAACACCAGGTCATATAGTGTTACAAACCCTGCTAAGTACAACTATATCAATATGGAATATGGAAATGTCTTTCCCTCTAATTCTGGAAGCCTTGATTAAGAGCTCCCAAATAGTTCCGACTTTTCTTAAGTCGCCGTACGGGATTAGCCTATCAAGCAGCTGATCAAACTGATCATCATCGATAAATAAAGGGTCGCAGTGGGCGAATGATATGTGGAAGTTTCCACCTCAATTAAAGTGGCCCAGCTGTGTTTTACTAATAAATATAATTTATAAATCCGGTGTTACTGGGGAGGACTAATACTCCAGTAGCAGGGAGGTGTTGAGTGTGCACTTCGATGTACAGAGTTTTTTGCTATTGAATCGGGTTAAATAGGTCATTGGTAACTCAAATCACCGAGGGGGGAATTTTGTGTCGCTAGCCCCAACCCTGTGGAGCCACGCCCATATTTCATATCAGGTGCGTATATGGGAAATATGTATCTCAGCTTCTGAAGGTCTTAGAGACTCAAATTTGAGTTTAAAATGACCGCAATGCACATGTTTATATTAGTACTATGAAGGTCATGAAAGCCCAAAATGCTTATTTTTGGAAAAAATTCAGAAAAACCGATTTTCACTTGAGCGTGAGTAAAAAAATCTACTCTAGAAATTTAGTGAAAATCGAGTAAGCAGTTCAGTGTCTACAAGATTTCTAAACACAGGGTCCTCTGTTAGGTCATTCTGAATTAGAATTGATAAAGTAAGCAAATTCTATAAGTAGTTTCAACCCTGTGGAGCCACGCCCATATTTCATATCAGGTGCGTATATGGGAAATATGTATCTCAGCTTCTGAAGGTCTTAGAGACTCAAACTTGAGTTTAAAATGACCGCAATGACCATGTTTATATTAGTACTATGAAGGTCATGAAAGCCCAAAATGCTTATTTTTGGAAAAAATTCAGAAAAACTGATTTTCACAAGCAAAAAATCTACTCTAGAAGTTAAGTGAAATCGAGTGTAAAGTTCAGTGTCTACAACGTTTCTAAACATAGGATCCTTTGTAAGATCATTCTGAATCAGAATTGATTAGGTATGCAAATTCTATTAGTAGTTTTAACCCTAGGGTGCAAAACTCCTAAATTACCCCCAGGCGCAAATATATGACTTTTCTATCTCGGCTTCTGAACGTTGTAGGGGCCTCTCTTTGAGCTCAAACTAACTACAATGGCCACATTTATATACCGACTATAAAGCACAAAGCAACTTAGGGTCTATACAGCTTAGTTTTTAGAAATTCATTAAAAACTTTTTTAACCTCCATGCATCATCCCTAGTCTCTACCCAGCTACCACCAGTGCGTTATGATTTTAGATCTTTCTAGCAACCTCTGATATGAATGCTACCTCTTCCTCTATCCAGCTACTATACCACCAATTCCAGCTGTTTTCACCTACTTCGGCTACTATCTCTTTAGCTACCACCAAGGTTCCTCCAACTTCTGCTATTTCTAGCAATCTTAGCTTAGGTTAGTGGACTACTTCTTGCCCTATCTAGCAACCATCAGAAAAATGTCCTCTTCCTTAATGAGCTGGAAATTGTTGGATGCAGCGGAGGTAGCACTCATATCAGAGGTTATAAGATCTAAAATTATAACGTATGGTGGTAGCTGGGTAGAGTTGACCTGGAGTTAGCAGAAGGCAGCTAGAAGTAGATTCTGCTACATGAGGTTGGATTCAAGTTGATTAGCCATAAAAGCCGAGCAGTACTGGAGAGAGCCCCAGAGAGGGAGCTGAAGGCAGCCTTCTGAAACTGAGTATTTTCGCAGTTATACCAAAATTAAAGTTAGGTGGTATGTGCTGCTCCATAAATGTTATCCTAATGTGTTTATGTTGAACGTTTTACTGTGCTGCAAATATCTTTTTAGCCCGAGATATCATTATTAAGTACATGTTTGATCATATTACTATTTTATGATGCATGAAGGTTAAAACAGTTTTTAATGAATTTCTATAAACTAAGCTATATAGACCCTATGTTGCTTTATAGTCGGTATATAAATGTGGCCATTGTAGTTAGTTTGAGCTCAAAGAGAGGCCCCTACAACGTTCAGAAGCCGAGATAGAAAAGTCATATATTTGCGCCTGGGGGTAATTTAGGAGTTTTGCACCCTAGGGTTAAAACTACTAATAGAATTTGCATACCTTATCAATTCTGATTCAGAATGATCTTACAAAGGATCCTATGTTTAGAAACGTTGTAGACACTGAACTTTACACTCGATTTCACTTAACTTCTAGAGTAGATTTTTTGCTTGTGAAAATCAGTTTTTCTGAATTTTTTCCAAAAATAAGCATTTTGGGCTTTCATGACCTTCATAGTACTAATATAAACATGTGTATTACGGTCATTTTAAACTCAA
This sequence comes from Bolinopsis microptera, assembly GCF_026151205.1. Classification (NCBI taxonomy): domain Eukaryota; kingdom Metazoa; phylum Ctenophora; class Tentaculata; order Lobata; family Bolinopsidae; genus Bolinopsis; species Bolinopsis microptera. The sequence continues at coordinate 6,490,968 of NC_087083.1, forward strand.
ATTTGAGTCTCTGAGACCTTCAGAAGCTGAGATACATATTTCCCATATACGCACCTGATATGAAATATGGGCGTGGCTCCACAGGGTTGAAACTACTTATAGAATTTGCTTACTTTATCAATTCTAATTCAGAATGACCTAACAGAGGACCCTGTGTTTAGAAATCTTGTAGACACTGAACTGCTTACTCGATTTTCACTAAATTTCTAGAGTAGATTTGTTTACTCACGCTCAAGTGAAAATCGGTTTTTCTGAATTTTTTCCAAAAATAAGCATTTTGGGCTTTCATGACCTTCATAGTACTAATATAAACATGGTCATTGCGGTCATTTTAAACTCAAGTTTGAGTCTCTAAGACCTTCAGAAGCTGAGATACATATTTCCCATATACGCACCTGATATGAAATATGGGCGTGGCTCCACAGGGTTGAAACTACTTATAGAATTTGCTTACTTTATCAATTCTAATTCAGAATGACCTAACAGAGGACCCTGTGTTTAGAAATCTTGTAGACACTGAACTGCTTACTCGATTTTCACTAAATTTCTAGAGTAGATTTTTTTACTCACGCTCAAGTGAAAATCGGTTTTTCTGAATTTTTTCCAAAAATAAGCATTTTGGGCTTTCATGACCTTCATAGTACTAATATAAACATGTGCATTGCGGTCATTTTAAACTCAAATTTGAGTCTCTAAGACCTTCAGAAGCTGAGATACATATTTCCCATATACGCACCTGATATGAAATATGGGCGTGGCTCCACAGGGTTGGGGCTAGCGACACAAAATTCCCCCCTCGGTGATTTGAGTTACCAATGACCTATTTAACCCGATTCAATAGCAAAAAACTCTGTACATCGAAGTGCACACTCAACACCTCCCTGCTACTGGAGTATAATAACCACATCACATTTCAATATAATCTCGGAAGTCGCCAAGCGCTTTAGTTGCGCTGTTATACTTGTAATTTAATAGAAATGTAATTGAATAAGAATGTAATTGAATAAAAAGAACGTCGAATTCTGTATTAATATACATGATGAATATTCGACATTTAATACTTGTTCTGGTGCACACGATGCAATGATCGAATGTTAGCTGTAAATTCAATACAATTAACGGACCTGACTGAAACCCAGACAAGTTAATCCAGTTCCAGGATTAAGTGCACTATCTCCCCACTTTCTACTATTGTCTCGGTATATTCTTATTACCACTAATACCATTATTACTTCTTGTTAAAGAAGCTTCCGTCGTGTCCTGTATAGTACCAGTAACAGTGCCAGTACATGATTGTGTACATCATTAATATTAACGGTCCTAGAGGCTACAACTCGGCGCCTTACATACAGTAATAATTGGGAAACTAGTCACATAATTCATTATGAGTTTTCATAATGGAAAACTTGTCCCATGATTTAAACGATTTCTCGTTATTTTCTGGGAAATTTGTTACAAAATTCAACATAAGTTCTCAAAATTGTCTAGGTGGCTTTACGGCTGGTAGAGATGAGAGGTGGCAAGCTTTCCTAGACTTCCTGGGACATCGCCCGTTGTTATATTGGAATTTGGCGACGTGAATCTTATCTGAAGGCCGCAAAATTGCTTCTATTGACTACATATATTATTGACTACCCTCCCTGGTATGTTTAATGCAGATATCAAACACGTACCTGAGAGGTACGGGGGAGGAGGGGTGTATTTCACGGTGAGTAGTTGCGTAAAGTGCAGGATTTGTAACTTTAATTTCATTACGTCGAGTTACCCTTATTAAAAGCTAATCATTATGTCCGATCAGCATTATAATTGAATAATTGCTTAGATGATCCGTCAAAAATAAACCCCGGATCGAAAACTGCGGTTATTACGATTCTTATCAGGAATTTCGACTTTTGTCTTAGATAAACACTGTACCAGGAGTATGAGCCTAATTTTCTACTTATACAGGACATCTATCACACTATTTGATATATCTATAGGTGTAGTAAATTCTTTTATTACGGCATTATGAACGAAATGTTTGTTTAATTTGAATTCCGCGATGGCCAAGCGGTCGAAACAGGAAATCTAAATGCAATGATAAGTAAATAATACGTAGCCTTTATCGGGTTATTTGCAGTAAATGCAATGACAAGTATCCACTATAGTGTTACTTTCATTTAGGTTGATGTAAATACTTTATTTGATACTTTATTTATTGATACCTCTGAAATTACGTGACGTTTTAATAGGATAAGTTGATAGTCCGAGAACTATCAAAAACTTTGATTTATTGTGAATACCCACTTAAAAACACATAATTTTACTTAACCGTAAGTGCTCACTTTTAATGATAAATAGACCTTATTGGTCCAGTAGATTTGAATTATTTTCAGACAGTCCAATACAATACAAGTGCAATTACAGTACAGACTAAAGTATACACTATACAACAAGTAGGGAGAGAAGGAGGTGCTGCAAGTAATTGTTATTTCCCATACAGTTAATTGGCTAATTAGCTTTATTAATTGGTATTAAGTACCTCATTTCCGCAGGGTATGGGAAGACTTTGTAGAGTAAGTTTGGGAGGTACACTTCAGGGATTATTGTAGACTAATAAATAGTCTAGAGATTATTTTAAAATATTTAATTGATATAGGTTGGTTTAATAGTTATAAACAATTATTTGCGATTTAAGAAATTAAAGGCTACAATAATTTACTGGTTACTGTTATTGTGTGAGTTAGGGCACCCCCAGTTAGAGTGCGAAGTCATGGTGTTTCTACTAACCAGAAATGTTAAAACTAAATTCGTTATGAGATGGCTAGAAAAAGATATTTTGATGCAGTTTTATTCCGAAAATGAAACATAATTGCAACAACATCTCTGCAGTTAGAGTTGTGCAGATCGAGTATTGTGTGTCAGAATGCAAAGTGAATCAATGCAATTTGTAAAGTGAATTGTAGTAGGTATCGCCCGTATCGGTAAAGGAAATAAAAGATGTGGGTTTTAAAATTTAATGTAGGTTAACTTTAATGGATAATGAATTCTTAAGAGTCTGTGATAACTCGTGTGTGTGACACCAAGCAGTTTAAAAAATCAAACCATTTAACTTAATGTGAAATTATAATACTAAACCAAGTAGACAGAGAAAAACTAACGAACAAAATAAAAATAGGATGAATTAAAACTAAATACCTGTATGAAGGGCTCAACACGTCCTTGTAACTCCTCTACTTGGAAAGATAAATTGTTGAACTTCTCACACGTCAAACAATCTGAAAATGGGACAGATTAAACACAAGTAAGGACACAATTAATTTTCAGATATAAGATCATAGATTGCAAAATTTTATGGATTCTTTGATCACAAGGCGCCCAGCGAAGTGCCGCAAAGAGGTCAATATTTGGGCCTTGCGGGAACAAAGAGACTATTTCATTAATTATTGTATCAACAATTAAAGGCGACACAAACGCTACAAGGACAATATTTAACTTAATTTGAAAAACGAACCAATAATTGGCATATCAATTAACATATGACATCGTGTGCCAGATTTTTTAGGTTACACATCACGAAACACAACACGATACAGAAACATTGAAGGGGTTACAGGGTTTTAGTTTATAGAAACAGTATGGAAATATCTTGAAACAGTCAGTGAGTGTTTTCAACAGATCTGCAATAAAAACAGAGGGTTACCGTCCTGTTGCAGACACACCAACCCTTGTTAAATGAGTTTTAAACAAATCCACAAAAGTCCAGTATCTGACCTGCCTGAGCGCTGACTCTACCGGGCTGGAACACAAACAACCACACACAAAGAGCGACCCCGCAGAGAACCAAGGTAGAGAGAAGAACGCTCAGAAATACTTTTGTACCCTTGTTAGCGAAACATGCTAACATAGCAGTCAGATGGAGGAGGGATGGTTAGAGAGTTTCTTATGGACAGAGCGATAGAGGAGGAGAGAGGAGTCCTTTTACATTTCTAGAGGTGGAATGTTACAGTTTTCTAGTTGGTTACAGTATTCTAGTTGGTCGCGTTATTGTTATTTTCCGTTTAAAATTGCTGGAATATTGATTATGTGTATACCCACACCACATCAATTAATAATATACATGTAAATAATGGTATTTCTGATAATATTATGGTATCAATATTTATAGAGATCCATTTTCATGAGTTATTCTCAAAAACTGAAAATCGTAGGCAAATGTGTTTCAGCTTTTGCAGAAAATTGCAAATCTAACAGCGCCCAAAATAGCTCATGGTTACAAGAAAGCGGAGTAACAAATACGATTAACTTTTTAACATCTGGTCAACACTCAACAACGAGAGGCAAACAAAAAGACCAGCTAGAAAATAATTTGAGTTAAACCAATTTGCCCAGGCCGAGCCCAAAAGAAAGTAGGCATTGGTGGGCATCCAGACCATTGAAATAATAGAACCAGCCACCTGCTAGCTGATGGGCGCGGAACCGTAAAATTCTGTCGAACCTAATTATTTTGACGTCCTTAATTTAAATTGGCGAGACTTCATACCGAAACAGTAACTGAAATGGAAAGGGCGCCGCCAAACCATCGGATCACTCCCAAAACAAACTACATCATTTGTCACGTGACACAGAACAATCAGCACCAGGTTCATCACTGAGTAGACAATTCCTCTGAAACACTGCTCTGAAATCATACGATGCTGGAGGGGAGGCACCTTAAAATGTGCGTCATCTCCCACCAGAAGGCAAGCCCATATTTTGTTTAAATATTCCGAAAAACCATGTGATTATCAAGAACAGGCGAATATCTCATTTCATGTAAGCGACAGTTTTGGTTTGGACGTGATGTTTTCAAAATATCGAGATATTTAGAATTATTAATGACCTAATGCTAGTTTTGTTCCCAAATTCAACAATATAACTTGTGATGAATGGTTAGACATAATGAAAGAGTGCCAGAATAAAATTATGTGTATATACAGTCACAAGACGCTGAATGTTAAAATCACAAGACGCTGAATGTTAAAATCACAAGGCCCTGAATCAGTAACACTGCCACTACAATATATTCTTCAGTACATTTACAGTAATGGGACACAGCAGTTTTAAGACTGATAAGTGTATTTTTGTTTGATAAGTAGTGCTAGTCACTGCTTATCAGCTTTACTAACGAATGTTCATAATTACTTACATGCTACGAATTTTGACTTATCAAATTTTGCCTGCAAATTTTTACTTTGAGTTAATAAATTATGATGATTATATATGAATTTTACTTGATAGAGTGCTTATCTTAAAGTTAAATGTTTTTACAGGCTCTAATGATGTAGTTTTACGAAAATTTCAAGCCTTACGTTGTGTGTTTCCCTTCGTGTCCAAAAGCATTACATTCTTCAGTAACGACTAATAAAGTGAGGGGAATTTAAACATAAGCACGCTCAGGCATTAGAGGAATGATGTTATTTTTAAACGGAACCAAAAAGTGAATAAATTTCGGGACTAGCTAATCCTAGACCAACTTAAAACCGGCCCAATTAATTACATAGTACGCCAGCTCCGGATCTTTCAACACACAGTTATAAGATTTTACAATCCAAATACCAACAAAAGTTCTCAAACTTTTCGTTTTGTGCGGACATAAACTGGTCGGGGGATTGAAGGTTCACTTTGTAACATCCAGACAGGAAATGAGACGAACTCGGTGTACAATTGATGATAGTTATTTAAATAAAAACCAGGTATCAGTAAGCATAAGCCAGTATCAGCCTTAAACGAAAAGAAACGGCCCTCCAACGCAGAAAGAATCAGTTTTTACCGCCTCGGACAGGGGACATACAAAAAATTGCAAACAAATAGCTACCGTCCAATCTCAATAAGATGCGGTTTAAGTAAAATCACTCAAGTCCTTCAAAGATGTCTGTTCTTTTTAGCCCTGAAATCAGCTAACTTTAAATAAATTCTATTATGTTTCTATCCCGCCCGTCCACAGGTCCATGATCTAAAAGTTTAAAACTATCATTAGTCTGAAAAAGAAATTACAGACGCAACCAGCAAAATCCACAATATTCCAAACTCCGCTAGCTATACCCTCACAACAATATTACCAAGCCTGCTGTCTTCCAATAAAGTGGAGACTAGACTCGGCCACTAAAGAACCAAGGAAGCGTAACTAAGATCGGTTAACTGGATGATACTACGAGTCTGTTTAAACACAGACAGCTAGTGTTACAGTGTACTGATATATAGTAGCTAAAGTTGGGGTTGGAGCTAATGTTTCCTGGAGAAGGTTAACGAGTGAGAGAAGTAGTCCTGATAGTTACGTATTAGTGACGTATTGGTGACGTATTGGAGGAGGGTGGTTGGTAACAGGTCGTCTCTAGGGGCCAGGTGTCGGGCGCTACCAATACTTACTAAATTAATTTGTTATTAGTAGAACTGGAAGTAGAAATGTCAATATCGAGTTCCATGAACGCAGATAAACCTGCAATCTTGCAATCTTAACATAAGCGTCAACAACCAATACTAGCCTTTAGAATGAAAACAGAAATTAAACCCGGTACCTACTGCCTATGACGATTGCTCATTTACCAACCAACTTATCACTCGTGAACCTTCCATTATTTTCAATGACGTCATTAACGGATGTGATGATGATGTAACTTCAAACCATTTGTCCACTTCTGATGACAGCATTAAAAAATCCTGTTAACAACCCCCAAATTACATGTAAAAGTGTGACATGTACTGTCTGTTAGCGCTACTTGTGACAATAAGTGATTAAACTTCACACTTTCGTGGTAATGATAGAAGGATCAGAGGATCAAAGGGGTTTCGTTATCGAAACGGACTAATCTTACACAGACTCGTGCATTCCGGGTGGCACTGTCAGGTAAATAGCTAAATTTAATTTAAATTATGATCTAAACAACCATGTGTTCTATTTTTGTAAAAGTTCGTACGTCATTAAATTGTTTGAAATTAGGACGATCTGCAACGATAATCCCTTAATCGCTTGCAGATAAGAGCTGTCGATGTTAACAGAAGATTAACCGCTCAAATAAGTATAACGTCTCATAAAAATGATAATATACTACTAGTATTACTAGGATACTACGAGAATAAGCACAGGTCCAACGAGAGAAAGAGACATATTAGTAGTAGTAGTAGCGACATATTAGCTGCTCTTAATCAACAGTTATTAAATCAGAATTAAGATTATTAATAGATAACATCCCATTCACGTATGTGGGCCTGTCGGAGGAATCGCATCTTCGGAATCCGACGTGTGACCCTGCAATTAACAAGAATTTTGTTATTTGCGAGGGAGCAAATCATCCTGAAATGGATGAGATAATGTCAGATGAAGGCTCGCTATTAGTATTACTGGGACACGGTTTAAAGCCCTGGTCTTAAATTATTTCTTCAGAGCTCTATCACAGGACACAGTACCACATGACATTATCACGTGACATGATCCTCAACTATTTGTCAAGGAGTGACAAAGTATAAATTCTACTCATGACGAATAGTATCAGCCGCACTATAAACAGCATCATTTACGACTCACATTCTGTGTTCAAGTGTTGTTATCAGGGGTTACTATAGTGACTATAAATAGTTTGTAGGTGCAGGAGGACACACCATTACACCATATAACATTTTACCGGGGAGGTGAAGTCTGTTTGGTTGTACATTAATTTACTATCAAAAGTGGATATGGCAGTAGAATCCGGTACCGTAACTTATTTCATCAGCTTATTATAATAATTGAGATCATTTAACGATTGATATGCACCAGCTAAGTGTTTTGATTTATTATTCCTGGCCAAACTAATATAAGGTGTGAAAATAAACGTAATCTACAAACCATCCTACCCGGACCTCAAATAATAACCGTTGGGATCAGTTGGCTGAATTCCACAACACCACAATGACAAACTCCGTTCAGGGTAAGATCACACGATAACCGTCCTATCTGTTCAGCACCCGATAATGCAGGAATTCCCTTGATTATGTGGAGCAGAAAACCCTCCACGAGACATGTTATCAGGCCATGAAGGGGTGACGTAATATACAGAATTGGGGCACATTGCGACGTCGAGTTGTTGAATCGTGGATTGTTCCCTTTTGCAACTCAATAAATTGAAATAGGATTTAAAGCCTAATCGAGGCTCAATATAGTTAAGGATCTAGTAAACGCTTTAGTTTGAAAATAGATTTAACCTAGATTTTGTTAACTTCCCTAACTGTTCACAATAAATCAAATCTTAGGATTACAGCGCGAAAAATTAGTGAACCACATGACCACCACTATGGTTGAGGTAATTGTTTGAGGAATTCCACAATCGAATTCCGATCACAATGGAATGGCAGTTAACAAAAGAAAGTTCGAGAACTCGGGACAAGTGGATGGTAAAGATGATAGCTGGAAAAACTCAACTTCTCGGGCAATATCAATACTTCAGTCAATTAACAGTTGATGAGTAGGAGGTTAATTACTAATTATCTCAATTAACGTCGAAAATAATGCTCCAGAATGAGATCACTTTGAACCCCAGAGGACAGCTTCATAGAGATCCAACAATTTAGAGCCGCACTATATGGCACTATAGCACGTGATTGAACCTAAAGTACAAAAAGCTATTGTTGTGGTGAATTACACACGGTGATTAACAAGTTAACGGTCTGAGCGCGCAATTAACGGTCTTTTTAACCAGGTTAACCGTTAAATACAACCTGTCATCCGGTTAAAATTATACACAACCTGATTAACCGTTTTACTCTTCCAGATCAATCCAGATCTAGGATGAGCAAACAGCGGGGAGACGGGAAGACGTGAAGGACACTGGAACCACTATTTACAGGACGCTTGCCTTATTGATAGTCACGTAACATTAGCCAGTAACTAACGAGGATTATTTTGGAAAATACCGTCCACTTTTGTTTATCCAATTATCACAGTCTAGTGTTCAGGTATGGTGGGATGTTGCAACAAATTGACGGGTTTTCTCTGTGAGTGTACGTGTATTATACGGGTTTTGTAAGAGAGACTCAGGAGCTGTAAGCTCAGTGAAGCAGTGAATAAAATATTCCGGCCTCCTGTTAGGCTCACATTGGAGCAAAGTATTTCTGATTATTTTGTAAAAACATGACGTCACAAGTTGCTGTAGAAGCTTTTTTTCAGCTGACGTAGGGCCAAATGGAGGTGCAAAGTGAGCATACCACAAACAATCAAACAGTGACGTTGTCAAACCAATCAGTCTAATCATAATAATCCCAGTCCCCAAACCCAGACGCATCTCAGTAATTTGTAACACATAGCAACCGCTAAAAAGTAACGTAAAATACAAATCAGGCGGAGGGGAAATAAATTGGAAGCCGTTGGAGGTCCTCAAAGAAAGTGATTAACTAGCAATAAACAGGTCTAATAGAAGAATAATGTCACTTACAAATATGAGTTTAAGTGTTTATATCTTTATATGAGGCTTAATCTTTGAGCAGATTACAATATCGTGCAAATATAGAGTGTTAGCCAAGTGCAATAATATTAACAGATTAATTTTAACACACAATCAAAATGTTGTTAAAGACATTTTACACTAGCCTGCGTGTAGACAACCTCTATCTTGTTATCGTACAGTACAAAGTTATAACGGCTCTTAGACCTTAAATTAATATTCTGATAGTTATTATCATTTAATGTACAGCAGTTTGGGTTTATAAACAGAGAAACTACAAAAGTAGTGACGTGAGAGTCTTTATCATTACACGTGAGAGTCTTTAGCAATATGAAAATATGTGCCAAAATAAAACATTGTTGATGTAAAAGGAGTAATGTTTATAAAGGAGTAATGTTTCATCAAAGGTTTCGAGCTGCAAAATAATGTCACCAGAGAAAGGTTGATCTCAAATTAAAATCGAATGTTCACAATTTGAAACGGAGCCTATAATTAAATATACTGTGCAAATACCAGAATCTCTTCACAACACCTGTGCTGAATTGTAAGGTAAGAAACCAAAGTCAAGTGTGATAGACAGTATCCGATACCAGTGGCAGTCGGGAAACCGTTTAATTAACTTAGGCAGATTTTAAGAAAGATTCTATCAAAATTAAGGACCATTCCAATGAACAAGGAAACTGGCGTACTAGTGCGTAAGCCGGTGAAGTCTTAAGGAAACCCTCAAAAGTTAAGGTGCTGCCTACTTGAAACCCTCAAAAGTTAAGGTGCTGCCCGTGTAAAGATGAACAATGAACATTGTTTCTCAGAATCCTTTTTATATAACACCGTGTGGCAGTTGGCAATCAGCCAGACTACCTGTGATGAAGAAACAAAAGTTCATCGTAAGGCACTCTATTTAATTTTAAAAACTGTACAATTGAATTTTCTTGGCACCATAACAGACAGAAACGGTTTGAGCTAGAAACACAGCCGTTTGAACGTGTAAGTGGTTATAATATTTTTGGAACTTATAGAGCTGTACCAATAACCACATGGTTGCCGTGACAACTATAGCGCATGATATGAGCCAGGCATAGTGCAGAAGAGTTAACATGTAAAAGTGAATATAATTAGTCAGCTGTAAAAACGTTAAAATTTGTCATGTGCATGTGACAAAATCCTAAAATTGTCAACATAGTACTTAAATATTCATTATTCAGCCATTATGTAAAAATATTAGCTATAGAGGAATAAGTGCTAAAGTAAAAGTTTCTGTATTGCAATATTTAATATTGGATGAAATCCATTGAAACTTTTTCGATTAAAAACTTTCAAAAAGAAGTATCTTGGGCTGTATCATAATTTCACACGCGACGCAGGCAACCTCAGATGTGGTACAATTTCATTTTCATGAATAATATTATACATAATTATTTTACATTCGATTCCAGTACAAACATAAACCACGTCGAGCCGAAATTGAAATTACAACAAAAAATAAACTACCGCAAACTTACAAATTCCAGGTAAATTTGAAGGCATTTTGTGACCTTAAAAGATTTCTCAACTGCGTCTGAACTACAAAGAAGAATTAACTCTCTAAGGGCTGGAACGTCTAGGAATGTCTAGCCGAGGAAAGGTGAAAATATCAGAATCCTTGAAACTACCCATACGACAGACGTACCAGGAGCTAGCTAAAAAGCTGATGAGAAGACTCGTTACATGTCTTTTTCACCTTCATGTAGACTGTAGAGCACACAGCTGACACTCTGACACCCGTGTACTGCTTCACGGGTGGTTAGATTATTATTTGGTATCAGGTATCTCACAGGTATCAAATATGTGTTCAAGTTAAAATAATTTGCTGATTCAAATTAATATATTACACGAAATGTCGGCGTTAACCACTAGAGCCAGTCACAATCGGCCAGCTATCAGCTAGCTAAGCGACTAAATCGGCTAAAATATTGACTATCGAAATCGCGCATTTGCCGGAAAACTGAGTTACCATTGTACCCTAGATTTGGCAAATCTCTGTTAAATATGAGTTTCAAACAAGTAAAGTTGTCGCACAATTATGTATATGCAAATGTATGCAAAAACAATTTAGTATTTTTTGATTGTGCATGATATAGTAAAATATCAAATCATGTAGCGATATTGTTGAATTTTTTAAATTTAGTCCACCTTAAAGAGTTCGTCTGACTTCTGCAGTCAGTCAAACTCATTGGCTCACTCGCAGCTCTACAATGGCATCATCACGGTTGTGACTTGTGAGCAGTTACAAGTGTTGCAATATGTTCAGAGACCGATTACTGAGCACGTGTCAGAACAGCTTGAGAATGACAAGCTGTGCGAATACTAGAATATTCTTGCGTTTTTAATGAGGTCTTGAACGAAACTACGAAATAAAAACAGTTTGTATACCCCGCCCATATCTAAAGTACCCCGCCACTCGATATATCCCATTAAAATTAACCCCGTAAAATTGAATTTTTCGTTCCATAGAAAAATTTTCCTCTCAAGATTATGTAAATCGGAGCTGATAACTATTCTTACATGCCCCAAGCTGTGCCATTTACCATCTACCGTGCAAAATTAATGGACTTAACCCTCAACCTATTTGAGCACGGAGCATGTTCCTAGACGGGGATTGTTCTAGATAATTGTGTTTTGCCGACAAGATCAGGTCTGATGAGAGACTTGAGTGAAAATGTAGCTAATTCAGTGTGTGTTGTAATGCTTCGAGGAGTTTATATTGCACGCCAGCAGTCGGTGTTACCGGGGTTAATCTAATAGCGTTATTATTGGAATATTAGAGATAAATTCAAACAGGAGTATTGTAAAATGTTCAAGTGCCAGTGGTTTATTTATTTGATCTATCTAATGTCACACATACAAGAGATTGAAGAATGGTATTGTTCATTTCATTGATTTCTTGAGTAGAGATGAAAGATTACCACTCAGCAATCTTCAATTTCACAGAAAGCTTGCTGCCATTGAGCGTTGAAAATTTTGATCTGTGCAATCTAATCGAATAAAAATTGAATGAAAAAATCAAATTGAACGTTGTAAAAATTTTAAACATCGACAAAGTATCGATTTAATAATTAGAATTAAAAAGATGTTGATGCTTAGGTAGCCTTTTTAAATTGAAATAATGTTTGAATAGTAACAATGATTAGTAACCATGATTACAACTTTCCATGTAGTCAATCTGAGTAGACTTTTTTACTTGCCGATAGTTTAAATATAGTCACGTTTGAAGTTTGATGCTCAAATTTGGTCAAATTTAGTCATGCATGATACACATTGACATCATTAGTAACGAGATCAAACGAAAGATATACTTGTTTTGCACGAGATGATATCATCTGTGGTAACTGGTAGACAATGAGGCTAATTTCAACGAAAATAAAAGCTAAAGATGAACTGTAAGTTGAAACAACAAAATAACAAGTACTCCAAGATCATTTTTATGCTGACTACAAAATACATAGCACATGTACGAAATCTCGACCGTTAAACTCGTACCCCTCACTCATCTGATAAACGGAAGAACAAAGTGTATTTCTAACTTAGGCAATAGACAGAAAATATGTTCTGTTATGAACACATAATGATAATATGTACCCCGAATCAAATCTTAGCTCTAAGAGAGGGAAGTATACTGATAAAAGTTTGCAACGAAATTAACTTAAAATGATGTCATTTACTCACGTGACTACCGTTCTGAGTTCTGAGTGAGTGGTTTGTGCCAGCTGGATTGTCATTGGTTTAATGCACTAAACTCTGATAACAAGACGGTCGTACGATGTTTTTGAAGATAGCACGCAAACACACCCAGTATCGATTTCAAAACTCCCGGACTTTAGCCAAACAGTGATAATAACGGATGAAATAAGTCAATCACGCCACCACATATGGGTCACGTGTTGAATTTGAAGGCTCGTCTGTTTTCTTGGAAAGAGAGGTATGGCCACGCGAGCTAATTGCCTATACTGACAGCTCAATATTCCACATTCTGGTTGATTACTGACTTTGAGTCAGTTACAAATACCGACACCGCGTTTCCACGTGACAAAGTAAAATTGCACGCTTCGATCAGGGGACTTATCTTAGCAAGGGTATTGATAAGACATGATAACGCTAAATGGCGATTCCAACATCTTTCATCATTAGTATTACACCATGTTTTCTTCATCAGCCGGAATAACATGAACTAAGTTAAAACATAGGCCCGATGTGAGATACATGACACTAAAACCAGCTATCAAATTTCACAAACACACGTGTTTTCAAGCATGATTAGAGGCAAGTATTTATAAATTCGATTTAAAAGTTGACAAGGCTGCGGTGCTGATAAGAGATAAGATTTGCTGGCCTTGTCAAAAATACACATGACACTTCGAGTTCATCAGACCGAAGCAAGGTTGATGATAATTTAACCGTTTTAACGACTTTTTAACGATTTTTTAACGACTTTTAACGACTTTTTAACGACTTTTTAACCGACATCAGGTGAAAAGCCAACGCCTATGTTTAACTTAAACATGTTAACACTTTTAAAACTTGAGACCTGCAGTAACATGACCAATGCCACATTTGATTGATATGCGATGTGTCACTAATCATGTGTCACTAATTATGTGTCACTAATCATGTGTCACTAATCATGTGTCGCTAATCAGAGAGTCGATTTAATCTTGACACCAAAATGACCATTTAATCAGCAACCATTAAGTTGCACAAAGTCCACCGCAACTGAGATATCATGATACAGCACACTAAAAATGCAACAGCTCTCCATCGACATTTTGATATTAAACACGCACGTGCAATATTCTAGATTACAAACCGACATCACAAGAGGCTCAGTGAGCTAAGATTATAATTTGATCACGTGATGGCCTGATGGGCTGCTCTGTCTCTAGAGCTCTAGAGAGTAGAGGAGGTTTGTATAATGAGGGACATGTTTCATTGCCCCCCCCCCCCCCCCCCCCCTCCTCCTCATTTATACCCAGCTCTAAACATGAAACAGGTCTTATGTCGAGGAAATAGTTTGGAGCATGATAAGTTGATAAGTTGATAAGTTGTACTCTCGACTCGATACTGCCTTACTATCGTGATGAGGGAATGTGTGAAGTATTCAGAAAACTGCTTTGAAGTCTTTTGTGCAGTGACACTGATCATGTGCCGTTAGTATCATGTCTGAGATAAGAATAGAAGGATCTAGAAAGATATAGTGCTAAAAATAATCAAATACCTACAAAATTAAACACCATTAATAACGATCAGATCAATAAACGTTACTTAGACACCTCGGGTGGTGTGTGTTATAAACGGCCAGCTATACGGTACGAGAACCATAATGTGTACCAAGCACTCAGTGTATAGATGTACACTGCGAGTAATGTCGGAGGAGTATCAAAGAAGCTGCCTGTAACGATTATTGATTAATAGGGTTCAATCAAGCGAGACACTCTCACTATGCTCCACTGAGCTCCATGATCACGTGCTCAAGACTTGATTAGCAGCAAATTACGGGGGTTTAAGCTAAGTAGATCAACATGCACTGATAGTATCAGTCTAAGCTCTGATACTATTCATAATGGAGAGTAACACCATTGTTCGGGTAGTTGTGACGAGGAATGGTTTAGATTTTAGAAAATTTAAGGCGAAAACTACCGATTACTTCTCACAATGAGCCTGTTAACGAGACAACCTGCTAACCTGCTAACCTGCTAACCTGCTAACCTGCTAACCTGCTAACCTGCTAACCTGCTAACCTGCTAACCTGCTAACCTGCTAACCTGCTGACCTGCTAACCTGCTAACCTGCTAACTTGCTGACTTGCTAACCTGCTAACTTGCTAACCTGCTAACCTGCTAACCTGCTGACTTGCTAACCTGATAACTTGCTAACCTGCTAACCTGCTAACCTGCTAACCTGCTAACCTGCTAACCTGCTAACGATAGCGAGGAGATACTGGAAAGGGGACTGGAAGGGAGAAGTGAGATTTTTCCACACTTTAAGGCAAGAAATTTCGAAAAAAGTAAAAGCAAGTAAACTAAACCTCACATAGTGTACAGTATAGCACCCTCCACAAACTGCTGTCTGTCAGGTTACTATCCAAAGAAGGTTTGGTATTCATAGCTTATCACAGGCTACAAACAAGAACCGAAGCACGAGAAATCGAGTTCCGTGAAAATATCAAGAGGTGGGGGATAACTTTACTTCCTAGATTATATAACCTCTTTCAAGTATTTAGACCCAATGTGATTTGAGATGATAGCCCGCATTTACAGCCTATAATCTTATAGATTTACCAAGACCAATTAACGTGGCGCCTCTCGATTGATATGTCTGTTTTTGTGTACGTAAAGAATGAGAGAGCAAGCTCCGATCGGTAACCGTAAAAATCGCAAAAAATATGAACTACTTCACGTATCACAAAAGCAAGTAGAAAGTCTCACGGCTCTTGTCAATGTATCCAATTGTCAATGTATCCAAATTCTAACACGCGGGTAGGTTTGCTAGAATTTTCCACTTTAAGCACGTGAGAACTCGATAATTCGAATATAATTTATACGCCGTCTATAGTCCTCTACTTCTACTTTACAAACTACATTTTCATATTCCTATTTCTTTCATGATTTACAGCTATTACATAATATGCGCTTAGTTTATGCGCAGACTTAACGGTTCAATTCTCTTGTTCAACAACTAAAGGGACCGAGGAGGATCTGGGATAATGACACATTATGCCATTCTTTAGATTTATCAGATAACCAATAACCACTATCTCTATAACCAATAACCACTATCGCTATAACCAATATAACCACTATCTCTATAACATATTATAACCACTATCTCCATAACAAACAACCACTATCTCTATAACCAATAACCACTATCTCTATAACCAATAACCACTATCTCCATAACCAATAACCACTATCTTACTATATATAAAGCGAGACGATATATATATATATATATCTGTGCCATTTTACTGACACCACGGCATCGACTTTAACGCAACTTTCTGCAAAAACCGTAAAAGATATACAACTGAAACTTTTTTGGCTGGGTCAAATGCTTTAATATCCTCCAAATCAGCATGAAAAAATTAAAAATTGGCCGAGGAATAATGATTTTAGAGCCGAAAATTTGGACCCCCAAGTGGTGTCAAAAACGCCAATTAAATAGGTAATAATTATTTCAGTATCTTGAGTCTTGACACCGTTTAGGGTTATATTTCACGGGTTCCTGCTAGTCTCCATAACCAATAACCACTATCTACATTCTCCATAACCAATAACTACTATCTCTCTAACTTATAATCTATAACCAGTAACCAAGGTTGTATTACCTTGCAATATTATAATTAACCTCCCTGAAAATTGGTCTCGTTGTCGCGACAAAAGCTATTAATCACCAGACACCAATTCAAGTAGGGCGAAATGCCGATAATTAATTTCGTCACTAGAAATTCGGTGCTTCAGTGGCATTTGTAACGAGTGAAAAAGATGTTGTGGGAATTGTTTTGCATTCCATACAATTTAAGAAAAGATGAACGAGTAATGTGAAAATTGTTCGCACGATTAACACCCCACGTTTTTAGCATTTTATACAATTTTTAAATTTTTTCCCTGAGAACATTAAAAAATTTGTCCATTGTATCTTTTCAGCGGATATTTCAGGTATACGGCAAGCAAGGCGCGCCCCTGGTAAATTATGTGCACTTTATGTACAAGCAAGGCGCGCCCCTGGTAAATTATGTGCACTTTATGTACAAGTACGACCAACGCCTCTTATAGTTATGCTACAGAGACAAAACATTATAAAAAGCCTTCATGCGATCTGAATAATAATCCCGCATAAAATGCTTATCACAATATGTACGTGGATACTGTCCAACTTGGCTCCTGAATACTTGACTCCTGAAGTCTTGAATTTTTTGCCGTTGCTAAATGTTCATCCTTAATGAACGAAGCAATAAAGCCGGAAAAACAGTTCCATACCCCAACTATATTATATAAACAGAGATTTGGAGAGAAAACACGATAATTGGTTATATCAATATACGATGACAGATTAATCATATCGTTTGAGAAAGCAGTTTAGAATAAACTAGAAAAAAGTCCTTGGTTTATGAAAGAATGTTTTCCGTTTATACAGCGTTACAGGCGATAACTTCATAGAATTCTAGTAGCTATCTGCTATATTTAAAAATTTGAAAAACAAGATATTTTGACGATAAAGAGCTTTGATAACGCCGGTTCAGGCACAAATACTACTCCTACTACAACTACTGCACGAGTGTAAGACATTAATGCAGATTATTTCTAAGATCGATGACAGCGTAAAACGGTCCAATTACCCAAAGCACATTGACAACAGGTGTGTTAAACGAAAGGTACTGCCGATGGCAGGAAAACAACAATTGTACACTTAAATTGTTAAGTATTATCACCATGTATCTTTTATTGAAGTTCAATTTGAACAGTCTTCACTCCCATAGTTAATCAACATTACCAAGTATATCCTAATTCACGGTCTACACTGTGACGGATTAGGTTCTGAAAATTTCAGATATAAGTCTCGGAGCCATTTCCGCAGACTCTTGTCGGAAACTGTCTGTAGATCGTGTACATACCTATGTGTTTATTCTCCAAAAAAAATTGAAAAAACTTCATCAAACCCTCGTGACGATTCAGTATGCAGTAAAATATTTTGTTTTTTGGCTCCAGTCCAAAGCAGAATGATCAGGTCAGGGCAAAAAGCTACTTAAATCAAAGACCTGCATCATCGCAACCAAAAGCAGTTTACAGCGCCAATCCCCAAAAAATTATACCCTATTCGGTATAACCAAGTTTACGAAGGAGTATTTGCACATGATTCATGGTTATCAGGTTCATTAGCTCAAACAATCAGGTTAAACAAGATTTATCGTGTTAAAGGGTTTTAGAGGCAAGCAATTTTAGGGTATTTTGAAAAATGCCTAATCAAACAAAAAATCTTCTAGATAAATCGATAAATCGAGGGGTGTGTACCCAGTACTAATGTACAGAATGTATAGAAATATTATATATATACTACATTAAGTGCTAACTCTTGGCATCCAGCCAAGAAGTATAAAGAGAGACTACGAAATATCTCTTTTTAGTACAGTTCACAGACCTTACCTTCTCCATGCTAGAGGTAAAAACACGTGATTATAAAAGGCACACGTGACATATTCACGTGCAAAACGATGAAACAAAAAGTGGGCTCTCTTTCTCGGCAATTCACAGTACAGCTCAAGCCCCTGTATTTATACATTTACGGGTTTAATAATATATCTGAATACAGTCTCTCTTCCGCATAAGGAGGAATCTAAAACGGACGTTCTGATTGGTGGGAAAAATCACGTGTTCGAGCGAGATGATCCCTGATTGGCTGAACTAAAGCACATGGTGACATTTTAACCTTTTGAATGGTTGTTTAGGTTACCAAACGAACGTGTTTTCTTTTTGACAGGCACCGTTTACTATGTGCACTGATATATATGGTGTACATGCACTGTACTTGAAGTACCCAACAATATGCCTGGTTACATATTTATTATTTATAATACATATTTTGTTGAGTACGTCAGGGCTCCCGGACGATAATCCGATTAGCGGAATGACAGGTACTATAAACCGTCTAAACTTTGACAAAGGGGAATGTAGAGACAAACAATGCGACTACAGATGAAAAACACCTTTCAGAATATTAATACTATTTGTACTTAGAGTGAGGACAATAGTAATATTATGTGTACTTAGAGTGAGGACAATTTATAGTAATATTATGTGTACTTAGAGTGAGAACAATAATTATATTATGTGTACTTAGAGTGAGGACAATAGTAATATTATGTGTACTTAGAGTGAGTTCAAGAAGTTAGTCAGAAACAAGATAAACTGGCGTGTAAGTCTACAGAATACCAACTAAAATAGTTCACAGTTCAGCACCCTAATACCACCCCTAATTCGCTCAATAAGATGGAGTATTTTATGGGTAAACTAGACCTGCATAAGCCAGGGGAACGGCCCATAGCAGGGTAACCAGGATGGCCCAGCACCCAAAAACCTGATTAACTAGCACGGATAGGTGTACGAATGTGTTTGTCTACTTGGGAGGGTTAAAAAGTTGATTATTTTGCACACTGGATTTTCAATTTAATTAATTCCTCCTAACATTATCCAGTTCTTCTTCTAAGTTGCTTTCTTTTAGCAATTTCTGTTCATATAATATGACAATGAAATTTGTGACATTTCTTGGTCGTCAAGACGCATCTACGCATGTTTATTTTCAAAAGTAACGTTCATGTTGTCTCTTCCTGATAAGCCGCTGGTCAGGGGATATACTCCTCCAAATATGAACTCTCTGCTGTGTTGGCGCAACGAGCGAGACTTTACTTCGCTATGGGGTGGTCACTGGTCAGAAGAATATGTGATGGCCCAATTAAGTCTTGATGAAACTCAACATAGGTAGCTATGTCACATGAGTCAAAATCAAATAAAGCGATCTGACTACTATAATTTGCTTCATTCAATGTTCCAAATTCTTCGATTATCGACGTTAACATAACATTACATCATTTTGTCCCATTATGCTGCCTATATAGGCTTTTTCCGATTGAATTCTAATATACAAGCGAATTTATCGTTTTTAAAAAGGCATCTGATTAATAGCTGACGTATAAGTTTCTAGCTTTAACTTGAAAACCACAGATCATTATAGTGATTATAGGAAATTAGCAATATTACAAATTTACCAATTCATCCAATAGGTATAATAATTTTACTCGACCACTGGAATCTTTGAAATTTTATCTACTTGAATTCCGCATTCCAAAGTAGGGCTGTATCGAAAAGCTAATTGAATACAAGCCACAACTGCATTATAAATCCAACATCATGGACACTTGCTTGCTGTTTTTCAACAGCTATTACTGGATGGCGATGAAATTTCAATTAGTTTCCCCAAGGCCCAAACAGTTGAAAAAAAAGCAAATACTAGTTCTAAAAGTTAGGCAGGAATTCAGATAATTATGCTAGCGAAGTACTTTCGAAATTTTTACAAAGAAAAACTTGACTGGACGAATTGAAGACCAAGCAAAAAAGTGCAATACAATGGAATTTGAGCTGTTACTATGTTACTGAATAAAGGATAAAACGATACCTACCTTTTGACACTATAACATGATTTAAATTGGGCGAGTAATATAATGAGCGTTATGAAATGTGAGCTGGTATTATTGCAATATTAGATTACAATCAATATCAGACTACCATGAAAGGTTTCAATGAGCAGTTTGACAGATTGTACAATTTTAGCGGTACGATGGAAAAACTGTTTGATGTCAGAGACAAATTCAGTTGCAATTTGTATGTTTGACATGTCGAACTGTCGATAGACGATTATATAGTCCCCCAATCAGTCGATTGTATCCAACATTGTTTGCACAGCAATACTCAATTCATCTTAATTCTCAATATTGTCGTTATCTTCAAATTGCTATACTTACAGTGATTTCATTTCCTGTATTTGGATTTCGGTGCAATATAATAATCCAGACAAAGCATTTAATTTTGCTTAAGCTATTTACGTACCCATTGATGCTTGTTAACTTTGCTGGTTTCACTTATTTAAGTAATCTGGTTCTAGTCTACTTTTAATTGTAAACAATTATATTTTTACTCACCCTATCTACCCGTAGTAGCCACAAACACTAACAAAGAGACTGTTCACTGTAACGTATAGGCAGTATAATGGGCAGTATAAGGTTAAGTCACCCAGCTGAAGAATTACCAACAGATGCATTATATTTGCATGCATAGTTGCAACCTTGGATTCCTTGGGCTTGGATTCCTTGGACCTGGATTCTTCGGCTACTTAAACTTAAACATGGCATGAAATAAGGCTGTGGCTAGAATCCCACCCCCATTAATGACCAACTTGATAATACAACTAGTCACATTATCCAACCATTTACTCCGCAGAACATATATTTTCTGTTAATAAAGACAGAATCTCATTACCTTCAGCAATTCATTACTTATCTAAGACTGTTAAGTATGCATAAATACGTGATATTATACAGTGCAACACTTATTGATGCCTGTTCGGCACCCTAAACAAGTGTTCCGTAGCCATGTAACAAGTGTTCCGTAGCCATGTAACAAGTGTTCCGTAGCCATGTAACAAGTGTTCCGTAGCCATGTAACAATTGTTCCGTAGCCATGTAACAATTGTTCCGTAGCCATGTAACAAGTGTTCCGTAGCCATGTAACAAGTGTTCCGTAGCCATGTAAGTTGTAACAAGTGTTCCGTAGCCATGTAACAAGTGTTCCGTAGCCAGGCCATGTGCCACCCCGTCTGGCGATGATATCTCTACAACGTGTTGACGGTTATAACGACATTAGGACCATGGTACGTTGTTGAAATATGGTATCATTCAAATAGACACAATGTAACATATAGTAGTATCTATTGGGGCACCATATCCAGGAGATGTTTAAGTAATATCAGCTTAGAGCTTGTCATCGACATGTCAGGAGACGAAAATGTTAAATTCGTGACTCGTGCACTAAGTAAAGATTGAGAGTGAAAAGATTCTTGTTGGATTTTAGATAATATTATCTTGCCAGATGTTCGGGAAACGGCGGGGAAAAGTTAAGGGGGGGGGGGGGGGGTTCACCCTGATTTTTTTGTGAAACTTAGTTTCGAGATAGCAGTTGACCAACAAACTAGGACCGGTGACCGAAATTTTGAGGGGGTCCCGGACCCCAACCGCCAAACGGTGCCTGCGGGGCAGCCACGCCCATATTTGATCCAAATTAGGCCCAATTTAGCCAAATACCCTGAACATGCCCAAAACCCAGATTTTAGGTGCTCTACTTGTAGCTAGTGGTCCCCTGAACTCGTATATGAATTTTCATCAAGATTGGACAAAAAATGACTGAGTTATGAGCCAAAAACCATATGACCATATTTGGGCATACGCACAAAATTTGATCGATTTTGGCCCATAAATTGGTCAAATATCAATATTTTTGAATGAAACCAACTTTATATGGAAGATAAGCCTATACTACAGATTCTCTATGATTATCAACTCAATATCTACCTAACTGTGGATTCTGTGTTCAAATAGTTGCAAAAAATGAACAAAATCGCCCATATCTCAGTTCGCGATATTTGCAAAACTGACTTTGCTCAAAACAATAGAACTCAATAGGGTTTCAATATTTTTTCATGAAATTTTCAGAATCGACGTAGAATCGCCTCATGACCTTAAGTTTTGTATTAGAATTTTGAGTTAGGCCTTTAAAAGTCAGTTTTGCAAATATCGCGAACTGAGATATGGGCGATTTTGTTCATTTTTTGCAACTATTTGAACACAGAATCCACAGTTAGGTAGATATTGAGCTGATAATCATAGAGAATCTGTAGTATAGGCTTATCTTCCATATAAAGTTGGTTTCATTCAAAAATA
Source organism: Bolinopsis microptera (assembly GCF_026151205.1). Taxonomy (NCBI): domain Eukaryota; kingdom Metazoa; phylum Ctenophora; class Tentaculata; order Lobata; family Bolinopsidae; genus Bolinopsis; species Bolinopsis microptera. Next base: position 6,513,921 of record NC_087083.1, read on the forward strand.
TTGATATTTGACCAATTTATGGGCCAAAATCGATCAAATTTGGTGCGTATGCCCAAATATGGTCATATGGTTTTTGGCTCATAACTCAGTCATTTTTTGTCCAATCTTGATGAAAATTCATATACGAGTTCAGGGGACCACTAGCTACAAGTAGAGCACCTCAAATCTGGGTTTTGGGCATGTTCAGGGTATTTGGCTAAATTGGGCCTAATTTGGATCAAATATGGGCGTGGCTGCCCCGCAGGCACCGTTTGGCGGTTGGGGTCCGGGACCCCCTCAAAATTTCAGTCACCGGTCCTAGTTTGTTGGTCAACTGCTATCTCGAAACCAAGTTTCACAAAAAATTCAGGGTGAACCCCCAGCCTTAAGAAAAGACTTTTCGTAATCATAATAATATGTCAAAGAACACAATATGATAATATAACACAACAGAACACAAGCTGAAAATCATATCAAGCAGATCAGTAAAGTTCCGTTCGTGTAAAAGAAGAGACACAGCACGACTACTTGGTATGTAGAGTGTACACAGGGACACACTGTGTAGTCAAGGTCACGTGGTCGCTTAACCACTCAAGTTATGTGTGTCAAAGTGTTGGTCTGCGCCTGACAATTGGTGACTTAAATCCTGTTTAGTCTTCCAACATTAGGGTGATCCAATATTATGCTCCATATAACTTGTATAGCAGTATACTGGACGAATGAATAGTTGAATGCTGGAGTCACAAAAACGAATGAACTTGATAGGACTTTCACATTTTACATTACAGCTAGGGCTTGACAACACTTCCGGTATTTCGCACCTGATATCTGATTAATAGATATCATACCAATGATCATAACGCAGCGAAACTGGACGGAATCACAACATTGAAGGATAAAACATGGGGATAAAAAAGATCCATGAGCAATCAAATATTAACAAAACTCAGGAACTATTAATTTGTAGACGAAACAAGAAACCGTCTATTAGCCGGGATATGGAGGGGAGCAGAAAAGCAATTACGGTAGTCCACCGCTTGTATAAACAGGCTTCGAGAATTGCTAATCCCTTCATCGTTTGTCATGATAATATCAATATTCTAACATATTAGGGAATATTCGTGTACACTCTAAACACATTCAGACAACTTCATAGTTCATGTTTGAAGATCATTGATATGAACATAATATTCCTACCGGATATTTGGCTAGAATGTTTTGGGTTTCAGGTTCAAAGTATTGCTGATGCCTGATATTCTTCTGAAAGCTGGATTCTGATTCATTTCATACGGCTTCAACGAATGATAGAAGAACGAAGTCCGAATAGTTAGTCGGAGAATTTATTCACCTTAGTTCTGATTAAATGGACATAATCTGTGATCTGAAGGTCTGATTAAAGTTTCACCGAGCACCTTTTTGTACAGCCATGTGAATCTTTGAATTAAATTATTTTAAATCGTATCCGAATTCTAGGAAGCTGTTCATATCAATATCATGGGGAAATTCCATAATCCATCGTACCTACGCAAGGCTGCATCGCAAAAATTCGGGTGCTTGATTTGAATCAATTGGTAAGTGGTACGACATTCCATATCATCTCCGCCCGCAATTTGAAGTGATGCTCAAAATACGTTTTTACTTTATTTGTCCGCGTTAGTGACTTAAGCGATTAGTCTTTGAGTACGAAAGTTGGAGAAATAAAAGAAAAACACCGCACTAAAGTTAATAAAGGTAATGTGAAAAATGTGACAAATGGAAACGGTCAGCCAAGTTTTTCGTTTAAAAAGGGCCATTGCACAGAAAAGCAACGAGTAGCCATTACAAAGACGGAAAACTCATACGAAGAGTTGCAAACGGTCCATGTCAAGCACGAACGGAGTTTTTGATGTAAAACAAAATTGCTTCCTATCTGCTTCAAAATGTCTTTGCACTTGGTTAAATTATGTAGCCAATTTATCAGATTAGTTGCGGTTAGGAACATTGAAGGACCGAAACTTATTACTCCAAGATGTCTGGAAGATCAGTTGCGGAATCCTAAGATCAGCCATGTGACTGTTTGATGATCTAAATACAGAAAATTTGTTATCGATTAAATTGTCAGCAACGACCATTCGATTCCTTGATTCTTTTTATTTTTCAGTACTGTAATGCGGTTGTCGGCTTATTAGTGATGAAATAAAATGTTAAAACGATTTCGAAACATTGTTTTTTTGCCGATTAGAAGCAAAATCTTGACAATGTAACAACACAGAAAAACGATGGTCCATCGTTAAGAACCACCGATTTTTAACTACTGCTGCTGGAGTGTAAAACTATAATCGTAAAATGATTATATGCTTGATCTAAAAATGTAAAAGCCAAGCTGGCGTCAACGATCGGAGAAGCAAACTTGTTGCTAGGCAAAAATTAAATCAAATAACCTTTAGAGATGAACTTCTATTCAATATTATAAGACTAATCATTAACAAAGATAGAAATATTAAAATATCATCGCATCTACGACAAATGTAATAAAGAATTAATTTTATTCGGATTATAAAAAGGTATAGGAGTTTTCACACGGGTCTCCCGGAGCAACGAAAGAACTTGAAACAATTTCAAACGAGCTTAGTTTAATCTTGGTTTAATAATGGGAGAGCGTTTCAACCTTCCGAGACGACAATCCTGTAACTTTCTCATTAGTTTAACGATAAAACTAAAAAATACAGAAATTTAGCCCGTTTAGCATCGCAATCATAGAAAAACCGGGAATGAGTCCGGGGTCATCAAACCGTAAATGTTTAGTAGACAAACATCACTGCATAGTAAACTGTTTTAAACAGAACAAAAAGCTCTTAACAAATCGACAGACAGGCTGGAATCCAGGAGTAATGGGCAGTTGATGAGAAGAGTGGGATAGCAGCTCTGAGAAGCTATTAGTTGAACCCTGCCAGTTATAAGAATCGGTGAATGTCACGTGACGGATGATAGATATCGAGAAGTCATAGTCCAGTATTTATATTCTCATGGGTAAAACTGGCGACTGGAAACGATACCAGTGATCTTGGGCATTTATGTTCATTGCCGCCGCATTAAGGAATTATCCAATTTTCGACGGACGTAGGACACATCATAATTCAAAAACATTTATCCCCGTTTGAACTAACAATAACTGTGTAATGAACTAGTAATTTGACAGCAATTTCCGAGATGGATTACGATGGAGTAATAATAATGGTGCACCATTAACACCGGGATAATTATTTTACTTCTGTTAGTATAGTTTTATTCTTATCCGTTTGTAGCAGAAGTTTCTGATCAAATGCTTAATTGACAATTTACTGATAAATTGTTTGTTCTGCAGATCTTGATCCTTCCAGACTCCAGTTATTATCAACTTCAGGATAAGGACTAGTAAATTCCCTGGAATTACCGAGAAAGGACCAGTAAATTCCCTGGAATTACCGAGAAATGCACAATTAACTTCTCATGAGATACCCAGGAATGAACATGCAACCGCAGACAATCACAGAACGGCTTAAAACGCTCCACATCTGTTAGTGTTAAGCAATGTATATTGCAATTGTTTGTTCAACGTTCAGTAGAATAATAGTGTAGAGCTTGTTGTTACAAGCTTACAAGATCAGATTCTGCCGTGTTCCAACAAGTTCATTTAGTGACCACCACCGGGCCACTTTATGTAGAAGTTAGTCACAAGCAAGTGGTCGGAAAGTAACACATTTTACACGGTTAACTAGCTGATAAAGTTCCCACGGGCACACTGTAATTCCCAGGAAAATATGCAAACATTCCCGCCTAAATAACAAGAACTTCTTAAAGTCAGCCCTCTTTATACTCTTTTAGTCAGGACTCTTTGAACACATTTTCTACCCACATTTTCTAATAAACCAAAAGTTCTAAACCGATTTTCTATACAGATTTCCTTACCAGATATTAGGTTGCCGTAAGTGTGGCTCCTATCATCATACACTGTCTCTAATTGCTAGTCTGATGATAGGTAGCCTCATCACCGCCACCAAACTCTTTACTCAACCTTCTCAGTTTCAAAAGGTCGTCATACCTACCACACGGTCACAACCTTTCAACACATATTTCAACACATATTTCTCCTAGATCATATCAGCTAGGTTGTCCTATGTTTTATTACTATTATTATTTACATACTTTTATTAAGTTATTAGTAGGTAGAGGCTACCTACTAACTGGCTTACACTACCTACTATATATTTACAGAGGGTCTGGATAATACTTCTTTATAAACATTTCCAATGAAAAATTGTGTTAGTTTAGATGAATAACACAGCGTGATTAATTGAACTGACAATAGTAACAAAAATACAGTTCCCAAGTCTATTGCTACTACTCGTATACTATATATATATTATAGTAGTACTATATAAATATAGTATATAATATAGCTGTATTGATAGTATGAAAACAACTTTGCACAATGACAATTCGGTTATTGATACTCCCACACTGACAAAGAATGACACAAATTGAAGAGGACAAATCATTAAAATCGTGAAAAAAGTTACTGGTTCAAAAACAGGATTGTAAGATTTACAGTCTTAAACCAAATAATCTTGATGAATGGCCACGACTAAGATCGGTGAATGCGTTAGGAGCCGATTAGCCGACACAAACAAAATTCAAAGGAAGGACACTCCATAAACTGTAAAGGGGTTCTGGAATGAACAGGGATTATAATTTAATCTAAATTTTTCTTCAGGGCCACTTTAATCATTTGCAAGAGATTTGGTTAGTATTGGAAGCCTTATCTTACATGTTATCAGTGTGAAGCGGTGCGGAACTTAATTATGGTTGAGGGGTAAATCTGCGAGGTAATTAGACCCGACATGCAGATGAGGTGTTTTTCTGGAAAGGTGAGAGGAGGGAATCACGCATGGAGATAAGAAAGTATGTACGCGTGCCGATGTGTCACAGAACAGCACAGGAAACCTTTAAACCTTATTAAATATAAACATTCATTACGACATATTATTATGGTTCAATTGGGTGTTTAAAAATCAGGTGAGAGACTCTTTTGCTAGAATTACTAACTGCAAAAACCTTTGATGATATCACTTCATGAATAGTAATTGACATGGTGAATTTACCGGTTTTAATTCTCCGTACGTGATTATAGTTTTCTCTGATGATAAGAAGGTCGGACATTTTTACATTGTTAGCATACACGGCGTGTTCAAATGTAAGTAAATTGAGTCATCTTTAGTCAAATAAGACAACACGAAATGTTGAATTTGGTAATTCGTTTAGTCGCCATAAATGAATGCTTTGGCGAAACGATCTGTGGGCACATATAAAATGCGATATATCGATTGTCGACCAAGGAAAAAATGCAGGTAAAAACCGGACAGTGAAAATATTCAGTTTGCTCGTTGACACCTGTAGTATCCTGCTTATCGATGAAATTTTCCAAGACAAATTGAAGCTAACGGTCAAACGTTCCGGACTGGCAAATGAAACTTGATGATTAGTGCTTGTGTTCATTAACTATTATGAATAAAACAAAAATGGCCTGATTGACTTATCTAAATCATTTGATCGCTCAATTACTCCTCAAAATTTAACCGCTCTTGGAACAAGATGAAAATCAACATTCGATTTGTCTTCCTGATCTCTCTCTACCTTGCTTCAAGATTAATTACAGGTTACAATCCGTGATTAGAATCATTGATCTAAAATAATCACCATAAATCACAACCAATTAGCGCTAATCACATAACCAATTAGCGCTAATCACAAGAATCCCAACGCCTTCTTACCTAATAAGATATTAGTAATTAAACTTTAAGTAAAAATATCTTAGAGAGCCAACACTTCAGAGGGGCGATAAGCTAAATATATTTAAAGCTAGCTGCTTGATAGATTTGCGTTGAACCCACCTTTCACCCAAAGCATTATAGATACTCGCGCCCCATTAAATATAGACGTCAGCGCCCTCCTTTTTTGTCGGCCACGGAGCGGACCATGCTTGGCAAGAAGTCTCGCTAATAGTTCATTTTAATGCCCCATTACGACTCTAATTAGAGGACGAGTGGGGTAAGTGGGGACTATTATCGTAGGGCTCGTCTCCCTGCAACACCACCAGCCGCGATTGAGTGGTTTTGGTCACGTGATCGTGTTCTTGGCTTGTGATTGGTCTGATATTTTGTTTTTGTTGTGGTGGAGAGGAACCGTCAAAATCCGGGTGGAATGGTTTTAATAATTCAAATATCGAGCATCAGGTATGAATAACCGAGAATTTTAACGTACATAAGTGAATGCTGCAGACGTATGGCATACAAATTGGTGGGTATAATTTCATATTATTTCACCAGTCTCAGTCATTTTAACTCTACAGAGCTACAGCACCTGCAGGAATTTATAGTTACAACTTTATTAGGACGAGTGCAAACGGTATAATAGACACAATTTCAAATTACTTTCTGAATCCCACTAAGTCCCACAAAAGGGAGCAAAATGGAGTTTAATTATACAGTCTATAAAATGTAAAGTCTATGCAAAATCTTCAACGACAATTCATGACAATTCAGTATAGTGGCTGGTCACATCACAGTCTACCCTAATGGTTTCATGACAAATGTATATGTTCTTATTTGCAGATGCCACTGAAAAGTTCTTCCGCCTGATAATTGTCATACTGTGACACCGTGTCACATACTTCTTAGAAATTCAAAAAGTTTGTGGTCCAGGGTGCGGTGTGTAACTTAAATAGTTTTATTTAAATTTAAGATAATTCTCACAGTTTTCTCAGCCTACAGTAATTAAAACTTAAGTAATGCTGTCTTTGTGCAGTGATTTCAGCTTGTGTAGATATTTAAAAAATAATTAAAGGAGAAAAAGTATCGTTTAGTACGTCAGCAAAACCTGCTTCCCTTTTCTTATGATCATTAAAATACAAAAACATTTTACCGGAAAAAATAACATGAAAGTTTATTTAAAATCATTTAACGAACATCAATCTTCATATTTATAACATGTATGTGCTAGAGAAGCATTCAAAACAGAAACTTCTCAAAAATTATGATCGTTTATACAAGTACAACATGTAGAGAGGGCTTCAAATAAGATAACAGTTACTATAGTTACTACAGTTACTATAGTTACTACAGTTACTATAGTTACTATAGTTACTATAGTTACTATAGTTACTATAGTTACTATAGTTACTATAGGTACTATAGTTACTATATGTACTTTAGTTCAGACTTCAGTACGTTTCAACATTTCATAAAAAATCGATTTTACTACAGATGAGTAGAACTTCGTGATAACATACCATTTACATTCCCGATACATATTTTCAATAATTCCATTATATAATATGCCAAAAACTGAACTTTTTATCATTCCACGTGGATTGGTGAAGCATTCCTACGATATCCTATAATCCCAGAGCGTCTAGCACACGTTGAAATGACTTCAACACATTGGAATGTTACAGTGTCTCACGTCTGCGAAGTTACATGTTCTAAGGAATTTGACGCAGTAAACCCGAGGTTAGAAAAGTGTTGAAATTACAGACAGAATGTCGACACTCGTACAGGTATTTTACGTGGGCTAACTATAAGTATATGACTATACTACTATCTGTATTATAGTATGTGACTACTATGCTATCTGTACGTCAATATTATGTTAATATGCAAGCCATTGAATAACTGATTTACGTTTAAACTATTATTTAGAGACTTGGTGATTATATATCAATGAGGGAGGAATGTGTTTATCTCAAATACTAAATTATTAGCAACGTGGGGTTTAACCGCAAATATGGGTTGGAAATATGTGAAAGGTAATTGTAATGGGCCAGTTGGTAAGCTAGCTAGGCACACTTGGGGCATTTTTCTTTAATGTTAACTTAAAGTTCGTGATGTGTCTACTTATTAATTTGATACAATATGTGGGATAATATTTAACACGATTTGAAATGTCAAGTGAGAATTAACCGACAAAATGGCTGCTTCAAAGTGGTATGCGGTGGCAAGAATATGACTGATTCACTGAGGTAAACCAGTAAAACAGGTATTAGCGTTACGGCTGGGTATTCTTTAGTTAGACGACATTATCTTCTGCCCACTTTTTGAGGGTGTGAAGCTCGACATTGATTTTCGCCATTTTTGAGGAAGAGAAGCTATTACAACGACAGGCAGATTCTTAATAAGATCAGACCACCGTAAAATTAGGCATAGAAAAACTGGTGTGGTTAACAAATTATCCTTTTGTGAAAAGCAAAGATTATGAAAACTGCCTCCATTTATTAGGCACAAGAGAGGCAGCACATGTAACACTATGTTTGCCATCATGTAACAGAACCCCGGCTAGCAGCCGTCTGTTCAACAAACAGTGATACGGCCCGGTCCCAAGGGAGATGAATCCTGGTGTTTTTGAGGCAGCGGCACGACGTGGATAGGCTTCTCTCGGCAAATCTTATAAACTAGGTCAAGTGCAGCTGTCGGGCTTCTTTTTCTGGATTGTAGAACGAATAACGGTGATCAGGTAGACATTTTTGTGGGCAGATTGAATTTGAGGAATTTGGGGTAAATTATTGCTTGACGTAGTAGGTGTGATAAGAATAGATTAGATATGTACGGCATTTCCCTTTGACTCGATCAACAAGATAAACAAGATTACTGACATGATGAGCCCTTCATTTTTTCTGACCCAGAATTTTCAGACTCGTACCGTAACGTTACTTTTTTATTCTGCCTTTTTTTTAAAGCAGATCGCCAATAACAAAAGAACGATAATACCATCATTTCTGCATTTAGATTTCGTGGAGACACCCTATCAACTACCATTATCTTCACCTGTAAACTCATCAGACGAACCTGACGGATCACCTGACGGATCACCTGACGGATCACCTGACGGATCACCTGACCGCAGATAAAGTGGCAAACTGCCACAACCACTCGGCCATCTGTCAGAACATCCCCTCTGCTCTAATCAAGTCATCATCACATTTATCCCTGCACACACCTGACGTTATGACACAATATTAAAAGGGACGATAATAGCGCAATATTTTCTGTGATGCAATGAGTCCGCGAGAAGGAGCAATGAAGGAGAAGGAGAAGGAGCAATGAAGGGAGCAAGGTAGCGAGATCCAGTCTCAAGACTCAGGATCGCCGGAATATGGTTGCTTTTTATCGGGACCTATTGGGAGATGCTGGAGGAGAGTCGCCAATACGGTGGGGTGGTGATAAAGTTACATATGATTTCAAGCTGTGGTTATATTATCCTAGTAATACTGGCTCTTCTGGGACTAACTTGCTGGCTTTAATAATATATATTTATAAAGATTATATTTATATTTGTATTAATACAAGAATTAAAGGCCTAACTAATATATATAGATCCGAATATTAAATTACAATCAAACGCAATAACTGATATTAAAGTTCGTGATCATAAGACGTAAGTAATATAAAAAAGAAAAAGTCTAGACTTTCACAACTGATTATAATATAGACACAATTCTGTGTTCGTGAGTCGAAAGATTAATTAGAATCTAAATGGAATCAAGATAACGGTTACAGATAAGAACAATATACAGTGGCTTGGGGGCAATTGTACACTAATTATAGAGCCAGGAATAATATCCAGTAATCAGATCAATCTACTTTAAAACCTAATTAACATTTGGCTGCCTGCCAACTGTGCAGTACGCCTAATGCATATACTCTAGATAATTAAGTCCAACGACAATAACTATCTGTAACAGCGTACAAAGCTTTTGGTACATGACTATATGGTGCGGGGTGCCCAAAGAGAAAGGTGCCCCTAACTTGGCGACTACCCAACACTCACGGTACGATCAATGGTTCGGGCAAGCACGAAGTTAAAGAACAGGGGCGAATATTGAATCACTAGCCCATCACTAGCAATATCTAAATATCTAGCTATATCTAGCTATATTAAATCACTAGCTATATCTCTATATCTAAATGATAATAGTGGGAGGGCCAGGGATTAAGTTTGAAGATGGAGACTAGCAATCAGTGGTGGTTGAAGACATGGCCTGCAAACATACAGAAGTATTTTTTAAAACCTTTTGAAGGAAAAGATAAGAGGGAAAATCAGGATCATGGACAGAGAAAATAGCAAATCTAATTTTCATTTGGGTGCAGTAGTCGGTATGTCCAGTAGTTCACCGACCACTGTGAAATCAGAGTACAAAACCCAACAAACAGAGAACGAAGCAGACAGTAAAATGAGTAGCACCGAGCCGTGATAAAATTAGATGCACCCAAATAATCAGAGGAGAAATCAACAAATTAATGTACTGTAGTAGTGATAATACGATTACATTGTTGAGGAGTAATGGTTTCCTATTCGACTCTGCTTCATCATAGCTCACCTTAGCTTTTGTAAGATGATATATCGAACAGCGTTGTTCACAACAGCTATGGACGGTCATGTTGGGCAATATATTACAACAATAAAATGTGTCCACTGCAGCGATCGATAACATTCGTAAATTACATTTGTGAACATTGGCAAATGTACATGTTATTAATATTTATGTTACGCTCTACAGAACATGGTGAAATCTTCAAAATGAACCACTATTTGGACGAGGAAGCGAAAAACCTTTAATTTAGTTAGCAGACTTTCAGTCGGTACACGCTGTCACGTGGTTAAGTTCTATAGGCCACGGGTTTAGAGGTCACGTGCCTACAGAAGGTGCCTCCCCAGACATAGCTAGTTAGAGCAATGACTTTCTATCACCAAAGTGACGTTAGCAAAATATTCAAATTTCGGGCGTTCTAGGAACCGAAGAATGTTCTATTTGGCTACAATGTGACCTGGTACCGGCTAACTATACAAATTATTTTAAACTCTGATCAAATTTTCTAATTGCGAAGAAAAATGCTATAATATGTGCTTGTTTTTTGGAAAATGTCATAATCAAGCATTTCCGTCTGCTCGGGGTTCACAAAAGACTTTTAAAAACCATAATTCCCTGATTCAAATAACCCGCACAATTTGTAAATAAATAATCATTCTTCTTTGTAGTGGCACACGTCCTATAACGCGTATAACACCCTCCCCCCCCCCCCCCCCCCCCCCTCCAGCTCCCCCATGTATAAGTATAGTATATATAGTATAATTAAAGTTATCAAACAATATTATATATTTGTCATATTTTTATGGTTTTTAGACAAATTGGTCGGCTTCGACTCGGCAAAAAATCTCGAACAATCATATTATTCGGATAGCTCAAAGCGATCAAATTAAAATACCCTCGGTTCTCAACAAAAAATGAACCTCAGGTTACAGGACACAAAAAAGTTAGGAGGAAGTTTGGTTGTAATGCCCTTGAAACTATTTTCTAATACCTTCGCATGACCGGTTTGAGTAGGAGTGACTTTTACAGTTGGGACCACTTCTAATAAATACTCATGTCCATCAAAATATCCATTATTTAGAGCTCTTTGTACAATTACCTTCAGTTACCAGGTCCATTATCTGTTTTCAAATTAAATTAATATTGTCCCCCAAAAAAATTCGTTCCCATCGATTCTAGCGCTAAATTAAACCTTAATTAGCGCTAAACTTTACAATAGGCTAATGGTCCGATTAAATTTGTGAAGTTGTGCGGCCCTGCAAACAAACATATGGCCATATCATGCTCTCATATCATGCTCTCATATGAGATCTGTCGATTAACCAGCGGTCGGGGCTAACGAGTGCAAACAATTGTCACCGGAATATCCCGTAATGGAAAGAACGCGGGTTTAAGGAGACAAAACGCTAGGGTGAGTCTGGGAGGCAATCATTAGCTGCCAGTCCAGGCGTGGAGTGGGATGAGGTGATCTAGACTGGCAGACAGGCTGTTAGATCGGGTTGGAATGAGGCTGACAGATCACCTGGCTGCGCATGGACCCCAATAAAAGGAGGAGAGAGTGGGCGGTAGCCCCGTAGCCTGCAGGAGAAGGAGGGGGAGGAGAAGGAGGAGAAGGAGGAGGGACAGTTAATAACAAGTCCAACGGTAAGTTGGATCATACCGCAAGGTAGTGGTGCAACCTAGTGCAGACGGCATTGGTAACATTTACTAAACAGGATATCCGTAATCCTGGATCCTTTATATTTTCACTTTTAGCATCAAAACCACAGGCTTAGAAGGTCTGGTTGATATAATATACGATTTTCTACAGGTTTACATTTAACAATTTACATTCAATTAAAAACACATTTATGACAGGTCTGAAAATTTATCCAACCACGTTTCAAATGACACGCACAGAAACAGACAGACACACAAACGGTCAATCGCACAGAAACAGACATACATTTAAAACAGACAGACAGACAAACAGACAAACAGAATGAGAAACAGACAAACAGACAGACAATCGCACAGACAGACAGACAATCAAAACCACTTACTTATACAAGTGTGACCATCGTCAGACAGGTCCATGCCTGTAGGGCAGCTGCAATAGTAGGAGCCTTGAGTGTTGTGGCAATCGTGCGAACACATCCCTTGTAAACACTCGTTCACGTCTGAAAAAGGGAGACGTTTTAGAATCTTATATAAATATCTGTCATAAACACTTCTTACAAGCATTTCTTCTTAAGATGTAATCTATAAAAATCACGTTAAACGTAACATAATTGCCGATTCGATTAAAACTCTGCACTTGTCTTAGCTGTCACAAAGTAAATGTCACGGTGACAGGTTCCTGATTGCTTCAGATTTACTGGTTAACAATCATAACCGGGTTATGTAATTTGAGTACATTGGAAGAGGGAAAAAAGAGGACAAAAAGTTAAAACGAAGAAAAGACGGATTCGCAGTATTATAAATTAAATTATCTGACGATTTGGCGTCCAAACGCGATTCGGCATAACGTTGTGATTAAAAAAGTTAGAGTATCAAGAGCATCAAATACAAGATCATCAAAGGTATGGGGTAAAACGCGCCCAAAAACTGTACGAGGTGAGTTAAAAACGCATGACTGGATGAATAAATACTCCAAGCGGTGCCGTCATGAGTCAAATAAGTTTGTCAAGCAGTTCGTGTTGTTTAAACTTTAAATTTAGCATTTGAAGCAGCGACATCTTGCAATGCACCCTAATTTAGTACCCTCCTTTCCAGGTCCCTCCAATGCACCCAGATCAGATTAATCGAACATAAAGTGATTTATGTGGTTGCTGGTTTTAAAGGAGAAACCTTTAACTTGGTGTTGTGAAGGTTTGGCTGGAAACAAGGCTCACATTAAAAAGGAACAAAAACACGTACATAAAACGACAAAACACACATAAAACGACAAAACACACACATAAAACGACAAAACACACACAAAACGACAAAACTTTACAAACCATCCTGAGAGGTTATCACCTCACAAAATTGCAATTTTATCGTAACCAAATAAAAAAACTGTCATTCTGAAATCAAAAATTCATGCAACAAACTCGTTAAGACTAACCGTAATTTATATAACTATTAAAATTCTGATAAATAGGTTGGAAGGCATCGTGATTTTCAAGCGTCTTGCCTCTGCCTCGTCGTCCGGCCCTTCCTCCCAGAGGATATCCTTGAACACAACAAAAAAGCGACGACAAAAACAGGAAGGAAGACGTCAGTTGAACTAGGGAACCAGTTATGTGGAACAGTGATGACGTCACACGAAGAAGTGATGACGTCACTTGGTCTAGAGCGTCGTCACGTATAGATATACTCATATGGTCTTTGATATCATAACCTAAAATTTCTAACTGGGGAAATATTCGGAGTGAGACGGAGTACAACACCGAAAAGCAGACGTTGAAAATTGTTACTCAATCCAAATCGTCGTCGAAGATTAATGTTTAGATTGGTGGACTGAAGTAAACTATTTAGATTTGTCATGAGTGAGATAATACGAACGGAATGGCAGGAAGCAAGGGCTAATAGTAACTCCTGGAGCTGAGTCTTAGTTACAATCGTAACTCTCACCTCGGTCAACTCTTTTAAAAACGGCCTCACTAGGTATGCTGTCATGAAGTACGGCGCCAAGAACTCAGGATTGAAATTGATGGATTATAGTCGGATTGAAGTTGATGGATTATAGTCGTAAAAATTAGCGTGATATTCACTGATACTTTAAACATGACATGTCTCTAAGAGTAAGCTCTGTGAAAGTAAAAACTAATTAATAACGTCCACTAGGGTCGTCCGGCTGCCATAAAATGTAGCACAAAAATAAATAACAATAAATTCGGAGCTGACAAAGACAAAGTACAAACTGTAGGACTGTAGACAGGGCCAGGGGAGGTCAAAAGTTGTGGTTAGCATGCAGAACACACCCTACTAGCCCGCAAAAGAAGCTGATCGCGGCACCACAGACAGCCTTCTGCAGGTGTGTCAAATGGATATCCTTGTGACTTGTGCAGTTGTGCCCTAATATATACGTAACAAATAAGGAGATAGGAGAACCAAGTGTTGCGATATGAGAGAATCTCCCAGCGGTCAAGGACAGGTCAGGTTTTAACGACAGGAGAAGAATAAAAGAAAGTCACATTGGCGCATATTTCCTTCCCCTGACAGGAGGCGTCATTCTTTACAATAATAAACACTCTATAATCCACCTCTCCTATGGGCTTCAGGATATATTTTACAGTAATTTTATAATTTTCTAGCCGAATTATCTTCTAGGAGGGGGTGAAAATTTGGGGAATACTTGGTCAAAAAACGATTTGCCCTATTGTAGGGCGGGTTTTTTGACAAATTTTAACAATCAGAAAGAAAAGTGAACAAATCGTGTATCGTCCCTTTATATAGCAACTAAATATCCCTTTTTATGCATTCTTTGAATCAGATGATCATTCGCAAAATCGACACGGAAGCACTGATTTTATGCCGTTTGCCGTGAATAAAAGTTTAAGCTGTCATATTAGATCTTTATAACTTTATCTAGAAATGTCCTAACAGCGGAGTTTTACTGGTAGAGTAAATGTGGGGACTGGGAAGCTGGGAGAGAGCCAATGAAACGAGGGTCCTGCGCAGTTCGATCCAATCAGAACCGAGTAGATAATAAGTAGCCCTTGTGGCGTTACTTAAGCACTGCTTTTCCTACTGTGTTCGAAAAGTCGTATCATTAGAGGGGCGTTTAAAAGACAGATCCTCAGACTTGCAATTTTCCAGGTAAGCGTTTGGTCGAGCACGTTTTTACATTTTTTACTAACTAAACTTTTGAAACTGATACCAATCATTTGACCAAGGTTTTAAACCATGATATAGATGGAATGCTATTTTAGGGGCAATTTTCTAACACATCGCCAAAGAACACCGAATAACCCACGTATACAACGGAAAATTTACTGACTGTCCTCGCTGCAAAATGTTTCGTGAACTTAATATAGTTTAACACAACAAAAAAACCGGAAAGAGAAGTGTTTACTACCATTGAACAAAACGTGATCTGGGTTTTACAGTTGTAAAACAAATCAAGACCGCCAAGTTCCGGCGACCATTCACAGTCCAGGCTTAATTACACGTGCAAAAATGCAACCAATGAGAAACGAAAGATGCCGAGGTATATTATATCGACCGAATAAGAGATGAGGATGTTAGGCCGTATCGAGATAAATAGGAAAGATCTTCATTGTAATTCTTGCTTGGATTCCTTGAACGGACTCAAATTATTGATAAATTAATTTATACTTGAAATATTGTTGTAATGATACAGGTTTTTATAACATGAAGTTTACGGCTGAAATCATGTACACAGCAACATATACTCGACAGTTAATGACAAAACTGCATGTTATTTTAGAAATCGACGAAAGTCGCGTGGAAAGTTCCCGAAACGGCATAATGTAAGCTAAATGATCCCGTTACGCCGAATTAGGAGGTGAACTAATTTTAACATCATTGAAAGATGTGTTCTCGGCGTTTAACCCCCCCTCACAAAGGTGATTACTCCGGTCAATAATTTTCCTGTTGTAAAGTCACTTTTCGGCGTCTACCAATTGGATGTAAATAGCATAATGGGGTCAACAATTTTCATAATATCACTTCATCTAGTCTACACTGTCTAGTGCGGAATTTGTACACCTCTAATTATGAAGAAACGTGATGATTGCAAAGTTTTGACTTGAGGAAACTATAAAAAGAACTGATGAGCTAAAAAGATCACTTGATGCGAAACGATTTCAATATTCAATAGGGATGATATCCGCGTTGCGATACGAAAATATCTTGACAGGAAAATATATTGACAGGAACATATATAACAAAACTGAGATCATAAAGCTTTGAAGGACACGGCAGAATTGACCACGCCACTAGGTAAAAACAAATAATTTCAAGATCCGGTCTGCAAAAATAAATCTTTGATATCAGATATGAATTATGAAAGACTTGCCCAAGAGTTACGATTGAAGCAACGTGCTTACCACCTCATTCTATAGAGCTAACTTAATATTCATCCTGTATTTTATACTTCACGGCTACGCAAGCTCACACAAAACTCCCGCACGAGGAATTAGGCGCCGATAAACACATTTTTAAGTACGAAACAATTACCATAACCTAATTTATAACAAAAAGTAGGCTGCCGTTTGCCAAGGAATTGGCGTGAACTTCTCGACTGAGCACCTCAACTTAACGCACCATTAAAAATCAACAATAGATTAAGTTAATAACTTAAATCCTTGTCCTCAAGAGGAACGAAATGAAACTCAGATACGTAAGCATGGCAATATAGTCCGCTTATATCTCGTTAACTAGACCGGACAGCGCCCTTTGATCTTGACTTTTTTGCGATACCAGTCCCGGTACAAAACGGATTAATTAAACTAAATAAATAAACGAAAACAAACAACATATGCCAACGATCACCAATGATAAACTCATGTCATCATCAAAACAAAAACGTAATTATATGCTACTGACATGCCGGCTGGTGTATGGTGAGTCCGTTACATGGCCGAAAAGAATGCTCCCCGGCCTCCTCCTCCCGCCATTAACTTTAACGACATTAATGGATGGTTCACCTGAGCTTCACTTAATTGCGTTACCGGAACAATAGGTGCTCATTGTTTCGGGGAGGTCATTAAAACGCGTCACAGTAAACAGTAACGTCGGCAACAACATTAGCATCTCCCAAGACCAGGGGGATACCTTGACCACACAATAGCATATTAAAGATCAGGGTATATAATAGCATTAATTCCCGATTATATCGCTTGGTATAAGCGGAGTATTTTGATCGCGACACAAGGGCACGACCGGGACCGCTTGAGCTAGACGCAACGGGTCGTCACTAGTGTAGGCAAACATCCGCGGTCGCTTAATTGGACCGGGGCAACACTCAACGAAAACTTAAATTGCGACGGAATATTTGTTTGGATTAGTGGGAACGGCGTTTGTCGGTATTTAAACAGCACTGAAATAGTACTCAAAGAAAACTAAAGATGTTAGCGTTAAGAAGTTATCGATTTTGAGCACATAGTTTTATCGGGGTGTGTGATTCAGGGATCGTTAGCTCGGACAGACATGTGAGCGAGACGGGTTGTTGTTTTGACACGTGACCCTATTTCTGACCAATCACAACACACCGTTATCAGTCACCCTAGACAGTCCGTGTTGTCATCATTTTGTTCCTGGTGTTAGTCGGAACTTACGAAATGTCTAACATCACGTGCCCGTCAAAAACGAGGCCCTACAGTAAAAAAACTCAACGAAAAGTTAATCAAATCCGTCTAATTTGTGATAGGACCGGGCAGGCATAATTACACCACGCCTACGCATGACGACCTACTGATAAGGGTTCATGATAGAGAGGGAGGGAGATCTGCCGAACACAAAACAGCGAACGGAGTGATAACGATAAACGCACCAAACTGAATTATCACAAAATAGTGATCATATTTAAAACATAGAAACGAAATATATGCTATTCCAGAATTTCTAAATTTAGTCTTACAAAATAACATAATGACACGGATTCCCTATAATTATGCTGCTGTGTTATTGTTACCTTCGTCACAGAGTGTTCCCATCCAGCCTTGCTTGCACAAACATTCCGTGGGAGACAAGCAGGTAGCCGTCAATCTTGAGCACGGACAATTCGCTGAAATAATATGTTGGGTTACTATGGAAACCACAAAGCGTCACCATAAAAACTATTGGGTATCTCCATGGAAAACACCACGGAACCCACCATGTGGCCATGATAAGGTAGGTTGAGGTTAGTGGCTGTTTATGGTGTCTATCACGGGAACGATATCCATACATCATGTCATATCGTGATGTATCGCCTAGCGCATTGGGCAACAAAGAGACCGAATGCAGTGTCCCAGACCGTCCTTGACAGCCCACCTCACCCTTCACCTAAACTAAGATTTTTACCATTTAATCAGGATTATTTTCGTGGCGGGCACGTGCTATCCAAGCACTATATGCGTGCTATCAGTACATTCTTAGTCTGGAATGTTTCGGCCAGGGTATTACTATTGATTTAAAGCAGTCTAGAACCCATTTTCCTTCATTGGTCCTTACAGTTGAAACAAATTAGCAGGGGGTTGGAATAAATCACGGTCAATTTGTCCTGAGGTCGAGGTAGGATACTGCCGTGTATTTTGCGGCCAAACTTTCCCACATCTGTAACAAGTCAGAGTCTAATGCTTGGATCATGACTATAGTCAGCTTATCTGATGATGGTATGTGATCAGGAAAAAGGAGGCAGATGGCAGCAGACTGTTTTAACATTTCTCATTTTAACATTTCTCATTTCAAGCTAGATTGCGGAATTCGATCTGTTCAACGAATGCATAATCTGATACCGTCAACTAACTTTGGCATGATTCCACCAGGGCATATCCAATCGATTGACGTTTTTGCTCCATAGATCCATAAATACAAATTACAATGCCCTTAGAAATGCGATCAATCTTGTTTTCAGTATAGCATTCCTTTTCTTCCACATTCTGCAAAATCATCGCACCTGTTACCACTCCATCTAAATATATTAGCGACCCTACAATTTCACCCAGTCAATGCGATCAAATTATGTTTGAATATATGATAATGGCCCAATATAACCTCGTTATCAACATTATAGTAACACCAGGGCACTCTAGTAAGTTGAGATTGTGTGATTGGGGCAGGGTTATTGAAGAGCGTCAAGTCGGCACTTAGACTAATTAACACTGCCTCGCCCTACTTAGCACTGCCTCTTCTAGTACGTGTAGCTAGCTAACTAACGATATTATCTGTTTTTTGTGACGTCATCAAAACTCGGTTGTCAGTAAAAATCTTAAATAAGATCTGGTGAAGAACACCGGTTATGTGCTTTTGGGGCCATTTTCTAGAATATGTGCCGGTTTTTTCATGAAAAAAGGGCACTTTACAATTGTCCGACTTTTAGCGACCGGAATAAAACTCTCATTAGTCAAATCTCTCCTTGGACAAATCTCTTCAAGAACGCCAAACCAATTTCACTTACCGGACAAAATTGAATAACTTGACTCCGTGTTCCAAATCAGGTCAAAAATTCATCATGGAATGGATTAATCGTTGAAACCAACCAAGAGCTAAATTGATTTTTTAAATCTATCTCAGCTTACCATTGTTCCCCCAATTCATGATTTGATTACCTTGGCCGACTAATTTAAAAAAATGGACGAGTAGATAAATATAATAACATATCAGTCATTGGTTAAAATACTTATTCGACATTCCTGAGTATTTCCACACTGTTTCTTTATTCTTCTAGAGTTTCGACGTTGTTGATTTCATACTCTCTCGAATTTTCTGTACACCAATGACAGATTCGAGCAATAAACTCACCCAAAATAACGCGACGTCATAGCGAGAGGTGATTTTAACATAGTTTTCCTGGTATAGTAATTGGTTGCAACCGTTCTTTAACCAAAATAGAAATGACACAAATTAAGCTAGCAAGTATTATTACATCAAATACTAATCGAGTCCAAATGTTACCTAGTGGCCTAACCAATAAACGATTGATTGCTTCTTAAATCCGCTACTTTCACAGGCGGGAAAACGTCATTTTCACGGACTAGTGGGTGGCACAAAGGTTGCAATTTTGTATCTTCTAATCTCATCATCATTCATCAGATCGAATTTATAGAACTTGTCAAATATGTCCGGCACCTGTCCAGTGTCCCGGAGACGTCATTACGAAGAACAGAGCTGGAACTCCGCCAGAACAATGCTGGAACCCCGCCAGAACAATGTATCCTTACTCACATCGATCAAATTGTTGCTTGATAACAGCAGGTTATAACCCTAATGACAGACTATACCAATTGAACGACCAGCCCTATTTCAACAAGCAATCAATCATCTTTGATTGCGTGTTGTGATGCTCGCGGTATATTCTCGTCTCATATTGACCCACAAAGAGAAATGCCGGGTGTTGACGAGCTGAGGATAGATTTGAACACAAATTTCAAATCAAGATCACGAACATCCGGTTCGTGGGCATTAAGCTTAAAATAAGTTATATTTAAGTATCTTGTGGGTTCAAATAAATGACATCGAGCCATGCGACTATGCGAGGTTGGCCTAAATAAACTTCCATCCTTCTTCCAACCTTTCAAAGGGGCTCAAATCAATTAAAGCGGTTTTAAATTATCACTCTACGATCCCTAAGCATGGGAAATGTTTGTTTTACTCCTAGTGATAACAGGGCGTTCTAAGCAAAGTGCAATCTATCAATAACCAGATGATACCCATGATAAGTCGTGATCTAAGCTCGATCGAGTAATTTCCGGATTTTTTTTCATCCTCCAGCTCCCCTAATTAGTTTTATTCGACCTTTATTCGTCCGAATTTTTCCATGGAAAAATAAACAACATTAATACCATTGCGTAACAATCACCACGGACCAAAATTTAACGAAGTAATGCATTATGCAGGAGGCATTAATATTGGTTTTGAGAATGTACTGACTTCTGCCTCATATTTCAAAAGCAAACTGGCATTATTCCAGACGTTCAGTCCTGCCACTCGGGACCTGGCACTACCACTTGCGGAGGGACTACTCTTATAATTTTCAGGTCCCCATAATGGGTCCGGGACTCTATGGCGTAAGACTCTACGGCGGCGCCGTAAAAACAGGACTCTACGGCGCGAAAAATTTTCATGATCTGGAATCTCTCCGTGGATCAAGAGCTCTGAGATTAACCCTAATTTATTCCGTATTTTTAAATCGGTACTTTCTCCTTTTTGCGCGGAAATGCAAGAATAAAATCAGATTGTTACGTTCTTAAAAGAAAATTTAGGAAATATTGTCCAAGCAAAATTGGTTGTCGGATAACTTGAAAGTTTAATCTAAACCAATTGTCTGAATCAATAGTCTAGTAAACGTCCACAAAAATAATTTCGGTTATTCTCTTCAGAAAACAAATTTTGTGCCGGAGTTTGTGTTGAAATACAAAAGTAGAATCATATTGTTTATTTCTGAAATTGAGAAATATGTGGGACATTGACCAACGTACTTACTTAACTTTACGTTGTTTAGCTGCAAGGCAGCAGAGTCATCTATGAAAACCACCCTTTTTCTTTTACTTCGGACAACCATGGCCGGCACCAGCACTTACATGAACCCGAAGGATTGATAACTAAGGCCAGCGACGGTTAAGGTATTATACCACACTTTCTTCGCCCGTGGTTCCGCTGTATTGATCATGTACAGCTCCTCATTTAACCCTTACACACGATTTCTCGAGCATTCGGCTGAGTAGACCGGGGGGCTACATAGGTTCATCGGAACCCTTAGCAGAACGGCAACGCCGCTCACCCCATGGCTAGTGTCACAGGCGAGGATCGAACCCGCAACCTCGTGATTGAGCAGCATATCACGAGTAAGGCAGGTCGACTAACGAACTGCGCCACTAAGCCACAATTTTGTGCCGGAGTTTGTGTTGATATACAAAAGAAGAATCATATTGTTTATTTCTGAAATTAAGAAATAATATGTGGTACCGTATATTGACCAACGTACATATTATTTTAGGTTGAATTAAAACTTGAAAGTATAAACTGTAATCTAGGTATGCTAGAGGTATTAGGTAAATGATATTATTGTAATATTTCATGACCGTCAGACAAAAACGATCGTCTGAATAATATTTAAGTATACATCTATATTACATTTTAAACTTGACGAAATCCCCCGGCAACGTGGGAAAAAACCGACCAAAAACCGACCCTCTGGCGTGGCCAATTTCAGCTCGCAAATGGAGTTGAAACCTTGCCATTTTTAGCAAGGTTGTAAAAAAAGGATAGGAGTAGGATGTAGCATTCTTAGGATTTTGATTAAAGCTTTAAATTTTCTATAATTAACTTCGAAAGTGAGGTAAAATAAACGTTAGAATAACTAGCAGGAACCCGTCTAACCCTAATAATATAAAGTGGTGTCAAACCTCAAGAGACTAAAATAATTATAACCTATTTAATTCGCGTTTTTGACACCACAACGGCGTCGTTGCTTAGCAACATCAAGAGATTGCACGTGCGCGAGCAAGAACAGATTAGCAATGCGCGTTGTCATGCCTTATAATTATGATACGTAATGACTCTAGCTCAAATTTAGGCTCACGCTATGAATATTCATACCTTTGGTTGTGATCGATATTTTTGATGCGGTAAAAAGTATCGTTTAGGGAATCCAAATACTATAACAAGGTTGTCGTCGTTGCCAGATAAAAGCCATACTTTCTACAGTATAACAGAGCTAGACGATGAAAAGAAATTAAAACATTACTGATTTTTTAAATTTCCTCGAACAAAGCTTTTGACTAGCGGGTTTATATTATGTTATATTCTAAACGTCAAAATATCCAGGAAAATAATTGCAGCTTTTTGAAGCGGGATTTACGGCCATAGGCATAGCTCAGCTCATTGTTCTCTAAACACGAAATAATATGTTTCTCCTTTTCATTATGTTTTTTATTATTTTTTTGTTCAAGTGTTTAAAATATCCCGAAATCTTTCGTTATTGTCATGTCAGTTAACTAAAGTATGTTTTTAAAGTTTCTGATCTTTTCTAACTTCAACATAATATATTTTTCTTTCTATACTACGACATTTATTTTCAGTGGTTACTTTACTTACTTTACTTTACGTTGTTTAGCTGCAAGGCAGCAAGGTCATCTATGAAAACCACCCTTTTTCTTTTACTTCGGACAACCATGGCCGGCACCAGCACTTACAGGAAACCGAAAGATTGATAACTAAGGCCAGCGACGGTTAAGGTATTATACCACACTTTCTTCGCCCGTGGTTCCGCTGTATTGATCATGTACAGCTCCTCATTTAACCCTTACACACGATTTCTCGAGCATTCGGCTGAGTAGACCGGGGGGCTACATAGGTTCATCGGAACCCTTAGCAGAACGGCAACGCCGCTCACCCCATGGCTAGTGTCACAGGCGAGGATCGAACCCGCAACCTCGTGATTGAGCAGCATATCACGAGTAAGGCAGGTCGACTAACGAACTGCGCCACTAGCCACTAATATTAATATTAACTAATAGTTGCAGGGAGGGTTTACTCCAGTAGCAGGGAGGGTTTACTCCCCCATCATTTACAAAACTTCTACCGTATTTGATAAGCAAATAACTACGTGTCTATTATGGCTTTTGCCACATCGGTAAAACTTTACTCCCGTGCTACAAAGTTTTTAAACTTCGTATTAAAATTACCGTATAATGCTGATACTTGACTTACTTTCTTTTTGCTTGCGATTGGAGCGCGCCTCAACAATAGATGCAGACTCAAGTTCACACGGATAGATCACAATATTTGAGACCGTGTTAAATGATAAGAGTATGAGAATGATACTCCCACATAGTAATCCTGCGCTGTAATATAGCATGTACAGGATTATAGTCTAGGATTATGATAAATACCTACATAAATACCTGTCGCAAAATGACAGTGCTACAAATTCACAGCAGATTTGGTTTTAAACATTCAAAAGAGCATGTGCAGAAGCTTAAAATATTTTGACATGATACGATCGGTATTATTTATACGTCAGCAAGTTTGAATCTAATCAAAGTACAGCAATCAAACATACACTTTGCCGTATTTAATGTGGATTCTCACCTGTAGGGCAACCGAGTGTCCCATCTACTGGGTTCCATCCGTCACAGCAGTGATAAATTGTGATCTCTTTAGGTCTCCTTATCTTCTTTTTTATCGTCTTATACCGTTTCCTGTCAGTTTAGGTGGGTTTAGATGAAAGTTTTAAATTTCATGTGGCGAAAGTTTTGGTTTGTAACTCTGCATTCTTGTATCCAAACTTTCTTGTTCTACGACAAAGAAACTGAGCAGTTACCTATCTACTTGTATTTCAAATTTCCGTAAATACTGTAACTGAGAGCCTGACTCCGTGACTTTTAAAAATAAAATAATGTTGCACATTTGACTAATCGTTTTAAACCCAAAATATGACAGTCAAACCTTAACTGCATTCAACCCAAAAATGTGACCACAACCATCATAGTCATCAAATACCGTCACTTTCGGGGGGAATGTGGTCGATATAAAATGATTATTAATCATAAAGTAAAGTAACATAATATTATCAACGATGAATTATAGAGAACGTACACATTATCAAAGCAATCATCTCGCCCAGGAACTGGACATTTGACGGGAACCCTTTCATTGTACGATATTGTTCTGTCCCTGAACACAGTCTCCAGAGGACCCAGCTTCGTCAGGAAACAAACATTATCCCTGAGTAATGTCACAAATATTAGTGAACCCTTATTATCCTTCTTGTTTATCTAAAATTTATATCAAGGATTTCCATTTGTAGGTACTTTGCTATGGAAGCTGCACAAAATACTACAGGGGGCCGGGGGGGGGGGAGGGGGGGGCGAAAGTCGGTGTACGAACGTTGGGTCTTATAACATAGCCACGTTTTATAGTTGAGACCTGTAACTTTGCAGATGGTATACTGTAACTACTCATCCGAGGATTCCGTCGCAAAAATTTGATTGTTAGCGAAACAGATTTAAAATGACAAACTTAATGCATTACATCCAACTCGATCCAATAATTAAAATTTCTAAAACCGATAAATAACTGAAATAAATGTTCATTCGGGAAATTGAACATAGTTATTATTTTATTTGATATATTCCTCTAATGAGTGATAATAAGAATCCATAGTCATACCAGTCACTGAAGCTGAGTGACTGAGAAACAAGCCCCAACCTATGTGTACTGACTCCCCCCCCCCCCCCCCCCCCCCCCAGTCCCCCTGTACATACCATAAACTGACAAGTTTGTTTAAACTGACAATACTCAGTGTAAGTATCAACGTATTTAAAATAAGATCCTTAGATTTGGTAAGATTTGTGACTGACAAATTTGGATGACAGAGCTTTGCAGTAGACATGCGAACAATAATCAATAATATTTTAAAGTTAATAATAAATAATTACCCTCCAGCATGTTCATCTGACAGCTCTATTATATCTTGTGATGGTTCTTGTCTTGAGCCATCGGATCTGTGCAGTAGGGACAGACACCACGGTATGATTAGTGTTGATAGCAGCATAGCCTGACAGTTTTGAGTATTGTCAGAAACAAAATAGATATTATTGTGATTAGTAGGAAAGTACGAATTGAAAATTTAAAATACTTTTAGTTGTAGAGGATATAGAAATTAAAATGTAGCTACACCATAGAAATGTAACTCCCTACCTAACTTTCTGTCCTCAGCGTCTTGTCTATCGATTGTTCAGCCAAATTTCAGTCATCTATGAGTCACATAACTTAGTTTAAATCATAAATAAATCAAGTTTAAGAAATTCGTAAAGTTTAAATTTAGAGGGAGTAGGCATGGTGATGTGCTTCATCACCATTTTCGTCACTATGCGGATTTTTGGAATTAAAATAACGAAAAACTTTGCCATTTGCATTTTTTCACACACCATGACAAAAACCCAAAATCTGTGAAATAGATAGCAATAGTTGATGACGTCTAGCCAGAGCCCCCAGTTGTATAATCGCACTAATCATCAATATAATGGCAGTTTAGTCCAACGAAATTAGGTACTTTACCATAGCCCACCCATGAAAAATTGTACAAGTTGTTTCTGAATGAGTAACTACTGGCCGAAAATGCATCTTATTAGTATTAGAATTATAAATAAAATAAGAATAAAATGTACACAGCAATACAATAAAGACCGGATCAAGACCGGATCTGCTAATTCTAAACTTTCCCGATCCATAATCAGTCAAACCACTAGTTACTTTAAAAGCTTCTATGACGTCCCCATGTATTCGCTGGTCTGCCAGCGTTGTCAAATTAAGTCTACGGCTGTTAGGAAGAGTACCCACAGCATAAATCGGACAGGTAAACTGCCGCTGGATGCTCTCAAGCTCCAAAACAGTCCCCCAACTTCCATGAACCGCAGGTGGATTCCACAATTGGACACAATACTCAAGATGAGGTCTTAATAAAGCTTTATAAATAGCAATCATAACAACTTTTTCTCCAATAACTAAATTCCTTACAATCCAACAAATCATATGATTTGCCTTAGAGATACATGCTTTGATCATATCTGTTCATTCCAAAGCAGGGAGCTATGGGTAATAACCCCAAAAATCTTTTTCCTGTACAGATACTTCAAGTTCTACACCATTTACCTTAGAATTAAGATGCACTACTTTGCATTTGGCAGGATTAAATTTTAAAAGCCAAATACTTTCCAAAACTTAGATAATTCTTCAATATCTTCAGCAACACTATCTTGGTTAGCTGCATTATCAATCAATTTAAGATCATTAGCAAATAATTTAATCTTATTTCAACAAGGTCAGGCAAATCATTAACATACAGAATGAATAGGAGAGGGTCTAGAACCGACCCCTGAGGAAGTAAAACAAAGTATTTTTTTAAAAAAGGGAAACAAAGTATTTTATTTATTAGCAGTGCAATCAATTCATATGACATAATTATAAGAATATAATAGTATGTCACACCTATTTAACTGTTACGTTCGAGTAGTCGTGCCATGGCTAAATCTAACTAGGACCAGTGGTGTCGATTAACATTTAATAGGTGAGTCTAAGTGACACAAATGGAAAATTTTAAGAAAAGACGGATCAAAACACAGATCCAAGGACAAGGAGACCCCACTGCAGGACCATACACACCAGATAAAACATGTTTAACCTCAGACCATTGTCCTTCTACACAAACCCTCATGGTCCTGTCTGTCAGAAAATTTGTAATAAAATCTAAAACTTTTCCTTTGACACCAAAGCCTTCCAATTTAGACAAAAGTCTAAAGTGGGGACTGCGTCGTAAGACTTACTAAAATCAAGTATAAAAGATCAACCGGGGCACCTGCATCTAAAATGTCAAGAATATCATCAAATGTCTCTAAACGATTAAATAAACACGGTTTACCCTTAACAAATCCATGCTGATGCTTCGAAATTCGATGTTCTAGAAAATCTAATACATGTGCTCACACCAATTTTTCATACACTTTGCACAAAATGAAAGTTAATGAAACTGGTTTATAATTTAAGGGGTCGGATTTAATACCCTTTTTAAACAATGCTACAACAGATGCAGATTTCCACACTACAGGTAAAAAGATCCGGTATCTGAACACCTTTGAAATAATTCAGTTATTGCTTCAACAAAATTGTTGTCATAAGCTAGCGATTTCGACAACTTTGGATGAACACCATCCAGACCAGAACTCTTGAAATGTTAAGCTTTAAAGTTGCCTCTTTATATCAGAACTGCTGACTTCCATACCATCATTATCAGCAATACTCTCATTATCAGGGCCTAAATTCTCAGTTTTAGGGAGAGGGCCAGGGGGTTCGCGCACAAAAACAGAGCTAAAGGCATTTGCAAGTACCTCAGCAGACTCAGTCGAGCTATCTGTACATGTATCATCTCCTCTATCTAAAGAAACCACACTTGATTTAACTTAATACTTTCTTTAAAAAGTTAGCTGAGAAAATGTCTAGAAAATCAGGTCAAAGATATTGTGAGGCGATGACTTTTGTCAGGAAAATAGTAAGATTTAACCTATTGAGAACAACAGTCATTGCTCTTAAAGGAGAAAGAGGGTTGAAAAGTATTAGTGCAGTAAAAATAGCAGACTTAGATATAAATTTAGAGCCAGTACATTGAATTGGCTACTTTTATAATTTAAAGGGTTTTTATAAAATGTATTCAGATTTTTATTTTAAAGTCAGCAATTCAATGATTCTACTACATAATACTATAAAAGTATAAAATGTTTCAAACAGTATACCAGATTAAGACCGGATGCCAGATTAAGACCGGACCTGCTACAAAATCCGTCAAACTGCTTATTATATATATCTTTGAAAGCTTTGAAAGCTTCAGTAAGATATCACGTATTCACCATTACTGGTGACGTTTAGCCTGTCATTCCGCCGACACTAATCTTTATGTTTTAGAACATTATAACCTGGGATCATCATGTAAATTCGCCACTCAGCCAGTGTTGTCAAATTAAGGATTTCTAGTCGACGGCTGTATGAAAGAATACCAAGCTCATCAATCAGGAAAGTAAACTGCCTCTATACTACAGTCTAGATGCTCTCCAACTAGCTTTAAGATGATCGCAAGCGCAAGGGCTCTGGATATAGCAAGCATATACTGCCACGAAAAAGGAGTCAAGCACGCGGCTTAGGACGCACGTAAGCAAATACAAAATAATGACATTATTTGTGCCGTCTACGTCCAACACGATGCGAATGAAAAGTTTTTCTGTTTTGTTTGTGACTTAAAGCAATATATACTGCTAGCGCCATATCGCTCCGCATTTCAATAAAACGCATATATCAGTAATTAAATATTACGATGATTAATTTGAACAATTCACACAATAATTTTAAATCGGCACTAATTACTAATATCCGGTCATTATCGAATAATATATAATAAAATATTTTTTAAATTTTACAAAGGACGGCAACAAATTATTATAAAATAAAACCAGTTAGAAATACACAAGATATTACCCCCCAGATTACAAATGTAAAATGTTATGTGAACCAAAACACTTTACAAAATGCATATTGTACAACCATGCATCTTTGCGTACTGCATTCACATAGCCATGTTTATACTCGTACTGCGTGACGCGCTTGTTTCACAAGTTCGGCGGTCGCGCGCTACTGCATACTGAAAGCGAGAGGGCTCTGGTTAGAGCAACGTACTGCATGACGCGAATGTTTGACGCACTTTGTTGCTACTGCAAGCGCGAAGGCTTTGCAGGTTAAATGTTAAACTTAGAGCAACCAAAAATACGGTCATCAGATCATGCAATGGAAAATTTGCAATGTTTAATATTTTTGACCTAATAGCAATTAAATAAATTAAAATATAAAATCAAACATAAAATTAAAAATCAAGAACACATGAAATAATTTTAATCATTAATAACCTATCCGTAGGTAGTGCGCCATCGACAGTGAGCCGCGCGTGCCGACTGTAGGATGGTTTTTTAGCGCTAATTTCGGCCAGCACAATTTTCTTCAAACAAATAGATATTAAGTATCCTTCCAGACCTCCGATTGCAACAAAAATTGGTAAGCTTACTCATAGACTTACAAGGAAAGTGTCCGAAAAGTTTAAAGCATATCCAATATCTAACCATCAGACATTATGTTACAGCTAAAAGCAACGTATTTTGCCCCATTTTGATCACTATATCAACTCCGATATCCACCAAATTTTTCGGACAGTTGTGAAAGCCCTATTGGAAGGTTGTCGCCAATTTTCAGAATGATCTCATTCAAGGAACTGAAGATATATCCAAATAATACGACAAAAATCAACGAATTTGGTCAAATTTGGTCAAATTACGCGACTTTTACAGCTAATTTTGCTCCAAAAGCCGCGCACCATCAAATATGGCACCTAGGCGAAACTCACTGATCTTTCCAAAAAGGTATGACAAATTTGGTATTGTGAAAATTCTCACAGTCTCTAGAAAACAATGGTACAAAAATTTTTAAAATCCGAGCAAGTTTATTTTTATGGTGCACCCCCTACTATCCGTAAGTTTTTAGACCTTGAATATTAACTGTTACAGTTACAGCAAACTTGTCCATTGCTAACGGACTAGCCCGCAGCCTGGCGCGCGTGCTACTTCGTAGCTTTTGCCTATAAGGGTACTTCGAAGAAATTTAGGCGAGTAACATGTGTAGGTTTATAACTTACCAAGACGCGCGCCGAGTTGGACTCGTCGACGGTCTTGGATATTTAGAACCAAGTAATTCACAAAGTTTTTATTTACGTTTTATTAAAAGAAGTATAGAACTGTATTCAGTATGCCTCTTTTACTCTTAACACTACCACAGTTAACCTGTTACCATTTTATTTTTAAATGGTTCTATACTTCTCCAAATTTTGTACTTTTGTATAATTGTACATAATTCTGATGAAATGTCAATGTGGGTATTAATGTAATTTTTGTAATAATTTAATGGTTACTAATTTCATGATACTAAAATTTCAATGTTTTAACCCACCATACCATCATACTATACTTTATACTCATTAACTTATTATCTGTAAACTATATGTTTTGATTTTTAGTCCTTAGAAGGGCATAATTTTTGACTGATTTGAATGTCCTACCCAGCTGATCGAAGCATCTCTAAATTATTTACTATTGCTGTGTAAATTTGATTACAATTCGAACTCTAAACTGATGCACATGGTCCGCCTATGGTCCGGTCTAACGGGCGCAACTCATGTTTACTTAATCGTTTTGAGATTTTGAGACGATTGTATTTTGTATCTTAAAACTCAATCATTTATTTGTTTACTTACTTAGACGCTCAGACTTAATAATTATGTTTAATTCAAATTTGATTCAATGAGACTCCAGCACGAGTATATATATGAATCTCACGTTTGGTGTCCACAGTCTTTCCTCGGTACCCTCGTAGAGCAATCAGAGTTGTTCTCAACATTGCAAATCTTATCCTGGTTCTTACATGTCTTACTACATCACAGTACCTCTCCTTCCTTTTTCTTGCAATGAGGTCTGCTACTCTGTTGACAAACTGCTTTCACTCTTTAGACATTCCTCCAGATGTGAGGAATACAGCCGGGGTGAAAGTAGCCTTCTCCATATTCAACACTCTCTCCAAGTACTCGTCCTTCTTTTCCTTCTCGTTCTCTTCGTCTAATATTGTCTAATTATGTCTCTTTACTATTCTTCTCAATATTGTATTCTAGAATAAGGATATGATTGATAAGTGTGAGGGATGTGGGGAAAATGCAACCTTACAGTGCCCAACCTGTAAAAAACTTGGATTGCCAGCTAGTCACTTTTGCAATCAGGTAACGTTGACCTAACAAGGAATGATTTAAAACTATAGTATTTTTCCACAAGCTTCTTTCGTTTAAACCAATTTAAATGGCAATAGATTTTGCTCACTAACTCGCTGATTAATTAATTGTTCTGTTTTCAGGCTTGTTTTAAAACTAGTTGGGGTAATCACAAATTAAAACACAAACAACAGAAGGCAGTTTTAGAAACTATAACTAATGGTGAGATTTTTTTTCATGATTTTACAATATTACAGAGGGGGCCAAAAGTCAGTGCACACAGGTTGGGTCTTATACCACCGCTGTGTTTCATATTTGAGACTTGTAACTTTGCAGATGGTATACTGTTACTATTCATTCGAGGATTCCGTCGCCAAAATTTGAAATATCGATTTTTGGGGCAATGATCTGCAAAGATGGGACAAACTTATGTAAAGGTTATCAAGAAATTTTAGCAAAATTAATTGGGTTATCAATGATTACCCTATCACTAATCATGTGATATCTTGCTAAGACACCGTAATTAAGCTCTCTGCGATTCCCATAATGCGGATCTAGTATCAACCCAATCACCTGATCACAAGTAATGAGTAAACTCGTTATGCTTCATATCTTGGTCACCTGAAAAGCTAGAACTCCCATTTTTTCAGGGCAAATGTAATTTGAATGGCCAAACACATTGATCCAATACATTTTAGCTCAATCCAATTATTCAAAGATATCAAATAAATGCGAAAATGAACCTTCATTCGAAAAAAATGAACATGAATATTCTTTGATTCGATATATTCTTCAAGTGAGTGGTAATAGCAAGTCATACCAGAAAATATTTACTCAATCAGGCACTCACTGACTGAGCTATTAAGGCCACTGTATGTGCACTGACTTTTGCCTCCCCCCTCATGTACATCTTTAACTTTAAGAATTGAAAGGAACACTTATGAGCTAATTTGATCTACTTTACCTTTAAAAATTTAGGGGATTCTGAGTTAACCAATCCATGGTTCATTTCAATTTATATTACAGGAGGTGCACTGTATCCAGGCTATTCCTACACTGGACCCCTCAGACCTCACATAAAAGCCCCCCGCAGAACTGACCTGCCCAAGAATATCGGTACTTTCCTAATTACCTACTAAACCTTAATTTTAGAAATCCTTAAAGATCTAACAGCTGAGTGGCTCAGATGGTAAATCTCCCTGGCATTTCTGGAGGTTCAATACTCCGCTAAGCCACCAGCCATGGGGTAAGCGTCGTCGACGCTCAGCCAAAGATAATTGGCTGGAATGTCCCTAAGTAAAATAAGTTTCACATTATATAAGTGTTGAAATATTTTATGAATATTCTATCATCATTTTTATTGAATTTCCATTTATAATCTGAAATCTAACTGTGAACCTTCCTTGTAAAGAAAAACCAGATTATTCGGAGGATGGTAAGCCGGTATCAGAAATAGAGAGTAGAGGAATAGGTCAGATCAGAGTGCTGAACGCAGAGGAGATTGCTGGAATGCGACTTGCTGGAAAAGTATGTTACCTTTGTAGATTGGTTGTTGTGATGGAGAAGTTTCCGTTGTAATTCTCTTCATGAAACTGTCAATATAATATAGTATAGTACTATGTTTACAGTACACTACGAGTGGGTACTCTAGTAAGATTCTTGATCTTTTGGCTCGTTTAACCCACAATCACGGTTTCTGAGTCTACCAAGGAGACAAATTTTAAGCCACAAAAATACAGTTAAAACCCGCAAGGCTGCATGGCGCTACGTGACCAAAGCTTTGAAAAAAAATTAACATGTAGCTCTATTAAAATTAACATCCCGGGGGACCCAAATTGGGACTTTTTTGCAAGAGTGGTAGCTGTCGGACGTTGGTTCGATTGGACCTATCATACTTGTAAATATTGCAAAGTGTACACTACAATTTGACTTCATATTGACTATTAAATATTTCAGCTGGGGAGAGAAGTGCTGGACGTTGCTGCTAAGATGGTTCGTGTTGGGGTCACATGTCAAGAAATCGACGATGCTGTAAGTTTGACTATTATATTGAGAGTTATTGAGTTATAAATTTTACTTTTAAGAGTATATTTAAAACTGAAATCTGAATACACTTCACTTATACTTACAATTTCACTTATTACATTGTTTAATTCACTTGACAATTAGAATCGTAATAGATTACGCATCTTGAGAATACCCAGGTATTTGAAGCATGCGTGGAAAGAGAATGTTACCCCTCGCCACTGAACTACAGAGGATTTCCTAAATCTTGTTGTACGTACGTATTAATGCTTTTAATTATAGTGCCCAATAATTAACAAACCAAATACATATTATTAATAATTATTATACATTTATCAATGCCTCTCTCTTTTTCGAATTTCAGCATGCTTTAGAATTAGATTGTTTTTAAAGCAATAGTACCTGTCACAGATATAGTTAATAAATAATATTACTATACAAGTTTAACATAGCTGTGCATGACTAAAAATCAATTACTTGGCAAAATTTAGTATTGTAATTCACGAAATACGTAATGAGATGATTTAAATTACTTTATGGACATGTTCATTTGAAGTTGAGGATATATTGGTAAACACAATAGCGCTTTCGACATTGGTAACAAAATTTGGGTGGGCAACTATTAACCTCTACTTATTTTTAGGTCCGTAAATGAGGTGATTTGTCATGGTATACCTGATACAAGACCTTTAGAAGATGGGGACATTCTCAACATTGATATCACTGTTTATAAAGTAAGTAACATTCTCAATAATGATAACACTGTTTGTAAGGTTAGTTACATCCGGGCCTACGATTCAGTTCTGACTGTTGAAAATTTCAATTCTGTGTTAACCTAGAATATCATGACTGATATCATGATACTGATATCATGACTGACATCATGACTGGTTTCATGACTGGTATCATGACTGGTATTTCAGTGATTATAAGCTGATGTTTTTACAGAATGGTTTTCATGGTGACTTAAACGAAACATTCCTGGTTGGAAATGTGGATGAGGCTGGAAGGAAACTTGTTGAGGCGAGCTACGAGAGTCTTAGTAGAGCTATTGAACAAGGTAACTAACTTCTCAGTAAAGCTATTGAACAAGGTAACTAACTTCTCAGTAGAGCAATTGAACAAGGTAACTAAATTCTCAGTAGAACTATTGAACAAGGTAACTAACTTCTCAGTAGAACTATTGAACAAGGTAACTAACTTC
Organism: Bolinopsis microptera; assembly: GCF_026151205.1. NCBI lineage: Eukaryota > Metazoa > Ctenophora > Tentaculata > Lobata > Bolinopsidae > Bolinopsis > Bolinopsis microptera. Next base: position 6,548,493 of record NC_087083.1, read on the forward strand.
TCAGTAGAACTATTGAACAAGGTAACTAACTTCTCAGTAGAACTATTGAACAAGGTAACTAACTTCTCAGTAGAGCTATTGAACAAGGTAACTAACTTCTCAGTAGAACTATTGAACAAGGTAACTAATTTCTCAGTAGAGCTATTGAACAAGGTAACTAATTTCTCAGTAGAGCTATTGAACAAGGTAACTAATTTCTCAGTAGAACTATTGAACAAGGTAACTAACTTCTCAGTAGAGCTATTGAACAAGGTAACTAACTTCTCAGTAGAGCTATTGAACAAGGTAACTAACTTCTCAGTAGAACTATTGAACAAGGTAACTAATTTCTCAGTAGAACTATTAAACAAGGTAACTAATTATTCGAGTGAGCATTTCTCCAAAAATGGCTGACCGCTAAAAGCTCGAAATTGCTAAAACTCGAAATTTGTAAGACAAATTTTCGTGGCTTAGGTATAAATATGCCGCAGTACCTTTCTTAAAATATTCTAATTAGATGTCAAAGTTTTCTATGTTGCTAACTATTATATATGTTTCAGTTAAACCAGGCGCAAAGTACAGGGATATAGGAGGGGTTATACAGAAGTATATCAACAGTTGTGGCTTTAGTGTGGTCAGGAGTTACTGTGGTCATGGTATCAACCAGCTTTTCCATACTGCTCCCAGTGTTCCCCATTACGCTAGTTAGTAACTTAGTGAACAATTAGTAACTAGAACTTAGTTACCAGTTAGTAAGAACGCTAGTTAATCTTACTCCAATTGTTTCGTATTTTATAATTTGACCAAAACCCATAATAGGGTAGAGTGGACCGCTGCCAGTGTCTCTCTTTCCCAAACAAAAGGAAATGATATTAGGTTGAAAGACCGTCCGTAAATGCAAAATGATACCGAGAATGAAATCGGTCGCTCGCTTTTCCCATTCATTTACAGCTTACGAATTGTAATAAGTTTCGATTAATTACATCAATCAGATGCTGTACAAATGTCTCTGGGTTGCTTTCGGGTCGATACCTAATATTTCGGGATAAGGGTGGTAGTTAGTGTCCAATTAAATTATTATCAATTATCAAACATGTCAATCTTACAAATGTCAACAATCCTAAAATAATTTAGAACCTAAACGTGATCCTTTGTAAGATTATATGTCCCAAAAGTCAAATTGACTTGTACTCAAGTATAAAGTCGAACAATTTACTCCAATAACCACGGTTACTAGCAAGTTCTCTCAAATGAAGAATATCATCATACGACTCCAGCAAGATGAAACGCTTCCAGAGGTCAACCTTCAGGTGGTGTAGGAGGTTACGTCTGTGAGCCCCGAGTCTACCAACTTCACTACACATCTCGACAGCAAAGCACAGCGCAGCTTGAGCTGGTGATCTTTCATCGCTCCTCAGTATGTGTCCTAGCATCTTCCACCTAGATAACTCAGCACGCTCAGACATAGGGGTAGAGTTACTCTGTTTGTATAGGGTATCTTTGGACATCATACTGCGTGGCCAGCTGACATTCATGATCTTTCTGAGGTGGTTACGGTGACATGCATCTAGTTTGTCCCAGTACGATTTAGGCATTCCCCAGCAACTAGAGTTATACATGAGGATAGATACTACTTGGGCCTCATAGACCTTAAATTAGCTGATGTTTATTGATTCGTTATTGCCGAATGCAGCTGCCTTCGGGTAGTTCCCCCTAATATACATAATATTACAATAATTGTTAATCATTAATCAATGGGAAAAGCGAGCAACCGATTTCATTCTCGGTATCATTTTGCATTTACTGATCGTCTTTCAAACTAATATAAATATTATCATTTCCTTTTGTTTGGGAAAGAGAGACACTGGCAGCGGTCCAGTGTCCACTCTACCCAATTAAGGGTTTTGGTCAAATATCATCTCTTTTTGATTAATTTCAGGGTCCTTGACAAAGTCGAAATGTTAAACTGATAACTTCATTAATAAGGAGGAATTTTCAACGATTTCGAAATTTAACCTTTGAAAATATTTCCTTGTGTTTAGGTAAGCAAATCTGTCGATCACTGACTGAATATACCACTTTATACTCATTCAAGTTAACATTTAATTCATATATAATGCTAACGTGGGAAAGCAGAATCTAATCGAAATCAAGAATGAGCAAACTTCTCACCTTTCGCACGTGCAAACTTTGAGCAGACGTTCGCGTTACGTGCGCATACAATGTTGAATCGCCGTGATTTTTATTATGTGTGTACTTCTTATATATTTTAATAAGCATGCAAAGTTTCAAACGATTTTAAAAATGACTTAAACCACAACGGGACTCCAAAGGTGATAAAAATCGTTAAAATAGCAATTTTCAGTGATTTTATAGCAATTTTATATCAATAATCAATTTGGGCGTGTTCCCACGTGTGCAACTTTTAAATTTTCAACTTTAAAACTAGCCTCATGAGTAATGCACAATATAGACCTATAGTAAGCAGAACTGAGCTCAACAATTCAAGAGATGGCTCAACACCAGAGAATACTAAATCGCAAAATTGACGTTTTTATAAAATGATTATTTAAAAAAGCACTAACTTCAATGGCAAATATCTTTATGAAGGAGCAAGCTAGGGACTATTTTCGGTAAATTTTCAGAATGCTTGAACAATTATCTTACTTCAACAAGGCCTCAAATTTTGAATAAAATTACTCCTTAATAGTACAGACAGATCCGTCTGAAAAAATCGATCTGCTGACACACGAAGCTTTCAGAGGATTTTTGACGTTTTTGAGTTCCATTAGGTGCCCTTTATGGCTGACCAACTTTTCCAAACTTTTCCACGTGTCTTAAGGCCACTTTTTGCCACTTTACCACTTTTTACCACCTTTCTTGTTTGTCGAATATCTTTAGTTGTGAACATCGTAAAAGGTTGCGAATCAATCGAGTGTGTTCATATTATCAGGAAGAAAAACTTTTGTTGAAACAATTTTTACGTCAGATAATAAGTTAATTGGATAATTATCGATTAACTAATTAGCAAAATTCTAAAAAATTTTATTGGCTAAAAATGATCGGAATAGCTTAAAACACGGAGAAAAGTAGTTTTTAGAAAAAAATTTGAAAATTGTTCACTTACATTTTTTTTCGAGACTTGGAAACATTTCGAAAATTCAAAATATTTTTTTCCGCCAAAAGTGATCAAATTGCATGAAAAGCGGAGAAAAATGATTTTCAAAAAAAACTTAGTCAATTTTTCGTTTCAAGAATACTTAAATCACCAATATTTGTAGTTGGAGTTCAGTAAATCTCGGCAGATTTTAGTAATAATCAGGAATTACTAACTCTAAGTGGAAAGGTCTGAAACTGAAAAACGTTAAGTTTAACCATACGATCGCGATATAAGAGTTTCATAACTAATTACAATACAGCCTTATCGATTTTCACAGAAACTGCACCAATGGCACAGTCGAGATCGAAACGATAGCCTGCTGTACTGTCATTTCATTGATTTCAATGATGAATCAGTGGGGTTAAGATAATCACATTTGTAATAAATAAGACATCTCTGTACCGTCAATAATTGTGCTAATCTAAACCGGCTTACCTGTATTACCAGACCTCTTCTTTTCCTCAACAATCAAACCAAGTTGTTCATATCGCATTTGGTGGGCGATGTAAGTAGTAATACATATCGAGCTATATTCAATCACAATACGACACAGTACGTGTATATTATATTATGGCCCTTAATGAGGTATATGAAACGTTCTATACCGTGCACTTCTCGTTTCTCCCGTGAGAGGCCCGATATGGAGAGGTTTTACAGTTTATCACGAAAACGTCTACTTGGTCTCATGGCTCTTTGACAGCTCAAAGAAGGCAAGAAAAGACCAGAAAGCTTAGAATGTCAACTCGCAAGAGCGGGCTACCGGACAACTGAACCCAATTTAGACATTTAACCCTAACTCTAACCCTAACCCTAACCCTAACCAATTAAGCTGATTGGTTAGTGGGAACTAGGTTCAATTGGGTTCAGTTATTAGTCTTCGATCTGTCCTACATTAATCCCGAGCTGATCATCATGGGCCCCGAATATCCTGCGGGAAGAACCTGTATTTTTACTTCACGACGTCCGGATTTCAAATCAACATCCTCAATAACATTAACAATCCTTCCTGATCAGGATCTGTCTCTATTAGCAATTTCCAAAATATCCTGACTCTCGTGGAACATTTCACTGAATTAATTATTACCGGTTCTTTACTACCCCTTGCCCGACACTGTACTCGTATCTAAATCTTACCCTTTCCCGTATGTTACCCTTGTTGATTTTACTTTTAGCCGACCCTGACATATGAGGGTGATTTGAGGTATCCCGCAAATGAAGCGGTATACAGTACAATACAAAACAGTCACAGTAGATGTTGGAAGGTGTATTTACACTTGCTTCCTGGACCTGGCTGTTCCTCAGTTTCCCTGATCTGTTCTTGCCCTTCTTCGAACTGTAAATGAGCCACAGTGGCGTAACGAAAGGCCCTGCTGACCCCGCTGTGCAGGGGGGCGCCGTCTTAGGGGGGCGCCAGATCGTCGTTTGAATGTGGGACAATTTCGAAAACTTAACTAAAGTACTAGCAAAACTGCGCGTTTTGCTCTAGATACACACTTTTTTAGAGATTTTACCGGCGTATTCTCTAAAATCACCTAATTTGTTCAATTTTAGGGAGGGGCACCAAAAGGGGAGGGGGCGCCAACAGGGGGGCGCTTTTTTCGGCAGGGGGGCGCCAACAGGCAACGTTACGCCACTGATGAGCCATGAGACCAAGTAGACATTTTCGTGATAAACTGTAAAACCTCTCTATACCGAGTTTCTCACGGTATAAAGCGTTTCATAAACCTCATTCAGAGCCATATAATATACACGTACTGTGTCGTATTGTGATTGAATATAGCTCGATATGTATTACTACTTACATCGCCCACCAAATGCGATATGAACAACTTGGTTTGATTGTTGAGGAAAAGAAGAGGTCTGGTAATACAGGTAAGCCGGTTTAGATTAGCACAATTATTGACGGTACAGAGATGTCTTATTTATTACAAATGTGATTATCTTAACCCCACTGATTCATCATTGAAATCAATGAAATGACAGTACAGCAGGCTATCGTTTCGATCTCGACTGTGCCATTGGTGCAGTTTCTGTGAAAATCGATAAGGCTGTATTGTAATTAGTTATGAAACTCTTATATCGCGATCGTATGGTTAAACTTAACGTTTTTCAGTTTCAGACCTTTCCACTTAGAGTTAGTAATTCCTGATTATTACTAAAATCTGCCGAGATTTACTGAACTCCAACTACAAATATTGGTGATTTAAGTATTCTTGAAACGAAAAATTGACTAAGTTTTTTTTGAAAATCATTTTTCTCCGCTTTTCATGCAATTTGATCACTTTTGGCGGAAAAAAATATTTTGAATTTTCGAAATGTTTCCAAGTCTCGAAAAAAAATGTAAGTGAACAATTTTCAAATTTTTTTCTAAAAACTACTTTTCTCCGTGTTTTAAGCTATTCCGATCATTTTTAGCCAATAAAATTTTTTAGAATTTTGCTAATTAGTTAATCGATAATTATCCAATTAACTTATTATCTGACGTAAAAATTGTTTCAACAAAAGTTTTTCTTCCTGATAATATGAACACACTCGATTGATTCGCAACCTTTTACGATGTTCACAACTAAAGATATTCGACAAACAAGAAAGGTGGTAAAAAGTGGTAAAGTGGCAAAAAGTGGCCTTAAGACACGTGGAAAAGTTTGGAAAAGTTGGTCAGCCATAAAGGGCACCTAATGGGACTCAAAAACGTCAAAAATCCTCCGAAAGCTTCGTGTGTCAGCAGATCGATTTTTTCAGACGGATCTGTCTGTACTATAATGGTGTAAAATCGATTTGAAAAAATGTTACTTAGTCAAAAATATAGTTTTAAAAACGGTTAACTTGTTGACGTCATTAAGTGGTGATAATGACGTCATTTTTTAAAATATAATTTGAACTTAAGCGTAAACAATTATCTTTAAGACCTGTGGTCGGAAATGGCTGTATCTTTTATACTTTTGAAGCTACGGACACTTAAATTCAGGCTACAATTGAAGAATTGACTACATTTGACTGGCAAAGCGTCTATCCCTGAATATATGCATATGTATATATCACGACAATCTGTGGTAAAATAGGGCCAGGGGTTCTGGAAAACCCACTTCACGATGCTCCTGAAACTTGATACTTTTTTTTGCTGTCGATTTAGTGAACGTCTAGACGCCCTGTAAAATTTCAGATCTCTCTAACTCAATTTTTTTCCCTGCTCTTGCCGAAGGCAAAAAGATCGTAGGGAATAAGTAATCGGGTTTGGATATATGAGGTGGCCCGACGGTCCTACGATGATGACAAAAGTCTGCTCCTTCGCAATATAGACCACTCTCCTATAATTATGTGTATAAAAGGAGTCTATTTTGCGCGCGCGACGCCTGTTATGTGTTAATTAATTACAGGCATAGCAACCAGTTTTTGGTGCTTGACGACTGTTACACAGGTTTCCATCGGGTTACAATTCACTCTTATTCATTAATATAGCATATTAGTCATCAGAGCGGATCAATCATCAATGTAAGTGTTATTTTGGTGAAACAAGCTTAATAAATTACCGAGTGATAAAATTCAGCAAGTCGAAACAAATTAAATTATGATATCAGCTGATAAACTCGTTGCTGATTACTTAACAGTTGATCGACACTTAATGGTAAAAAGCGAAAACATAGTTGACAAAAGATGTTACTTTACATTTACATTCAAGGAGCAACTAAGATCAAGATTGCGGTATGCTTTTAAAGAATCCTATATAAAATCAAAGGCTCGATAGTCGATAGTTGATGGTGCTGTAGATGTAAGCATAAAACAGAATAGTTGATTACAGTCAATAAAGTTGGCATACGATGCAATAATATGACGTGACATGATACGCATCGTTAACACGAAACAAAACCGCGCAAAAATGAAATGATCTACAACCAAACCACATACAGATCGACGGCGACACTTCAGATGCGCGCAGAATTTTACAAGTTCTGCACGCCTAATATAATATAAACGATTATCACGTGCGCCAAACACCACTCTGGGATACAATAAAGTAGAACAATTACATTGTAGGCAGTAGGGAAATTTGATCGTGCGTGGTGTTACCGCGGCGAAATTCTTGTTTGTTTAATTTCGCGTACATTTTTGTGTGCATCCTTCAAAGACCGTATGAACTATGATCTGAATCGGTTGGAAATTTGGTTTGGTTTCTTGTGATAAACTAACCCGACTATTTTATCTCAGAGAACAAAGCTATAGGTATAATGAAGCCTGGCCACTGTTTTACTATAGAACCCATGATTAACGAAGGAGTGTGGAGGGATAACCTCTGGCCTGATGATTGGACCGCCGTCACCGCTGTGAGTACTCCTGATTACTGATACTCCTGAGTATATCTGATGTGTATTTTAGAGTTGTCAATTTTAGTAGAATTATAATCAAATTTACACAGCAATACAATAATAATAATTATTATTATGTAATAAACATTTATTGTGGTGTAGGATTGTTTGAATTTCTATTTGCTAGGTCATATAATATGTACTTTGTGATTGTTTCTCCCGTTTTTCTTCCCTTGCGTTGCAAGCCCTGTCTCTTGTAAAAACAACCACTTTTGTAGATACACATAGTCTCTACGCCTTTATCCTTTGGTCCCTAGGGTCAGCTGACTCCGGGCCAGAGGAAAATTACCGATTGCCAAGGTTTGATGCCTAGGCGATCGAGACCCGATATAATAATAATTTCTTCTTGAACCACAGGACGGAAAGAGGTCGTCACAGTTTGAACACACGCTCTTAGTCACAGAAACCGGAGTAGACATCCTCACTGCTAGAAAAGAAGGACAGCCACACTTCATGGACAGCTTGTAATACATCCTCTTTGTTTGAAAAGCGTGGACATAATTAGCAGCTTTTGTTTAGTCGCCTCCTTTAGTTAAATTATAATCAAGTTTTTTGTCAGTTTATCGGACGTTATTTGACCGGACATTGCGTGAACGGACATAATTTTGAACGGAGATTAAAATGAACGCTCGAAGGCATTTATTTAATGTCTTTGATTTAGCTACCTTTATTTAATGTCCGTTCAAATACAGTCCGATAAGGTATATAATGATGAGTTGCGATGTACTAAAAATCCTTACATGATGGGCCTGGGTTAAAAATAGGGCAATTGACAAAAGACATGAGATTGAGAAATTAACTGATTCCAATTCTGTTTGAACTATGATTCTTAGGTAATGATCGATTAATAGTTCGATAACTTAAGTTCACAGCTAATACTCTGGTAAAGGAGATGCTAGGTATTAGGTGTATAAATAACCCTATAAATCGTTCCAATTTGATAGTTGTCTGAATATCAAATATTACTGTACTCTGTTCTGTTGAACATTTTTAGGGCGTTTTTTACGTTGTTTTAAATGACTTTCTTACCTAATTTTGTTCCAAAACTGTGAAGTGTGCTTTAGATTTTTGTAACTTTTGATTAAGTGGTCACGAATTATAAGCTGCATTTCATTTCGGTTCATCAAATTATAATCCATTTAATTTGAACCGTACTGTCATGTTAAAGAATTTTGATATTTGCATCAACAAATAAAATAGAATTTTCAGTCTCCTCAGTCTCAATACACCACTCAGCATTCATGACCCTACGAATACAGAAGTGAGTCCTGAAATAAAAACGATGTGATTGTACGGTATAACATGGTCTATCAGGTCTACGAGAGGAAAAGAGCTAGAGATGGACCCAGCACTCACAATGAGGTATGTGGAACCTCTAATTACCTCTAATTACCTCTAATTATCTCATTGTAATTACCCAGCACTCACAATGAGGTAACCTCTAATTACCGGCCCAAGGAAACTACACTTTATAAAGTTCCTCCCCCCCCCCCCCCCCCCCCCCAAATTGAATGCTGTTCAACAGATCCCATGGGTTGTGGGCTCTAACAGAGTACTTTCAATGACAAAAGTAGGTTTTGGGATTTCCTGGGATTGCCTGATAATCCCTTATATTTTGTACCGACTGCACGTCTTCTTTCTCAGGGAACTGACGTGCCACCTCCTCCTCCACCTAAGAAGCCGAGCATGTGTGCAGTGAAATCTAAACATCATCTCATACCCAGAGCTACTATCGATATTTTCCTTCACGGGTAAGTCCATTCCTAACATTCTTTTGCTTACATAATCAGAATTCATGACGTTTTTAAATCTAGATTATCGGATACAATCTTGAAACGGTATATTTGGGGTTGGAGTGACAACAAATCAACGGCCATTGGAAAACATTCGCGTATTCCAATCCCATATATACCGTTTCAATTTATAGTACGCAAAAGATGTAAAGATTATGTGGACCGTCAATTGTAGCAGTTCGTACTTATTAAACTTGTAAATCCAGAAATAAACACACAGTTATCTGAGTCCATAAATGAGGGAGATCGGATAAAATACACTTGGAAATTAATGTAATAATTTTGTAGTTAACCTAGTTATTAAAATTTGTACACTTAATTTGATTAAGGAGTAATTGTGGTAAACTTTTGTAGTTAAGTTCATATTTCATCATATTGTTCATACTTTGTTACGTTTGAATATTCTTAAATAACTGATCTCTTCAGCTCTACTTTTGTTTCTTTTATAATTTGAAAAAAATAATTTGAAACAAAAAATTTGTAATCGTTATTTCATGGTATTATTGCTAGTTATTTTTGAATTTTATAGATTTTCTGTAATAAAATCATTTCACGTTATTATATTGTTTGTTGAATTTTGTAATTGTATAGATTTTTGTAAATTATTTCACGGTATTGATAGTAATTTTAAAATTGTAAATTGCAGCTATGTAAGAACTAAGAAATTATTGTAACGTCTCGTCCATGACGAAGGCTTGTGCCGAAACGTCGACAACTATTTGTTTTAAACACTGAGTGGAGACTCTCACTTCATCCCCAACAATCAAATTATATGATCGACCCACTCGTAAGAGAGAAAAAGATTACGATTTTCTTTAGCATTTACGCATTCATGTAATTGTGACGAAAAGTCTCGGAGTTTTTATGGTTATGACTCGAGTTACTTTTTGTCGATAAAACTGCTATGTATCAGTTTGTATTTGTTGATTTGCATTGTACCCTCATGCACATATATCCATTTACGGAATAACCATTATATAGAGTACTATAAACAGCAACTATAAAAAAGCATAAAAGCAACTATTATAATATATTTATTATTATAATTATCATGACGGTTAATTAATTCATTATTTTCCTTAAAACAAAATTTATTATGTAACCTACCAATGGTGCCCGTTTATCATTGATTTATTCTAATTCATCCGAACTCTGTGCAGTTGGAAGGTCAAATTGGACGATGGACAATATGCAAAAACCTGGATCACAGACCAAAGTTCTTTCGATAAAATCACCCCTGCATACGTTCCTGAGCGGTTCGACATTCTCGGAGAGAAATTAGACAAAGCTTTCCTTGATATCACAGGAACATTAAATCCGGCACAGCTAACATCCTATTTCAATGATATAACAATAGGTAAAACGGAAAACTTATTTTTTTTAGACTCGGGGCGGGGCATGGTGGATGGTGATGAATTAAGTTTGTTTTAAGTTTTTGCACTTGGTTTAGCAGGAGGCAGTCAATTACTTGAATCGCAATAACTTGTCAAAAATTGTCAAGTCTACAATATATTACCTGAATAGTATGTTATTGACCATGATTACGTTATTATAATTTGTTGACTTGTCCCTAAAGGTCGAGATGCCTGGGATTATAACAGCACTGTTGTTGAAGATTACAACTTTCCCTCGGAATCAAGTTTAGAGTTGCCACCTCTCTTTTATCCGGTAAGGAGTTTTTACTTAACGGAAAAGCTTGAAACATATATACTGGCCTACTGAAATGATCAGCAACCACGAGCTATATAAGCGCTGTGAAACGAAGAAATTGTCTTCCAAACGTAGTTCGTTTAAGTTCATTACTTTTCCTTAATTTTAGACCAGAGAAAGTTTATTATTATCAGGAGTGTATCCTTTTTTCTTTAAAAAGTTTCGCTCGTATGAACCATATATTATTTTCAAGCAGTCCTAACTTTTATCATGATAGTTTCTTGGATGACTAGATTAAACACTGCTGAGTAGAAGTTTATCTTAATAGTGGTGTTCTTAAACTTCAATTTATTATTTCAAACTCTAAATAATCCCTTCAGGACGAGGCCGGTATCCCTCCTCCTCCTCCTCCACCGCCTCCCCTCTCAGTCGCCATCACTAAGATGGAGTCTATCGGGGATCAGCTAGAGAATTCTCAGTATTCCCCAACACACACTGTCCAGTACGATCAGGAAGATACGGATATTGACAATGCGGATACGAGATATTCTCCCTCACGTCCTACTCGCGATAAGGCATATTCCCCAACATGCCATACTCCATATTATCAAGATTCTGGTCTCAGGTGGGTAGGAGATTTTTGTGAAATAAACTAAACTTAATATAAATTTCTAATCAATTTTATGGTTAGGACCTGCCAAAATATTTGTATTGAAACCAAACGGGTATAATTCAAACTTAACTTTCCTCAATAACATACCTAGCAGCCATAATATCAAGCTCGATGGCAACATGTTCGAAAGCATTATCACCAATATAATACCAAACCAACCAACCAGAGTTTCGCACAACAACAGCCCCTCCTCGTCGGACTACTTGAGTGCAGATGATGATTTCCCCCCTCCAGCCCCCTCACCACCCTCCATCCCCAACACACCGTCTGATGATGATGAGGACACTGATCGCTCTCCGCCACTAGATACCACACTCAGACCAACTCTGCGTGAACCATCAGATAGCTTGCTCAGTACAAGTTCCAGATTTCAGAGAACTCCGGATAAGAGGCAGTCTAGCAGAACACCAACTGGTCTACAATGTACCCCCTCTAAAAGAAGTAGTTGCAGAGTGGATGTGGGAGACGATTATTTGCCTCTGCCCATGGACTTAGAAGGTAATATTACAGTCAGCTGTAATGTTTCTTGTTTTGATGCACTACAATCTACATGTATCACTATCATTGAATTTTGAAGATCCACTAACCCCAAACTTAACTTTCTGAATGGTCTGAACTTTGAAGTATTTGGACGGTAAAATATTTATAAATTCAGATGATCTGCCTTCAAAGACGTGTCCTGAAATAGATGGCGAAGAGTTTGACGAACTTCAGGTAATAATTATTTAATCACTTAATCACGCGTTGTATCAGTATCATGTCCAAAGGCTGAGAAATATGTAATGTAACGTCGCGTGATGGAAATATTTTAAACGGGCATATCTTGTCCAAACCCAGGATGCACTACATGAATAATTCGTTGTAACTTTGTTTGAAAAGCATTAATACATGGTGTACCGTAGAAAGTGTGACTATTTTGAACAAAAATAAAACTTTTTATGAAAGAGCAGTCGCTCAAAACTAAATGTTAAACATTTATCATTCAAAGGCGGAAGTAGAGGTTGGAGATGGAGATGTTCTGGAGCAGGTAGTGGAAAAGGAGGGACGAGAAGCAGAATTAGAGTTGGGACATGATGACATGATCGGGAATTATGTTGAAGATATTGATTCTCCGGATGAGGTTTGTTATTAATATTTTAAATTATAATTGGCAATGTTTCGTACTGTGGAACTAAATCCTTTATGACAAAACCGTTATTGTAAACTGCGAAAAGTAACGTTCATTCGAAAACAATAAACATCGTTATTATTTGATTTGATATATTCCTCAAATTAGCGAACGTATGATAATGCAGAGTCACAAATTTTCTGTCGCAACCTGTAAAGTTTATCTTTTTAGCTGGAAGAAGAAGACCCACTTGACGCAGACCGAGACCCCTCGCTCCCTCCCTCCCAATTATCCCTCTTCCATGAGATCATCACGGACTCTGGCGACGTTAAAAGAGTTCTTTATTTCCGGAAATCAAAGTTTCGTATGTCCGGAACAGCATTGCATCATCTCAGTAAAATGAGCAGTAAGATGGACTATAAAGATGCCTGTAAAAATACTGGGCTTCCGGAGGTGTTCAATAAGACTGCCCGACCCTTCTATCAAGGTACATTTATTTATTTTATTAACTGAAAATGTCGATAAAATGGGTAACAAATAGTTTTGGAACTAACAGGGGTTTTGTACCGATTTTGCCACGTCCAAAATAATTTGTTTCATCCCCACCAGTTTTAGTATCATTAAAAGGGCTCTGGGTATTCTGTCGTTCTTTGACCCATTTTCTCAAACTAAACTCTTTTCTAAACAGGCAGAACACTGTCTAACAGAATTGAGAAACCTAAAAATAAGTTGCCACTGATGAGTGCTCCCAGAGGACAGTTCACTGTGCCTCTTGTCAACCTGACAAGGAGTTTTAAGGTTAGTAATAGGATTTAGATAATTAATTGTTTGTTATTTTGCAAATGATGAACAATGAACATGTTATCTAGGATCAGGTAACCAACTCGTACTCACTACTGGTTCTGGTAATTACTGGTTCTGGTAATTACTGGTTCTGGTAACTACTGGTTCTATTTCTGGTAATTACTGGTTCTGGTAACTACTGGGTCTAGTAACCCCTACTTATTTTCCAGGTCCAACAAGATCCCTCAATTGCCCCCAATATGAGACGCTTTGGAGTTCCCCTCCGACAGATACGTGGACCTTTGTTAGGCTTACAACACCAGAGATCAGACAATGTATCCCGCATTACAACCAACTTGCGCTCACACAAAACCAATTTCACGCGCTCCGAGCAGCTGATATCAGAGTATTGTGCTTGTTGGGTGCAGCGCCCTTTCCATGACACGCGCTGCGCTACCATGCATGATAATTTCGTGGAAACTATTTTAAAGAGACACGGCGTCCAATATGGTGTGGTGAAGGAGTGTATTAAGGAGTATTCCGCAAGGATCGGGGAGAGTGTTAACGATCCTGTTAGGAGTTTTAATATGTTTAAATCTATCATTAAAAGTAAAACGTAACTTTTTATTTTTATTGTGTTATATTTTATCATATTGTTTATTTCAAAACATTAAACGTACAGATGCACATTGTTTATTAATCACCGCTCAGATCTAAGTTATGAAAGGTTATGATATTCCCTAATTTTATCATAACATGTTTGGTGCATGAATTCTTATTTAAATTTCATAACTTTTGTTTCGGATTTGCCAAGTGGGATCAGGAAAGACCCCACTTTTATGTTGATTGTTGTGTTGGCTTATGTTGATTGTTGTATATTGTTCTTATATCGACGCTGAACTCGGATCTGTTATAAGATCTCCTTTTCTAACTCTAGTCTACAAATGTTGAAACTTCATCACAGCACAGTAAATGAAGATTTAGTACGTACGTTTTGGTACGTTTTGGTGAGTTTGGCAGGGCGTGCTCAGGACAACTGCATCGAGTGCGTCCTCCTCCAGCTCAGCATTGAGTTATCGTTTGTCGGAGTGTAGCCCGGAACCGGTGGTGTGTCTGGGTACTGTTCCATAAATCTGCCTAGACCAGCTTTGAAACTGTCTAGCAATGTGATACTCCGGAGCTCCGATGGGAGCACGTTGAAGAGCTGAGCTGCTCTAACTCTAAAGCTGTTGTCGTAATCTGTTCTTACCGACAACTGTGCGTTTTTGTTCATGGCTGGGATCTCTGCCTTAATACCATCCCTTTGATGTGACTTGAACTCGAAACCCGTATCGTTTAGAGCACGTCATTAAGAATTTTCCATACATGAATAATAGAATAACGCTCTCTCCGCCTCTGAAGGGACATCAACTTAAGCTTCTTCAGCCTGTCCCAGTACTGGAGAACACGGCAGCCAGATATCTTTCTAGTAAAGGATGTAACCTTTTTGTGAATAGTATGTATGTTGCACTGAAAGTTCAGGGGCAGAATTCACTTTATTTACTAACTTTAGAATGAACTACACTTAGTGAGAGCGTTATCTACTGTAGAATGTTTTTTAAATGCCCTAAACATTTTATTTCCACCTAGCTTTTGATGATATTCCTAATATTCGCCCATAATGTCTGAACCGATATAATAGAATTGCATAATTTTGATATTTTCATACTAACGTTTGTCCATAAATTGAGAACTGTTATAGAAGTGCATTATCTTGATATTTCCATACTAAGTCTCGCTTGAATGAAATGTACATCTTCGTTGGGTATATATTTTAATGTCCAAGCGTGTAATAAATGTTAGAATTTATTTATAAATAAATTCTATAAAATATAGTCTAAAAATGAGTATGTTTATTTAATATCGAGCAAGTAAAAAGCAAACTTTCCTCTTAGCCGTTATGACTGCAGCAACAGAAAATGATGTCCCCAACACCCTAAAGACTGAAGCCGAGACCCCGGTGAAGACTGAAGCCGACACAGAGAGCAAAAATGCTGGAGAAGTAAAGAAGGAAGAGCTGGAACCTATCACTACGGACAATGTAGTGGTCGAATCACGTATGTTTTAGAAGGCCCACGATAGGATAGCACTCTCAGTTTTTTAGTCGTTTTATATTCACATCCTGGTTATGGAAAGCTTCAAATCAAACAATCTGAAATTTACCTTAACTTCGTTCGGACTTATTTTTCAGACTAAACTGAAGTATAAAGGATTACCTCTTCAATGAGCAAAACTACACCAATGGGCTATAGAATTGATATTCACCCAATAGATTGTGCAGTCGTTCTAACTTTCTAAGCGACCTTTTTCATTTAGTCTCTAAACATTGTAAGTGTTTTGACTTTGAAACATGCCGCAGATGTTGCAGCAAAAGTAGTCAAACAGCTGGAGTATTATTTTGGAGACAGGAATCTACCGCAAGACAGATTCATGTTAAGAGAAGTTACTCTTGATAACGGCTGGATACCTCTCGACACTATGCTCAACTTCAAGAGGTAAAATCTTTTTTAAATCATTTCAAACTGTTATACTCTAAAATTACTCTAAAATCACGTGCCAAAAAATGACTTACCAAATTTTCTTGCCTCATTTTCCGTTATCATTAGGAAAATCACTTCGATATTTTGTTTGATAAATTGTTCAATTAGGCTGTTTGGTAGTTAGAGCTTAGAATTAAAATTAGTTAATTTAAGTATTTAATTTTGATATGCCAATTCCTTTATAATTGTGCTATCACAAGTTTAGTGCACAGTTGTTTTGCTTCAAGTTCCGTTTAATAAAGGAGAGAGAATATTATGTAATATTTTAGTCGTAAAAATAGTAGGCCTTGAACTTAGAAGTTAAGTTTCTAAATTTTCAACAACTCTCCTGTAGGCTGGCTAGTATTTGTTCTGATAAGCCCAAAATAGCTAAAGCTATTGAAGATAGTGGCAGTGAGTTGCTTGTTATCAACGAAGACAAGAATAAAGTCAGACGGAACCCGGACAAACCTCTTCCTAAAAACACAGGTAGTCTCAGTTTTGTTGGTTTCTACTTTCAGTTTTGTTTATTTTAAAGTTAAATCATCTAATGATATATTTGTTGATGATTCTCTGGTCCCTACTCCTAGGGTCAGCTGACTCCGGGCCATATGAAAATTACCGGCTGCCAAGGTATGATGCAGTCCTCTTATTGAGACCCGTTCTCTTATTGAGACCCGATCTCCCTTTTTACTGACACATAAACTGTCAGATGAGTTGAAACTAGCCAACAACCTGAAGACAGTCTACGTGAAAGGACTGCCACTCGATCTAACCATCGACAAGGCAGAAGAGTTGTTCTCGCAGTTCGGAAAAATGAGCTATGTTAAACTGAGGAAGAACGCTGATTCTGAGTTCAAGGGGTAAACAATTATATTTCATTTCATTTCAAGTATTTTACCATTAAAAGTATAATAATTTATACTTGGCAGGCTGCAGCTCATAAACCTCATTGTTAACTAAGAATTCAACTAAAATGTCGACTAAAATCAATTCTTTTCAGTTCGGTGTTTATAGAATTTGTGGAGCAGGCTGATGCTGATAAAATGGTTGCCACTAAAGAACTGAAGTTCACCCCAGAATCTGATAACCTGCTTATTATGAGTAGAAACGACTACTTTAAATCTAAAAACCAGGTCACAATTTGTTTTTCATCAGCTAAAATAATACATAATTATGATAAATCAATCTCACATCTGTATGATAAAAATGTTTATATTTAAATTCCAGTTTTTTTCGAAGTTTACGATTGGGATTATAGCAAATGGATAGTTAATTGAAGTGGAACTATCGATTAGCATTACGATCGCTGTATGATAATAAAATATGTCAATGTTGACGTTGTCTATAAAACATTCGACCTCATTAACGGTCATTTATCTCATTAACGGTCAATTATCTCATTAACAGTCAATTATCTCATTAACAGTCAATTATCTCATTAACGATCAATTATCTCATTAACTTACGAATCAAATAGAACGTGAAGCAAGAGAAGAACGTAAAACGAGAGGCCCAGATGGGAGGAACTGAAGTGAAACATGAAGTACCAGAACATGTTGAATACGAGGTAAACTAATTTACCACTCAATAAGATCCCCTTAGAATATTTAAATAAAATCACTTAATTGAAGGACCGATGCACAGTTTGATACATGATTATATATTACTATTACTTGAAACTATGTGACTATTATGGTACTCTTACAGAACCATCAGACTGGGTTAATTACTGTGTAATCAAAGTGTTTTATCATGAAAATGTGTACAGTACACAATGTGCTATGTACATTACATACAATGTAGGGAATGTACAATGATATTTTGTAACATATACACTGTCCATTAGCATTCAGACAGTAATTGCTGTTTGGCGCTAAATAATTATTTGTCGTTTATCTGTTATGAATAATATTATGCAATGATATTGAACAATGGTCAATGTTTTAACTCATAACTGTATGATGTATATTGTATATTGTATATTGTATATTGTATATTGTATATTGTATATTGTTAATAGTCTGGAGTTATTCATGGACCTGCAAATCTTCAGATACTCCTTTAATTTTGCACAGACCTTTCTTACAGTGGCGTAACGTTGCCCGTTGGCGCCCCCCTGCCGAAAAAAGCGCCCCCCTGTTGGCGCCCCCTCCCCTTTTGGTGCCCCTCCCTAAAATTGAACAAATTAGGTGATTTTAAAGAATACGCCGGTAAAATCTCTAAAAAAGTGTGTATCCAGAGCAAAACGCGCAGTTTTGTTAGAGTACTTTAGTTAAGTTTTCGAAATTGTCCCACATTCAAACGACGATTTGGCGCCCCCCTAAGACGGCGCCCCCCTGCACAGCGGGGTCAGCAGGGCCTTTCGTTATGCCACTGCTTTCTTATGGCATGAATGAACGATTTCGGTATTGACTCAATGATGCAACTGCCCCTTTGTTTTTGAAAGTTTTAGATACTTCGTAATGAGCTTAAACGAAGCCGCATTTATACATGTTTATTTAGGAGTTATTGATCAACATATGAGTCTCTAGTAGCTTGGTATGAGCTTTGAGGAGCCGGAGCCTGGTATGCCTAAATAAACATGTTAGAGTGCCCAAGTAAGGTGCCATATACGTAATTCAATGACCAAAATTCATGGCATAAAATGGAGAATTACTCAAAGGTTTTTCCATTTTCTCCATAGAATAAGTCTCCATTTTATACCGTTGCCCCCCCCCCCCCCCCCCCCCCCCCCCCCAAATAAAACATTCACTGAAATAATTACTGACAAGTTGAAATGTTTCGCAGAAAGGTAAGATATTAAAGATCAGCGAATTAGAAGGCATAGAAACCAGCAGAGAAGACATGAAGACCTTGTTTGAAGGACACGGTGTATCGTGGGTCACGTTTAATAAGGGAGATCCTGAAGCTTATATCAGGTTAATATTTAAAAGTTCTCAATTCTTGACTTTTAACAATTTGTACGTTGAGCAAATAGCTGTTGTTAGGTAATATTGACAGAGCAAAAGAATTGTTTCACAAAGTTTTTGTTTTTTACTGGAACAACCAATTAGACTAACAAATTATTGAACAGGTTTGAAGGTAGTGCACAAGAGGCTCTCGAGAAAGTGAGAGTGGACGAAAAGTTTATCCTATCAGGAAAAGAATCTAGCCCCGTGGTAAGTCTGTGTTCCATCGTCATCGGTGTGAAATAAATTCGCATGGGCTACTGTATCAGTAAACTTTGCTTGAATGGTAACTAGAAAATTACCTGATCAGCCGCCAGAGGTCAGATTAGGTCATATATTAGGACGCAATGAAACTACCGGACCACGATGTATGGGGACTTGCCACCCCATCAGTGGCGTAACGTTGCCTGTTGGCGCCCCCCTGCCGAAAAGGCGCCCCCCTGTTGGCG
This sequence comes from Bolinopsis microptera, assembly GCF_026151205.1. Classification (NCBI taxonomy): domain Eukaryota; kingdom Metazoa; phylum Ctenophora; class Tentaculata; order Lobata; family Bolinopsidae; genus Bolinopsis; species Bolinopsis microptera. The sequence goes on from NC_087083.1 coordinate 6,567,961, forward strand.
CCCCCTCCCCTTTTGGTGCCCCTCCCTAAAATTGAACAAATTAGGTGATTTTAGAGGATACGCAGATAAAATCTCTAAAAAAGTGTGTATCTAGAGCAAAACGCGCAGTTTTGCTAGTACTTTAGTTAAGTTTTCGAAATTGTCCCACATTCAAACGACGATTTGGCGCCCCCCTAAGACGGCGCCCCCCTGCACAGCAGGGTCAGCAGGGCCCTTCGTTACGCCACTGCACCCCATGGCAACATTAAAATATATTGACTCTGTTACATTGTTTCCTCATATTATTTATTATATAATAGTAGTGTTGAAAGTATTAAAACTTATCTGTCGACTGTCGAAGTCTTTTAAGAACACGAAGTCTGTCCAATAACACGCGCAGTAAAATTTGTCCCGATTCGCCTGGCGCGCGCGCAAATATTGAACCTTTTTCAAAGTAAAGCACACAATTTTCTTATCACGTGATAAATTTGTGTGATCTAACAAAACTATTTACTCCGCGCATTAAGGTTTTGACATCATCCTCAATCCTGTGAAGTAAAATTTTATTTCCTTGTCCATCATAAAAGCTCTTAATCATTGATGGTTGTGACCATCTTTCGACGGTCAGCCACAACATTTCGAACTATCGAACCTCCTGCCTTCAATTTCTAATTTGTCCAATACATTTGGGGACTGCAACTTTGACCACCGACGATTTTCTTAAACCGATGATATTCTGACCTTTTTCCTTACCATTCTAGAAAGAATCTGTCCCATCTCTAACTCTCCCCTGGACAGGTCCTTGACGGCACTGAAGAAGAGGAGTACTGGAAGAAATCGGCATACGAAAAAGCAGAGTTCTTCAACAAGAAGAACAGGAAGAGGAAGTTTGACGGAGCCCGAGGAGGGAGAGGCAGAGGTCGTGGTGGACGCGGCAAGAGGTACCGCCGTGATTAGAACTCTCATGGTTTATGTTAGACGAGAAATAGTACGCACTGTAACGCAGTTTGTGTTAATACAAATTTCTGCCTGCAAAAAGCAACATCAAAATGTCTTATGTCTTACATGTTTGTCGAATGTCCCAGTTTTCGCTGCAGATTACGGACATTGCGTGACGCAGAGGTTTTAATTTATTTAGGTCCGTTTTATCAGTTTTATACTTTAACCGTGATGGTGATAACCGTGATGATGATAATTTCAACACGTTCTCATAATTTATTCAATTTTACTTTTATTTGATCGTATGCGTTTAATTGATCTCTACATAAAAAGTGATAATAGCTTTTTATACATATTATCTGAGCGAAATTTGCGTAGTATATCATAAATATAAGTTAAATCGGGGCGCTACACCCCTATCTGTTCAAAATGTTTACCTTAAAATACTGCTTATAGTAACCATTAGTAATTAAAGTAATTAGTAACCATTTCATTAACTTAGTCACACATGTAAAGAACAAGTACAAAGGGGGAGATGTCTGAGCACTATGGTATGTACTATCGTATATGGTTACCAGTGTTACCATGGTTACTTGGTATATGCAAATTATTTTGCCATTCATTTCTAATTTTTTTATGGTCACTTAAAGTTTTTAAGTATTGGTCGTTTAAATTTACTATTTATTGGTTCATCTCTAAAAAATGAAGGTTAACTTTCGCATTTATTTGAAAGTTTGGATAGTCGGATCGAGCCAAATGTTATTGAATTGTGTTTGGAAATTTAAATTACTATACGTTTGTCCTGAAAAATGAGAGTTACAGTTTCTCATGGCCCATAGGTCATACAAAATTATGGTGACCTAAATTTTGGTAGTCCGAAAATATGGTGTTTTAATAACCCTAACCACCGAATTTCGTACCTTTTAAATTTGTCTCGTCAGGTATACTATTTTTAACATTATTTATTTACATACTATTTATTTCAGATTTTCTCTTCAAATTCCTGATTATTGGAAGTGCAGGAGTTGGGAAGTCTTGTATTCTCCATCATTTCATTGAGAACAAATGTGAGTATTATGTATGTGAGTTTTTCTCATCGCCAACAACAATTATTAGAAAGTTTATATGCAGCCATGTTGCAATGCAATGTGTGGTATGTATTGAAGTTATTCTACATTGGAATCTAGTACGTATAATGTGCACGTGTTATAAATTCCTATTGTGCACGTGTTAATTCCTATTGTGCACGTGTTAATTCCTATTTCCCCTCAGTTAAATCAGACAGCAGCCACACAATTGGCGTGGAGTTCGGCAGTAAAATAGTCCAAGTACGTGGTAAACGGGCTAAACTTCAGATCTGGGACACGGCCGGTCAAGAAAGATTCAGATCAGTCACCAGGAGTTATTACAGAGGTCTGTTTAGGGACAATTATTCTAATTATTAATTAACACTGGTTAATTAATTGATTATTGTAAGTATTGAGAAATTAAGAAATGAAAAATAATTAATTAAGTTGAACGAATTTTAAAAGTATTTTATCTTGGACACTAATATTTGTTCAAAATCTTGATAAAAAGTATAAAATATTTCTTAGCCACTAGAATATAATTACAATAATATTGATTAATAAATTAATATAATTACACCACTAATCTCTACCAGGTGCTGCAGGAGCTTTATTAGTATACGACATTACCTCACGTGACTCTTTCAACGCACTAACAGACTGGTTAACTGATGCACGCACCCTCGCTAGCCCCAACATTGTCATTATCCTGGTTGGGAACAAGAAGGATTTGGAGGACAGGGAGGTCACTTTCTTGGAAGCCAGCACCTTCGCTCAGGAAAATGGTATGTGTTAGGAATCGTTAGGAAGTTAGGAAATTACTCACGTACACACACACATCCACACACCCACAGATTTATTGGGATTATTAGTATAGAGCGAAAATTTTATCCCTGAAAGCTTCCGGGGAAAAAACGGAAGTTTCTGTTTCGGGATAATGTGAAGCTTCGGTTTTTGGAACTTGAAGGGGTCGTTCACGTATTACGTAATCAGCTGAGGGGAGGGGGGTGGTTCCAAATGATTCAGATTACGCTACTGTAATTTTGACACAAAAGCTATGTGTAAAACTGATTGCGGAGGGGGGGGGGGGTAAAAATTATCGAGAAAGTGATTACGTAATATGTGAACGATCCCCTATGATGTGTCTCTGTCAGTCTAACTAATTCATTACCCATCAGATCTTATATTTCTGGAGGGCAGCGCTCTTACCGGCGACAATATTGAGGATACCTTCCTGCAGTGTGCCAGCTCCATTCTTTCCAAAATAGAAACCTGTGAGTTTTTTCTGAACATTCCTCAACAGTCAACATACCTCTTGAGGGTTGGCCACTTTTTGGTGTGCAGCATATGATATTTTACTGTCATTAAAAAACAAGCAATTTTATCATGTTAATAACCCTCTGAGAGATCGCACGAGGAGTGCTACTGAAGATAGATGGTTCTAGTGAACTTGATACCACATAAATGCTTGATTCCCTCAATTTATTCATCAAGTTGATCGGTTAAGGGGGCCGGGGGGGGTCTTTATGAAATTTCTCTCGAAATTGATTTTATAGTTGTTTCTGATAGAGGGGAGTGATATCTATCTGCTGCTTTTGGTCGCATGGAAAAAAATTGTTCCTAGCCGAAGTTATTGCCGGTCAAAGGTCAGCGCTCATGTGTAATTGTATTGCGTGAGCGATTTTCAATCGCGCGCCCTGAAAATCGAGTCTAAAAATCTATCTTCTCCTACATTTTTTGAGCAATCACCTTGAAACTTTCAGGATATGTTCTAAGGACCATTTAGAAACTTCTGGTCGATCAGAATTTTGAGATAAGCCTTTTAAAATTTTTTATTTAATTTTGAAAATCCCGGACCTGGAAAAATCGTCAAAAAACGAGGTCCACGATTTTCTAAATCGAATAAAATTTTTCTAAGGCCAATCTCAAAATTCTGATCGACCAGAAGTTTCTAAATGGTCCTTAGAACATATCCTGAAAGTTTCAAGGTGATTGCTCAAAAAATGTAGGAGAAGATAGATTTTTAGACTCGATTTTCAGGGTGCGCAATTGAAAATCGCTCGCGCAATACAATTACACATGAGCGCTGACCTTTGACCGGCAATAACTTCGGCTAGGAACAATATTTTTCCATAGGATCAAAAGCAGCAGATATTTATCACTCCCCTCTATCAGAAACAACTATAAAATCAATTTCGAGAGAAATTTCATAAAGACCCCCCCCCCCCCCCCCCCTGCCCCCTTAATATGTATTGGTTAATATCATATATTGGGCTATATTGCAATTGGTTAAATCATATATTGGTTAATATCATATATTGATCAATATCATATATTGATCAATATGTATTGGTTAATATCATATATTGGTTAATATGTATTGGTTAAGCAACCAACCTGGTTAAAATTGCGGCACTATGATCAGGCAGTTTCGATCTCACTAGCTGTTGGCGGTTCGAGCACATGAATTACCCGAATTAGGTGGTTAAGTTTTAAAAGGGTGAAGAAGTTGTTTTAACATTGCTGATCTGGCGTGGAAATTCTTTTCGGGTTTTACAAAAAGTTATTTTTTTCTTCTGATATTTATCCAGTTTTCAACTCTTCTCAATATTATATCCCGACTCGGACGAATATGAGATTAACTTTCCCTGTAGCTGTTCCTAGACTTTACAATCTTCTAAATTTAGAGAAGTTGAACATGCAGTAGAAGTGGACCGCGAAAACTCCTTTTCAAACTTTTTGCTTTCCATACTGCTACTACCTTCGATAAACATCATCATAAGTAGGTCCAAAACGGTTTATTTTTAATTAACAACCTCACAGCTGAGCTGGATCCAGACAAAATGGGCAGTGGTATCCAATACGGTACGGAGAGTGCTTCAACTCGGACTGGCTTGCAACGAAACAACAACTCCTCCACAAGAACGGAGTCAAATTGTCCCTGCTCTTGAGATTCGTACCAGCTTCCTGAATTTAGCCTTCCATAGCTGCCACGAAAGCATCTCCTTGATTCCATATCTTGAACGGGCACTGAAACAAGAAAGTCACTGCATGATCAGTTTCATTGCAAACATAAGTAATCATTACTTAATTTTAAATAGACAAAATCTGTTTTCGTGGCTGAACTGAATTCGCGTAACTTTCTTTTATTTCTTTGATTACACGTTGATAATAACACCATGCTTTAATGAGAAAATTTTGAATTGAGATATTATTATTTCTGTTTTTGAATGTTTATGTAGTACATAGTATGAGTTGTTAAATAATATTTACAGAAAATTAAAATACATTTGGAGGTGATTCATTATTTAAAATTGTTAAAAGTCTTGTATGTTTCGTACCAATCAGACAAATGAACACTTCAACTCTGTTTCTTACTATTTCGTTATGAACCAACCTAAACATAAATTACCAGAGTTGTATTTTTCAACCCCCAGTTTAACTGTTGAACATATATGTTCTGCAAAGTCCAAAATTTTCGATCTGTTTGAAAATTTTTGATATCATTTTAAGTTCAGATCGAACGATCAAATTTATTTAATATATTCTAACGGTACCATTGAATAAAATTGCCCTTGCACCTTGCTCAGTCGAGTATAATATGACGCTCCCACTAAATCGCTCGCCCAAATTTTTGAAAATTCTCGTGTCTGTGACCTGTGTGAAAAGGCCCTGAGGCCGAGGGTATGAAAGTAATCTTTTCTAGGTGTATTTTAGGATGCGAATTAGTCAAAGCCATAATATATAATTTCCATCTATCTGATAAGGCTTTTATAACGTTCACTTCGACATATTTGAAACTGTGTAATATGCTAAGCATGAAATTGGTAGAATTGAAATGAATCTAAGAATTTTGAACAGTTTTAAAATACGTACAATTTAAGTGTTCTGAGTTAAATACAACTTTGACTCTTCATAAGATCATATTTTTGTAGTATGAATATTGCTGTGTTTTGTTCCGTTAAAATTTTGAGTTTCTTGGTGAAACTGTGTGATCTGATTGAATAAATGTTTGAATCGATTCTATAATCTGTAATATTATTCTTGAAGAAATTCGCCGTCCCGCTAATTGAGTTGTTTTATTTTACATTAGGATTTGTGGCTTGTAGCTTGTAGCTAGTGAAGTCATTCCCGATTTCATTTTTAAATCCCGGGATTCGGGAATCCCGAACATTGAAAGTTTGTTAAAACAAATGGTGCCAATCCTGGAGTTCGACTACGAGTTTCATAAAAGTGTACTTGAAGCAGTATAGACACAGGAGGGGCTAAGTGCAAAGAAACTCTGCTAACTGCTGCTCACTGTGTCAATTGCAGTTTTGATTAGAATCGTTGAAGATTAGTTCAAAACTTTCAGTTTATCCAATATCCATTCAAATTGAAGATAACAAATGAAAATGTTGTAGCGCGATGCGTTACTGGGCTGCGCACTCAATTCACAATTGTGCTTCTCGCTAGATCTGAGATCGGCGAGATGGCGCGCAACTTGCAACTGCCACTGGGACTCGCCGAGTTGTGATAAATTGACATTGTCAATTATTGTCATACGTTGTATATGTGACCCGCCGCGCACGAAGTGCGCGGCTCCCCCTGTATAGTGAAACGACCGTGGGGGTATCGTGAAACGACCGTGGGGATCGCAACGTGATACAAGTCAATTAAATGAAAATGCACATCTTTTGTCAAAAGAAGATTAAAGATAAAATAAAAACAAAAAAGCGAATTGAAGAATCATTCTGAGAGTGACTTTGAACCTCAAGAACTTAATTTACATCGTCACCTGAATTCGCATTAGACTCAGACATCTAGCTAAAGCTTTGTTTGCAAAAAAAGGTAATAAAGTCGGATAACTGGGCCGCGCTCAGCCTGTCATTCTGCTACCTGGGGACCCCAGGTTAACGGGTGATACTCGTAAAATATCTGTTCCATATATTGGGACCGTCGACGAGTCCAACTCAGCGCGCGTCCTGGTAGGTTGTAAACCTACAAACCCCAGGCTATTATGTTCATAAACATAATATAATAAAGATTTGGCGGAATGACAGGCTGAGCACCGCTTAGTAAGTCATTCAGCCGCGCCGAATTTCGGATGATGATTAATCTGCACTCTACACTCGACTGTCACGTGACTTTTTCAATTTGTTCTCTAGCTGGTTCTGAACGACTTTTCGAAACCCTAACCCTCTAATCTGATCCCAACCCTAACCCTAACCCAATCCTTAACAAAAACATTTGCTGAAACCCTAACCCTAACGAGAAATTAGACTAACTTCCTTATACGGTCATATCACGTGATCGAGACAGTTTTTCGCCAATATCTCGTCAGGGGAGCATTTTAACCTTATGTCAAGGTAGGGGGGGTGATTCGGAATCAGCGTCCGAAAATACATCGATTGAAGTTGGTTAAAATAGTCGGGGGCCCTTTTAGAACAATATATCTCGAAGATCGACTGTAGAGTGATTTAGCACGCTCGCCGAATTTCTATTTATGAACATGATACTGATAGCCTGAGCACTGAGGTCCCCAGGTAAAAGTCAAAATGATTAATTGACGTGTTATGTAAACGATCAAAACAACTCGCACGCAGCAAAGCAAGCACACTCCACATGCACAGATCTAAATTTAAAGACAAAGTGGTTGAATCTGGCTGCTAGATGCGCGCGCAAATTTTACAACAGTTTAATCAACAATACGTACGTACAACGTAACATACAATAGAAGCACGTTTGGCGATTAGTGTTACTGTTAGGGGTTGACCATTGTTAATGATCTGGCCCGGCGCGCGCTACTTCGTAGCATTTGCCATCGGGCCACATTTCGAGAAGAAAGCGGCGCACGCTACTTCGAAGAAATTTAGACGAGTAACATCCGTCAATGTTAGGGGTCGTTCACATATTACGTTATCATTTTTGGAACATTTTTACCCCCGGCCCTCCGTAATCATACAAGTTCAACATAGCTATTGTGTCAAAATTACACTATAGCGTAATAATTCGAAAACCCCTCCCCCGGCCCTCAGCTGATTACGTAATATGTGAACGACCCCTTATATCATGATCAATAATTATTACCCAGCGTGAGCATTTACAATTTATGATTGAGCATCAACGCAACAAGTTAATCTTTGGAGGACTTTGCCGCTTCGACGCGCCGCTCAAACTAGCATTCTTGCTTTGCATCGAGAAACGATCTCGATGGGTTGACATCGTCAATCAAGCTAATCTTTACCTGAGGACCCCAGGCTATTATGTTCATTAACATTTAATTAATTAAAGATTTGGCGGAATGACAGGCTGAGCGCGGCCCAGTAAGCTAATCTAAGCGCTAAATTTTTGAAAATTACATTGCATAAAATTTCCCAAAATTCGGGCGCGCGAATAATAAAAACAAAAAATCCCGGTCGGGAATTCTAGATCAAAAATAATTGGGAAATCCCTTGATCAGGAATTGCGCCGTTTTCTTCTCGAAATATTCAATATTGCCGAGGCAAGTGCTACAAAGTAGCGCGCACTGAGCTACTCAGTCTAGGTTATGTTCACATAGCCATGTGTATGTGTCATGTCTACGCGTACTGCGTGACCATGACGCGCTACTGCAAGCGAGAGGGCTCTGGTTAGAGCAGTTAGGCCATTAACAATGGACAAAGTTGTAACGCGGTGCTTACTGGGCGGCGCTCAGCCTGTCATTCCGCCGAATCTTTATTTATGTTTATGAACATAAAAGCCTGGGGTCCCCAGGTAACGCGGTGCACGACTGGGTTGTAGCGCGATGCACTACTGGGTCGCGCCGCGCATCAAATAATTCTTCTTCGGTAGATCGGCGAGATGCACCACTGTGCCTCACCGAGCTGCAAAGGATTAACATCGTGAATCAAGCAGTTAGCACGTCCGATTGTTAATGTTTAAATCCGTTTCTATAAAATGTAGTAATATAGTGTTTACCTGAGGACCCCAGGCTATAATTATGTTCATTAACATAAAGATTTGGCGGAATGACAGGCTGAGCGCGGCCCAGTAAGCTAATCTAAGCGCTAAATTTTTGAAAATTACATTGCATAAAATTTCCCAAAATTCGGGCGCGCGAATAATAAAAACAAAAAATCCCGGTCGGGAATTCTAAATCAAAAATAATTGGGAAATCCCTTGATCAGGAATTGCGCCGTTTTCTTCTCGAAATATTCAATATTGCCGAGGCAAGTGCTACAAAGTAGCGCGCACTGTGCTACTCAGTCTAGGTTATGTTCACATAGCCATGTGTATGTGTCATGTCTACGCGTACTGCGTGACCATGACGCGCTACTGCAAGCGAGAGGGCTCTGGTTAGAGCAGTTAGGCCATTAACAATGGACAAAGTTGTAACGCGGTGCTTACTGGGCGGCGCTCAGCCTGTCATTCCGCCGAATCTTTATTTATGTTTATGAACATAAAAGCCTGGGGTCCCCAGGTAACGCGGTGCACGACTGGGTTGTAGCGCGATGCACTACTGGGTCGCGCCGCGCATCAAATAATTCTTCTTCGGTAGATCGGCGAGATGCACCACTGTGCCTCACCGAGCTGCAAAGGATTAACATCGTGAATCAAGCAGTTAGCACGTCCGATTGTTAATGTTTAAATCCGTTTCTATAAAATGTAGTAATATAGTGTTTACCTGAGGACCCCAGGCTATAATTATGTTCATTAACATAAAGATTTGGCGGAATGACAGGCTGAGCGCGGCCCAGTAATAATAGTGTGAGCACAATTTGCACTTATATCTGTTAATTTGTTTATAATTGTTAGTGGACTAGCCCTTGCTCTATCCAGAGCCCTTGTTACCTGGGGACCTCAGGCTATTATGTTCGTACACATAATAGAGATTCGGCGGAATGACAGGCTGAGCGCTGCCCAGTAAGTCTATCACAGTGCTGACAAGCATGACCGCCGATGCATTATACTTCCTACTGACGGATGTTACTCGTCTAAATTTCTTCGAAGTAGCGCGCGCCGCTTTCTTCACGAAAAGTTGGCCGACGCTTGTACATTGTATGTTGTAGCGCGATAAAAGAGGTATGCAACGTGTAGCAACTAACCTCCTAACCCTTATTTATTGAGCGAGCCAAATAACGTGAGCTCATTTTTATCAATTCTAAGTAACTTCTACTTCAATAAATGGTATGGTAAAGGTTGAATAATTGAACAAACCGACGGCTACTTAGTACATTTTACAACTACTATAATAGTAATACAAGCTAATGAGGAGTGTTGGAGTGAGGAATCAACTAGACAAAGACAAATGCTTGTTCTAGATAATTGATACACATGAACATTTAAACAACGGGGTCATTTTTCTTGGCAAGCTCCCCGATGTTAGAGTTAGACCAATGCCCTGCTGTCCTCTGCCAGTACTAGTAGTCATTGTAACCCTATCACTCGTTGGTCATACGTCATTATTATACAGCTTCTATATTTACGCAGGGCCACATAGAACGTGAATTTCATGGGCTATAAACATTATTAGCAAGCAAGGTAATAAACATTATACTTATAAACAGCAAATCGAGAGCTCGCTCAGGGATAGTTCTTATAAGCACTTACACAATGCAGTCTTATAACAACTGCAACAAGAAATAGTCAGTGTAATAAGTGCCAGACCTTTTTTACTCCGATTATGGATTATGATAAATTGTTGATACATGTTTCGGCGCGCGAAAAGTGGCATGCAACGTATGTCAAACTGTCAAATAAATTGTAAATGTTGTACTAAAAGTTGTCTCTAAGTGTGAACAATATAAATTCACCTTGAAGCACGGTTAGGTCAAGCTGCACGTGCACATGTGTAGAGTGAACAATTTAAAAATGACTGTATGTTTTAGTTTAACAAAAATATCGCTTATTTAAAAATAATGTTAAGATCGTAATCAGCTTGGCCAGACACAAATTTTGGTGCCAAAATTACAATAGTTGCAAGTTTGAAGTTGGATTCAAATTTTTCAAAATAATCGAACAACATTAGTACAAAATGTTTTGTCCTGTTAGTGTTCAGCTGATAACGACCCGAAAAAAGTGCGAGGCAACCATTCGCCATACATTTTTTGATGAATATTAATAATAATTGTGCTTCACGGTGGAATTATTTTATTCACATTTTTTGACAAATTTTAGTACAAAATTTATTGAAGTCGGAGAGAAAACATTCTGTGCCAACTCTTGGCGCTTATTATTTTTCGATATATTTTTAATATCTTAGGGTAAGAAATTTTGTAGACTTAGGGTCCAGTTATGGTTAGATTTGGTTATAAAGTCATGTTAAATACATGGACCATGGTATTGGGAAAAGTCGGTGAGATGCATTTGAGTTATAAAATTAAAAGGTTTGTGCCTGCAACCAAAATTTCTTCAACATTTAACTCGATGTTGGCGTTTCAACCTATGACCAAACATGCAGGTTACTAATTTTCATAAAGACTTCAGGATAAGCTAATTTGGACTTGCGCTTCCAAAACAGAAGGCAGTAAAACCTAAATAACGGGCATTTTATATCTGTTGTGATTCGAAATAATGTGACTCATCAATTCCATGCTTAAAATGAATCTTAGCTTAGAAAAATATTAATCCTATTCGAAGTAAGAAATGGCAAACCTAAATGTTTTCCAATCATATCCTTTCAAAATTCATTGATAATTTATTGATTGGAACCCATTTTTTATATTGATATTTAACGGATTATCTTTGATGTAGGTAGTATTGACATTTTTGTTTAGAATGACACGATATCTTTGGTAGAAATATAATAAAATTAGCTAAAAATCATTGTTAGATGGGACTACCCACAATAAAGGGGTATAAATCTAAATTTTGTTTAGTTTTACTCCCCTATACTAGTTATCAACGACAAGTGTTGATAATTCAACCATCAATTATCAATCATCGCGTTTATATTATAAATGATCGGCGTTTCAAAACCTAAGTAACCGCAACGGTTACCATAGTAACCGTAACGGTTCATATGTGACTCTACTACGTGTATTTAATCAAACCAATCTTTAAAAAGTGAAGCTTTACTTTAACCCCGGAGAGAACGACTAGTTTAGTAACGGTTACCATGGCAACAGTAACCAGATGAAATAGCGGTTGCCACGGAAATGATTACTCGGTGAAGTAACTAGAGTCTGAGAGTTCCCCAATAATAAAACAATAAAATAACTCCTCACAAAGCAGTAGAGTTGTGGCTCGGTGGGTGGAGCTTGTCGGGCCCGCTCTCCACGTCAGGTTTGCCGTTAATGGAGAGCTGACTGCCCTGCTGAGATTCCAGTCCCCCACCCACCATCTGATGTGGCTCTTTCATCTCCTCGTACGCCCGACTGAACTTGCTCACGATGATCGTCATGGGGAGGGCCATGAACACCATCGACAAGAAAACAACAACTGACCCAACTAACTTGCCAGGCACAGACGTGGGGTATAAATCGCCGTAACCTACCGTTGACATAGTAACCACCGCCCACCAGCACGCCTTGAGAATTGAGTTAAACTCACTGTCCGGCTGATCTTCCTCTATGTAATACATGATACTACCAAAAGTCACCACTCCCATTGCCCACATGACGACCAGAAGTAGTAACTCTCGGCAAGATTGCTTCAAAACTTGCAGGATTAGTATTAACTGCTTCGAATGTCGAATAACTTTTAAGATACGTAATACTCGAAATAATCGCAAAACCCGCAAGGCAGTGATTCCGGAACTGTCTTTCAATGGAATTTCGATGTAAAATGGGAGAATCGCAGCAAAGTCAAGCCAATTCAGAGTTCGTTTAAAAAAATTCTGTTTGCTGGGAGCGACAATAAGTCGTAATAGGAGGTCGATGGTGAAAAATATTATGCAAACCGCGTCCAAGTAAAAGAATATTTGTTCCACTTCTTTCGACTCGTTAATGGTTTGCTCGACCTTTGGGTCCGTTTCGGCGATGAACAGTGTCATGGAGATGACAATGAAAACCACGTCTAAGACCATCCAGAGCTTGGCTAAGATGCCCGAATCAGGGTGGTCTAAGATGTAGTGGAGTTTGAGAAAGTATTTGTTGTAAGGGTAGTTGTCTATGAGACTTTCCTTGTCCGCCTCCTTAACCTCTCCTGTCGGATTAGAAGGGATCTCGAAATATTGCAGCTCCTCTTGGAATACAGGCATCTCGAGGCCCGGAGGCAGGTACAGGTACCCTCCCGACTGGTAATAATACAAGATAGCGTCAAATGCTATCCTATTCCGGTCGAAGAAATACTCTTTAATATCCTCGTTGTAAAAGTGCGAGATACGCTCGGAACCTAACAGAGTGTTGGGGAACTGCTGGAGAGTATCCTTGTAGGTTATGTAACGAGTCCCACTAACATTGATCCTGATGAGGGTGTCAGTCTGGTTTTCTTCTCGTATCTCAATAGGAGTACCCGCCAGGTGCCCACTGAGCACATTGTCTGAGCTCCGTAGAGAAGCAGCTGCTATCGCCGATACTCCCGCCATCGCATTGGGACCTGAAATATGCACCACGTTAGTTTTGCTATAGAAACAGACATCGTTATAGTCCACTGTATTGTAGTGCTAGACATATTGATATAGTGTTACAACCGATCATACCGCAACATACCATAATTCCCTGTCTTGCACAAGCAATACCCCTCGCCCCTACACACAGACAGACAGACAAACAGACAGACAGACAGACAGACAGACAGACAGACAGACAGACAGACAGACAGACAGACAGACAGACAGACAGACCGACCGACCGACCGACAGACAGACAGACAGACAGACAGACACCAGACAGACAGACAGACAGACAGACAGACAGACAGACAGACAGACAGACAGACAGACAGACAGAGCATCGTTGTTAAGTACGTCAAACAAGTGATTTTTTTATCACAAGTAATTAAATTCCTAGATACGATAAATTTAGGGACATTTTTCGTTAGACTTCACGATTAGAAATTGGGTCAGGTAGAATGATTAAGTTATTAAGTAATGAAGTACTTAATTCTGATTATCTATAAATTTCTAATTTTGTCCAAACTATCCAATAAACCATTCATTCGTTTATGTAAAACTCTATGAATACAGCTTAATATTACAGTACAATAGTTTCATTTAGCGATAACACAGCTTTTTAAAGATTTGTGCTTAGGCATATCAATATTGCCCTGAAAAAAGGAAATAGAGTCCTGGGGTACATCCTTTTCCATATGTTACTATTTATAACCAACTTGACAATTCTATAACCCAATTAGAAGAGAATGGCTAACGAATCCTGTAATTTCCGTGTTTTTATACGCTGTGTTGGGAGGAAACGGTATTAAAATTACCATGTTACTGGCACAATTCACGTGATGCCTATATAAGATAATTCACCAAATTGTTCCCAGATCCTTTGTTTACTGTTCCAATTGACTATCGAAATAATCTTACTACAAATCTCGATAGTAAGAGATCTATGAATACGATCCGACAAAAGAAAACTTAGAAAACTATATAAATTAGTCGTCATAAGCAGACATTAAGATAACTCTCAATTAAGTAAAAATTTTCAATTTTAACGATTTATTCTAGTTTATAATAAGTGATATTGTTTAGTAAATGTTACCTAATTGATTTTACTAATTCAGTAGCCTTCTCTCAGCAGGAAGCAGGAGCAGTTGCCTAAATTTAAAAACAGAATTTGAGGCAGTATTTTAGTATTTTGACAAAGTTTGACGTGAAAAACAAGAAAGAAAAGTTAACGATAAAATAAAGAAAAACCGCAAGTTTGCCGATGCAAAAGCTCAGTGTCTTACTACAAATGTAACGGGTTTATAGCTTCAGACAAATGCATCTCGCCGCTCTGATGAATGGCTATTATTAAAGTATTAAATAGTTATATGCAACAACTCGCTATTACATGATAATGAATATTTAGCTGAATCGACAAACAAACAGCAATTTAGCAAGCATACATACAGGAAGGAGTGATTATTAACATTGTACTCATAAACTGCAGAGGGATTGTATTTTGCTTCAAACGGACTATCTGTAGGGCCGACATTCGACAATTGTACAGTTTCTATACTGGTTTAATTTATTAATGTACTGGACTAAGCAGTTGTGGTGAAGACATTACAGTGTGACGTGTGTTCATGCAATGATAATAGCCACAAGACAAATAGCTGATAAATCTTTGTATGCGAAATAACGACTACATGGATTTCACTCAGTCTGGAAACACTTCCCTCGCATTGATACATACCCTGCTAATATTGACAGTGCCCAGTACATACCCTGCTAATATTGACAGTGCCCAGTACATACCCTGCTAATATTGACAGTGCCCAGTACATACCCTGCTAATATTGACAGTGCCCAGTACATACCCTGCTAATATTGACAGTGCCCAGTACATGCGTAACAGTCAGAGAAACGTGTAGCCGGGATAACAAGACACGAACAAGTACAGGTTTGTAGTCTGCAGTATAACTGACAGTTAGGAAGTGTCGTGTGTCAGAACGTAGGGTCGGAATACCGCAAATAGTACAGTAGTACAGTAATAGTACAGTAGTACAGTAATAGTACAGTAGTACAGTAATAGTACAGTAGTACAGTAATAGTACAGTAGTACAGTAATAGTACAGTAGTACAGTAATAGTACAGTAGTACAGTAATAGTACAGTAGTACAGTAATAGTACAGTAGTACAGTAATAGTACTGTAGTACAGTAATACTAATAGTACAGTAGTACAGTAATAGTGCAGTAGTACAGTTATAGTGCTGTAAACAGTGGCGCGCTAATTTATGTTTTGTGCGGTACAAATAGTACAGTAGTACAGTAATAGTACAGTAGTACAGTAATAGTGCAGTAGTACAGTAATAGTGCAGTAGTACAGTAATAGTACAGTAGTACAGTAATAGTACAGTAGTACAGTAATAGTACAGTAGTACAGTAATAGTGCAGTAGTACAGTAAAAGTGCTGTAGTACAGTAATAGTGCAGTAGTACAGTAATAGTGCTGTAGTACAGTAATAGTGCTGTAGTAAAGTAATAGTGCAGTAGTACAGTAATAGTGCAGTAGTACAGTAATAGTACAGTAGTACAGTAATAGTACAGTAGTACAGTAATAGTACTGTAGTACAGTAATAGTACAGTAGTACAGTAATAGTGCTGTAGTACAGTAATAGTGCAGTAGTACAGTAATAGTGCAGTAGTACAGTAATAGTACAGTAGTACAGTAATAGTACAGTAGTACAGTAATAGTACAGTAGTACAGTAATAGTACAGTAGTACAGTAATAGTGCAGTAGTACAGTAATAGTGCAGTAGTACAGTAATAGTACAGTAGTACAGTAATAGTACAGTAGTACAGTAATAGTACAGTAGTACAGTAATAGTGCAGTAGTACAGTAAAAGTGCTGCAGTACAGTAATAGTGCAGTAGTACAGTAATAGTGCTGTAGTACAGTAATAGTGCTGTAGTAAAGTAATAGTGCAGTAGTACAGTAATAGTGCAGTAGTACAGTAATAGTACAGTAGTACAGTAATAGTACAGTAGTACAGTAGTACAGTAGTACAGTAATAGTACAGTAGTACAGTAATAGTACAGTAGTACAGTAATAGTATTGTAGTACAGTAATAGTACTGTAGTACAGTAATAGTACTGTAGTACAGTAATAGTACTGTAGTACAGTAATAGTACTGTAGTACAGTAATAGTACTGTAGTACAGTAATAGTACTGTAGTACAGTAATAGTACTGTAGTACAGTAATAGTACAGTAATAGTACAGTAGTACAGTAATAGTTCAGTAGTACAGTATTACAGTAATAGTACAGTAGTACAGTAATAGTACAGTAGTACAGTAATAGTACTGTAGTACAGTAATAGTGCAGTAGTACAGTAATAGTACAGTAGTACAGTAATAGTACAGTAGTACAGTAATTATAGTACAGTAATAGTACAGTAGTACAGTAATAGTTCAGTAGTACAGTAGTACAGTAATAGTACAGTAGTACAGTAATAGTACAGTAGTACAGTAATAGTACAGTAGTACAGTAATAGTACAGTAGTACAGTAATAGTACAGTAGTACAGTAATAGTACAGTAGTACAGTAATAGTGCTGTAGTACAGTAATAGTGCAGTAGTACAGTAATAGTACAGTAGTACAGTAATAGTACAGTAGTACAGTTATAGTGCTGTAAACAGTGGCGCGCTAATTTATGTTTTGTGCGGTACAAATAGTACAGTAGTACAGTAATAGTGCTGTAAACAGTGGCGCGCTAATTTATGTTTTGTTCAGTACACTGTCGTAACACTCACTTAGAGTTGGTAAATCAGCTGTTCTATTCTTAAATATTCTAATGGATTATATTGATTAATAGACTGTATCTATAATTTGACAAATATAATGATTTAAGCCAATTTAAAAACTATATAATATATAATAATATATAATATATATATAATATATAATAATAATAAAACATCAAATTGCTCTACTCAAAGGAATGTAGACCTCGTCTCCAGTATGACAGAATGTATAATCTTACAACTGTGAAGTAGTACAGTATAAACTATTTTATTACTGTTAATTGTGGATATGCAGGTATTCGTAGATAAAAGTGTGTGAAAGCACACGAAAAATTAATTTGATACCAGTTATATATATATATTCAGTCTAAAGGATATGTTTTAAAACTTTAATTATGACCGTACTTTTCAATCGCAATGAATTCAATTTGACCACAACAATACGTGGTTCGTGAAAGAAGCTACAAATAAATAGTTACAAAAATTATATATATGGTATTTTTATTTTCAATGGTTAAGACACAATGAATGTACCAAAATTAATCATTGCTACTGATAATACCAAGGCGACAGCATCGGGAATGTTATCGAAATTGTTTTTTACAAGCTCTTTAATAAAATTACATCAGATTAAATTTATCTAGAATTCACCAACCATTCTGTGTACATAGATTGTTTATATTTCCTATGGGAAATATGCTTTTTAAAATGTGGTGGCATTGATTAGGAGAATCTAATTATGTAATTATGAAATTATGCAATTATGTAATTATGTAATTATGTAATTACGTAATTATGTATAACACTTTGAAATGAAATGATACCAACTTTAAAGTAAATTCTACCTCGCCCAGCCGAAGTGCACATGTATAACTAGTAGCTGAGAGTAATGTAAGTATGTACAGAGGGTTGCTTTTCAAAGCAGATCAGAACGAAACGGAGCGGAAAGAAGGAAACGGAGCGGAAAGAAGGAAACGGAGCGGAAAGAAGGAAACGGAAAGAAGGAAACGGAGCGGAAAGAAGGACTTTGCTGACGTCAGCAAGGTCGAGTGATGAGGGAGGGTATTTGGGAATGTGACAACCTCGCCCAGGCCCCCATGATTTATCAAGAAAATCTATTATAATATTTAGATGCGGAGGTGGGAGACGTTACTTCCTATCAAGTTTTGAATATTCAATATTAATGTTTAGCCAGAGTACCAAGGTATGAAGCTAGGGTAGCATATTATATAAGATACTAATACTATTATTATACCTGATATCAGCTGCAGACAGTTCAGATCATTCCTTGTAATTTACTTCTTAAATAATCTCTAGATTACTTTATGTTTTGCAATCTACAAAAAAAGTGAATGAAAAATGTTATATTTTGTGGAAAGTAGAGTAAATGGCATCACATCTAAGCGTGTCGTGATCAAAGAAAAAACGCAGTGAGAAATAATGAGGTTTAACAGAGCAGTCTTTAGGACCAATATGCTGTACACTTAGAGGTCGGGTAGTGTGTTATTAATTTGCTCACTCTCCTACTCCTACAGCAGTGTGTTATACTCCGCATAACACCTTACATTCTGCTCTCATTAATCAAAATGTTTAGTTCATTTGATCATTGCGAAAAGCAGGCTATAAAAGCAGGCAAGGAGTATAAGAATTTTCAGCTGATAGACACAGCTAGTCCTTAATGAGCAAAAAATGCTAATTGGTAGTACTACTGCACTTCATTATTACTTTTGAAACGTTTAAAGGTTGGTTTAAAGTTCACTGGAGTGCATAGAATGAGTGGAGCAGCACGGTATCTTACTAATAATACAAATTACCGTATATTCCTTTTAGATTACGACATGTTCTGAATTATCTTTCAGTTTGTATTTCAATTTGGTGCTGCGTGGAATTGTGATCTCAAATTCCATTAAATTGGATATCAATGATATACTATAATAAAACTATATTTAATTATCTGTTTTGAAAGGTCCAGGCAGTTGCCTAAGAAATAGGTTTTTTTCTATATAACTTTTGTACATAAACCAATTAAAGTTCAATTTGTATTTAAACCTAATTTAGTGCACTAAATGATCCCGTTTTCTGATGACGTCGAAAATAATTTACATTACTGTAGTAAATACTACAGTAATCACCTTACTGCAATGTTTCAGTCTCAAGCATAAGTTATATACGATTCTCCCATCATGCCAAAAATACAGCGGCAAGGTAATATACAACTAGCAACGAGAATAGTGAGATGTATTACCTTATGAGACAATACAAGAAAATATTTACTAAGTAGAAATAAATAATAATAAAAATATTTAAGTAGAAATGTCGTTCAGTGGTGTTATTTCATGCCAGCTATCAGCCCAAGTTCTTGCTGCACAGCTTGTTAAATAAGAGTAAGACATTGAAGCTGGAATATTCAACGCACCCCAAACCTTACACGAATAAGCTTTAACAAACCCGATTACATTGTAAATATCGATATAAAGTATACCGAGAGAATAAACCGAAATACGCAATGAACTGAAACTCTTCATCTCTGAAAGTTTCACCTCGACAGTCGACTGTAACGGTAAGTACAAGTTAGATTAGTCGAGTGGTAAAACATGGTGAGATGGAATTTGCAGAGATGGAATTTGCAGAGTACAAAGAGTGTTATTGGGCTGCAACATCGAGTATATATTATAAGGCTGAACAATATACACATACAATGTTGTGCACAGCTTGTACATGGCAATGTAGCTAGTACAGGGCAATGTATTATAAGCGAATGCTCTGTGCTCTTACCCTCGGGACCCGGAGAGGAGATCATGTAGCCCTGGTTCTCCTTCTCTTTAGCCCTCTTGATCCGAGCCACATGTATAGCGGCCACGGCAGCCATGTCTTCTAGTTGCAAACACCACCTCCCCACTTAGTGGTGCTTTAAGGGCCCTTTAGTCTCTACAATAAGGGAGCTCCTTGTCTCCCTGGCTGATGGACCTGATACAAGAGCGACCTATTTAGCTGGGCAGTGAGCGGGCCGGCCCCTCATTCTAAATCTGCTGAACAGAGGCTACTGTGTTATCCTACACTTTCAAAATAAATACACCACTACAGAACTGAAATATCAAGAAACGGACTAAATTGCAGTATCAAGGTCCTTGATCTTCTGGTCATCGTTACTATGGTTACGCACAAGGAAGATAAGCCTTTTAAGGTGTTTCGCAGAGATATGAATTAGCGAATTAGTGAGTTACTGATGCGACACTCAAAGGTAACGTGTCAAACGTAATTAGATCACGTTTTTGTCGTCTGTTCAAGATAAGAGTTGTAAATAGGAATGGAAACACTTCCTAAGTGCCGGCATTAACGATGACCAGTAGTCCAACATTGATGGCTTTAGTACAGTAAAGATTTTTAATAACAGTATCGGATAGCCGAGGAAGGGAAAGTGCCAAGAAGCGGTCTTAACACCGAAGGGTAAGCGGCAATGGATAAAAAGGTGTGCCGTGTCTCATGTGCAGGGTGTGAGATTATCTCGTCCCATTACGTGTGTGGGCCCGTGCAAGAAAGCGGGGTGTACTGACTAGGATACAAGATACAAGGGCAGGTCTCTCCCACAAGTTGGGATGGCCTGAGGTGCTTATCTCCTTTTCAGTAACACTAAGCCACTCTGTGCCGAGGCACTATACTAGCTGTAGGGGGGGTCGGCCGGTTGGTGTAGCTCGGGAGGGACCTGAACTTGTATCTTGTACTGACTAGGAGATATCAACAAAACTGCGGGCAACCAAGAGTAAACTGTTATGTGACTCAAGAGAGTGCAGAGTATAAAGACTACAACTACAAAAGGTACTATATATGCTGTGTAATCGTAAGATAAGAGCACAACTACAAAAGATGTAAGCAGTGTGTTGACCAGATAAGAGCACAAAGGTGAGCTTGTGTACCTCTAGTGTACAGTGTGTTGACCAGATAAGAGCACAAAGGTGAGCTTGTGTACCTCTAGTGTACAGTGTGTTGACCAGATAAGAGCACAAAGGTGAGCTTGTGTACCTCTAGTGTCAGTGGCGTAACGTTACTTTGTGCCGCCCCCCTGCTAATTGAAATTTGCCGCCCCTATCCGGAGCCGGCTCGCTTCGCTCGCCGAGATTTGTCCGTCGCGTGAAGTTACAGTGTAGTGTGTATTGTGTAATCAGTAATGTTTACCAACACGACGTCTAAGAAAACAAAGAAAATTAAATTTTGACCAAGACGCGCGCGTGTTAAACCCACGAAATATTAAAATCGAGCCGCGCATAGGCAGCAAAAATATACCATTATATCGACCTCTATTAATTTTGTGCGCGTTCGCGTTGGATAAAATTTATTCACGTGGTCTGCTGCTTGTCTTGTGATTGGAGGAAATTGCATGTCAGTCGATGATATCAATGCGAGACACCGATACACGACGCACGTGTAGTTATCAGAATGCTAATCGTTTGTTATCTTGGTTTTACCGTATGGCGTGTGCCCTAGAATGTACTTTACTACGTCTTGCGTCTACCGTCTGGCGAGTGGCGTCTACGTTGTTGATTGTTGATTGTTGATAATTGATTGTTGATTGTAATTGTGTAAACTGTAGACTTGTTGTCACTTGTGACTTCTGAAATCTGAGTTCTGACTGCTCACTGCTGACTGCTGAGTGCAGAAACTAAGCCGTTATCTGATAAGTTCCATGCCTATGAGCTATCAGTTGACAGTAAACAGTTATCATTTATCGTTATCTGCTATCACTTAAAAGTTATCAATCTTAATCTTGAATCTTAAGTTTTAATTTAAGTAAATTGTTGATCAATTCTATATTAAGTATTTCAACAGCTCATTTAGATCTCTTATTATTAACGGTATAGTAAAGTGTAAACGGTTTTTAATCTTAATTCTAATAGATCAATAATCAATTCAATTGACTCCATTGTTAACCTGCAGTGTGCAGATTGCCACGACTAACTGCTATGACTAGTTTTTAGTAATGAATTGCAATATTGTGAACTCGACCGTCGACGTTCAATTTTGTTGATTGATCATTGATCATTGATCGGAATTGCCTAAGGTCAGCGGTGCTTTCGCCTTTCAGCTTTGCGCTGGCCGGTTCACGAGTCACAGTATTAATGATGTTTTTGTATGACGTTTGTTGATAAGTTAGGTCTTAGCCCTTAGGATTTAATCCCTTAGGGCTGATTTGCATTTTGCATAGAATCTTACTGTCGCATGGATATTGTCAGAGTCCGCCGTCCGGTCAAATGGGAAACTGGAAGGACTGCAAGCGCTACCGTATTCTTGGTCACGTACCCACTTGGGCCACCCGACTTTCGTCTTTCAACGTGAACTTCGTAAGTTAATATTAGTTATAACGTTTATTCCTGTACTGATGTGCAATATCCTACCCAGTACCCCTACTGAAGCATGTGTTAAAGTTAGCTTTAATGTAGTTGACTCATCACTTGACATAGATTTTTAAAGCATGTTGCATGACTGTTGTCCACCAATTTAATCTACATGTGTCATATGCGTACATTTTTGTTATAGTCTGTGATTTTCCGCGATAGCCAACATTCAGTCACTCATCACTCATGTGATATGTCCATTGTCCTACCGCCCGAGAGCCACTTTTTTTAGGTTTGAAAATTAGCAATACTATTATTATTATTATTAACATGATAATAAGCTGCAGGCTGCTCACTACTCATCATCATGTATACAATATATCTAATTCGACAATCAATCGCATTGCAATTTGTAATTGACGACGACCGACCTCTTGATTGATTATTTTTTCACAACAGTTAACATGAAGCGAACTAAAGAATCTGGGGCAGCGTACAGAAACAAGAAGAAGAAGAAGGAGGAGTTTATGAAGTCCTATCCCAAGATAACAAGCTTCACCGCAACTGCAGGACCAGCGTTCCCTACTGCCGCAGAAGCCCGAGTAGCAGCACAAGACGTGTATTGGCGGGAGGAGAGCCGTCCCGATCCAGTCGAGGAACCAGATGAAGAGTTGGAGTTTCCCCTATTTGAATCGGACGACGAAACAGGTAAGAAAATTACTGGAGGAACCCCAAAATAATAGGTCTTTACTAATTTACTGAAATAGTGACATGATTCTCTAAAACTCCTGTTAGTGCAAGAAAGTACATATAATTGACTTGTTATCATAACTCATAACTAATTACTAACAAATAGTAGTACGGATTACGGAGTATGATACGATAATCAGTCTATTATCTCGTCGTGAATGGTGTGATCTTAGATATTACATCATAGATTGACTGCCACATCCTTAAATTTCTTTTCACAGAAACATCTTCATTTTTGGCTTGCTTTTTACAGTTGATCATGAAATCTGCGCCAGGTGAAGGAAGCAACGAAGTCGATGCTGTAGTGGAAGCTGCAGCTGCTCTATCACTGGAGGTGAACTGGCCGAGCGACAAGGAGCTGTTCAAAGACAGACAATGTCTCAGCATCGCTGACAAGCGGGCGATACTGCAACACGGACCTTGTCAACCCTCAACGTTGTCGAACTACTATGTTAGTAAGCAACAGAATGGACTCGAACTGCGAAGAAAATGGCTCTGCTATTCACCACTAGGCAAATATGCCTACTGCGAGACATGCTGGCTGTTCGGGGATAAAGCCAAATCACCGTGGGCAGACAAGATTCTTCCCAGTAAGAAGTATGGCATCTCCAAGAAGATGAAGACACATGAGACGTCCGAGAGCCACGCAGAGGCGCATAAAAATCGACTGCACTTCATCAAAAGCCCAGTCGATCTTCAAGAGCTGAAGATCATCGAGGAGAACGAAAAAAAGTGGACTCTGGTCGTCGAGCGGGTTATTGCCATCATAATAGCTGCTGCCTCTATGAACATTGGATTACGTGGACACAGAGAGGTTGTGGGGGATGGAGTTTGTGAGGGATCCAACTTCCTAGAGTTGGTCAAACTGCTTGCCCAGTTTGACGGTCTCCTGAAGCAAGTGATCGCCACGCCCAAGGGGAAGACTAAATATCTGAGCCCTGCGATCCAAAACGAGCTGATCTCCCTTATCGCCGAGGAAATGCGGATCTCCTTGGTATCGGATATCCTAAAGAGCCCCTACTTTTCGATTATCCTTGATTCGACAGTTGATCTGGGAAAGGTTCGTTCCATCTTTTGGTCAAATACATTTTGATTTCAAATTTGTTTATGTAATATGATTATGTCTGTACAGTGGACAATGGTAAAGAAAAATACCGTTACACCTTCCCTTTTCACTATGTTGTACATTTATTTCTTCCATCGGATGTGTATTAGAATCTAGAAGCTATTTTATTGACATATTTCCCTCACAGGTAGACCAATTAAGTTTGGTGGTGCGCTGGGTTTCCGTTCGAGACTCTCAAGTACAGGTGCATGAGACCTTTCTCGGATTCATCGCAATGTCATCTGGAAAAGCAGAGGCTATTGCTAATCTCGCTATTGAAGAACTCCAGAAGCTGGGAATCACGCTGGACAAACTTAGAGGACAGGGATTTGACGGAGCCAGTGTTATGTCGGGAGTTTATGGGGGAGTACAGACGATACTGAAGAACAGAACCACGAACCCTGTTCCCTTTGTGCACTGTTCGACCCACAATCTGTGTTTGGTGATAAAAGATGTTGTGGCTGCTACCAACCACACCAGTGATTTCTTCGACTGTCTGGGCCAGGTTTTTACGTTTGTTGGATCGAGCTCATTACGCTGGGAGGAGCTGAAGATGAACTCTCCGGGCTTAGACCTAAAAAAACTTTGCCCAACGAGGTGGTCGTCTCGTCATGAAAGCGTTCGGGCCATCAAGAATCGGCAGCCAGATATCATCAGACTTCTGACGAAGCTATCACTCACCAACTGCCGAACATCTGCGGGACTTTTGAGTAGAGTTAGAACTTTCGAGTTCACCATTACTCTGGTGTTTTGGGAGAAGCTGCTCTCCAAGGCACAGACTATTACTAACATGCTCCAGGCTAAAAACCTGGACATTGGAGTTGTGCCAGCTGCTCTCAGCAGCTTTACAAGATTTCTCCGAAATCTAGAGGGAAATTGGGATACTCTCATCGTAGAAGCTCAGCAGCAAGCCATCTATGCTGGGGCCGAGCAGTCATTCCAGCTCACCATGGCCCGGAACCTCTACAGATATTCTGGTCAACTTCGTGGCCAGAACTTACCAGAACCATCGAAGAAGGATTTGTTCAAGGTACAGATATTTCTTCCCACACTGAAGACATGTCGGGAACAAATCCTTCTTCGATTTGAGGGACACAACTCGATAGTGAGCAAATTCGCGTGTTTGCAGCCCAAACACATACTGACGAAGAGTTGCACGGACCTCCGAACTGCTGCGAATGAGTTGGTAAAGATCTACCACAAGGACTTGCAGCCATCATTGGCAGACGAGTTAATTGACCTGAAGGAAGATTACGGGAGTGAGCTAAGGACCGAAGATGTGACAAGTCCTCTCCAGTTGGTCAACTTTATCTTCGAGAGAGACCTTCCGCTGTTGTGTCCGCAGTTGGTAGCAGCCTTGATGCTTTTCATAGCTATACCAGTCACTGTTGCATCGGCGGAACGGTCCTTCTCGAAGTTAAAGTTGATAAAAACTTATCTAAGGTCGACTATGTCACAATCTAGACTTAAGGATTTAGCTCTCATCTCAATTGAGAACAGTGAGGTTGACAAACTTGATCGCTCGAAGCTGGTACAGAAATTTGCCAGTGCAAAAGCAGGGCGCATCAAGCGTTTCCACTGAACATTTATTTATTTTTTTGTATTTTGTAAATTGTTGTAATTGGGTTGACTTGATCTGTGATCATGATGTTTATTTTACTTAACATAATTTATAAGTGTATCTTGAAACGGTTGTTTCTATTTGTCCTACTACGATAACTAACATGGCCAGAGCCCAGGAGCCGGATTTAAAATTATTGAAAAGTCACAAACTGCAAACCTCGAAGGTTAGAGTTCACACAATTACCGTCGTATAAACTTTAGTCACACCGCGCATCATTAGAAATTGGCCTCCGCGCTAAAGTATTAACAATGAAAGTGTAGTATCGTTATCACTTTTTGCGCAACTTTCAGCGCGTGGTTAAGTTGCGCTATAAATTCGTGTAGAATTTTGGAGTAGTAGACACGTTCAACTAATTTCTTTACTTTTTTACTTCGGTATGAAGAGTCACGGGTCATCACCGGCTACAGGGGGCGGCAAAATTGTGTAATGGGGCGGAAAAATGCCGCCCCCCTAAGGTGCCGCCCCCCTGCTAGCAGGGTTAGCAGGGGCGGTCGTTACGCCACTGTCTAGTGTACAGTGTGTTGACCAGATAAGAGCACAAAGGTGAGCTTGTGTACCTCTAGTGTACAGTGTGTTGACCAGATAAGAGCACAAAGGTGAGCTTGTGTACCTCTAGTGTACAGTGTGTTGACCAGATAAGAGCACAAAGGTGAGCTTGTGTACCTCTAGTGTACAGTGTGTTGACCAGATAAGAGCACAAAGGTGAGCTTGTGTACCTCTAGTGTACAGTGTGTTGACCAGATAAGAGCACAAAGGTGAGCTTGTGTACCTCTAGTGTACAGTGTGTTGACCAGATAAGAGCACAAAGGTGAGCTTGTGTACCTCTAGTGTACAGTGTGTTGACCAGATAAGAGCACAAAGGTGAGCTTGTGTACCTCTAGTGTACAGTGTGTTGACCAGATAAGAGCACAAAGGTGAGCTTGTGTACCTCTAGTGTACAAGCGAGGGTATTAGGAGTGGGTATTAGGAGTGTTTCGTGAGCTAAGTGGCATAGGGAGCGTGTGTATTGTACTGCTGCACTACGTTACTTACTAACCCCACATCCTACCAACAGAGACCACTTAGCGTACTTAGTACTCACGTGACATAACATTGGGCACGTGTCCAGAACACGTGGGCAGAACTCGTGGGCTGGTCCTGCACAGAGGGGCCGGGGACTCTGTCACTATAATCTACTGATCACTACCATTATTCTAGTACACCGGAAATAATCTAGGACCTGTTTTACAAGTGCAACTAACTAACATCCCCTTCAACGCAGAGAACACGGCAACGCAACTGTAACCGAAACATAAACTGTGGCTAGGCTATTTTATAATCCAGCTGCAGAATAGTCATTGGGAGTGTTACCTGGCAACAAGTCTACACTGGATAGGAATTAGCCGCCCTCTACACTGCAATACACATCTGTAATAGGCAGGAATATATCAATATTAATGCTCCTATCTACCTCCGCAAAGTTATTTCGGTGATTAACATTGCTTCTGTCTGGCTCATGTTCACTCCGACGTCTGGAGGTACTTAATTATACCGCACTGAAGATCTTAATGTCCGAATATTAATCTTTCAGATCGACATGGACTCCAAACTGAGACTATCACAAAAACGCAACGTATCTAAGTGACCTGTATTAGTAAGGATTTAATTATTGTAGTATAGTACTTAAAACAGACTGATCCTTATCCCGCCCGACACACAACCGTTCTTTGTACAACCTTATTACGACCTTATAATAGCATATATAACCAAGAAACTTTCATTTTGATTCGAGAGGCAAATCAATACACATGTTTAAGTTTTTGAGCACTTGAATTTATTCTTCTTATGAAGTTGAGAGAACCTTTCACAATTCGAATAAATATATAATAAGTTTATGAATTAGGAGCAAACTGTCTATACATAGAAGATAATAAGGCATATTACTGATTTATTTCTTTTAACGCCAAGCCCAAATTAAATAATAACAGGGACAGGGATGGCGGGATGCCAAGAAGTATTTTATGTAATCTTAGTTATTGCATTATGTTGTTCAATATTTTGTATTTACGTAAAATTGAATAGTAACTTTGTAATAACATTATTAACGTTACAATAACGTCATTCAATCATTTGGTGAAATATTGACGCTATAGATATTATTACATAGATATAATTATATTTGTAACAACGCAGTGTAGGCGGGATCACCAGATTTCCAAAACATTTAGATTTAATGATCGATCACACACAGGGGTGCCCCTTTTCACACACAAGTCAATACTCTAGTAGCACAAGTCAAGAGAGCTGGTAAAGAAACCCAACATGTCCGATAAACACAGAGCAGAAATATCCAAAGAAAAGCTGCCACCTTTCACCACAGAACGAAAACGTTTTCACATTGTAGGAAAAGAGCGAGCGAGGCATGACAATTAAATTATAGGCTATGTCCAATGCATAGAGACATAAATGAGGAGCAAATGCAAGACATAGTTTAATTGCTTCATTACCAATACATCATATTCACACACCACACAGCACGTACCACAATATTTCGTTACTCAGTTAAAAACATAAGAGATCATGTTTGTTGAAGACTCGCTAAAAAGAAAGGAGGGGTCGATACCGCGACCTTAAGGCACCCCATGGTCGGCACATGGTCACGTGGTATAGTGAGGAATATTACTGGCGGTGGTTTAATGCTGTTAACCTATTATAACAGTTTGCCATTTATTCCATTTTATATTTCATACGTTGTGCCTGCCCTACAAAGCACGGCCACGTGCGGTTTTGTCTAAAACAAGCTTAGAAATAATCTGAAAGTGTGATCACAGCCAGTTCACAAACAGAAACTAAAGTACTTCTGAAAATTACAAAATTGGCAGAAAAATTGAACTAACTGGGTCAAATGTACGAAAAAAGAAAAAAACAATAGTTTCAACAGATACGATGAAACTGTCTTGCATAAATTTTCTTTACTCGTTCAACTTATTGTATATTACCATGATGAGAACGTGCGGAGTTAGCAAATATAAATGTACAGAGACGACTAAGTCAGAAGGACAGTTGGTATTATTTCAGCTAGGACAAGAAATTTAATTAGTGCAACCAAACAACGTGTGTCATTGTCTGAACAGGGTAAACTGGCTGAAGACAGGCAGGCCCAGACATGGTAGTGTTTATAAAGGAGCAGCAACTCGTACTGTGTGGCTAATATCTAGCCACTAGAACTACGCTCCGAACTTTAGCGTCAGTATTTTCAGACTGTGAAAATAACACTAAAGCAGCGACAAAATATTCTGTAGTTGCAGTGCTGTTTGTGTCTACTACGCAAGGTCTGATGTACAACACTGGTGTGTCTTATGTAGTCACTTTTATTAGTCTAGTTGTTGTTGAGACACCGAGACGCCACTTACGTTAAAATAATCATAGGACGATAAACATCTCTTACATATGCAATAGTGAACAGAATCGTGTGACATTCTATCTTTGCTCGGCTTTCTAGTCTATTTTACAATTCTATAAATATAATTCATGAAGTGACACCCTTATGATATCTACATAAAACAGTGCAGTATATGCAGCTACTATATAACAGGTCAATTGATAGAAAAACAGCGACCCCTCTTCAAATGCCACAGAAACCCCTCTTCAAATTCCACAGAAACCCCTCTTCAAATGCCACAGAAACCCCTCTTCAAATGCCACAGAAACCCTTCTTCAAATGCCACAAAACCCCTCTTCAAATGCCACAAAACCCTCCTCAAAAGATAATAGAAGGTTTCAGACTTCAGAGTGATATTCGCAGAGACCACTAAATAGTAAAAAAAGTGGCTGCGGTGCAAGACTGGAAAATTAGAGAACTATTAGAGTACTAGGGAATATTAGAGGATTAGGGAAAAGGATTGCTGGACGCTTATTCACTTTCACAATAAGACAAACGACACGTCAACAAGACAATTGTGAGCAGCGGAACACACAAACGCTGTACACGGCGAGCAATGGACGACAATAATATTATGATGCTATGTAAACTTTACGTTAATTAATTTCACTGGATTGCAATGAGAAACAAAGCTGGAAAATAGCTTTCATTGTGCTTCTGTAAATTTATCATAATAATCCTATTCCTTTGCTAAAGTTATAAACGGCAACTACACTTAAGGTTCTAATTTTCACTGTAAACTGGTAAAATGATTTAGCGTAGGAGACCACGTCACAACTCATGGGAAATGTCATTAAAGTTTTGTAGTTGACTGAGATTGTCCGTATTGAGCCTTGTCTAGGATGCATTACTCGTAACACGACTAAGAGGACAAGGTAACAGTAATGTAATAACGACAACGTGTTCCTTAGTGTACCTGTACAGGTGGACTTCACATGCGTTATTCATTATTATATTCGCTATTACACACACTGTTCTATAGATAATTTCTCTCTCTCTCTCTCTCTCTCTCTCTCTCTCTCTGTAGATAATGCTATAAAGTATCTCCATTAGTCTCATACATAAATCAGGAGGTTTACTTTTATATTAGTGCAGATTTTCTATAGCAGGATATCACTACGTTATAGTTTAAATATTATATGATATATTAAATAATATATCATATAATATGTTATGAGGCAGTAAAACTAGCGGGTTGCGATGAAGAACAGTATGTTACTAGGTTTAATATGTAACGGTAGATTCGATTAACGGCAGGTAAGTATAAAGAGGAAGTTTTGGCAGGAAATTATTTATGGTGATAACGTTAGTGGGATATCCTGTCTACCGAGCACAGGTAAACATTGTAATAACTTGTTAGATATTGCTTATATCTACATTACTCCTACTTAGCGCGGTAGTTAACCGCTGAACCGAGACAATAGGTAGGTAGGTTCATTCCCACACTTTACCGCACTTTACCGCAAAGTGGCGGTATTATCCCAAACCCACTGCACAGCCCGACCTGCTATTGGTTATCAGTCAGTAGACACGGGCTGGGTTGGTTTACAGCAGCTACCGGTTCAGTGCGTTCAGTCTTCAGATCGTAGCAGACTATTTATTAGAGCTAGTAGTATCTATGAGCGGAAAAGGTCGGCTGTAATTAACAATTAGCATATATGTGTGTGTTCACTAGATACCTTACTTTACATTGCAATTAACTATTCAAACTATTAGCTTGCTGATTTACCAAAACAATTCTTTAGCGATAACCAGGTGTAGCTAGTCCACACCCTGGCTCCATGATATGAACAATTTATTTCAATGCTCGAATACATAATTTACTTGATAACGGCAAAATTTGTTTTTTGCTAACAGAAACTAACAGAACATGAACGAAATATTATTGACATATTGAATGAACAACTAAATTGGACACACAGTGAAAATGACAGTTTTTGAGTGAAACAAAAAACAGGAGGGCCTTCAGTAGCGGTCACAATTTTACTTAATTCAAAACATTTCTATAATTAAACCCCTCAAGAAATAAGCAAATATAAGGTATATAAATGCAGTATAAATGCAGTATAAATGCAGTATAGTAATGCAGTATAGTAATGCAGTATATGAGAAAATGAAGGGAGGCTTTGTATAAGCGACGGAGATACAAAGTGAGACTACACTAACGGACCGGCCTAACAAGCACTAACAAAACGAGCAGATATTCGTCGTTAAACACTGTTAACTTGACACTGCACGCCTGCTGACCAGTGTTAATACCGCACTCTTCCTGGACACTGAGCATTTACAGCTCAACATCTCGCTCGAGGATATTTCTATACAAGACCAGTAATGCCTAGGAACAGGTGTTAAACGAAAAGTTCAGGTTATTAAATCATGTTTCAACCCGTCACGAGGTAGCAGGCCACCAACGCTGTGACCCCTCGCTGCCTGTTTGACTCCATTAGCAACACAGTCTAATATGAGACATCATATCACAATGCAGTGACAAGCTATTCTTCCAGAAAAATGTACACGTGACCTTTATACCACAGAAGGGGCAGCTTTTGTGGGTGCTGTAAGATGCAGCCACTGCATTGGGAATCTTAATAGAAATCAAGAAAGTAAACTTTTAACTCAGTTCATTTTCTTATCGATATTTTTTCATTTGTTAACACAAAATGAAAAATGCGCGCTGGTATATTTCTGCGGAATCACAATTCGAATATATCGCCTGCATGAACAGGCCCTATCGAATCTTATCAACTGATGGGTGATATCATTACCAATACCATGCACATGACGGTTAGCTTCTGTTTAAAGTATTTAAGTAGAAAACCTTATTTCTAACATTTGTCAGTGTCTTAGCAGACCAATCCCCCTTCTCAGCTTCTTTCATGGTACACTTAACTACTACTACTACTACTTCTACTACTTCTACTACTTCTACTACTGCTACTATTACTACTATTACTACTATTACTACTACTGCTACTGCTGCTGCTGCTGCTGCTGCTACTACTACTACTACTACTACTACTACTGCTACTACTACTACTACTACTACTACTACTACTACTACTACTACTACTACTACTACTACTACTACTACTACTACTACTACTACTACTACTACTACTACTACTACTACTACTACTACTACTACTACTACTACTACTACTACTACTACTACTACTACTGTACTAGTCCAGTTAAAAGGTGCACCTTGTCCACCGCGACACCAAATCCTCCATAGACAAATTGCACCTCTTAGCTCAATACAAATAAAAGAACTACATGGCGATAAAAGGAAATGTCTGACATGTCAGGACCCGAACAGCAGTGTCTCATAAACACAAGACAAATGCAGAAACTCTGCGGGCTTCACATCGTCACCAAAATCCCGAACACAGAATAACTAAAATATATTTGATTTCTTCAGGTCAATAAATGGAGTTAGTCAATAAATATAGTGAAGACAATTAAATGGAGCTGCAAGACCGGGAAGAGCAGAACGTGCACTGCATGGACTGTTATAGGAATCAATCCTACTTAATAAATACAATGATGTTAATCATAGTGATTAAAATTATTTAAAATTACTTAATACTTAATAAATATAATGATGATAATCGTTATGATTAACATCATTTAAATCTACTTAATACTTGATAAATGTAATGATGGTAATCATTAACATCATTAATGAATATTTAATAGTAACCAGATTAGTTTCGAATTGCCACACCTTTATAGACAGACTGAAATTCAATCGTGAAATATTATAATTATCATGCATTTGTATGATAATTAAAAACATCCGATCTAAATTTTATTTGTCAATATTATTCACTGCTCATTGTCGTGTGTTTGTCTTTTCCTTATTCTATTGATCTGTTTGAGACTATCAGACTAATTAATTAATTATATTCATTAATGTATCATACTCATTAATTAATCATACTCATTAATTGCTATACAGTGTACCTGCCTAATCACATTATATTCTTATTAATTGCGGTACCTGACTAATCACATTAAATACTCATTAATTGCGGTACCTGACTAATCACATTAAATACTCATTAATTGCGGTACCTGACTAATCACATTATATACTCATTAATTGCGGTACCTAACTAATCACATTATATACTCATTAATTGCGGTACCTGACTATTCACATTATATACTCATTAATTGCGGTACCTGACTAATCACATTATATACTTATCAATTGCGGTACCTGACTAATCACATTATATACTCATTAATTGCGGTACCTGAATAATCAAATTATATACTCATTAATTGCGGTACCTGACTAATCACATTATATACTCATTAATTGCAATACCTGACTAATCACATTCTATACTCATTAATTGCGGTACCTGACTAATTACATTATATACTCATTAATTGCGATACCTGACTAATCACATTATATACTCATTAATTGCGGTACCTGACTATTCACATTATATACTCATTAATTGCGGTACCTGACTAATTACATTATATAGCTCATTAATTGCGGTACCTGACTTATCACATTATATACTCATTAATTGCGGTACCCGACTAATCAAATTCTATACTCATTAATTGCGGTACCTGACTAATCACATTCTATACTCATTAATTGCGGTACCTGACTAATCACATTATATACTCATTAATTGCAGTACCTGACTAATCACATTATATACTCATTAATTGCGGTACCTGACTATTCACATTATATACTCATTAATTGCGGTACCTGACTAATCACATTATATACACATTAATTGCGGTACCTGACTTATCACATTATGTACTCATTAATTGCGGTAGACTAATCAAATTCTATCTGCTTGTTTCTTATACATACAACACTCAAAAACTGATACTAAGCTGGCAACCACTATGTATCACATTTTACTGTTCCTTTCGTTACTGCTGTGAAAGATGTTGGTGGACTGAAGGCTGCAACCAATATTTACGAGGGGTTGTACTGTTCTTGTATATTTATTAAACCTGGATTTGAGAAGTGCTTCTCGACACTCTTAGAAGAGTGAAGGTGATTGGATTGGAAGTAGGCCGCCACCTCGATCGTGTCCCGTTACACTCAGGTAACGCGATTAGGTTTCTTGCCGTCAAACTGTTGAACCACAATTTGTTGGCGATCTGGCAGAGAACTGACGTATGGCAGATTGGTGATAGTTGCTAGACCAGTACCAACTGGTTGCTGGTCACCGAAAGATGGGCTATCAGCCGGGCAGACAGTTCAAACGCAGAAATATAGGGGGAAGCAGGACAACTCAACCATTTAAAAATGCCTCATTGCTTCGAGCTTGTCATTGTACTATGTGCTTACTGTTTACCGGGAGCCCAGGTGATGAAATACCGCTCAACAGTACGGACCTTCACTTAAATGAACTACAAACTCCGCAAAGTTATCATTACAGAATACCTTGCAAGAAAGACTTGAGAGCAACCCCCCGGACTGTCACCAATCAACACCAATAGATTCTCATAAAGCTGGTCGTCCAAAGTAAAAACTAAAACTACCCTTTACTACATCTTATACCCAATATCTTTCGATTTGATAGTTCTATATCACTTGCTTCATAAAGTCTCAACAATAAAATCCGAATAAGTTTTAAGCATTTCTAACCCTGTATTAGATTGAAGTTGTTGTTATATACTTGAGTTCCAAAAAAAAAAAGCAGCAACCAAAATAACCCGAGTCTATAGATCCACAGAATGGAACGCTATATAAAGAGAAATTGCAGGTAAATGTAACTTAAGGAACAGACAGTAATTGTATGGTTACAATTAAAGGATTAGCTAATCTTCAGAAATAATGCAGTGTAGGAAGCAGGTAACCAGTGACACACGCGCGGGATAGCAAGAGAGAGGATACAAGATATACAGTAAAATAGCCTTGATATAGGGCTGTAATACACGCAGGTAAAGAAAGTGCCGACAGCATTTCGTTTTAATTAGCCTGTACTAATCTGTAATTACGGAAAATAACTTTTAGTGTATAGTATAGTCCAGCTAATTCGGGCTGCTTGCTATTTGCCAGTTATAATACAGGGTGCATGGAATCATTGATCGTTAGTCGCTCTATTTAGATATAAGGCAGGCATTACAACCACTGTAATTTAGTATAATTGTGCCGGTAGATTGAGCACCACGTTGTACCGATAATTAGCCCACTAATCCTTCCAGCCAATTATTTCCATTTAAAAATACTATTTTTAAGATTATATTCGGGATGCTTAGATTCATTCCCATGGTGATATTAGGTTGTGTTTAACCTATAAAATACCAAAGAAAATGGTAGCTATCAGTAGCATGGAGTTACTAGCTGTGTGAAGGTTGACTGTGTAGATAATATCTACACGTGATGACAGAGCAAGTAAATAATATGATACCCTCTGTAGCTTCTGACGAGGACAGAATTAAGTACTTCGTCAAAAACATTGCAGATTTTAACACCGAAGTATTTTATTTAAGTTAGTAGTAGTATTGAATTTACCAGGGATATGCACGCATAGTTAGGTTTTAAG
This sequence comes from Bolinopsis microptera, assembly GCF_026151205.1. Lineage (NCBI taxonomy): Eukaryota > Metazoa > Ctenophora > Tentaculata > Lobata > Bolinopsidae > Bolinopsis > Bolinopsis microptera. The sequence goes on from NC_087083.1 coordinate 6,604,014, forward strand.
TCTAACTATGGTATGAAATAATGATTTAGATCTGCGTAAGCACGGGACACAAGTGAAATATGCGCCCGCAGACTTGGAGAGCCTGGAGTTTACATACACCACACCCTCATACTTCGAACAAGTTAAACACGTGACAGTAGTTTGAAGGTCACGTGGAAAATCAAGCGAAGGTATACAATTGAGTGAACAAGACCACGTGACTTAAATAATCCGTGCATATTGGAGCTCTCCGTTTAATGCGGATTACTTTTATTTTGCGGAGCATTAAAATAGAATTTACAGAACCTTCCGGAAACTATTTTTAGTTTTATTTATAGGAGGCATCTTGCATATACTGTTTTAATCGTTCCTCTAAAAATAAAGTGTACATAGTACTTAAAACAACCCCGTAATTTCACTTTTAGTACAGCCTTGTTCATTTTTTATCAATCTTACTTTAACTTACTAACCATGCTACTAATCTAACAATCAACATGGGCTTTTACCAGTTCACTCGCCAGCGCGCTGTCACGTGATTTGGGTTTTTACCGTTTTGTATAAATGTAACCGAAAGAAACAGTCTAACCGAAACTATAACCCTAAACAATCGGATGTGCGTTTTATTAGCCTGTCACGTGACCAAACGGTCTCACTAGGAAGCACCTTTCTGAAACACACGCGGCGCTTGGTCGTCACCGGTCACGTGCATTTTCACTTTTCCAGTTTTGGCCCTGTAACTTCCACAATATCAGTAATTTTTTATTATTTTTTATTCTTGTAGAGACGAACAGTTATTACGTCTGCAACTGCTCTTTTTACTAATGTCCCAGTCGCACCCGGGTGGGAAGTGAGTCTCTCGCTGTTTTCAAGCTGTATACAAAATAGTCCCATAAATTAATTTCTGTGAGTGTGAAGCAACAATTACACTAAACTACTCCTTGCTACTCTAGTAAATGTAAACAAACACTTAAAGGCATTGTTGTGTCCAACAGAATGCCCTAAAATGCGGTATGGGTAATTTTGTAAACATGAATTTGATGTAAAAGCATGCACATGCATAAAAATTAACGAAATTCAGTGAGTTTTAGAACGGTTACTCTGTGATAGCAAGTATCGGAGCAGCTCATATTAGTGGAGGTTATTACGTGGCCTTATACCCGATCAAATGTGTATCCACGCTAGACAGCTACCCAATCATGCAATTCGTTCTTAAAACTGAAAATTGGAAATTATCGTATGTGCAATGCAAAACAAAAGTTATTTACATCTGTTGTCGCTCTGCTCCGAGTCACATTGTTGTTCGTACACCGAGTGGCGTCGCTGAACCGTGTTGTAGACCGAGTTGTACATTTCATATCAGAAGGGGTGCGCGCGCCCTCCAGCACGTGCAACTAAACGCAAACAATTAATTAATGGATCAATAGAGAGTTAATGGTAATTGGAGAAAGTAACAGTACGCTGCAAAGCGGAGAGATCGTGCAATACAAAGCGTAGTGCAAGGAGAGGAACTGTGTAACTATTAGCATAATGACATATGAAGTAAGTGGGAAGTGTGCCGTCATCTGGGCAAATGGGAGCGCACAATCAGGAACACGCCGCTTCCTCCATTAATGGCCAATCTACTTATCCGTTACAACGCAATCAACAATCAGGAACTACTGACCATAACCCTTCAATCAACAATCAGGAACTACTGACCATAACCCTTCAATCAACAATCAGGAACTACTGAGTACTGACCATAACCCTTCAGTCAAAAATCAAGAACTACTGACCATAACCCTTCAGTCAACAATCAGGAACTACTGACCATAACCCTTCAATCAACAATCAGGAACTACTGAGTACTGACCATAACCCTTCAGTCAAAAATCAAGAACTACTGACCATAACCCTTCAGTCAACAATCAGGAACTACTGACCAAAACCCTTCAGTCAACAATCAGGACTACTGACCATAACCCTTAAGTCAGCAATTAAGAACTACTGACCATAACCCTTCAGTCAGCAATCAGGAACTACTGACCAAAACCCTTCAGTCAACAATCAGGAATTACTGAGTACTGACCATAACCCTTCAGTCAAAAATCAAGAACTACTGACCAAAACCCTTCAGTCAACAATCAGGAACTACCGACCAAAACCCTTCAGTCAACAATCAGGAACTACTGAGTACTGACCATAACCCTTCAGTCAAAAATCAAGAACTACTGACCAAAACCCTTCAGTCAATAATCAAGAACTACTGACCAAAACCCTTCAGTCAACAATCAGGAACTACTGACCAAAACCCTTCAGTCAACAATCAGGAACTTCTGGCCATAACCCTTCAGTCAGCAATCAGAAACTACTGACCAAAACCCTTCAGTCAACAATCAGGAACTACTGACCATAACCCTTCAGTCAACAATCAGGAACTACTGACCAAAACCCTTCAATCAACAATCAGGACTACTGACCATAACCCTTCAGTCAGCAATCAAGAACTACTGACCATAACCCTTCAGTCAACAATCAGGAACTACTGACCATAACCTTTCTGCCAGAGAGCAAACCAGATAGAAAATAGAGAACTACAACTCTACAAGTTAAAGCTAGGACAATCGAAATCTCGACTTCAATGTTTGGTGACAGCATCATGGGTATTTGGTAATTTTGACAAACTAAAGTCATGATTTTACAAGGGTTGCTTGCGGAGATGTGATGTATCAGCCAACATTTAACGGAAACGTAAGAACCGGACAACTGATAAAATATTTTTACCCTACACTCAGTGTAGGTCCATACAGTGATGAATAAAAAGTTGAATAACGACCAAAATGGAGCATACAGGCTATTTTTGAAAGATAAAAAGGGCTGAATAGGTGTAATAGTAATGGCATGGAGGTGGTGAAGTTATATTGCTACTGAGAAGTTAAAATGGTTCAACTTGAGTATAATATCGACGGTATAGAGTGCTGCTAGTAAGCTACTAGAGCTTTCTTCTCATAATCGAAATCAATAATATTTTCTACGTGATGGAAATTTGCCATAAACGTGATTTTTAAATTTGTTGTAAATCAAGTGTTTTACTCTAATCATGATTCTTGTAAAATAACTCGCAACAGAATTATTCATTCAACGTGTTAATGGCATGATTTAAGCAGTGTGAATGGTTACGTCCTAATCGCAAAAACTACCATCAAATACATCGAGTCCCATTAGAAAATAAAAGAACGGGGAGGAAAGGAGAAAACAACAGGTCGAGGACGGTCCGGCAAAAATGAACTCGATTGTTCCGCTTAACAGTATCACTGCTCAACTGGGACACCAAATTAGTGAACTGGATTGTTACGGGATATGGCATAGTCTCGTCTTTACGAGGAATCTGATATGTTAAATGGATAAGTGAATAATGGTAGAGCAAGGTTACTGTAAATAGTGTAAGAGAATGTACACTGCGCACCTAGACTGCAAGCAACTTCTGCAGAACACAGCTCTCTCGACTAAAAATAGGAAGATGTAAAAAGAAGAATGTGAATATGAGATTGATGTTCCGAGAGAGAGAGAGAGAGAGAGAGAGAGAGAGAGAGAGAGAGAGAGAGAGAGAGAGAGAGAGAGAGAGAGAGAGAGAGAGAGAGGGAGGGATTGGTGTTCCGTGTATACTAGCGACCTTGTAGCTTGTACCAGTTTATTTCATTACCAGCAGAAGTGATGATAGTTGCAGGCCCCCCATAACACAGCACTGGATAGTTGTCTACTTGAACTTTAATGAAATCACTTCACATTAGTTTGACTAATGTGGTGGTAGTTATCGGAGCATATAACTGTAGTCGCTACTAAAACGCGGTATTTTATAAACGCCAAAAACTAAAAGTGATATCGTTGAACTTTCCATGCTCCAGGATATTCCTTTCTTTTCATGAGTCTTCGGAAAATGCCACAATTGAAGTTTAATTACTAAATAGTTGTTCACTAAATGCTTATCAAAATTCAAGACTGCATCTAAAACTAGGAAAGAAATTGCTTTTATGTTGAGACTTAGCGTCAGTTTCAGTCCCAATATTACTAACAGTTCTCAAAATATACCTTCTTATATATGCATAACATATTATGTATGATGTTTATCATACATAATATATTATGTATGCAAAAGCAGAGGTTTCCTACATCGTCACAATTCTAACAAACACAAATATTAGCTCGGTTTTTGTTCAACAACGGCAGAGTTCTTCATACATATCACGTGAGAGAACATGCGTCTAAAAATATTTAACAAATTAATTAATTTTTGTTATACTTTGCAGTATCTAATAAACATTGTGTGTTAGTTAGTCAACTAAACATTACTACAGTTAATGTTAACCGCAGGTTTGGAACGTAACACACCGCGAATCCCTTGAATAATGTGAATAACAAGTTTTTACATGAACGTCAAAGTAATCAAGCGAAAGAACTAAAAGAAGTTGCGGAAAGACAAACATAGACAGCGGCTTGTGACAGAGTGTGCGTTTAGCAAGTCTACAGTTGGGAACACTACAGTTCCCTGAAAACCAGCAGCACATAACACGCCGACATTGACACTGTACCAGCTGCTGTAGCACTGTATTGTAGCACTGTACCTGCTAAACTCGAGAGACTCGCGAAATCGCTAGGGTCGGGCGCCAGAACTTGGCTGCCGCGCACGCCCGCACGTCGCTGCTTCGGGGCGTTCCGATTGGCAGCCGCCTGCGGGCCCAGAAACACTCGAAACATGCTGCACTGACTGCAATGAAGTGGCAGTCTCCTAACCTATAAGTTAGAGGGAATGAGCAGAGAACGTCGGCTCTATGTGACGGCACATTTATAAATACCAGCTGGGCAATTAAAGCAACCAATAACCGGGAAACAACGGACTACTGAAGAGTAATAGGGAGATCAGCGGAGTGACTTGTTTTCACGGAGTGTCTACCAGAGTACAACCCACTATGCTGTATCTCCCGGGCTCTCAGCCAATGGGAGCTATCATGTCCACCAACCAGCCAATCACAGGACAGAGGACGGAGATACTAGCCAATCATAGGACAGAGAACGGAGCTACTAGCCAATCACAGGATAGAGAACGGACGCGTACTGGCAAGGCTTTGATGGAAGGAGCAGAAAATGGCGTGCGGTAAAGGAAAATAGCGAGCTGTAATTATTACTGTCTTTTCATTATGCAGAGTAGTGGAGGGCTAGAAACTAGGCAGTGGCGACATTTCTCAGTTGACAGTTCACTCGTCACTTCTAAAACCTCACAAACTTTCAACAGCTTAAGTTTTTAATATTTGAAATGTATACTGAATGAACATGTGAGGGTTTGTACGGAAAGCACAGGCTTGTCGCGTTGTGTATAGTTCTGATAACGTATGAGTTGCTACTAATTCACTGGACGTCTTTCCTGCAACAACCACCGAACCAGCTTAAAAAGTCGGCCGATCAAGTAAAGATGTAGTGTAACTCCTGTGTAATTGATATTGTGTAATTGATATTGATATTGTTGCATGCTAAAGCCCAAGTGGTCATCGGTTGTCCTAAATACTTATTAAATAATGATTACCGTTCTAATGCCATCCAGGCACCACACCTCTCGTGAATGGTAATACTAATTAGGGCGGCACTGCCAACGTCATTCTATCAAGGAACCTTTTAAACCAGATCAAGATTCGTTCACCAAGATGTAACCATGGTAATGGCCATAATCCACGTAAACATCCAAGATAAGGAGGATATAGTTTCTGTTAGGCTTGTATAAGCACAGGCCGATGTGACGACTGGACAGATTAGAGATAACGTCAACATGTAATCATCTGGAAATGCTTCTTCTCTGATGCTTTATCATTCCTAATCGGTTTGGAATTGCGTCAATTGTAATAACTTAAAAAGGCCTGTTCTCTTAGTCTGAACAAATCATATGATTAGACAGTACTTACTATGAGTTGTACTTACTCGAACAGTACTTACTATGAGTTGTTATACTTACTTCAGTTGCCAAAATTAAAGTTGCTATTTAGAGCCTAATACCTCGGTGTTGTCTTCATGAGTTTTCCGGGGCTTTTAACCAGGGGAGGGGGGGGGGGGGGGGGGTCACGACTCATGACCCCCCCCCCTCTAACCATGAGGACTGTGGGATATTCGGGATTTCTGATATGTCCACAATAACGTGATACCTTACAAATTTCAATACCTTTCAGTAAGTAACCATGGTAACCATGTTCAGTATGTACTGATATGAATGTCCTTGCTGTATGGGAGTGTTAAACAAGGAACTGAAACCGAGGGGTTCCGTTCAGGCCTTTCACAATTTGTTTCTGTCTGGTTCTAATATACCGTTACAATAATGACTTTAATATATATATATAATATATATAGTAAGATTTCAGTAAGTCTTCTCGGAATGCAGAACTCGTATAATTTTATCATCCATTTACCATTATCATTTACCATTGTCATTTACAATTATCGTCGCCAAAAGTTTAAAAACCAGGGTGCTCCCAAACAGAGACAGGAAAATGGAAATTAATTATAACATACGTAACGTGTTTATAAAATTAGTAACTTTAAAATGCCTGATTGTGAAATATGTTTTAAAAGGTATTAGGTATTACATAGTTACATAATTATTATTATATTACAATAATTTAAAAAGGAAACCGCAAATCTTCTTAGATTTGACGCTCTTTTGTCTGATTATAATGCTTTCTGGAATACAAAGAATACTGGCTGTGCAGCTTGGGGATTGATCTTACACGAATCCCTAAGCATTTTAGGGGCGAAATTGACAATTTAGAGTCATTCTTTCACTTTTTGGCCTAAATACGCTAACGTTTTTCTGCAATAACTCAAGGGCATATTATGAAAAGGGCGTGGTCAGAAGGGCTACTCTCGCAGTCTGGAGACCTTCGAGAGTCCCCAAATATTTTTAAGCCCTCGACTTTAAAATGCAGGACCAGACTGTAATACTGAGGTTTTACTTATTCGGGTGGTGTTGATTGTAGTGGTGATCAAAGTATTGGCAATATTGCAGAATATTGCAAATATTCCACCAATATGCTGCCCTCCAGCACGTGTGACAACCTCTCAACACGTCAGAGTTGGAACTGATAGTGGAACCAGCAGTCTCTCTAACTCCCAGTACCATGCACTAAGTTTCACACCCTGTCAACCCACAGTCTGTTTACAGAGGTTAAAAGGCATGTGTGATTAGTTGCTGCCTGGTAAATCTCATCTCTCTGCTTAAAAAGATCTGGTAGGACATTATTTAGCGCACCTTATAGGTCAACTCCTAAAGAATGATGTTTTGCTTCTTGTTCAGAGTAACCCCCTCCCTCCTCCTCCTAATTGAGTACTACTGCTACTAGAGAGAGAGAGGTAGCTTGATTCAGATTATTGTTATAATAATAGTTAATTGATTAATTAATAATTAGAGTTATTAGTTTAAACTAATAAAAGATCTTATATAATATAATATAACGAGTTCAGCTACTTGACCTTGCTGGGGCGAGTGAAAAGGTTGAAGTCACCTAATTGAGGAGGCATGGATTAAAAACCTAAGATATAAATTGTATGTAACTCGATATTAATATTAATATCGTAACTATGGCAACGACAGTGACGTTCCCTTCCAGATCCTCTTTATAAATAGGTTGTTTTGCGTGAAAAGCTCAATCATAAGCCACATACGATTCTTTGCAGATGAGATCAAATGAAATATCCTAAACAGCTTAAACGGAAATCTGTGTTTAGTAATGATAAAGCTTGTGAAGAATTAGCGTTTATCAGAAAGTATTTTGTTTTATGTCCGGTGGACAAAGCAACTAAGAACGTCGCTATTATTTGTAAACATTATTATTTAAGTGATATTATACAAGAGTGTCAATCTAATGAGGGTATTGATGATGTTAGTGGGGAGCATGAAGTTCGTGATATTAACAGAGATATTTTCAAGTTCATAGAAGACGTTGGGATAAAAGTAGATTCTAATATTGATATTTTACCTCACATGTTTTCGAGTCCTAAATTTCATAAGCCAATTTTAAAGTTTAGGTATGTTATTTCTTATGCTAATTGTAGTATTAAGCCCTTGGCAGTAAAGATTTCTTTAGCCTTAAAGGCTGTTTATTCAGAGATCTGCAGATATACTAACATGTTGTTTAAAGTAACAGGAGTTAATAGGAATTGGGTCATTTTGAATAATAAGCCGATTTTAGAAGCTTTAGATAAAATTAATGATAATAGCTTAGCGAGAAACATCCAAACTTTTGATTTTTCTACTTTATACACGAATTTAGCCCATAAAGATATCAAGGATGCTCTCAAGTTTACTGTTAAATTAGCCTTTAGGAATAGTAAAAAGAAGTTTATAGCTGTTTACGATAAAGGGTCTGCTTGGGTTAATAGCTTTAGAGATGGGACTGTGGCTTTTGATGAAGTTAAGTTGATTAAATGTGTTGAGTTTCTACTGGATAATTGTTATTTTAAAGTAGGAGAGATCTTATATCGACAACATATCGGTGTACCTATTGGAATCAACCCTGGTCCATATATTGCTAACTTAACACTTTGGTATTTTGAGAACAGTTTCCTAGACAGTACGTATAAAAGTAGATACTATATTGTAAAGAAGTTAAATAATACATTTAGACTTATAGATGATATTACTACCCTTAACTCTGATGGTTACTTAGAGGAATATTTTAAGTTAATATATCCAGACTCTCTTACTCTTAATAAGGAAAATGAAGTAGATAGTGCCGCCAATGTATTAGATCTTGATATTTCGATAAATAGAGAGGGGAAGTTTTCTTGTAGAGTTTATGATAAAAGGGATAAGTTTGGTTTTAAAGTGGTCAAGTTTCAACCCTTGATGAGTAATCAAGCTAGTAGTGTATTATATGGCACGTACTGTTCACAGGTTGTGAGATATTCTAGGATCTGTAATAATCTTGTTGCTTTTTCTGATAGGGTTTTAAAGTTTACTGATGATTTAATTGAGTTGGGTTTTAGACGGGATCGTCTTAGTAAAATATACTTATCAGTGGTAAAGAGGCATGGGCTAAAGAATAAGTTTGGTATTGGGTGTGGAAATATATTAATGACATAGCTTGACCTATGGCATCCTTTTCTTATGTTGCGAGATATTTGTCGCACGTGTTGAATTTAGTTTTATAATAACTTTGCGGCGGCGCAAATCGGAGTCTTAGAATTACGCGGGAAATTACGCGGGAGTAATTGTAGTTTGTGGCAGTTCGTTTTATGACGTGTCGATTACGTTTACTTAGTACCGTTTTATTACATTTTTTACTTTATCTACCTATCACTATACAGTATACATATTTAATCTTAAATTATCATTTTAGTGGAACTATGTAAAAGGGGATCGTTGCTAGCGTTAAAACTGTTTTAACCCTGCCATAGTCAGTTGAAAGTCTGATAGCATATGTTCCGTTTGATTTGACCAAACTAATGCCTTTCATTGCTTTATATCATAGGTAGGTAACATATTTTCAACTACTGCCTATTTCCACTGGCATCGCAAATAATTACATTATGGATTACCGAGCTCCAGGCGAGGAACTACAGTTTATTCATTTAGTATACCAGCCAGTGTACGAGTTTCAATACGAGTAAAATCTGTGCTCAGATTGGTTACACAACAAATAGGATAGTTCTCCTGAATTGTGAGGAGAAGAGTGATATCTAGACGCAACCTAAGTAAGTTACCTGTGGAACTATTATTAGGTCCTAATAATAATTCCACAGGTAACTTCTAAAGTTTTTATCTCGCCATTTCCTACCAATCACTCTAAAAAGGATAAAAAGAGCTAAAAGTGTCAGCAGAGTGTCAGTAACAAACTCCAACCCAGAACCAACTACCAAATAACTAAATTATATACAGTTCTGTACTATTAAAATTAAAGACTATTTGCTGCTCTGTACACTTCCGAACAATTAACCTGAAGACAGCACGGCTAGTGTTATATATTATCTATAAAGAATAACATCTACTGGTAGAGGGAGTGTCTGCAGTTAATCTGCTCAGTTTAGTGTAGTGGACAACCATTAGCACAGAGATACCGTAGAAACGCCGCATCAAGTAAAACCACTAATTCAAATTGTATCGAAATAATTCATTGTATCAAACTAATTCATTGTATCAGGGTCATTCCTTAAATTTCTTCTTTTTTTAAATTATTCTAATTTTCACCCAAATTATTTCAATTGTATCAACAGTATACTACTATAACTGTATACTACAACAGTATAGTGTATAACTATCTATATAACCTCGGTATATAGTGGTTCTACTACTTTATACATAGCTATTCAGGTTCTATACAGAGCAGCTCCCAATCTCTTTTAGTATTAATAATAATAACAATGCTTTATTTGTATACCGTATCGTGAACATATAGACACGAACAAAACAAAACACACCACTGTAACCATATTAAGTAGCTACTAGACAAGCAATTCTGTGCAATTAAATGTGATTCTGCACAAAATCTTGTTTATAAACGTTTTTATTTGTTGTAAATAATCGCGTAAATTTTGTATACATCCTTGACCATTTGTCCTTCGAGAAGATTCTTTTTTGTACATTTTCAAATGATTATTTCCGTGTTAATTTTATCTTCCCAAAAAAGCTAGAAGTGGAAATAGTCTGAAAGTGGCCAAAGTGTATCGCTATGGTAACCCGTATGGCGTGTACTCAAGCTGCTGAAACGAGCTGTCAGTATGTTGCCATGGTTACAGTACGTTGCCAGGGTTACAGTACCGGCTGTTGATAGGCACTGCGTGTATTCACTGTACATTCCTTCTAACGCATTTTTTGCGAAAATCACAGCCGAATTTATACGCAATCAGAAATCCTACACATAACAGCCTGGCCTCAGTTCACAAAATATATATCTGACAATTCAAATCTAACAGTGTTGCTACAATAAAACTAACAGTGTTGCTACAATAAAACTAACAGTGTTGCTACAATAAAACTAACAGTGTTGCTACAATAAAACTAACAGTGTTGCTACAATAAAACTAACAGTGTTGCTACAATAAAACTAACAGTGTTGCTACAACAAAACTAACAGTGTTGCTACGATAACACGTATAAAATGTCTTACCGATAGCATCGTATAGTTCATTGTGCAGAGAGGGGTCTTTGCCCCACTGAAAGGGGCTGGTAGGGCGGGGCGAGGAGGGAGATTTGCGGGGGAGACGAGGCGAAGGCGAGGCCTTGTGGGAGAGGTGGGGGGTGAGGCTCCCTGCTGAGTCGTCTCCCCGGTTCCGCTTGTTAGCGACCACATGGTACGGAATACCATACGATCCGTTCATGTCATCTTGTTAGGTGGAGGGTGCTATTGCTAGCTTCACCGTACTGCTACACGAGACAAAGGTTAAGTCCAGTAATATACTGTACAAATTAATCAAACTGAATCAAGTTATCATAATGGAACACTAATACTGTAGTAGCACTTAAAACAAGATAGCACCTAATTAGTTACAGAGCAATTGCGATAAGGAGGACCCACTCGAAGGGAAAGAGGATGCTACATGTCATGTTACGACTTAGCGTTTTTCCGGTTATCACCTAGTCATTCCTTAAGTGCAATTCCAAAGAAAACGGTAATGTGCAAAATTAAGAAATCTTTTAGTTATAAGGCGCAGTTTTGAGCGCCTCATATCAGGCAGCCTTAAATCCTAATCAATGGATTATCGCATAGTTGGCATTTTTCATGATAAAACAAGCGGACTCCTTTGTCAGATAAAAGCAGTATCAGACCAGGCAGTGAGTGTTACTATGGCAACACAAGATAGTGTTACTATGGTAATAAAAGGCGGGGAGCTCCACTCAGTCGAACCTTAAAGCTAAGATAAACAATTTTTGTTGCCACTGTTATGTACCAACGTGCAAACTGTCTTTTAAAGATTTGGATAAGTACTTTTTCAACTGTGAAGTGATCATCGCGGTGAAATGAAAGGCTTAACTTTATGGCATAATATACCCAAATGGATCTGTGACTTCCGAAACACTGATCCCATAGTTTATGAAGCTAATTGAACTTGGAAATAACTGTACAGTGAAGCGAATTGACCGAAACGGTGAAAACCAAAATGAAAATAGCCACATTTACTGGTAAACAGAAAAAAATGAATAAAATTAATATTGAACGAAATACAGGCGACTGCTCGTGTAACATATAATACTGTGTAATAGTATTACACTGTAAATGACTGTAATACACAACTTTTAATACTGGAAAAATGGCAAGCACTGATTTGATTTGATACTGTGAGAAGATTCGACATTACTTTTACACTGCATCTATTGCGGTTAGCTATTAAAGTTTACTCAACAACTTATGAATGAAACGCAGAAAAGATTGTACTTAAGAACAAATTTTGTTTGCTTAATTTTTCAATGAACAAGAAATTCCATAAAATTAGAACAATAAATGTTTAATAAATTTTTGTTTCGTGATAACATATCATGCATAGCAAATAATTTCAGTAAAGACAGAACGTACGAAAAAACTCTTAAATCGATTTTTGAAAAATCTTATATTTTTATTCTGCGTCAATTTTCAAAAGTAATTTTTAAAGATCTGTCAAAATCAACCTTTCGCCGATATTTTTTAACTTTCAAAAAAGAGCACTGGGTGAAATATTTTCAACACAATTAATAATTATGGAAAAAATCTTCGACTTCTCGAAAGCTGAAAATTATCCCTAGATCTAGATAGACAGACCTTATGTTATTGGGCGGTATAATTACTGTGGATATTAAGTTTTGGGATAAATGATTTGTAATGTGGAACATTAGAAGATGCACGTGGTAACCAGTAGTAACCAGTAGTAACCAGTAGTAACCAGTAGTAACCAGGGTGATGAATATGCATAATGTTGTAGTATGCAGTAACCAGAGCAGCAGAAGCTGGTAAAAGAGTTGCAGTAACGGTAAAAGCAGCGTGAAGTAAGTGGTAGAGCAACGGAACACATCTGACATATCGCACGAAGTTGGTGACAGTTCGTTTAGAAAGACTGATAATATTAACAAGATACTGTTGCACGACCAGGGTCGTTCCAGTTAAAACAACACATGACCCGACAACCCGGCACTCCTGACAACTCGGCACTCCTGACGTGCACAACAAACTGACAAACCGTCAACAGATCGTATTTTCGTAAAACGCATTACACATTGGACGGTAGCGAGGAATGGGTTTATATATATGAGATGCACGTTACAATTTGCTTCTTAGCGCTGAATCCTTACAAATTTCTGCACACGTTACGAGTTATATGAATTGTATTAAATTATACCTGAAATGGCTATTTATTATTCTTAATACTTGATTGTGCAATGATTCTTTAAGCAGTCAACAACAACTGTTCAATGCAAAGGAAGCAAGGAACTTTAAGATAATTAATGGGGATTGAGACCTCTTCGTGAACCTCTTCATGAACCGGTAACCCGCTCACTCGCTCAGTGGCGCTGTATGGAACAATCCTCGATATAAACCAATCCCACATTACAACGATGTGAAGTGTGATTCAAAGGAGAACATGTCATAATATTGTGGTCTTACATTGCGGGCCGGGGCATATACAAATTATGTGATACAAAAACGTGATTATCAGGATCCAATAGAGCAAGTTATCCTCTAACTCGCTCACACCAACTCTTATCAATTACCAGGATCCAATGTCAATAAAACTACAGAAATACTCTCTCTTACTCTCTATCTCTCTACAGAAATACAATGTGTACCACGTCGCCTCGTCAGGCGTTTATTACACTCACTACTTGTCAAGTCACAGCTAAACAATTACAAGAATTACATACATTTAACACATCAATAATGCAACTCCGGGCGAGCACTGAACGAGATGGCCAAATAACTGCAGTCAGCGGTGAAGGAGATTCTTTACCTGCCCAGTAAGAAACAATTACTTGAAATAGTTGGTTGAAAGAAACGATTTTTCTGTGATAAAACACTTATTTTTCTAATTTTCACTCCGATCCAAATTAGGCTATGATTCAATAGCATTTTAAAACCGCGAATTGGCCTTAAAACATCTGTGGGAGAGACTAACACCGCAAACTAAAGACCGGAAAGTTTTGTTCTGTATAAGGGGTCGTTCACATATTACGCAATCATCTGAGGGGGGGGGTTTCCGAATGATTAAGCTAGTGTAATTTTGACACAATAGCTATGTGTAAAACTGATTACGGAGGGGGGGAGGGGGGGGGGGTAAAAATGTTCCAAAAAATGATTACGTAATATGTGAACGACCCCTAAAGAGAATGCCTATGTTCTACTTTTGACGTTTTCATCATGATCAGCTTATTCAAATATCTAAGTGCTAATATAATAAAAACAGGAGACATTAAAAAGATAATAAATACAGCTGGAAAGCTGACATCTAGTAAGAGAAATTAGTATCAACAACGAAACTTTGGAGCAAAGCACGAGAGAGAACAAGTTACTAAAATTAGGAGCTTTAAATTTAAACATTCCTATATTCTGTAGGTATTGACCTTCACAGAAGTGAGATATTTATAGTGTAAGTGAGCGAGTAAGCGGAACTAAAGAAACCTGCCAAAAGAGTTGGGGTTATGATTGAATGAAAGCCCCTCGTGAGGGGATTGTCTCTAATGGACTAATTTATTAACTACATCATAATCCGTTTAAAATAAAACCCCAGTGGGCACTCCTGAGCGATAACTCCTTGTTATCGCTCCGAACAACAAGGGAACCAGGAAAAGAGCTTATAGTTCTAATCACTCTGAACAACAACGGAACCAGAAAAGGAGCTTAAAGTTCTAATCACTCTGAACAACAACGGAACCAGAAAAGGAGCTTATAGTTCTAATCACTCTGAACAACAAGGGAACCAGAAAAAGAGCTTATAGTTCTAATCACTCTGAACAACAACGGAACCAGAAAAGGAGCTTATAGTTCTACACACTCTGAACAACAACGGAACCAGAAAAGGAGCTTAAAGTTCTAATCACTCTGAACAACAAGGGAACCAGAAAAGGAGCTTATAGTTCTAATCACTCTGAACAACAACGGAACCAGAAAAGGAGCTAATAGTTCTAATCACTCTGAACAACAAGGGAACCAGAAAAGGAGCTTATAGTTCTAATCACTCTGAACAACAAGGGAACCAGAAAAGGAGCTTATAGTTCTACACACTCTGAACAACAACGGAACCGGAAAAGGAGCTTATAGTTCTACACACTCTGAACAACAACGGAACCAGAAAAGGAGCTTATAGTTCTAATCACTCTGAACAACAACGGAACCAGAAAAGGAGCTTATAGTTCTAATCACTCTGAACAACAAGGGAACCAGAAAAGGAGCTTATAGTTCTACACACTCTGAACAACAAGGGAACCAGAAAAGGAGCTTATAGTTCTAATCACTCTGAACAACAAGGGAACCAGAAAAGGAGCTTATAGTTCTAATCACTCTGAACAACAAGGGAACCAGAAAAGGAGCTTATAGTTCTAATCACTCTGAACAACAAGGGAACCAGAAAAGGAGCTTATAGTTCTACACACTCTGAACAACAAGGGAACCAGAAAAAGAGCTTATAGTTCTAATCACTCTGAACAACAACGGAACCAGAAAAGGAGCTTATAGTTCTACACACTCTGAACAACAAGGGAACCAGAAAAGGAGCTTATAGTTCTAATCACTCTGAACAACAACGGAACCAGAAAAGGAGCTTATAGTTCTAATCACTCTGAACAACAAGGGAACCAGAAAATGAGCTTATAGTTCTAATCACTCTGTACAACAAGGGAACCAGAAAAGGAGCTTATAGTTCTAATCACTCTGAACAACAAGGGAACCAGAAAAGGAGCTTATAGTTCTAATCACTCTGAACAACAACGGAACCAGAAAAGGAGCTTATAGTTCTACACACTCTGAACAACAAGGGAACCAGAAAAGGAGCTTAAATAGTTCTACACACTCTGAACAACAAGGGAACCAGAAAAGGAGCTTATAGTTCTAATCACTCTGAACAACAAGGGAACCAGAAAAGGAGCTTAAAGTTCTAATCACTCTGAACAACAAGGGAACCAGAAAAGGAGCTTATAGTTCTACACACTCTGAACAACAAGGGAACCAGAAAAGGAGCTTATAGTTCTAATCACTCTGAACAACAAGGGAACCAGAAAAGGAGCTTATAGTTATAATCACTCTGAACAACAACGGAACCAGAAAAGGAGCTTATAGTTCTAATCACTCTGAACAACAAGGGAACCAGAAAAGGAGCTTATAGTTCTACACACTCTGAACAACAAGGGAACCAGAAAAGGAGCTTATAGTTCTAATCACTCTGAACAACAAGGGAACCAGAAAAGGAGCTTATAGTTCTAATCACTCTGAACAACAAGGGAACCAGAAAAGGAGCTTATAGTTCTAATCACTCTGAACAACAAGGGAACCAGAAAAGGAGCTTATAGTTTTACACAATCTGAACAACAAGGGAACCAGAAAAGGAGCTTATAGTTCTAATCACTCTGAACAACAAGGGAACCAGAAAAGGAGCTTATAGTTCTACACACTCTGAACAACAACGGAACCAGAAAAGGAGCTTATAGTTCTAATCACTCTGAACAACAACGGAACCAGAAAAGGAGCTTAAAGTTCTACACACTCTGAACAACAAGGGAACCAGAAAAGGAGCTTATAGTTCTACACACTCTGAACAACAACGGAACCAGAAAAGGAGCTTATATTTCTACTCACTCTGAACAACAAGGGAGCGAGTAAGCGGAACTAAAGAAACCTGCCAAAAGAGTTGGGGTTATGATTGAATGAAAGCCCCTCGTGAGGGGATTGTCTCTAATGGACTAATTTATTAACTACATCATAATCCGTTTAAAATAAAACCCCAGTGGGCACTCCTGAGCGATAACTCCTTGTTATCGCTTTGAACAACAAGGGAACCAGGAAAAGAGCTTATAGTTCTAATCACTCTGAACAACAAGGGAACCAGAAAAGGAGCTTATAGTTCTAATCACTCTGAACAACAAGGGAACCAGAAAAGGAGCTTATAGTTTTACACACTCTGAACAACAAGGGAACCAGAAAAGGAGCTTATAGTTCTAATCACTCTGAACAACAACGGAACCAGAAAAGGAGCTTATAGTTCTAAACAGTCTGAACAACAAGGGAACCAGAAAAGGAGCTTATAGTTCTAATCATGAGACGAACAAAGCGAGACTGTACGAGTAACAGTTGACGGGGAAGGAAGTGGAATAGCGCGATATTGAACAAGACCTGCACCGGTATTAACTGTAACCGCGTTACCAGCATGACTGTTACTAGGCTTATTAGGAAGATCATTGGAACTGACTTCTGCTGCTCACAACTAAAAGAGTGCACTAGCTATTATTACTGCTACCAGCATTCAGCAGTTACTGTTCAGTGTTCACTACCAGCATGATATTCGTAAACAAGATTATATCAGTCTCCGGGCCCAATGACCACACACACTAGACGCGGTTTTTGCCAAGCACCGAGCTCAACAGTATCATCACTCCCGCTCTGGATTAGAGAACTCAGTGCCGCGTCTGTGCTGAGTATATTCCTGCACGTTATCAAATACAAATAAACAGTATCCGACTTTTAAACTAATAACTAGGATAGGAATAAAAACTAATAAAATTGTGATCTTTAACAAATTGGGCAAATACATTACACACTCGCCCCAAAGCGTCACTTCAGGGGTAAAAGGGGAGACTAATTATGCAGTATGCTGTTATATAAAATATGTGTGTTTCCTTCAGAGAAACAGTCTTATTTGCTTTTCTGTTTCTTTCAAAGAGACAATCTTATTTGCTTTTCTGTCGAATATTCTCAGAAAGGCCAAAAACTGTCACCCATTTGGTTTGTTAACTTTTCAGGGATATTGGTGCGTGTTTTTCTGCCACAAGATAAAGCAGTAGCGAGATTGGAGCTAATGTGAAGTTTCTTGACAATAATACCATGAAGGAATGTGACCTGATACTCCGCATTACTATCAGTGATAGTTATGCGGAGTTCCTGATTTCATTTCTAATTTACTTCCAGAGTTAGGGAAATACCGTGTAAGAGCTAAACCTATGAACATTCCTGTATGTTATCAAATTATAGTGGGTAAAATAGAATAAAAGCTAATGAAATTATAAGTAAGTTTTAAGATGACGCCTTGCAACATGTTTGACGATAGCCTGTAAATTGATTGTTTGATCTCAAAATTTAAACAAATCATCTCGCTTGATTGATTCAAAGGGAGACAAACATTCCTCTGAAATTGTAAATACAATAGTTTACATTGGTGCTATTTGGGGCAGTAGGAATAAACACTCAATGAACACAAGTTATGGAAAGAAGCACCGCGGAGAATAAGTCATCAGAAAATGAGGGAAATATGGAGAAGGATGTACACCACCCACTTCAAACGAGTATGGAGGGACAGGTTCGTTGGATCAGTCCCAAAACTTCGTAAAGAGAGCACAAGAACAGCGACAGTTCCTTACCGGACACTGTGAACTAATTTAAAACGTTTACCGGGATAAGCATGACAGGGCTTCAATGCCCTATCCTATAGAGGTTATCTTGACCACATCCCCCCACGAAGAAGAGGAATCCAACAAGGGATCTTCCCATCGTGGATGGTATCAGGGAAATGGTGGTTGACAGTTGTGTGATTTGGGCAATATCAGCTTACTGTCTTTTCCTTAAAGTCCTTAAAGTCCTTTCCTGCGGACTTTGCGGTGTAAAATATGTCTGGATTTTAAAAGTTGGAGGAAGTGTGGTTTGGTTGCAATGAAACCTTGCGATTTTCAAATTGTTACAGCTTCCCTACTATACTGTCTCTATACAGTTTCCCTACTGTTCTGTAACTAATGTATCAATTTAACTATGGTAACTATGGTAACTATGGTAACTATGGTAACTATGGTAACTATGGTAACTATGGTAACTATGGTAACTATGGTAACTATGGTAAGTATGGTAACTATGGTAACTACTAACTATGGTAATTATGGTGGCTCATCCCCATAATTACATTAACAACTCTACATTCAAATTTTTGGAAAGTTTGTAAATGTTGTCAAACTGACATCATCAAATTAACATACATTAAAATTAGGAAACAAAACATAAAAAACTGCACTGTATTTTTAAACGGACGTACGTTGGCAAACAGTGACATAATACTCGGAATGCAATTAAAAGATGACAAGATAAGCTTCTAATAAATAATAATGCTATTCGAAAGTTGTGTCTTCATGTCCAGAATTATTGAGTAAAAATTAATAAGGAAAAGGAAAATAAAGCAACATAATATCAACACTACAAGGAGATAAATTAACTTCTAAATGCGATGCTATTCCGCAGAACCTGACAAGCATACTTTAGCTCAGTATTAGTGAATAGCAATGAGATTATTAATAAAGGAGCTTATGCATGGTTTTGTAGATTATTTCTAATTGTTCGGACTGTTAAAAGGGGCCGGGGGGGGGGGGGGGGGTTGGGGGGGGGATCCTGCAGACTGTTTAATTCATATTCCGTTACAGCGCCAGCCCCTCGTATGGAACTATTTTCTCAAAAAAAGTGTAACTGTGTTATGAGTAATATTTATGTAACTGTGTAATGTGTAACATTCATGTAACAGTGTAACAGTGTAACTGTATAGCAGTGTAATAGTTGAACAAAACAAAACACGGAAAGAAAGGTTTTTAAAGAGCTGTCCGCCCGCACGCGAATATAGTGTAAAATATTGACACACTAAAGTACGTAGTGGGTACATCTGCTGAACACATGAACACACTAACGCTACATCATTCCGCTGAAGACAAAGAGCGCCAAAAAGTGCTGTGGGGTACGTGCAGCAGTGTCGATACGTGCAGCATTGCAGGTACGTGCAGCAGTGTTGGTACGTGCAGCATTGCAGGTACGTGCAGCAGTGTCGGTACGTGCAGCAGTGCAGGTACATGCAGCATTGCAGGTACGTGCAGCAATGTCGGTACGTGCAGCAGTGCAGGTACGTACAGCAGTGCAGGTACGTGCAGCAGTGCAGGTACGTGCAGCAGTGCAGGTACACACATCAGTGCCGGTACGTGCAGCAGTGCAGGTACGTGCAGCAGTACAGGTACGTGCAGCAGTGCAGGTACGTGCAGCATTGCAGGTACGTGCAGCATTGCAGGTACGTGCAGCATTGCAAGTACGTGCAACAGTGCCATACGCACATTAGTGCCGGTACGTGCAGTAGTGCGGGTACGTGCATCATTGCAGGTACGTGCAGCAGTGTCGATACGCACATCAGTGCCGGTACACACATCAGTGCCGGTACGTGCAGCAGTACAGGTACTTGCAGCAGTGCAGGTACGTGCAGCATTGCAAGTACGTGCAACAGTGACGGTACACACATCAGTGCCGGTACGTGCAGCAGTGCAGGTACGTGCAGCAGTGCAGGTACGTGCAGCAGTGCAGGTACGTGCAGCAGTGTAGGTACGTGCAGCAGTGCAGGTACGTGCAGCAGTGCAGGTACGTGCAGTAGTGCAGGTACGTGCAGGTACGTGCAGCAGTGTAGGTACGTGCAGCAGTGCAGGTACGTGCAGCAGTGCAGGTACGTGCAGCAGTGTAGGTACGCACATCAGTGCCGGTACGTGCAGTAGTGCGGCTACGTGCAGCAGTGCTGGTTCGTGCAGCAGTACTGGTACGTGCAGCAGTGCTGGTTCGTGCAGCAGTATCGGTATAGCTTAAAACTACCTTCATAGAAATGCTCAAGTTCTTTGTTGAGGGTGCTAAAGAACTTTAGAACTAATTTTTTCATGACGGAAGTCTAGAAAATGATAATATTAATGAAGGAGCAAATTACTTTAGCCAATTATCATTTTGATATTTCAGCAGCAGAGACTGTACGTGCAGCAGTGCCGGGGTATTTGGCTGTAATTGCTGGTTACATGAGAATTTTGATTTACCTCAGTCTTACACACTAACTAGTCTGTTAAATTAGGTGGTGAGTGAACCAGACAATAGTTAGTTGTTAAACACAGTCACTAACAATGATAGTATTGATGAAGGAGTATATTTAGCTGCTGAACGAGGAAATGTGCAGGGTTCATGGCTCAGAGAAAATACAAACCAGCGAGCTTCATTACTATTCAGGACATGGCGCAGTGTGATTAGTGCCAGTCTACCCCAGACTTATTGTTAAAACATTGCCAGCTTCATTACATTGTGCTTTTAAAGTGGATTGTCTGCGATAAGGGCACTGTTAAACTGTTAAAAACGTAGCGGAACGTCGCTAAAAACGTCACAATGAAATTCCAGGCTGGAAACACAAATATTGACGAAGGAGTATAGTATAAGATCACCAGATTTGGGAGGTAATGCTTAGCGTCACCATGGTTACCGTCACCATAGTGACGTTAAGCACTGTTAAGTGTGACGACAAATAAAATAAATCCATTAAATAAACCCAGTTAGATAAATTGATAAACTTCTTCAACATCTAAATTGAAGGTAGGATGTCTGAACTTGTGAAATTCAATAGCTTTAGTGTAATTAATGTCATTATCTCCTAATTAAATTAATCAACAATAAAGGTTTTAATTGAGCCGGAAAATAGGAGACCGGTCATGAACCATAGTAACCGTCACCATAGTGATGTTAAGTATCTCTTAGTGTATCTAACTAGTATCTAGTTTCTTTAATTGAACAATGTTAAAGGTATTTATATATCTCTTAGTGTATCTAACTAGTATTAGTTTCTTTAATTGAACAATGTTAAAGGTATTTATATATCTCTTATTCTATCTAACTTGTATCTAGTTTCTTTAATTGAACAATGTTAAAGGTATTTATATATCTCTTATTTTATCTAACTAGTATCTAGTTTCTTTAATTGAACAATGTTTAAAGGTATTTATATATCTCTTAGTGTATCTAACTAGTATCTAGTTTCTTTAATTGAACAATGTTAAAGGTATTTATATATCTCTTACTGTATCTAACTTGTATCTAGTTTCTCTTATTGAACAATGTTAAAGGTGTTTATATATCTCTTATTGTATCTAACTAGTATCTAGTTTCTCTAATTGAACAATGTTAAAGGTATTTA
The DNA here is from genome assembly GCF_026151205.1 of Bolinopsis microptera. Classification (NCBI taxonomy): domain Eukaryota; kingdom Metazoa; phylum Ctenophora; class Tentaculata; order Lobata; family Bolinopsidae; genus Bolinopsis; species Bolinopsis microptera. Next base: position 6,626,130 of record NC_087083.1, read on the forward strand.
TATATCTCTTACTGTATCTAACTAGTATCTAGTTTCTTTAATTGAACAATGTTAAAGGTATTTATATATCTCTTACTGTATCTAACTTGTATCTAGTTTCTCTAATTGAACAATGTTAAAGGTATTTATATATCTCTTAGTGTATCTAACTAGTATCTAGTTTCTTTAATTGAACAATGTTAAAGGTATTTATATATCTCTTACTGTATCTAACTTGTATCTAGTTTCTTTAATTGAACAATGTTAAAGGTATTTATATATCTCTTATTGTATCTAACTAGTATCTAGTTTCTTTAATTGAACAATGTTAAAGGTATTTATATATCTCTTAGTGTATCTAACTAGTATCTAGTTTCTCTTAATTGAACAATGTTAAAGGTATTTATATATCTCTTACTGTATCTAACTAGTATCTAGTTTCTTTAATTGAACAATGTTAAAGGTATTTATATATCTCTTACTGTATCTAACTAGTATCTAGTTTCTTTAATTGAACAATGTTAAAGGTATTTATATATCTCTTATTGTATCTAACTAGTATCTAGTTTCTCTTATTGAACAATGTTAAAGGTATTTATATATCTCTTAGTGTATCTAACTAGTATCTAGTTTCTTTAATTGAACAATGTTAAAGGTATTTATATATCTCTTAGTGTATCTAACTAGTATCTAGTTTCTTTAATTGAACAATGTTAAAGGTATTTATATATCTCTTAGTGTATCTAACTTGTATATAGTTTCTCTAATTGAACAATTTTAAAGGTATTTATATATCTCTTAGTGTATCTAACTAGTATCTAGTTTCTTTAATTGAACAATTTTAAAGGTATTTATATATCTCTTAGTGTATCTAACTAGTATCTAGTTTCTTTAATTGAACAATGTTAAAGGTATTTATATATCTCTTATTGTATCTAACTAGTATATAGTTTCTCTAATTGAACAATGTTAAAGGTATTTATATATCTCTTATTGTATCTAACTAGTATCTAGTTTCTTTAATTGAACAATGTTAAAGGTATTTATATATCTCTTATTGTATCTAACTAGTATATAGTTTCTCTAATTGAACAATGTTAAAGGTATTTATATATCTCTTATTGTATCTAACTAGTATCTAGTTTCTTTAATTGAACAATGTTAAAGGTATTTATATATCTCTTATTGTATCTAACTAGTATATAGTTTCTCTAATTGAACAATGTTAAAGGTATTTATATATCTCTTATTGTATCTAACTAGTATCTAGTTTCTTTAATTGAACAATGTTAAAGGTATTTATATATCTCTTAGTGTATCTAACTAGTATCTAGTTTCTTTAATTGCTATTTAACATAATGCATTGTTCTGAGTTACTACTTATCAAAAACTAAGATAAACGCCAGGACATACTGCTGCGACTTCGTGAAGCTGTACAGGAACAAAACAGCACGGAGTTGTGAATAGTAATCAGGTTGGGTAAACGAGGCAACAAACAGTGACTGCCTACCTGCCTACCCGCCTGCAGTGACTGCACGTTATTGATTAGTAAAAATACAGACTAGCGGCAATATATAGCTTACATAAACAAGGTTAGCACACCGAATACTAATATAGCCTAAGAATATTAAAACTATTGACTGCCAGCCTTTTGTGTGTAATGATATTAACTGCAGTCTCACTGAACATGCCAAAAACTAACACCTTCTAATTTCGTTCAGTCTACAATAGTACAATTGTGGTCGCCAGGAAAAAAAGCGCATTTTAAAATGATCAGAAACCCTATACTATCAAGTTTCACATATACTGATATGTGTGCGATATTATTTTATATGGTAGTGTTACCATAGTAACGGTAACTTGTAAGGTGTGTACAGTATGCTTGTAAACTTATAAATAACTTGCTGGTTAATCCTTAAATTCAAAAGTTTGAATAATGATGAGGTTCTTAGTAGCTTTCTTGATATTTTTACTTTAATACAACTTTACTCTACTTCTTATCAACACGAACATACTTGTATCTGGAAACTTGGGCAATGTTTAAAAATGTCAAATTAGACACAGACTAGGTGACTCTGGCTATTTCACGTTTATTCATATTAATAATACATGTATCAAAAAATGTTGGTCTTATCTTCAAGGGAGACTTGAAAGTGAGAGAGTAAAAGTCAGCACGTTTAAAAAATATCAATCAAAAAGCTCGATTTTCCAATAGAAGTTGTGATCTGTCATTAAAAGAAACTAGTCGCACAACTATACACTTATGACGTGTTCAGTGTACACGAATACAGCGTGGTATTTGGAAAATATTGCCATCTATACAGCAAAACTATGTATAGTTGGAACAATGGACGCTATAAGTATTGTGTAATGATAACATTGATGAAGGAGCATGACAGTGTTGTATACAAACGGAGCTACTCTACTTGATTAATATATAATTAAACTGCACTGTCAGCATAGGCTGCATATACATTGTATTGGGTATTGTCAGAGTGGTTGTTCTGCGTGCCAGACACAATATGCACAACACAAGAAAAGATTTGATTCCATATATACCAAGCTATAATAGTGAATACATATATAATATATAATGTGCACTGAATAGAAGAAAACATCTTCTTTACCATGCCTCCCTAGGCAGTACAAATCATTGCAGCTTAAAATCTAGCAACAATTTGTCGAATCAGGGTTGCCCTGCGCTGAAGGTTTACTGTAAACCTCTCCTTTTGCAATTCATTTGTAGTCTACTCTCTCATTCTGAAGGCTGACTCGTTCGCTGCCAGACATTTCTGCCCGACTTATGAGCGTATTTTGCTTTCGTCAACACTACTCACCAAGCTACCCTGCCCATGTAGGTTGCAGGGTTGAGTAATGTTTAAATTCACGTTAACTACGGGCAATATAGTGACCAAATAGTGACAATATAGTGACCAAATAGTGACAATATAGTGACAATATAGTGACCAAATAGTGACCAAATAGTTGGATAGCATAGGCTAGTGTAAACCACTCAAACCTTAACGAGTACAGAGTTCTGAAATCAGAATATTGGCTGGGGTGACACAACAACAACAAGCGAGCTTAGCAATCACAGGGTGACACTATCACTTGAACAGAGAATAAATTAACTCTGGATAAATTGCAGATAATGCTTTTTTGTTTTCCTTTGACTATATCAAAAATAAATCGAGAAATTTCCAAATGTCCACAAGACGATATTGGGGGTGAAGAAAACAATAGAAATAGAAAGATGTAAACATAAAATACAAGACAGGTCTGACACCCACGTGACGTCCCAATATGGTAATCCGTGTCATGGCAACCAGGCATCATCTTAAACAACAGATTGTTTTTAAAAACACGACATTTTACTCGTGTTTTGAAGACAAAATAATTTCTAATTTTTCAAATTCTTTGGAATTTTTCAATACAAATGTCACCTAATAATTGGCTATTATATTGCATTGTAAGAAAAATACTCATGCATTAAGATATATCAGTAAGTCACGCAACTACGATACAATGCAAGCGTAGTAGTATTTTAATAGTATTTTAGCTAACATAATTATTCACACTGAATTGCTTTCACAAAGTCTTCGGCAAGGCTATCAAGTAGGTAATTAAAACTTAAATGCGACAATCAGGTTGATTTAAACGACTTAAAAAAGGAACAATATCGAAAGCCTGAACTGGTGCTCTATTATTGTACGAATAATAATAAACAACACACAACCAGTACAACGAACGAGGCTTCTAAAATTAAGCATAATTTATACCTCTTAGATGCACATGAACACTGCCAGCTATGCTGGAGTAGAGTTTATTAGAGTGGATTCTCAGCCAACAAAGAACAAAAGAACAAGGTATATACAAGCAAAATAAACATAACGTGAGGTAAAGTAGAGCGTAAGGTAAAGTGATTAAATAAGAGCGACGTGTGGCAGATATTACGTAAAATAATGTAAAGCAGTTAAATTTAGAACAACGTGAGATTAGTATTGCGGGACGAATGTTAGGTGAAACAAGATGAGCGCGACTACTAAACTAATTCTACCTGGTCAGTGTGTCAGTGTGTTGTCTCATGGTGAGGGTGTAGGGGTGGGGTGTAAGGGGGGGGGGGGGGGTGTAGGGGTGTGGTGTGGGGGTTACACATAACTAAACGTCCCCGTTAAATTATATTTTAACGAGATCTAGATAACTTTGCAAAGCAGGAACGCGCACTCCTCTCTGTGATTGGTACAAGTACCTCAAAGGATTTTTATAAAGCAGTATGAACAAACGTAACGGGTATATTATAGTGTGCTGTACAAAGAACGCGGAATACTGAAAATATCCCAGACTTGAACAGTTCAGGCAGATGATATGTATAGCTACAAACTGTGTTTCGTTTAAAATTCCAAGTTGTGATGATACAATGAATTAGACAGTGTCAAAGTAACACAACTGTTTTACATTTCCCGAACACACACGAACAGGACATGTCCGGCTCCTGAGCACGGAGAATGTAACACGGCCGGGCTAATAGTAGAGCGGATATAAAGGAGTGTTACATGTAGAGGAGAGAAAGTACAGAAAAAGAAGTGTTGCAGAGGAGAAAATTACTGCCTAACAAGAACTGACAGTCAGCAGCTGCAGACAGAACAACACCCCAACCTAAATAATTTTACACATCAAGCTTATTGTAATAATTACGCAGTAATAAGTAGTAGTAAGCTCAGGATTCTGTGCTAATTAGTCGATTATCGCTCCATGAAATATCACTGTCCTAATTAATACTCTTCACAGAACACCGGGGTCGATTATTGGTGGGCAGTTTAGCGCCTGATAACTTGATAAGGCCAAATCATTAATGCTATTAATAAATGCGGCATATTAACCTTAGCAAGGCTTCTCTCACTGTTTACTGCGGGAGATTAACCTTATAGTTGTAAGTAGTCCATTAAATTTAATTAGGCTTATTCATCCTCCCATATCGGGACAGATTAGTCAAGCATTATTTCTGTCACGCACATTGCACGCTATTTTAGTGGTCTCTCTTATGAAACGCAAGGTTTTGTTTAGTTACCTGCAATCAGGATAATTGTAATTCATTGTTAAAATTTTAGCAGTTAATTTAAGTTAAACTTAATTAAATTATCAGTTTAATTTCCGTGATACATTTTAGTCATACAATCTCTTTATCTGTAACGTTGGTAGTACCAAAATGTAACCCCATATTAACTCCATGGTAACTTCGTGGTAAGCCACTAGCTACCACTACTTACCACATGGTAGTTACTTTATAAGAACTAGTTACCACTAAATACCACATAGTTATCATTAATTACCATTGGTTACCATTAGTAACCACTTGTTACTATTAGTAACCATTAGTAACCAGTTGTTACTATTAGTAACCAGTTGTTACCATTAGTAACCACTAGTAACCATTAGTAACCACTTGTTACTCACCGTGGTGATCACTAGAAGAGGACCTCCTCTTCACAGCTGCCTCCTTGATACGTTTCCTGTCAGCTTTATTTAGTCGTGCATTGCTGCTCTCCCCTGGCTGGAGCACCAGCACGTTATTCCGGAGCGACAGTGTACTTTGAGTTCCGCGCAGAATGCGGCCAGACATATCACATGACAACACTGTTACTATGACAACACATGACAACACTGTTACTATTAACTAAACACAACTCTAACATAAACACTAAGCTGTAAGTATGCAGTATAACACTGTGCAAGCCCACCTGACGCAGCTACACCGCATATTGCTCTTATATGTGAGACTAGCACTCTCGAATACAAGTTACCATAGTTACCATAGTTGCTCTCATATGTGAGACTAGCACTCTCGATTACAAGTTACCATAGTTACCATAGTTGCTCTTGTATGTGAGACTGGCACTCCCGACTACAAGTTAACATAGTTACCATAGTTGCTCTTGTATGTGAGACTAGCACTCCCGACTACAAGTTACCATAGTTACCATAGTTCCTCTTATATGTGAGACTAGCACTCCCGACTACAAGTTACCATAGTTACCATAGTTACTCTTGTATGTGAGACTAGCACGCCCGACTACAAGTTACCATAGTTACCATAGTTGCTCTTGTATGTGAGACTAGCACTCCCGACTACAAGTTACCATAGTTACCATAGTTACTCTTGTATGTGAGACTAGCACGCCCGACTACAAGTTACCATAGTTACCATAGTTGCTCTTGTATGTGAGACTAGCACTTCCAACTACAAGTTAACATAGTTACCATAGTTGCTCTTGTATGTGAGACTAGCACTCCCGACTACAAGTTACCATAGTTACCATAGTTGCTCTTATATGTGAGACTAGCACGCCCGACTACAAGTTACCATAGTTACCATAGTTGCTCTTGTATGTGAGACTAGCACGCCCGACTACAAGTTACCATAGTTACCATAGTTGCTCTTGTATGTGAGACTAGCACTGTACTCCCGATTACAAGTTACCATGTATTTACAGGTAGCCACTTCCAAAGTTCCAATAACGATCGGATCATTTACCACAAACCATGATGAGAATGGCTTAAAAAAGGTTGTTGGATGGGCCCCAGTGCTGCAGTGAAATGAAAATACCGCAGATATGAATGGGATCAGTACTATCATCCCTTTCTTGCTGCCATCTCAACAAATTATTACACAAATAACAAATTATGAATTATTCAACTTTAATAAGAACTGGGTTTGTTTCTATCTCAACTGATGAGAAAGGAGAGTAAGAACTTTATAAACTCACTAGTAGATAAATCATTTCTGGCTTTTATACTTTTCAGTAATTTCCGCTCGTTGGTTTTCCATAGTGCGGAAGAGTGGACGCGTATATCAGCGGCTACGTGGGGCTGCATTCCTGGTCTGGACTACACTTCTAGATGTTTACTAGAACCTGTCTAGAAACTAAATCTGTCAAACAAGAGCTGGTAAAAACAATTACGAAACTAAAACACACGTACTAATGAACGAAGAGTAGGTACTGGTCTGGCACTGCGTCAGAAGGAAGAGTAATGCGGCAGAAAGAAACGCTCCACGGAGTTGCCAGTTCAAGTTCTAGTTAATAGTAAGTTGAGACTTTAATGGGACATTGTTTGTTGTTTTAGTATGTCTTAAGCTAATTACAACACTACAAATCTATTACCTTCATTGAGAATTTGAGGACGTTACACAAGGAATTGATTTAATGCGAATTTTGTCTCATATACACTACACTTTTCATTCGTACTTTTAGTTTACATAACATCATGTGAAAAAGAGAAATATACCTCAAGATTAAGGAACAGTGACAACTGTAAGTGTAATGAACGAGCTAATATTTAAGCACTGTAATGTACGAACTATTAAACAATAAGTTCAGTGAGTAAAGTATTCTCATTCCGCGGTTTTGCAGAGGTATCAGACAATTTGTCATTACAGTCTTTCCTATCTTGACCACAAATTTAATCCCATTAATTTTTGATATGAAAACAAGATTCTACTCACTATTTACTTCAACACAGCTTGCCCTGCGATTATTCGCTTCAACGCAGCTTGCCCTGCGATTACCGTTCCAGAGATGATAACTCCCCATGATTTCTTCAATTGGACAAAAACAATAGCAGAAGTTAAAACAGCCAGGTACGAGAAATTAGCGGCACAGTAAAGAAATAAAGAAGTAGAAAACAAGATGAGAGAGTGCAGTTACCACTAGTTACCACCAGGAGAAGGGGAGTTGGTAGTGGTCTAATTCGATCAGGGATCGTCAGTTGGAACTGTGAAATTAAATTATACCTGTTGATGGCCAATTGGGGTCCTGGGACAAGCAGACAGCTGACACCTCACAGCAGCTTTACAATTCCCACGCCTCTCCATTTTGGTGGGATTGTAATTTAGTCTAATGTAATTACTGATGTTGGAGAGTTGCAGGAGGGGTGCCAGTGCAGTAAACACAGGTATAATATGTATACAGTACTTTTACAGTACGTTAAGTGGTGGGGATTACATAATGTCCTTCTCATATTCTGGACATATTTCAAAATGTACAAACTTCGGTGTTTTTTATTACTCTTCGTCCAAGTTAAGGACAAAATTATTGAAAAGAGCTGGTTATACAAATATCATACTTACAGACTGACAGGTAGACATGCGAGTAGACAGACTAAGAGCTTAAGAGACAGGCTACCAGACAGATAACAAGATGGGAACTAGAAAACGGCACCAAGAGAGGTGGCCTCAATTCTTTATATTTTATAAAAACTCTTGTAGGGGCGGGATTTTAATATTGGAAGCAATGTTAATACAATAAAGTAAGTTGTACTAAACTAATGAGTTTCAAGTACACCGGGGGAGAAGTTCGGTGTTCACCCCATTACTCATTAGCTAGCCCTGATCTAGCCCCTTCTGTGTAGACATGACACACCGGGACACGTCGGGACACATCGGGACACGTACTTTACAATATCTCGTGTAATCGTGTCTAGTAGCTTAGTAGACTCAGTGGAGAAGTACAGGTTGAGAACTGTACTCCTCAACACTCATCTTCTCCTCCGATCACAGCTTTTAGCAACTTGGGCAGCTATAACAGCTGCTTTGTCCCCATCCCACGTATTTACACAAACAATTATTCAACTTTTGATGATGATGCGCCGCAGTACTTTTGAATTCTCGCTCCACAATAACAAAAGAATCAGGGCTAATATAGTGGTAAATTGATTATTACAGGAAATGACAGTTGATCCTGCAACCAGTTGTTACCAATTAGGATGTAAGTGTGAGGGGCAGTAAGTATTCAATACTAACAATAGCAGTCCCGACTCCCGACACTTGTAACATTACATGACAAGTGTAAATATTATCAAGTTCACTGTATAAACACCCCATCCATTATATAGGACGCTAGAGCGGCCGCTCACCAAACATTTCAGCTTGATCTCAACTTCTAAATTTTGCTGCAAGGTAAATATACATTGCATAACAAAACTCAGCTTATACATCTAACGACACAGAGTTTACAGTCGGTTGAAATATTTATCTTGACAAACATAATTATGTTTGAAAATAGCTGACCATGCGTAATGAGTAACACATCAATCTTATTTGTTATTGGCGAATGATATGTAGACATTGTTAACATATCTATACTATTACTATAGGATTTCTTAGAACAGTTTAACAAATTTTGCAACGAAATCAACCAGAAAACCCACACAAACATAAACTTATTTAGCAATGGACAAATCATTCAGACATATAATATAATGATTTGTCGCACGTGCAGTTACGATATACGCGCACAAGCACGTGCAGTTACGATATACGCTCACAATCACGTTCACACTAACACGCCTATTTAGGGATGCACACACGACTCAGTATCTCACCAGTAGTCGGAGTTAAAGATTCATCCTCACTCTCCTCTGTAATGTAACCTGACCTTCTGCTGTGACGCGACAATACTCTGTCCGCTAGATAGGAGGTCTTTATTTTAATACTTTATTTTAATACTTTATTTTAATACTTTAATTTAATACTTTAATTTAATACTTTATATTTATATATGAGGTTACCACTCTTTATTTTAATACTTTATTTTAATACTTTAATTTAATACCTTAATTTAATATTTTACTTTAATACTTTATATCACTTATAATAAGACAACATAACACTTTATATTTAATTAATTAATCAACTTATCTTAACTAATAGAAATCGGGTACAAACGCGTCAGCCACGCGTCAGCCACGCGTCAGCCACGCGTCAGCCACATATGCGCCAAATTAAAAATGTTTGGGACTTATCAATAATTTCAAAGAATCTTTACCAGTGGTTATGATATACAAATTCTTTGAAAATTACTGATATGTGGTTAATGGTTATTAACCACCGAAAGAACAAGACCGCTAATAATTGTTTTCCTTTCGAATTTTTTAATTAAAAAACTTGGTTAAAAAAAGAAGCGTTTCACAATGTTTTAATATAGCAACGATAAGAAAGGCGAACATCACTGAACGATACACATACAACTACAAGAACGTTTTACAACAAAATCATTAACTATATTGCAAACGTAGAATAAAAGATGTACACATAAGCTTAAACGAATAATGTTTAAGTGATTACTTTCGTACTAAGTAACAAAATATAAAAATAGCCTCTTTAAAGTCCTCCTCTTTAAAGTCCTCTACAAAGTACAGCAAAATTAGAGGTTGTAACACGTGGACAGGTGTAACACGTGGGCAGGTGAACAAAGTCACGCAGTTAATTTACTGAATTTACTGATTTTACTGAGCAGTGCAGGCAGACACAGAGCAGTATCTAACTAGACCATAACATTTTATGATATCAGACCACAAGAATAAAAACGAATTTAAAACATCTTCTTTAAACAAATTATATACAGGAAAACCCAGATTTACCGCAGAGTTTGGGGGGAAAGGTAACATCCCCGGTAAATTGGGTTTCGGGGTAAACCGGGGTTTATTTGTTTACAAAATGCATGTTAAGCCCTATTTGGGGAAAGAAAATGGTTGCAGTAAATCGGGGCGCTGTAAATCGGGGTTTAACTGTATCAAGAAAAAAAAAACTAGAGTTTTTGAACTTTGGAGGCCTCTCCTGCCCAATTTGTACGAATTCTTTCTCAACTCATCGACACTTCCTCAATTGGTAGCAATATTTTACACCTTTAAAAGGGCACATTTTTTATTTTAAATTACGCAGCGAGAAGCCACGATAATTCTTGTTTTAAACAAGCTTTCTGAGAACCCGCATAAGTCAGAACGTCAGTAATTTTAATATTTAATATTTATTCAAAGATCTTCGCGGTAATTTGTTTTTTATACAGATATTATGTTTAGATATTCAGAATTGTAAATGTAAAATTAATTAATTAATTAAGTAAATTATCAATTGATATTAATTTGCAACCTAAAGTTTTGATTTAAAACATTTAGCATATATTCGTTTTAATCGAATCCATAATTTCGTTCCTGACCCATCATGATTGCTTTATTTGCAGTAAAACTAATTTTCTAACCAAAAATGACAGATTCGAACAGTAAATTACAACGTGTACCGCGTCTTCTGTGGAATAATTACTTTATCGGATATTATTTAGTCGGAAAAAATATTGGAAAGATAAAATGTTTAGTTGGGCGAAAATTGTTAAAGATCGGCCGTTGTTTTTTCTTCAATATTGTTGATACAAGAGCAAACATGAAAAAATTACGATCGATCTCGCTTTAAAGCCGATCTCGCTTTAAAGCCGAACACGCTTTATAGCCGATGATGCTTTACATTAGCCGATCATGCTTTGAAGCCGATCATGCTTTGAAGCCGATCATGCTTTGAAGCCGATCACGCTTTAAAGCCGATCACGCTTTATAGCCGATCATGCTTTAAAGCCGATCATGCTTTAAAGCCGATCACGCTTCGAAGCCGAACACACTTTATAGCCGATCACGCTTTATAGCGGATCACGCTTTATAACGGATCATGCTTTAAAGCCGATCTCTCTTTAAAGCCGATCACACTTTATAGCCGATCACACTTTATAGCCGATCACGCTATAAAGCCGATCACGCTTTAAAGCCGATCACGCTTTAAAGGTAGTTAATATCTCATTCCCAATTTTCACTATGTTGATAGCTCACAGTACGGCCCGAGATTCTGTTACTGACTGCCCAAGCTACTAATCAAGTACTCCTAAAACATGGTATTGATATATATAATACAGCTGACACTACTACTACTCTACTAATAATACTACTAGTACTACTGATCAACAATCTGACTACTAGCGGTCAGTAACAGCAAAACACTTGCTCCTTCACAAACACAACCACTGCTGGAAATAAGGGCTCCAGGGAGAGAGGAAGCACCGTTTTTGCTTTTCGATAATTACGTTACTCTCCTAATTATTATATTACTTCTACAAATTAATAATTAATTAATGACTAATTCTTATGTGGTTCAGAACTCACGTTAATTAAAATAGGCCAGTAATTTACAGGTTTCTTCTTCTAACTCAGTAACTCGGTGGTGCAGAGGAAATATACTGTATTCTAACACAAAGGAAATACTGAATTACAAATATAATGTAATATGCTTAAAGTTAGATCAGTGAAATATCCTGCTGTAAATTAGTAATTACCTCATCCATTTGAGTATTATGTGCTCATAATTTGTTTGTAAATAAGCTGGAAGCTGATTGGAGGAAGTGGTATCACCTTCTAATATGCTCGCTAAAAATGCATTGGTATAAGAGGGATAATATTCAATTAATGACTAATTAATTAGTCGAGTGGGGCCAGCATGGCGTAACAAAGGGCAACTGTCGAGTGGGACGCATTATTACCCCTCTAAATATCTGAGTGTAGTGACCCCCTCTAAATATCTGAGTGTAGTGACCCCCTCTAAATATCTGAGTGTAGTGACCCCCCCCTCTAAATATCTGAGTGTAGTGACCCCCCCCCCCTCTGAACTAATCTTTTAGAGGCAGCAGGGAAGAGCATGCATGTTCACAGTCCCCCCCCCACTGTTCACAGTATATTGGCTCCAAGACAAAACAAGTGAGTACTAATACTCGGAACTAAGTCCCTTTAATAACAACTAATTACAGCTTTAAAACCGAACAAGGATACTGCGTTTTTAGAAGCGAAACTTCGAGAAGTAATAAAGTAAGCTCAAAAAGCGTTTATCCTTTACCATTTATCATTTAACAATTATATTTTAGCATTTATCATATTACCATTTAATTATACACATTTCTACCGTCCTATCTATCCCCAATGAGGATTAATGGATTATGACGCATACAAAACCAGGCAAAAACCGACTTTTCTTATTATCATGACTCATAATTGACGGCAGCAATATGACCTTAAGAAGAATGTCCTCTTTTTGGGGGAATGTTAGAAATCCTACATCAAAAGAGCCTACTTCATTATTTACAATTAACATTATCGTAATTTTATAACACTAATTGTTTTGACGGGATCCCATTCGTTTTCTTAAACAGAAAGTTAAAATTCAACTCAGTTAGGTACCGTGTTAAAATGTCACTTTGTGACCGGTAGACATTTAATAGCTTACTTTGAAAAAATACAATAATATAGTTGTAGTGCACTTAATACGGAACGTTCACTAAAAATTGTCTGTACATGCGCTCACAACAAAATGACTGGAACGTGCGTTCAATACGTCAAAATTCACCGTTAACTACAACTAAGCGGTAGACATTTAATAGCTTACTTTGAAAAAATACATCCCATATCAGACACAGTAGTAACAGCAGTTCAGAAAGTTAAAGATATTAAATAACACAAAGTGTACTAACTGGATACAGAAGAATGTCTTCTTTGCCAGTTATTGTTGTCCAATTCAGCGAGTGAAGGTCGGGATATTGTTGAGACACGCCGGTTCCGAGCAGCTGAGTATACCGCTGCATTCATTTCACCTTGTTACTATGGTAACCTGCGCTCACGTGCGCTACAGCAATATCTCACGCATTCTTGGGTTTAAGACATCGTCAAACTGCGCCTAAAACATTTTCCGTGTTAACCGATAATGCGTCGAAATTTGAAACGGAATGCATTAATTTAAATCTGTGATGTAATTGTATGTGAACAAAACGGGTTGTACAAATCAACACGCAATATCTTGAAATCAAAAATAGAAAACAAGGATACAAATGGACGCAAATGTAATCCAATTTAATCTATGAAAAACGCGCCAATTAATGAGCTACTATTTAACGACCTGAAATGGAAAATATTTACAATTTAGATGTGATTAGTATTTAAGTATTTAGTGATTGGATTACACTAAGAAGCAACTGTTGGAGACGAGTTATAACATTAGAATATTGTGCTGCTAAGCAATCTTTAGTCTGACTACTGTATTAAGTATAACACAGCCCCGTTACTGGCTCATCAGATAAAATATCATGCTAGTGATAACTGCGTATTATTTGAGCAAAAAGCAATATCAGGTTGTATACTAAAGAAATATGGCCGCCCCACCGCATACTGAGCGAGATTAATTAATCAGCCTTGATAAAGCTCATTTGTTAATATGCATCAATAATCTAATAACTTAATAAGACTGATCATTGCGGTGATGGGAAGTCTTTGTCTCAGAGGAAGAGGTGAAGGGAGCGGAGGAGGGGGGGGAGGAGGAGGAGGATGAGGAGGAGAAAGAGGGAAGGAGGATGAGGAGGAGGGGGGAGGGGGAGGAGGAGGAGAAAGAGGGGAGGAGGATGAGGAGGAGGGGGGAGGGGGAGGAGGAGGTGGAGAAAGAGGGAGAGGAGGAGGGGAAAGAGGGGAGACAGAGGAGGAGGATGAGAAAGAGGAGGAGAAAGAGGGGAGGGGGAGGATGAGAAAGAGGAGGAGAAAGAGGGGGATGAGGAGGAGAAAGAGGAGGAGAAAGAGGGGAATGAGGAGAAAGAGGAGGAGGGGGAGGAGGAGGAGGAGGGAAGGAGAAGAATGAGGAGAATGAGGAGGATAAAGAGGGGGAAAGATTGATGAGGAGAAAAGGAGGAGGAGAAAGATGGGAAGGAGGAGGAGAGGGGAGGAGGATAAATGGGGGAGGAGGAGGAGAAAGAGGGAGAGGAGGAGGAGTAGAAAAAGGGGAGACAGAGGAGGAGGATGAGAAAGAGAAGGAGAAAGAGAGGAGGGGGAGGATGAGAAAGAGGAGGAGAAAGAGGAGGAGGAGAAGGGGGAGAAGGAGGGGAAAAGAATGATGAGGAGAAAAGAGAGGAGGAGGAGAAAGAGGAGGAGGAGGAGGAGAAAGAGGGGAGGATGAGGGGGAGGAGGAGGTGGAGAAAAAGGGGGAAAAGAAGGAGGAGGAGAATGAGGAGGATAAAGAGGGGAGGAGGAGGAGAAGAGGGGGAGAAGGAGGAGGAGAATGAGGAGGAGGAGGAGGAAGAAATGGAGGAGGAGAAAGAGGGGAAGGAGGAGAAAGAGGGGGAAAAGAATGATGAGAAGAAAGGGGAGGAGGAGGAGAAGGAGGAGAAGGAGGAGGAAAAGAATGATGAGGAGAAAAGGGAGGAGGAGGAGAAAGAGGGGGAGGAGGAGGGGGAGGAGGAGGAAGAGGAGAAAGAGGGGGAGGATGAGGGGGAGGAGAAGGAGGAGGAGAAAAAGGGGGAAATGAAGGAGGAGGAGAATGAGGAGGATAAAGAGGGGGAGGAGGAGGAGGAGAAGAGGGGGAGAAGGAGGAGGAGAATGAGGAGGAGGAGGAGGAAGAGAAGGAGGAGGAGAAAGAAGGGAAGGAGGAGAAAGAGGGGGAGGAGGAGAAAGAGGGGGAGGACTGAAGCGGGTTTGAGCTATGGTTGGGATCGGGATCAGGTTCACAGTTATTATATTGACACAGAGCTACGATAATGGTTTCTGAGACAGGTTGAGAGAAAAACAAAAGTAAAAGAAAGGGTGAAAAAAACACGTCGTACGCGATGAAGATGGTCTATTGGCCTGATCAAAAGAAAATTAGAGACGTTCGTACTGTGTGTACCAGTTACCACGACTAAGTGGGTGCGGTAATCGCGGGGCATGATGTAAACTAAACACTAGTTCTCACTGGTATCAGCTTATAAACATTATACAAATATAACGATATTTCTGGACACATGTGAACAATGTTCACAGGAGGAGTGAGCTGCCAGTGACAAGCTCAGTGTTGATCACTATTGCTTGGTGTTGATCACAATCTTCGCAATCTCACTATCTGTAGTCTAGACATGTGTTCTTAAACACACTCGGAAACGTTGCGGAAATGTTTATTGGACGGGCACTCATGGGCAGGTTTATGATGTGATTAGACAATCATCGTTTTTCCTCCACCTTCAATATCAGAACAATGCTAAGACTAAGAGCAATATTAAGAGCAATACTAAGAGAAATAGTAAGAGCAATATTAAGAGCAATATTAAGAGCAATACCAAGAGAAATACTAAGAGCAATACTAAGAGCAATAGTAAGAGCAATATTAATAGCGATATTAAGAGCAATATTAAGAGCAATATTAAGAGCAATACCAAGAGAAATGTTAAGAGCAATACTAAGAGCAATATTAAGAGCATTATTAATAGCAATATTAAGAGCAATACCATGATACCGTGATCTTGACTAACACAACAATGGCTGCCTCCCCACCGTTACTATGGTTACTGTGGTTACTATGGTAACCTACCTGCCCACTCTGTAGAATATTAATCATTCTTTTCACCAGTCTAACTTCTAAGTGAGTCATCTCAGCCAGAAGCTACAAATTCTCTACACAATTGTTTTCTTTAACGCAAGAAGAATCTCACTACAAGCTCGGATTATGGATATCTACACAATTGTTTTCTTTAACGCAAGAAGAATCTCACTACAAGCTCGGATTATGGATATCTACACAATTGTTTTCTTTAACGCAAGAAGAATCTCACTACAAGCTCGGATTATGGATATCTACACAATTGTTTTCTTTAACGCAAGAAGAATCTCACTACAAGCTCGGATTATGGATATCTACACAATTGTTTTCTTTAACGCAAGAAGAATCTCACTACAAGCTCGGATTATGGATATCTACACAATTGTTTTCTTTAACGCAAGAAGAATCTCACTACAAGCTCGGATTATGGATATCTACACAATTGTTTTCTTTAACGCAAGAAGAATCTCACTACAAGCTCGGATTATGGATATCTACACAATTGTTTTCTTTAACGCAAGAAGAATCTCACTACAAGCTCGGATTATGGATATCTACACAATTGTTTTCTTTAACGCAAGAAGAATCTCACTACAAGCTCGGATTATGGATATCTACACAATTGTTTTCTTTAACGCAAGAAGAATCTCACTACAAGCTCGGATTATGGATATCTACACAATTGTTTTCTTTAACGCAAGAAGAATCTCACTACAAGCTCGGATTATGGATATCTACACAATTGTTTTCTTTAACGCAAGAAGAATCTCACTACAAGCTCGGATTATGGATATCTACACAATTGTTTTCTTTAACGCAAGAAGAATCTCACTACAAGCTCGGATTATGGATATCTACACAATTGTTTTCTTTAACGCAAGAAGAATCTCACTACAAGCTCGGATTATGGATATCTACACAATTGTTTTCTTTAACGCAAGAAGAATCTCACTACAAGCTCGGATTATGGATATCTACACAATTGTTTTCTTTAACGCAAGAAGAATCTCACTACAAGCTCGGATTATGGATATCTACACAATTGTTTTCTTTAACGCAAGAAGAATCTCACTACAAGCTCGGATTATGGATATCTACACAATTGTTTTCTTTAACGCAAGAAGAATCTCACTACAAGCTCGGATTATGGATAACCATGCGTCACCACTGCAAATGACCTCTTCAGGAAGAATAAATGAAGAGAAAACGGAAAATATAAGAATAATATCACATATACAATTATAATGTGGAAGTCATGATTTTCTTTCTGAGCCGACGACGAGAAAGAAGAAAACAATCAGTGAACCGAACGTGGGATACTAAGATGGAATAATTGGGATTCCAGGGTTGATTAGACGAGGTCTCATGATTAATTATTATAAAGTTAAATTACTGTGTTACACGGTGCAGTGCATTCGGCGGTCACACAAGCATAAAGCAGACAACGGTGGAGGGAGTAACGGTGGCGGGAGTAACGGTGGCACAATACCGGCAATATCACCATTGTTGCATTATAACGGTTATTGCAAATTAAGGATCGTGTGTGAACAATGCTAGTAATATAAAGTATGTGGAAGTATGGTATTACGGGTGGGAGTGGCTCAGTCTGCATAATTATATACAGCATATATAATATATATTATATACAGCATATATTATATACAGGAAACAGCAAAGAGGGTTAATTAGACCTGCTGGAATACAGATTACACTGTGTTATTATCTTTACAGTCCGGAGTACAACATAAAGTACACAGGACCTATTATACTGGCTAACTGCGGGCACTAAAATAGCACCCCTTAATTTGAAGAGACTAGAAACCCGCAGTATAATTAATACATTTACAGACTAGAAACTGGTGTTACTAACAAACTGGAAACATTAAAGAGGGGGCAGCTCAACTAATCCAGAATCCTCTTCTCCACGGTAAAGTTCTAGAACTTTATTCGAAAATATGTACCGGTACGTAAGGGCTGGGGAGGTCGGTAGAACTCCCAGAACACGCCTGATAAACAGACAATTCAGAGGCTCATTTGCCAACACTTCCCTCCTATTTACCCGACTGACTAACCTACCCACGTACTAACTAACGCGCCCACGTGCTATCACAGTCCTTTGTGAGAGTATAAATATACTTTTATAAAGTACCCGCCCTTATGAAAATATTTTAATTAGGGAGTTGAAATTTTGTAGATGTAGTAGTTCCGATAGTGAGTAAACACTTAAAACTTATAAACCGGTTAGCGAGGAAAATATCCGTTTTCAGTTGACTAACGAGTTTGATCAGCTCATTTAGCTATTTAGGAAGAACGATTTCTTTTGACTCCAACGAGCACAGAGTCGTTAGTTTTCATCCACTAATCACCTGTAAGTCGTTACTGTTGTAAGAGGCATACTTAATGGCAGGAAATATTCAGGAACAGTTCACAGTGTGTGTAGTAGTAATACCTACCTCTACGTCATGTCACAGTGTGTGCTCTAATACCTACCACTACATAGCAGTCTAATCCTATTCCACAGCAGGTAGCCAATCGTCTGGTTAATAATACATTATGTTCGTGATTCATTGGTGTTCGGAACAATTTACGGAATATGTAGTAGTTGTACAGCAATACTAAGATAATGGGACAACTGCGGACCCTCTACCGGCCAAACCTTGTAAAAAAAGCCGCAGTCAAGGTTCGGTGAACACTGAACGGTAGTAAGAAGATGACGATCAGACCTCGTTAAATTTACGGAACCATTTAGAAAACCATGCTGCATTACAATAGTCTACTGGAGAGTAAGTCGGACGAACACTATGTGACGTAGTAGAAACAACAGAACAGGACACAACTGATGCCTGATGAGCTACCTCCGTGAACAACAGAACACGACTCCCGCAATGATACGAATGAAGTGAAGCATTTTTATCCCGCTTATATCAACAATTCAAATGAAAATAAAGATTGCCGTTGTCAAAGCGGCTGCATATGAATATGCTCCAAAAACTAGATATTAAATTAATGAATATGATAGTAAAGAAAAGGAAAATCAAAGTAATTTAAATTAAAAGCTATATAATATATATGACCCTGGTCATTAGGAAAGTTCGCACGAGATGGACCACGTTTTTCCCAATTTAGCTTTAGAAGATTGTCACAGGAAGAACTTTTAGGGGTGTTTCTAATGACCAGGGTCATAGCACAGGGTAATACTTATGGATGTATGTATCTCGTTAAACGATATCACTCATCATAAATTGTTCACTAATCACTATAATATCTAGTGCCCTTACAACAAATTGTACCACTTCTGATATATCAGAAGTATATACTATATATACCTTATCGGACATAATTTGACCGGACATTGTGTGAACGGGCGTAATTTTAAATGGGCATTAAAATGAACGCTCGAAGGCATTCAAAATGAACGCTAGGGCTTCCAGCGTCCAATTAATATCCGTTCAAATAGATTGGTGCGTTTTATGGCGTGGAAACAGTCTCAGTTCTTTGGCTTTCAATGGACAGCTACAGTATATGCATTATCAAATGAAATTTTAACTAGTCTAATTTTTTCGTCTGATTTCCTTCCAACCCGGACAGCTTCAACTGAAACATCTCGCCAACTTCATCTCACAGATTCTCCTCACCAGTCTCCTTCAAACCAAATATTAGTTCAACAGTACAAAATAGAACTGACTCCTGCAAAGCTACCTTAATGAAGAACAGTACAAAACAGAACTGACTCCTGCAAAGCTACCTTAATGAAGAACAGCACAAAAAAGAACTGACTCCTGCAAAGCTACCTTAATGAAGAACAGCACAAAAGTCAAAACAGAACTGACTCCTGCAAAGCTACCTTAATGAAAAACAGTACAAAACAGAACTGACTCCTGCAAAGCTACCTTAATGAAGAACAGTACAAGAGTACAAGACAGAACTCACTAAATTCTAACGATGGTCTCGGTACTTAACTTTAAGAGCATCCGAAATATGAAACCTTGAAGCTAAGTAATATTTAGTAGTCTATAGACGCCTCATTGTTAACTAATTGTAATACTATGTCAAAGAAGGACTTAATAATGACCGACCTTTGAATACTAACTAAAAGGTGAGGAGAAACTTAACTAAGAGGTGAGCTGGAGCCTCAGCCCATGCACCTAAATAGAGGAGACCGGACCGTGCAATGGATGGGAGTGAATAGAAAATATTCACTTTATACTATAATATAGATATGTACTATATATAATATATATGCACGGTATCTACTGAATATCATGGTATATATATACAGCAAGCTCTGGGAGCCAAGCAAGTCTAATTGCATTGCACAAATTAGAAAATACTCCGTCTCCCACAATGGCAAGACGTTGGTATTTTATTCAATGCTTCTACGCCATATTAAAATACCAGATTTTACAAGCAATCACGGAGGTTAACGAGGTTCTGATTTCCTTCAAACTTTCTGAAAAATGCTTATAAAAAAAATCGTTAAAATCCATTAAGAACTTCAAAAAGAATCAGGGGGTCCTTTCCGAAATAAAGTTTAAGTGGTATGGTGACTATGGTCGACTTAAGTAGAATTCGTAAAAGTGTTTCTAAAAGTGAAAAACACCGCACTTAAGTACGTACTTAGGTAAAATTCACGACTTAAGAAAAAAGACTTAAGTGCGAAATATGACTTAAGTTTTCGCACTAAAGTCTCATTTCGAAAATATTTGTTGCTTAACTTTTCACTTAAGTACCATTTTTGACTTAAGTACCGTTTCGGAAAGGACCCCCAGGACATAAGTGATGTTGGTCAATTAAAAGGACCATAAAAAGTCGCAATGTGAAATGGATACAGTAAAAAGTTGAACCCTCATTCAGGCTCTTTCTCTCTCTCTGTCCCCCCTCCCCTCACGGCTCACTTCTTCAAACATTATGGCTTATAGCAAATACTTTTCACTAACTCTGACTAAAGAACTAGAGCAATTAAATTGGACTCAGTTTAGTTTAAAATGTTTGAAATTTAGCCGAGTGGCACTCAACGAAAGCAAAAATGTCTTAAAGCTCAAATCCAGCATACAACGAAAGAAACGAAAGACCATCCATTTAATTCCCACGACATACAGTGAACCTGTGCTTAAGTGGATAACTCTTTTAAATGCTATTTCAATATCTGCCGTTTTTAAATTGCTTAATTCCATTTTTAACGATTTTTCAAGTGACATTCACATGTAAAACTAATATTCACATGTAAAAATAGAAGTAGTTCTTAGAAAGTCTAGTAGTCGGAAGCTGCTGCAGTAATGATAATCTCTCTAAGTCTAGTGAGGTAATGGTACGCTTAGCTGTGATTACCTCATTTTAGAGTCTCGACCTGTCTGCTTGATTGCGATTATCTTGCTACCACCAACACTAATCTATATATATATAAACTAATGTTATAATAATGCCCCATTATTGCAATTACTACAATTTTAAGAAGCTCGTGTGCAAGGCTCTACAAGCAAGTTTATATACTATAACTTAGAACACAGAGCAGGTACACAGAGCATACCAATTGAACAGGTACACAGAGCATACCACTTGAAGAGGTACACAGAGCATACCACTTGAACAGGTACACAGAGCATACCACTTGAACAGGTACACAGAGCATACCACTTGAACAGGTACACAGAGCATACCACTTGAACAGGTACACAGAGCATACCACTTAAACAGGTACACAGAGCATACCACTTGAACAGGTACACAGAGCACATCACTTGAACAGGTACACAGAGCATACCACTTGAACAGGTACACAGAGCATACCACTTGAACAGGTACACGGAGCATACCGTTCGATCACATACATACAATATTATATAAAGCATACAGCTTGATCTTATTAACTTAAAAAAGTAGTATTGGGCGTTGCTAGGTGACATAGGTAGGTGCTGCCATGCTGTTTTATAATTCCTAACACTACCCAAGTGTTCTTAACGCGAGAAATTGGATATTTGAACATAACCTATTTCATAAATGTGCATCTTACTAAATCTCCTTATATGGGTATCACGTGATATCACTAACTCTCCTTATATGTCCTTACCAATTTTTTCAGCATGAATACGAAGTTGTTACTTTGAAACGTCGTTCATCCTAACAGTGCAGTATCATTTTTCGTAAAAAATCAGAATAATCAGAAATTATTTGGAACTCCCAAAACTGTCTATCTCCTTATATGGGTATCACGTGGGACGAGCAGTCCAAGCTTACCTCACAGTGAGGTCATCAGGCTGCAATGGATAACAACACGTTCTCTCTCAATCTGACTGTGACAATAAAGCAATTGTAGTAAATATGCATGGTAAAAGGGGAGGTAGTTTTAAAGAGTGCAGTGTAGAGGCGTGCACTGTTTAAGACATTCTCGGAGACTCAGACCGAACCTAGCCACAAAGTCAAGCCGAATTATCGAACTGAACAAAAAGTATTGTCAGGGAAGAGACATATGGTTACATTGTGGCAACATATTCCCTTGCCAGATAATTCCAGTCGACAAGCCTCGCAGACTTATTTAATATTTCCTCCAAATTTCTGCGGACAGTCTTCCCTTCAAAAATGTGCAGGGAACATAGCTCTTATTTTAGAAAACTTAGTGTATGTCTGAAAGGTCACACAACTATCAAGCTGTGAGTAGTTTGTCACATACGGCTGCTGTGATGCCGCCCTGAAGTCAGTCTCATCGAATGGTCTTCAGGTCTTCTGTTCACAATTTCTCTGATTAGGCTCGAGTAAGGACAATTTTACTGAATAATTCTGATACTTCAAACGCATATTGAAATAGTGAACTAAACGATCGATAACGATAATATTAACACATACATGTTAGATAATATGAACCTGTAGCGTTAAAAATAATGGAAAATGATGGAAAATGTTTAGCTCTGAATTTGAATTTGTTGCGTAGTACATAATTTCGGTACTATTGTAGTGTTGTAGGTTGCAACGTGACTTTATTATCCTGAGAAATCTTGTCCTTAGTCGAAGTTGGGTGGGAATCATCAAAAATTGTGAACAAAAGATAAATAATAAATAATTAATTTCGTTTGAAAGGAACAATGCATCCCAGGAGCAAACCTTAAAGATGCCCTCCGCAAGTTAGTGTATGGAATCAATCACGCAAAACTGATTGTAATTTTATTTTAGAGGCTGTCTCACCCTGTCTCCACTCTATCAATACAATGTCAGGTGAATGTAAGACAGATTGATAAGGTGGCAGCATTGTTCCAACTGTAATATCATTAGCACGTTAGCACTACAGGCTTTACATGATGTGTGTATCTTGTGTACTGTGTACTCAATCTACTGAGTGTACTTCAGTTCTTGTGTATTGTGCACTCAATCTAGTAAGTGTATTTCAGCCCTTTTGTTTAATGAACACTCGTAGTATCACGCTCTGAATATATGTCGAAAAATAAAATCCCGAAAAAATAAAATCCCGGAAAATTTCAACAGGTTTGACTCTGAAACCGGTTAAATTAAGCGTCTTAATCTTACCTCAGCTAGAATAACACTTGCTTAGCATTTATGGGAAATCGAGTGTTTACTTTAACACATCTGCATTTAACTTGAAATATTACGTTTGTTCTCGTTTTCGAAAATAAAAGCATCAGGCATGGGCAACTGATCGGAGAAAATGTAGAAAATGTATGCATCATAAATCAAGCATAATAAATCAGCAGTCTCATAACAAATGACAAAATAATGAAATAACTGATAGTAGAGCATGTTGCTAGCTGCTGTCCAAATTTAAATCTATTGAACGTTAATCTATGTGCCATTGCGACTGTATCTCTTGATAATGACACTGCATTCACGTCATATACAATGAATAATTCCTGACCAAATATTTGATTCACGCTTCTGCAGATTCACGTCACAGTGGTCATTTTTATTGCTATTCATTAAGTTATTCATTATTCATGTATTAACATATTATGCTACTCCAATAGCTTATTCTATGCCCGATTGTTCGTAACATACTAGATTATCATAAGTATGAGAATATTTCCATCTTATGAGTAGTTTTTTAATAGAAATCAGATAAGATAGCAACTGTAACTATAGCAACTGTAACTATAGCAACTGTAACTATAGCAACTGTAACTATAGCAACTGTAACTATAGCAACTGTAACTATAGCAACTGTAACTATAGCAACTGTAACTATAGCAACTGTAACTATAGCAACTGTAACTATAGCAACTGTAACTATAGCAACTGTAACTATAGCAACTGTAACTATAGCAACTGTAACTATAGCAACTGTAACTATCTTAACTATAGCAACTGTAACTATAGCAACTGTAACTATAGCAACTGTAACTATAGCAACTGTAACTATAGCAACTGTAACTATAGCAACTGTAACTATAGCAACTGTAACTATATTAACTATAGCAACTATAACTATAGCAACTGTAATTGTAGCAACTGTAACTATCTTAACTATAGCAACTGTAACTGTAGCAACTGTAACTATAGCAACTGTAACTATAGCAACTGTAACTATAGCAACTGTAACTATAGCAACTGTAACTATAGCAACTGTAACTATAGCAACTGTAACTATAGCAACTGTAACTATAGCAACTGTAACTATAGCAACTGTAACTATAGCAACTGTAACTATAGCAAATGTAACTATAGCAACTGTAACTATAGCAACTGTAACTATAGCAACTGTAACTATAGCAACTGTAACTATAGCAACTGTAACTATATTAACTATAGCAACTATAACTATAGCAACTGTAATTGTAGCAACTGTAACTATCTTAACTATAGCACCTGTAACTATAGCAACTGTAATAGTAGCAACTGTAACTATAGCAACTGTAATTGTAGCAACTGTAACTATCTTAACTATAGCACCTGTAACTATAGCAACTGTAATAGTAGCAACTGTAACTATAGTAACTGTAACTATAGCAACTGTAATTGTAGCAACTGTAACTATAGGTGACCCCAAACCTCATTATATTCGCATCGTTAATTGAAACAGTCTGAATTTTCTAGAAATTGGGTTTACTTTTCACGTATTTAAAAATAAATGTTTTAAAAGTTGAATCGATTAAATTTCAATTTTTCGGTCGCAAAAACTCAAAACACGAAAGAAAATAGAGTTTTAATAAGGCCGCTTGTTTGTGTCACTTTGTAACTGAGTTTAAAGATCTGTCGTCTACTGTAATGACTAATTGTCCAGTTAGGAGACGACTAAGAGCTTATTGAAGAACTGCTTGCGGAGGAGCTGCTTGCGGAGGAGCTGCTTCACTTGAAAACCTCTCTCTCGGAACTTGTCCGGCAGGAAGTATAGTAGTGTAAGTAGTAATGCTGTAATGCCAGATAAGGAGGAGAGAACTGTGCAGCAATAATTATAGACCAGACCACGTACAAAAATAAATCACCTAGAAAACTACTCCGACGGGCAAGGTCTAGCAGAAACTAACTTAGCTGATCAAAGTATAATTATGTAATTAATTATTAATTATAATTATAAAAGGCCTTAGTTATCGATCCTTCGGGTTCCTGTAAGTGCTGCTGCCGGCCATGGTTGTCCGAAGTAAAAGAAAAAGGGTGGTTTTCATAGATGACCCTGCTGCCTTGCAGCTAAACAACGTAAAGCAGAGTAAAGTAAAGTAAGATAGGGATACAAGAACATTCTAACAGCGATATAATTACATAAGTAAGATCATAGGGATACAAGAAAATTCTAACAGCGATATAATTATAAAAAGCAATGACTTAATAATAATCTATGAAACAGCAACCACAACGAAATACATAAAAGCATGAAATAGTGTCGTTATCAAATTACATCATATTAGTACAGTATGACCTGTACTATTACTACCTTGCGGCCATTCCATCATAGAAGTAGTTACTCCCTTAAGTTTCATGAGGAGTTCTAATTAGACAGTTTCAGAGCATTTAATATGAGAGAATAAGGCAGCATCAGGTAGTAAGCATTTAATAGGGCAGCATCAGGTAGTAAGTATTTGATAAGGCAGCATCAGGTAGTAAGCATTTAATAGGGCAGCATCGGGAAGTAAGCATTTAATAGGGCAGCATCGGGAAGTAAGCATTTAATAAGGCAGCATCAGGTAGTGAGCATTTAATAGGGCAGCATCAGGTAGTAAGTATTTAATAAGGCAGCATCAGGTAGTAAGCATTTAATAAGGCAGCATCAGGTAGTAAGCATTTAATAGGGCAGCATCAGGTAGTGAGTATTTAATAAGGCAGCATCAGGTAGTGAGCATCTAATTAAGATCTAACACGCAGTGAAAAGTGCTCGACAGCTTAACAACTGCTTTATAATCCTGGTGATAAGACTTTTAATAGGGCAGCATCAGGTAGTAAGCATTTAATAAGGCAGCATCAGGTAGTAAGCATTTAATAGGGCAGCATCGGGTAGTAAGCATTTAATAGGGCAGCATCGGGAAGTAAGTATTTAATAAGGCAGCATCAGGTAGTAAGCATTTAATAGGGCAGCATAAGGTAGTAAGTATTTAATAAGGCAGCATCAGGTAGTAAGCATTTAATAAGGCAGCATCAGGTAGTGAGTATTTAATAAGGCAGCATCAGGTAGTAAGCATTTAATAGGGCAGCATCAGGTAGTAAGCATTTAATAGGGCAGCATCACGTAGTAAGCATTTAATAAGGCAGCATCAGGTAGTAAGCATTTAATAGGGCAGCATCGGGTAGTAAGCATTTAATAGGGCAGCATCAGGTAGTAAGCATTTAATAGGGCAGCATCAGGTAGTAAGCATTTAATAAGGCAGCATCAGGTAGTGAGTATTTAATAAGGCAGCATCAGGTAGTAAGCATTTAATAAGGCAGCTAAGGTAGTAAGCATTTAATAAGGCAGCATCAGGTAGTAAGCATTTAATAGGGCAGCATCGGGTAGTAAGCATTTAATAGGGCAGCATCGGGTAGTAAGCATTTCATAAGGCAGCATCAGGTAGTAAGCATTTAATAGGGCAGCATCAGGTAGTAAGCATTTAATAGGGCAGCATCACGTAGTAAGCATTTAATAAGGCAGCATCAGGTAGTAAGCATTTAATAGGGCAGCATCGGGTAGTAAGCATTTAATAGGGCAGCATCGGGTAGTAAGCATTTAATAAGGCAGCATCAGGTAGTAAGCATTTAATAAGGCAGCATCACGTAGTAAGCATTTAATAAGGCAGCATCAGGTAGTAAGCATTTAATAGGGCAGCATCAGGTAGTAAGCATTTAATAAGGCAGCATCAGGTAGTAAGCATTTAATAGGGCAGCATCGGGTAGTAAGCATTTAATAGGGCAGCATCGGGTAGTAAGCATTTAATAAGGCAGCATCAGGTAGTAAGCATTTAATAAGGCAGCATCACGTAGTAAGCATTTAATAAGGCAGCATCAGGTAGTAAGCATTTAATAGGGCAGCATCAGGTAGTAAGCATTTAATAAGGCAGCATCAGGTAGTGAGTATTTAATAAGGCAGCATCAGGTAGTAAGCATTTAATAGGGCAGCATCAGGTAGTAAGCATTTAATAGGGCAGCATCGGGTAGTAAGCATTTAATAGGGCAGCATCGGGTAGTAAGCATTTAATAAGGCAGCATCAGGTAGTAAGCATTTAATAAGGCAGCATCAGGTAGTAAGCATTTAATAAGGCAGCATCAGGTAGTAAGCATTTAATAGGGCAGCATCAGGTAGTAAGCATTTAATAAGGCAGCATCACGTAGTAAGCATTTAATAAGGCAGCATCAGGTAGTAAGCATTTAATAGGGCAGCATCGGGTAGTAAGCATTTAATAGGGCAGCATCGGGTAGTAAGCATTTAATAAGGCAGCATCAGGTAGTAAGCATTTAATAAGGCAGCATCACGTAGTAAGCATTTAATAAGGCAGCATCAGGTAGTAAGCATTTAATAGGGCAGCATCAGGTAGTAAGCATTTAATAAGGCAGCATCAGGTAGTAAGCATTTAATAGGGCAGCATCGGGTAGTAAGCATTTAATAGGGCAGCATCAGGTAGTAAGCATTTAATAAGGCAGCATCAGGTAGTAAGCATTTAATAAGGCAGCATCAGGTAGTAAGCATTTAATAGGGCAGCATCGGGTAGTAAGCATTTAATAGGGCAGCATCAGGTAGTAAGCATTTAATAAGGCAGCATCAGGTAGTAAGCATTTAATAAGGCAGCATCACGTAGTAAGCATTTAATAAGGCAGCATCAGGTAGTAAGCATTTAATAGGGCAGCATCAGGTAGTAAGCATTTAATAAGGCAGCATCAGGTAGTGAGTATTTAATAAGGCAGCATCAGGTAGTAAGCATTTAATAGGGCAGCATCAGGTAGTAAGCATTTAATAGGGCAGCATCGGGTAGTAAGCATTTAATAGGGCAGCATCGGGTAGTAAGCATTTAATAAGGCAGCATCAGGTAGTAAGCATTTAATAAGGCAGCATCACGTAGTAAGCATTTAATAAGGCAGCATCAGGTAGTAAGCATTTAATAGGGCAGCATCACGTAGTAAGCATTTAATAAGGCAGCATCAGGTAGTAAGCATTTAATAGGGCAGCATCAGGTAGTAAGCATTTAATAGGGCAGCATCAGGTAGTAAGCATTTAATAAGGCAGCATCACGTAGTAAGCATTTAATAAGGCAGCATCAGGTAGTAAGCATTTAATAGGGCAGCATCGGGTAGTAAGCATTTAATAGGGCAGCATCGGGTAGTAAGCATTTAATAAGGCAGCATCAGGTAGTAAGCATTTAATAAGGCAGCATCACGTAGTAAGCATTTAATAAGGCAGCATCAGGTAGTAAGCATTTAATAGGGCAGCATCAGGTAGTAAGCATTTAATAAGGCAGCATCAGGTAGTAAGCATTTAATAGGGCAGCATCGGGTAGTAAGCATTTAATAGGGCAGCATCAGGTAGTAAGCATTTAATAAGGCAGCATCAGGTAGTAAGCATTTAATAAGGCAGCATCAGGTAGTAAGCATTTAATAGGGCAGCATCGGGTAGTAAGCATTTAATAGGGCAGCATCAGGTAGTAAGCATTTAATAAGGCAGCATCAGGTAGTAAGCATTTAATAAGGCAGCATCACGTAGTAAGCATTTAATAAGGCAGCATCAGGTAGTAAGCATTTAATAGGGCAGCATCAGGTAGTAAGCATTTAATAAGGCAGCATCAGGTAGTGAGTATTTAATAAGGCAGCATCAGGTAGTAAGCATTTAATAGGGCAGCATCAGGTAGTAAGCATTTAATAGGGCAGCATCGGGTAGTAAGCATTTAATAGGGCAGCATCGGGTAGTAAGCATTTAATAAGGCAGCATCAGGTAGTAAGCATTTAATAAGGCAGCATCACGTAGTAAGCATTTAATAAGGCAGCATCAGGTAGTAAGCATTTAATAGGGCAGCATCAGGTAGTAAGCATTTAATAAGGCAGCATCAGGTAGTGAGTATTTTATAAGGCAGCATCGGGTAGTAAGCATTTAATAGGGCAGCATCACGTAGTAAGCATTTAATAAGGCAGCATCAGGTAGTAAGCATTTAATAGGGCAGCATCAGGTAGTAAGCATTTAATAGGGCAGCATCACGTAGTAAGCATTTAATAAGGCAGCATCAGGTAGTAAGCATTTAATAGGGCAGCATCGGGTAGTAAGCATTTAATAGGGCAGCATCGGGTAGTAAGCATTTAATAAGGCAGCATCAGGTAGTAAGCATTTAATAAGGCAGCATCACGTAGTAAGCATTTAATAAGGCAGCATCAGGTAGTAAGCATTTAATAGGGCAGCATCAGGTAGTAAGCATTTAATAAGGCAGCATCAGGTAGTAAGCATTTAATAGGGCAGCATCGGGTAGTAAGCATTTAATAGGGCAGCATCAGGTAGTAAGTATTTAATAAGGCAGCATCAGGGAGTAAGCATTTAATAGGGCAGCATCGGGTAGTAAGCATTTAATAGGGCAGCATCAGGTAGTAAGCATTTAATAGGGCAGCATCAGGAAGTAAGCATTTAATAAGGCAGCATCAGGTAGTGAGCATCTAATTAAGATCTAACACGCAGTGAAAAGTGCTCGACAGCTTAACAACTGCTTTATAATCCTGGTGATAAGACTTGCTATTAAGCTATAAAATTATAGCTGTCATATCTAAACAGCAGATAAGTAAGATAATTATAAGTCTGTAGACAATCAGACAGCATTTACATTGGATTTGGGGCACTGGAGCTGTCATCTTCTCCATCTAACTAATTTAATAGTGACAGGTATAAGTGTGTAAATAGAAGGTTTAAAGAGTTCTCATATTTTGAAGGAGAAGTTTTACAATTTCTAAAGTTTGTTATCTCTATCTCATCGATATTAAACACATCTAGGGACGGTTTTATTTATTATTACTTTTTCTTAAAACAAATACTGTACAAATGTTAAGAACACCTATAACTTGTATAATTGGATATGGCTACAGACTGACAATACTAGTTGCAATTTAGAACTTTATAGCTAACTAGAAAGCCCTTGGTCACATGGAGGAAGCTAATAGTATTCTTTGGTAGTCAGTTTTTATAGCATCAGCAATTAATATCCATCACAACCGAAGATACAGCCAATTAAAATATAGCTCGCACTGAACACCACGTAATAACAACTTAACAAAAAAAACGATCAAAATGCCCCTCTCAAATCCTTGCACGTGCACGTGCGCGTTTCAACACCGTTACCATCATGGTTACTATGCAACTTCCTATTTTTCACCTAATTTGCACGTGGGTGGTCGACTGGTCGTGCAGACATAATTCTTTGAATTATAATATAGCTACTATTAATAACATGAACGTTACCATTTGGCGCTCCCTAAAATTAGTTGGCGCCCCTACAAAAACAAGGTTAATGTTTTTTTGGGAAAAAGACCTAGAATACGGAAAAAATCGCCCCCCCCCCCCCCTCTGATGGCAAGAAAACAACTGCGTTAATATTTAGCAACTTCGCTAGACTAAGCACTAAGCAGGATAACAACTCCGTTAGCAAGGAGCCTAATTCCGGCTATTTATGGATTTCTCCTAACTTATCTTGCCTTAACAGCTAGAATATCTCGCTAAGAAGTAGAGACAGAGTGATGATTTTACCACGTGTGGCGATGTCATTGCGCAGATGCAGGATGATCCCAGTGCAGAATTGCTCAGAATAACCGGGTAAAAGTCGGGGAAGTCTGGAAATGATTTGTAGCCAGACAATAATGGCGACTGTGACGCGGCGGATTAAACTACCCGATGCATTCCAACAGTACAGCTTCTGTTGGATCGCAAAAATAAGTGGAAAAGGTTAAAATGCAAGAATAATTACGTGTCTATCGTGTAAACAGTGGATATAAAGCTTAGACTAGGTTTCTTAACGTTTCTCAGATGAGCACGCATACATAATATCATAATTACCAACAATAAAGGCTGCAATTATTATATATGTACACAAGCAAACACTGAAGGAGCCACGAAATAGCTTAATTAATGGATTAATGAACCTTGGAACTTTAGGTTACACAGGTCCGCTAGTTTCCAAGTTGCGCGATATTTATTATAGTGAAATACATGCAGATAAGCGTATTGCAGGTCTAATGTCTCTAAATAAGATAGTATAGCGCTGCCAGGTGAGAGCTGTTATATGAGGCACAATGATTGTGCTATATTAATATATAATTATATTACTACTAATTATAGTAGGCGGTTAATGATATGTCCTGAAAACTTCCGTACAATTATCAGCGTTCACGACATTTCGGGATATATTATATGATGTCCTGAGGACACAATACCTAGTAACTACTAGTACAAAAAATTATCTAACTATTATAATACTAATTGACCCTGATCATTAGAAACACCCCTAAAAGTTTAAAACTTCTGTTATTTCATTTCTGATTTAGTTACGCATTTGATTTTTGGTATACGTATAGAAAATCAATACGGCTTTAAAATGAGATGTCCGGCGACCTCCTAGCTCACTCACGAGACTCAGTAGGAGTGATTGAACTGCGAGAGGCAATTGAGGCTAACGAATTAGCCTCATCACTTTCAAAAAAGAACTTTCTCATGTTACGTCCATAATATCCAAGTTGTAAGTATAATCCATAGTGATTATACTTGAGGCTAACCACCTTTTGAGAATTGAGAGGGTGAAATGAGGCTAACAAGTATAATTTTGTGTATATTTTCGGATAGTTT
This sequence comes from Bolinopsis microptera, assembly GCF_026151205.1. NCBI lineage: Eukaryota > Metazoa > Ctenophora > Tentaculata > Lobata > Bolinopsidae > Bolinopsis > Bolinopsis microptera. Next base: position 6,658,508 of record NC_087083.1, read on the forward strand.
AAAGGACGTTATTGTTCAAACATAATTCAAAAATTAGAAATGACCTGTAAGCCTCACTTTACCCTCCATTAAAAGGAAAAAATGGGTCGGCTGGGCCGGCCTTTGACCTAGAGCATCCATCTCATGTATTTTAGGTCAGAGGATACTTTTGATAGACGTTATTATTCTATTAAATAGGTCACAACTAAAGAGCAAATAGGTCACAACTAAATGATGACATGGTCCGGTAACTGATTTTGAATCCTGTTTCAAGCGTCAATCACGTGACAAGTATTGACCAATCCCTAACCGCACGCGTACTGTCCCGAGCGCTTATCTTTTGTTTACTTTTGTTATCGCTGAGTCTGCTACTCCCATTGTTAGAAGCACCTATTGTATTTATCAGCAATGAGATAAGACACAAGTTAAACTGAGTGTGTAGAAATAATAAAATATCATACAAATAGTGCCCCTGAGGGTACCAGTAGGGCACAGGAGGGGTGAGCTATTTAGCAAGATGTTGCTATATAAGCGGCAAGAATTCATATCAGTGTCTAACTGACAGTAAAAGGAATGAGTCAAATGAACAGGTTCATGGTAGAGTTCTGCACTGAAATTTGAACACATATTATGAAGCATCATTGCACATGACTTAAAAAGTTTCGACGAGCAGGAATTGTGGATCAAGAATTGAGGCACAACAATTAATTATTTGGTTGATCTTGGGTCTTTATTAAGACATCAGACTATTAAAATCGAAAGTTAATGTAATGAAACAATCAATAAAAAGGCAATAAATGAAAAGGCAATGAGCAATCAATAAAAAGGCAAACTTTAATTACGACGCGGTGGAGAAAGTACAATACTTGCCACCCAAATGATATGTGAAGTGAAATTTTCACAGCCAATACCACGATCGGATTTTTGCACAGCTACAATAATCAATTATGTTAAAGTTGTGCATAATATTGGTGCGTGCACAATATTTGTACGTGACAGAGCTGCTGTTGTCATGGAAACAACATCCGTTTAAAAGCTAGCAGCTTCCAGTGTCTTTGAAGAGGAAGTCTTTATTTTGTCTCCAAAGACTAATAATTCGAACTGTACGGCTCCTTTTTCTTCTTACCTTAACGGTTCTAATTCGCACAGTTCCAACTGTACATGGTTGTAATTACGCATGCATTTTATTCATCAGTAATGTCCGTTATGTCAATTACACCCCAAGTTTTAGGAAAGCACCGTGTAAATTGACCATATTAGTCCTCACTAATCGATCCCTAATCGATCCCTAATTGATGCTCTAAGTGTAATCCTTTATCTTTGTCTCTAATGTGATCTGAAAGTCACAAACAATTGCAGCTAAAAGTTAATTGGGGGGGGGGGGGGGGGGGGCCAACCATATTTAAGTATATTAAAATGTAGGATATTTCCCGATTCTGACCCGGGGATATACTTTAATATACTTTAATATACCTACAATATACTTTAATATATCCCTATCTCCTTGGAGGCCTACATCAAAAATTGTTGCCCAAAATAAGCTTGAAATGCAATTCTTAATCGATTCCAAAAAGTTCTTGAAAAAATATTGAAAACTGATGGAGTTATTTCAATTTTAATGAAGTCATTTTGGCTAGTATTCCCAACCGAAATATTATGTGCAATTTTCCCAATTTTGTTCATGGAGGTTTCAACAAACACTGAGTTATATCTTTCACATAGAGTTAGTCTCATTAAAAAGATTGAAATTTTATCGAATTTGGGCAAAAACGAATTTGGGCAAAAGCGTATGCCCAAATATGGGCACATTTTTTAAGCTCATAGCTCAGCCAATTTTTGACCAATCTGGATGGAAGTTCATGTACTAGTCCTAAAACAGGCTTATCTTGCGAATCTGAGTGAAAAATATAGTTCATCATGTAAATCTTAACGAAGAATATAAATCTTCTAATTGTAGGTATATTAAAGTATATTAAAATGTAGGATTTTTTCCGATTTTGACCTGGGGATATACTTTAATATACTTTAATATGGTTGCCCCCCCCCCCCCCCCCCCCCCCCCCCCGTTAATTGCTCCTTTACTTAACTTATACCATTTGAAATTTGAATCACCTGAAATTACATGGTTGTGATAATCGTGGAAAGTTGAAGTTATCGTCATAGTCACTTATTATGACTTTATGCAAACTTTATCAGTAGAAGAGTTTACCGCGAAACTAATATCAATCCTTTTTGAACCTCTATCGTTTTTAAATGTGATGCGAAAAGACATTTATTTGTTTAATTTGACAAGAACGTGCAGGGGCAGTATCCAAGTAGCCTGTTGGGGAATACCTGTCAGTGACAGGTATTCCCTAACTGGTCCCGTGCCCTGAACCTGCTTTGAACACCTGCTATTAGACACTGGGAAAGCTATAGAAAATATGGATGATTTCATCTACTTAGGCTCCTGGATTGAGAGCACAGTTGTTAAGGAGTCGGGATATAAGGGTTAGAAAAGGAAAAAGCATGGGGTGCCCAACATACATAGACTGAAGGATATCTGGAAATCCAAACTCTCAAAGAGCCTTAAGATTAGATTGTTCATAGCGGCTTGTGAGTCAGTACTGCTCTACGGATCAGAAACCTGGACACTGACAAAGGCTCAAGAGAAAAGTTTGGACGGGACATACACAAAGATGCTGCGTATGGTGCTGGGTATCTCATGGAAGAACAAGGTCAGCACAATAACTTCGTATGGTAGCCTACCAACTCCAAGGCTGTCAAACAAGTTGCGAAGCAGGAGATTAAAAAAGGCGGGACACTGAATCAAACATCCTGAGCTACTTGCCAGTGATTTAGTCTTATGGGAACCTATGCATGGTAGAGCACAGCAAGGTCAACCAAGACAAAGCTATTTGTCTATGTTACTGGAGGAAGTTGGGACAAACTCTAAAGAGGAACTGTGAACCCTGATGCGGGACAGGGATATATGGAGGGGTACTATCTGGCTTAGATCGGCTCAGTTCCGACATAGTAGTAGTAGTAGTATTAGACACTAAGGACTCTGCACGTAACTTATTCGGACCCGAAATCCAAACATAAGGACCCGGCATGTTACTCGATTACCCGGAATCAAATTTTCAATTGTTATAAAATTTTCCGGTTGCATATAACAATGAATCAATAAGTGCATCAAAATAAATTGAATCTAGGCTCAAAACAAAATTGCACTTGACTATCAAAACATAATATCGAACATACCTAACTTATCACAGAGATAGCGGGATAAGATAAAAGGGTCCTGACTCCTGCAAGCAAATATTGATAAACATCAAAGGGTAAAACTCACAGCCGTTGACAACAAGTTTCCTTTAACGAAAAACAGTGTCCACCAGTTACTATTGAACGTCAAAGGCTGATAATGTCCGACTATACGGTGGGTTCTACGCTGAGCCAACTGTTTACAGCTTTACATCGCCAACTTCTTGGCAATTCCAGCTATACAGTTTTAGTACTAGTAGTACGCCATGCTTCTCCCTTCAAAACCCTAACTCTATTTATAAATTCTAACCCTTACCATAATAATTACCCAAGCCAATTCTAACTCAACCCTAACCCAGCATATATTGTGTAATGTTAGTAGTACAAATATATAATAATTATATATAATATTAATAATTATAGTAGTAGTTTACAAGTGTTATGTAGGCCGGGGTAAATTTCAAGAACGTTCCTCGGTAATTTCTAAAGAGGCAAAATGAACATGACCTTTTTAGGACGACCAGTTTCAGACCAATCTGAAAGTATGATAGTTAAATAGGACTAGACGACTGAGAAACTTAAACATCAAAAGTTACGGACAATTCCAGCATTTTTAACACACGTTTTCTGGATGGGAAGTGACTGCTACTACTTTACTACTGCTGCACTTTTAGAGCGAGAAATATCTGGACGAGTTCAACGGTCGTTACTGTCTGACACGTTCAGAATAGTCGTATTTACTAGGCAACACCCGCGAACCAGCATTAATCAAACCTGGGAAACTAATTGAGATCAAACCTGGGAAACTAATTCATGTTGTCGAAAAACTTAAGCGTGTTGTTTAACTTAAGCATGTTTTCTGCAAAGTAGTTCAAGCAACTGAATCATACGTTAGATAAAAATAGAATCAGATTTGATGAAATATGTTTCTATTTCTAAATGGAGGCGAACAAATAGTTACGAGGTGGTGAGGAGGGGGGTTTAGGGGTGGCTTATTAAAAAGCACATCAGCTTTAAAGACTTTGCCACGATATATTGTTTAGTTATCTGAAAATAACGAAAAAGATATTCGAGAGCCAGAACATAACACTGACAACCCAACGACCCTCAAAATATTTACCCCACGTTTTACAGCTAACGATTCCAAGAAGAGTGTGTTTGGAGAGTGGTACACGACGTGAATATAACTGATAACAGAAAACGGCCTCTGACGCGCTGCGCTACATACGCTAGGGCACTTTCTATTGGTCAGTCTGTTGTCACGTGACTTGCTGCGCGCTCTCTGATTGGTCAGTCTGTTGTCACGTGACCTGCTGTCCGCTCTCTGATTGGTCAGTCTGTTATCACGTGACCTGCTGCGAGCTCTCTGATTGGTCAGTCTGTTATCACGTGACCTGCTGCGAGCTCTCTGATTGGTCAGTCTGTTATCACGTGACCTGCTGCGAGCTTTCTGATTTGCTCCCTAGTCCCTTAGGATGTTATCTTGATTTAACCCGCGATACAATCTTGATTTACACAGCGTGTGGGTTGCTGAACGCACCATGTAAGGAGTGTCCAGCAAAATAATGACTTGGGCAAATTTCATTATGAGCTACACTCTAACATCTAACAATAGCAGCATTTCATAATTCTCAACCATATACATTTGCAACGCTATTTAGAGACTCCTCCCGCTCCCACCACTGTCACTGTCTCGAGTCTCGATCAAAAAGTTGTCATACCCTGGAAAATAAGTTCGTAGTGGAATACTTTTGCGAAAATATTTGAACGGACTTTGACTTGGACGGACAGACTTTAATTGAACGGACATTGAAATGAACGCTAGGGCTTCCAGCGTCCGATTAACGTCCGTTCAAATACAGTCCGGTAAGGTAGCTAGTTGTACCCATCAAATATATCTTCGTGGACCAAAAAATACTTTGTTCTTTACAACCTGTAATTTATAAACGAAGTACGAGCAAAATATGACGGAGTTGTAAGAATTCGAGTTTAGTTTAAACGTTAGTGCAGTAAAATAAAAAAGTTTTAAGACTTTCAACACTACTATATAACAAATAATTTGAGGACAACATGACACTCCAAAACTTTGAACATAACACGAGGAAATATGGACAGAACTGAACAAGAACAAAAACCACACTCAAAGACTGAGGAATCAGGAGGACTCTGTATCTCAGGAACCAACTATTTAGCTATCATCGCTACGAATTTTCCGACTTTAAGTTTAAAGCTGACTTAAGAAACCAGGGAATTTTACCTTCCTAACATTGAACACTAAATCGTTGATTGTATTTATACATCACTTTCAAAACATTCCAGTACATTGTGCAGAAAGTTGAAGATTACAAATTTGGAAGCATGTAGGGATTTAGAATGTTAGGAAGGTAAAATATACTAAAAATACTCTAGCACAATAATTGTAACTGCAGTTTTACAGAACTCTAAATGCTTAATGCACACACTTGCTTGTGATTACAATAACTAATGCTCCTGTAAATACTTTAATTAATTGTTTGTTCCGTTATTCTTTTTCCTTTCTCTTTTCCTTGTCATCCCCTTTAGTTTTAAGATTCTTGCTATAAATGGCTACAGCTAACACTATTAATGCTAAGTACCAAACAACAAGTGGGAGGTGGATCGTTGGTATACCGTTAAATCGATTTAACACCGCAATTCCAGTCGCAAGCCTGGGACCACTACTAGCATTGTCACAACATCTACAAAGCTGCCATATAGCCTGACTGACAATTTTCTCGACTGACTGACAATGTTTCTTCTTTTCCCCATTTAGAATACAAAGATTAGTACATTTTAGCTTATGATTAATATTATATTTTTACCTATAGTTTACCTAGATTGCAGGTATACCACCCGTATTTAAACTCAGACCTGAGTTAAGCCATTTAATTCCAATACGAGATTGGGGACGGGTTCTCTAAAAAAAACAAACAAACAAAATAAAATTAACTGCGATAAATCATTTAACAGTCACTGCATTCTTTTTAACATTGCACTGCCACACTTAATAAAGCTTATATACAGAAATATCTTCACAATTCCCTGCGCAGCTAGCAGCTTTACGTGCTAACAAATAAAATTTGGCTTTATACTGCCTTTGATATAAAGATTATTATCAGTTTGTAATTCAAAATAAACAGGAGTGGAGAAAAGATAAAATTGGTTAATATAATATAAATATATAGATCATTGATTCTTAACTCTTAAGTGTAGACTTATTTTGATTCTAAATTTAATGTGAACAATCAATTATAATATTCATTGATATTGTTGAATGAAAGATTATCACCGATAATCATATATTCAACTTGCCTACCTGCCTACCTGCCTAGGTCGATCCAGATGAAGTCTGGAACGAGTTTCGTGACAGCGCTTCTCTCCATTATCTCTATCACTCATGAGCCAAAGTAACTTATCAGGATCGTAACTTATCAGGAGCGTAACTTATCAGGATCCAATATATTCAACAATATCATAATATAATTGTCATATGGAATATTCTGTTGAGGCTCAATCTCGGGTTAATTACTATAATTAACTTTACAAGTCTTTGGGGCGGTTCCTGGGACTATGGACAACACTCCTTCACAGAAATGCTTGTGGCAAATTAGTTATCCCTAGTTACCACCCAATTACCCCTAGTAACCACCAGTTACCACCAGTTACCACTAGTTACCACTAGTTACCACTAGTTACCACTAGTTACCACTAGTTACCACCAGTTACCACTAGTTACCACTAGTTACCACTAGTTACCACCAGTTACCACTAGTTACAGAAAATATGTATAATACCCTAACGAATAAAAACAGAAAGGGACTATCCTGGGATCCTCAATTAATACGTTTATTATCAGACTGACTTTTCTTCTTCAGAGTTAGATGGGTGTTAGTCAGAGGCTCTCGAGTTCAGATCACGAGACCACTGTACGATACCAGGGCCCTGTTTCTAGAGAACTAATTCAGGTCCTGAAGTTACTTGGGATTCGCTGTCATTATCACGAACAGCCCCTAACATTCTCCAATTCCATGACCACTTTCTGAAATGGAGTAAAGTTCTGGGAAATGTTAGTGGTGCTAATTGAGGGAATATTAAACACAGTACAGTAGTAGTAGCAGTACCATATTCTGTAGTAAATACGATTTAATACGGTGGTAATAAGGCGTGAGTTCTCCACTTCTGTTGGTCATACTTCTCCAACATATCACATTTAATTCATCAGTGTGTGTGGAACAATACCCCCAGATGATATACCCCTGCAGATGAGGCTGGGAGCTTTAGACTTTATTAAGCGATACGATCTATCACAGTCAACATCTAAAAATAAATGTTATGGATTTGTTAAGCTGATGTAGTTTACTTCCTCGCACATGTTTCATTTATAAGACTTAGCATAGCGACTTATACGATGTTTAATTGTCGACCACTCTATTTTAAATACTTGGTTTGGCGAGTCGAACAATTTGATTGCAGCGAGAACAGCTCAGCTAAGTGATCTTTACGGTCTGCTTGTTGTATGTATGGTCAAATTGAAAGCAAAAGAGCATTTTATCATGCTCGCTCCCAGATAAGCCAGCTTATCCATTGTACCTATCGGTTTAATTGCAGGCGCTGGCGAAACTCCTGCACACTGCTTACATTATTTGGACTCTTACATTACTTGGACCAGTTCCAGAACTTGTCTCGATGGTTACATTTGTCCGATAAATTTTGTCTTAGCAATTGCACTGTTTGATATGAGTCATATATTCCCTGCGCATGCCGGTTCGTTGTACCTGGCAAAAGTCCCGCACACATTGCAGAGGAGTATTATCCATTGTACCTGGCAAAAGTCCCGCACACATTGCAGAGGAGTATTATCCATTGTACCTGGCAAAAGTCCCGCACACATTGCAGAGGAGTATTATCCATTGTACCTGGCAAAAGTCCCGCACACATTGCAGAGGAGTATTATCCATTGTACCTGGCAAAAGTCCCGCACACATTGCAGAGGAGTATTATCCATTGTACCTGGCAAAAGTCCCGCACACATTGCAGAGGAGTATTATCCATTGTACCTGGCAAAAGTCCCGCACACATTGCAGAGGAGTATTATCCATTGTACCTGGCAAAAGTCCCGCACACATTGCAGCGTATATAGCTTAATTTAGAGTTTCTTCAGATACAATACCACAGTTGACAGCATGTTTACTAATCTTATTCTCTTAACTACTCAATAGTACAAGTCACCACACTCCTGATACATTCCTGCCCCATATAATTGATAAACATACAAATTTGTTGTTTTCTTGATAATCAACGCGTTAGTTAAGCGTTGACTCGTAACATTTTGGATTTCCTATATTAATATACCACGGACCACTTGGAAGTGGAACAGTCGATACCAGATACTACTATTAGATTACTGTGCTGATGTCAGTTTCTTTTGTAGAATTCATGAAACAAAAACAATGTAGTCCCAAAAAAACAAATTTAATTAATGTACAACAAATTTAGAAATATAATAAATGTTCCTTTTTTTAATCAATTCGTAGTGTTAATTCATCCAAGAGTCAACCTACTAGAAAAAAGCATGCAGCTTATGTAATATGCAGCTTATAAAGAATCGTCCAGTCATTATTGTGAAATATCTACAGTGTCATATAACTCAGCATTATAGTCTTGTTTATTCTTTTATTGTGGTCAGCAAACCCGTTGCTATTGCTAACTCCCCTTACACCAAGGATTAAAACAAAGACCATTATGTCATTAAAAAACTGTGGGCATTATCTCGGTTATATCGTCGCCACGAACTTGTGAGAGCTGGATTTTGGGTTTTCCTTTTACAATTTAAACATTTGTGCTACGTAAAACGCAGTGAATTCTTGAAATGTGCGTTTTGATTTTATTCCAACTCGTTTCTAACTTTGCTCATATCAATTACCTTTGCACTGCTCGCACAGCATATCAACCAGTGACTGCTGCTCGCAGAGCAGAAAATTGGTTGAAATTTGAGATAGGACATGAACACAGTTAGTCGGACTGTAAGCACTGTTTTATTGTGCCTACATGGCTTTTGATATTATAATTGATAAAACCTACAACCAAGGATTGCTTTCAATTTCCGGCAATTTCCAGCATCCTCGAATTTCCTCTTCTTATTACCCTTTGCTTTAGTTACGTTGATTACAGTTTACTATTACTCTGGTCACTGTTGCTGCGGTAACTGCTGATAAAGTTACTGTAACCATGGTAACGGTTGCTCTGGTAACTGTTAGTGCGGGCACCTGCAGTAACTGGTACCAGTTCCCAGATTAACAAACTTTGTGTGATAAATTATAAAGGTAGTCAGGTACAAGTTGGTATACCTAAAAGGTAGTTAAACTGGTTTCGTTACTGTACTACAGTTCGATTTAATGCAACTGCGAGCAAATTACAAATTAGTCTGACTTTATTGGAGCTCAATAGTATTACTAATTCTGCTCTGTTCCCCCTGTAAATTGTTAATTAAGTGGCCAGTCCACGCGTTTACAGTTTGCACCTTAATACTACTACTAGTTAGCTACTAGCAGTGTCTACTGTAACACTTTTTAGGGGTTAAGTACCGTGCTTTTGATACGAATTAATGAAACTGCTTAGTGATACATGTATCTAGTAATAGTTGTGATTTTGCCAGCCAGGTGTTGGAGATCTCAAAGCCGTATTACGGAGTTAGCATACTCTCAATTTGAGATATTGATTATACCGCAGGATCAAAACAAACATATGTGGCCACCAGCTTTGAGCGTTCTCATTTCTTTTGTGGAATATATATATTTTAATACTTTCAACACTACTATATAACAAATAATTTGAGAATTGATGTAAATAAATGATGCAAAGACTTACGAAGATCTAATATAATCACAACCGCTTTCTTTTATTGTGTAGAAGTCCAGCCAATGAAATATATATATTATATAATAGTGTCAATTGAGAGAAAGAAAGAAGGAGAGAAAGAGAGAGTAAATTACAGTTGAAAGCCCAAGCTGCCGTAGAATTATATAGTTATAAACACCTGAACTCGCCATGATACAGCCGACTTATATCGATCTATTAAATTACCTGCAGCATGGTTTCTCTGAGCACTCCAGCTTTTTACTAATGGCCAGCTGCAGGAACACAAGTAAAAATCCGGAATAGTGTTCGTATCATATAATTTACTTTTTATAACGCGTTGCCAGTTCTGCTTGTAAGAAGAAATAAGCTTCTAGTTTCAGGAAAAGCGCGTGAATTGTCGAATTTGATTGTCGAAGCGTTGTGCAGATATTAGAATTTATTATTATTATTTAGACGTTTAATAATTTAATACGATATGACTTATGGGTGAGCTGAACTGTCGTCAGGCTGATAAACAGTTAGTCTAGTATTATGCACTTTGATAGACGACTCAGTTCATCAAATAAATGTTAATTTGCCCCAGAACACTTTAACACAGATATAATGTCCAATATATATTTTGTATGTTTAATATAACTGTGACCCATCAACTCCATGGTCATTATGCCTTAAAATATTATTCGGTTGCACAAACTTGATATCGATTTCTTGCTTGTTCAGATAGTGAAATGTTTATAGTCAGACAGAGTTCCGGTTCATAACCTTTTATGGACGGCATTAGACTGAACAACATATTCTCCACTGCCTCTCACAAAACTGCCTATACTACTACTCTCACAATACTGCCTATACTACTTCTCTCACAATACTGCCTATACTACTACTCTCACAAAACTGCCTATACTACTTCTCTCACAATACTGCCTATACTACTACTCTCACAATACTGCCTATACTACTACTCTCACAATACTGCCTATACTACTACTAATACTACTCTCACAATACTGCCTATACTACTACTCTCACAATAGTTCGGGTAAAGCACAATTTAGGTAGCTCATTCTGACTACTGAGTATCCCGCAACTAACACGTGTTTTGCAATGTTCCGTGAGTCCAGCCTCACATACAGTTGTTATTGCCTGGTTTCTAGTTATTAGTAGAGAGTACTGGTGTTCCAGTAGTAGTACTGGTGTTCAAGTAGCTTGGTTACCGTTAATATTGGTAACCAGCAACCCCACTGTATTACAACATGATATTGTGACATAAAAGAGCAGCATATAATTAATATACACATTGAAATTGGTGTTTTGGTCCATCCAATTACGGTTACTTTTAGAAGTTTGAAAACTTCTTCTACCTGTAAGATTGAATGTTCGATAACTGATAACTCGAAACTGTTTGAAGTGAGAAAAGTGGTTTTTAGTTACTAGTTAGTTACTAGTAGTTTGAAGTGAGAATGATTGCTTTATAAATATTACTACGGATCAGGACGATTAAACTTGCTCAGCTGTAAAATATATAATATCTCCATTCTCTAATATCTAAACGATGTATTTACAATATTTACCCAGTAACCATTAACCAATAACCAATGAACAATATTCTCCGAAAAAATATCGATATGGAATTTGAATTTAACTTTGAGGGCGCTATTAAGTATCGGTTACTGGTAAAACCATTTATAATTGTTGATTTTGTAAATGTGTTCCCGTAACTATTTAATGATGTCTCAAAGGGGGAATGTCTACAAGTCGCATCTTCTGACAATCAATATCTAACTGAGTTTATCTTTTTTCTCAATTTGCAGCGACTAGCCATAGGACATTGTCATCTCATATTACTATTAGGTGTTAGTGTTATAATCCTTATCAGCTAGTTCGGCTAGTTATTGACAATAACAGTCTTATAGTCTGACTAGGTAATAATAATGATATCAGTTAGTTTGCTTAGTAATCTAACTAGCTAATAGTAATAATATCAGTAAGTTTGCTTAGTAATCTAACTAGCTAATGGTAATAATATCAGTACGTTTGCTTAGTAATCTAACTAACTAATAGTAATAATATCAGTAAGTTTGCTTAGTAATCTAACTAGCTAATGGTAATAATATCAGTAAGTTTGCTTAGTAATCTAACTAGCTAATAGTAATAATATCAGTAAGTTTGCTTAGTAATCTAACTAGCTAATAGTAATAATATCAGTAAGTTTGCTTAGTAATCTAACTAACTAATAGTAATAATATCAGTAAGTTTGCTTAGTAATCTAACTAACTAATAGTAATAATATCAGTAAGTTTGCTTAGTAATCTAACTAGCTAATAGTAATAATATCAGTAAGTTTGCTTAGTAATCTAACTAGCTTATAGTAATAATATCAGTAAGTTTGCTTAGTAATCTAACTAACTAATAGAAATAATATCAGTAAGTTTGCTTAGTAATCTAACTAACTAATAGTAATAATATAAGTAAGTTTGCTTAGTAATCTAACTAGCTAATAGTAATAATATCAGTAAGTTTGCTTAGTAATCTAACTAACTAATAGTAATAATATCAGTAAGTTTGCTTAGTAATCTAACTAACTAATAGTAATAATATCAGTAAGTTTGCTTAGTAATCTAACTAACTAATAGTAATAATATCAGTAAGTTTGCTTAGTAATCTAACTAGCTAATAGTAATGATATCAGTAAGTTTGCTTAGTAATCTAACTAACTAATAATAATAATATTAGTAAGTTTGCTTAGTAGGTAATGTAATTAGCTAATAGTAATAATATCAGTTAGTTTGCTTAGTAATCTAACTAGCTAATAGTAATAATATCAGTAAGTTTGCTTAGTAATCTAACTAGCTAATAGTAATAATATCAGTAAGTTTGATTAGTAATCTAACTAGCTAATAGTAATAATATCAGTAAGTTTGCTTAGTAATCTAACTAACTAATAGTAATAATATCAGTAAGTTTGCTTAGTAATCTAACTAACTAATAGTAATAATATCAGTAAGTTTGCTTAGTAATCTAACTAGCTAATAGTAATGATATCAGTAAGTTTGCTTAGTAATCTAACTAACTAATAATAATAATATTAGTAAGTTTGCTTAGTAGGTAATGTAATTAGCTAATAGTAATAATATCAGTTAGTTTGCTTAGTAATCTAACTAGCTAATAGTAATAATATCAGTAAGTTTGCTTAGTAATCTAACTAGCTAATAGTAGTAATATCAGTAAGTTTTCTTAATATTACTAATTTTAGTTCGGTATGCCGGGAGACTACAATAGTCACGTTGTCATGGTACCAGCTACCCTAAACACTGCTTCCTTGTGGGACGTTACCTTAGCAACTACCCTATTGCTCTGCAGCATTATCGGTGTCCCTGGCAACATTCTAGCCCTCAAATATTTCCTCTCAAAAGGAAGCAGGGATCTGGCCACCATGCTCTACATAGCTATCACCCTGGTGGATATTGTTACCTGTCTCAGTCACTTCCCTATCACAGTCTCCCTTCTCAACTCTAGAAATCCTGTGCTATTTGACAGTATTATTGTTTGTGCAGGTTAGTACCTGGTAAAGTTGCTACCTTTACAGGTTATTACAAGTATATTCAATGGGTTAGTTTTGTTAGACATAGTATCTGCAGTTAAGAAGTTATAATACCTGAAAGAGAACGCCCACCCCCCCCCCACCTAATATCCACACTCCCCCTCCCCTCCTACCTAATATCCACACTCTCCCCAGGTTGGACACTTCTGTTCAAGTTCCTGCAGAGAATCTCCATCTTCCTGGTGATGTTGTTGAGTGTGTCCCGGTCTATAGCAATAGCTATACCCTTCATGAAACTACACAGGATAGCAGCAATATCCGCTCTCATCATCTACTCTATTCTTTTGGTTGTTATTGATATAGTTCATCAGGATCTCTCCAGCTTCAGGTATTTCTACCCAGTTCTAAAAACAATATCATTCACTGGATTTATGCTTCAGCGTAAATTTTATTTTATTGTTCTCGCCGCGGCTTATTTTTGCTGTTGTTATCGTTACCCAGATTCTTTACTACTTTACTATAATACCAGTATTTAACTTAATATGTTCTCCTCACAAGTCCTTCTTACAGGTACGTCTCACTAGGCCCCTTCTGCACCGACTCCCCACTGCACGGTAAGAAAGCAAACTACAGCACCTGGGTGACCACAGTGAAGACGTTAACAACTCTGGAGCTGGGTCTCCCCAGTATTATCACCTTCTTCAGTTTCCTAGTGTGTGCGGTGAAACTGGCAAAGCACTGTCCCGACTTTATCCAGAAGAGGAGGAACAGGAGAGCCAGTGTAACTGTGGCCGTCTTTACTGGACTCTTCCTTTTTTGTAACCTACCCTTCTTCACTCTCATGGTTATTATACTTTTAGTCTTGTCAGAGATACGTTCTCAGAGAAAGTTCTCCAAAATAATCGTTTTTAAACAGAAATTGTTCCGCCGCTAAACGCACCTCGGCAAACTTATCACGTGTGGGAAGTGTTTAATAATTGCCTGATACGGACAGACTGAAGGAGGTTCGCAGGCGTCTAGTAAAATAGTTTATAGGTTTAAAGTGACAACTACAAATATATAGTGGTTGAGTTAGGCGCCAATCATGATGGAAGTGTTTAGCTGTGGTTAAGATTCCTTCCCATCCAATCACCAAGCTATCTTCTATTATATAACTGTATCATAACCATCTCAAGTTATATACCATAGTTATGATATAGCTGGTAACTGAGTAACTCAGGTTGTTTATCGAAATATAAACACTGGTACCAATCTCATGAGTTACCTGTCACAGAGTTAGTAATATCTGTTATTATATCTCATACTCTTTATCAGGTGCTGAACATACTGACGCGAGCACTAAACTACAAGTACCCAGAACCATTCTTCAAAGGAGCGTTTATGTCACAGTACTCCTGGCTCATTGCCAAGATAGTACTGACAGTGATGAACGCAGCTCTGAATCCAGTAGTTTACTACCACCGCATCACAGAGTATAGAGTGTGGCTGCTCAACCAGGGACTCAGCTCTCAGACTCCTTCCAGCAGTATGGAGAGGGAGAGGAGCGAAAATAACCGCTGTAATCCTGTGTCAGAGGGGAACCAGCTCACCAACACCACTCAGATAGAACTAGTCATGCTGCTCCCAGTACTAGATAAACTCGGTTTCACTGATAAGACTCAAACTACAGCCGAGGTGACTTTGTGAACAGTGCTGACTTGAGTTTCCATGGTGAACAGTGATGACTTGTGTTACCATGGTAACAGTGCTGATTTGTGTTACCATGGTAACAGTGCTGATTTGTGATACCATGGTAACAGTGCTGACTTGAGTTTCCATGGTAACAGTGCTGACTTGAGTTACCATGGTAATAGTGCTGATTTGTGATACCATGGTAACAGTGCTGACTTGAGTTTCCATGGTAACAGTGCTGACTTGAGTTACCATGGTAACAGTGCTGATTTGTGATACCATGGTAACAGTGCTGACTTGAGTTTCCATGGTAACAGTGCTGACTTGAGTTTCCATGGTAACAGAGCTGACTTGAGTTTCCATGGTAACAGTCCTGACTTGAGTTACCATGGTAACAGTCCTGACTTGAGTTACCATGGTAACAGTGCTGATTCATTTTGTCTCCAACCAGAGAATTGTGGAATATACCGGCACTGTTATTATGATAAAAGCACTAATACCATGCAGCACACGTCATGGTATACAAAAGACAGTGCCGAGTGAACACGTGAACACGTGATACCGAGTGAACACGTGATACCGAGTGAACACGTGATACCGAGTGAACACGAGTGAACATGTGATACCGATTGAACACGTGATACCGAGTGAACACGTGATCACTGCGTGATGTCAGATGTTTCAGAAGTTTCAGACATTCTCGTGACTCCTAAGATACAAATCAAATATTTGCTATTTCTAGAACTTGATACCTCTCATTGACGTCAAATGGAAAATATATGTTTCGTAGCAAGTTCTTGGTTTGTGGCAACTTACCAGTGAGGCTGGTGCGTAACACGTGACTTGTAGAAATCAGGAGATCTGTACAGAGTGACACAAAAGTCCAGCTTTCGGCTACGTGACTTTGAACAAAAATTATTTGATCACGTAAGAAGTAAAGAAGGTGTTTTCTGGAATCATTATTCTATTTTTACTCTTGCATCATTCTGCAAACCCCGATAAATCGTGAACAAATATCCATTCACCTTTTAGCTTCTCATATTCGAACTAATTTTGTGATGCTTATCTTGAATTTAAACCTGAAATATTTTTCCGAACATAGTGTGCCTTCCCGGGTCTGATAAAGTTTTTTAATCTTATAATTGTTCATTTAATTTGGAATTATTATGATATAGTGTGGATAAAAATTGAAATCTGATAGTAGTTGTAAAGTTATAACAACAAAAACAAGTTGATATTTTAGCTAAATCAGATAAATGAATAATGTAATGAATAAAGAGACGAGGTTTTAAATATTTTCAGAAGTTCACACTATTTGCTAAGTTTTCCATGTTTCAAAGGAATGTGATTTTTATAAAGGACTTATATCTGCGATAATTTTAACACTAACAGCTGCTGAAGATAATTCACACTTCAAATTTTTCATTCACTTAGGTATATTTTCAAAAGTGAAAGTGAAATTTTGTTTTTGGGAACATAGTGTTCACTTTAGTGTTGTAATAAGATCCACAAATAGAATTTCGTCCCGTAAATTACATTACCTTACATTACGCTGTGGAGAGCTAGGGAGTATCTCTGTTAATATACACTTTGTTGCTCGGTGTTTTGAATGAATTAGTAAAGTTCCTTTCAGAGGTTAGAGTTCATTATATGATATCATGACTTAAAGTGCTCAACATCAGTTTTACATTCTTTACCGATTCATTTCATTTTTCTGTATTTTGCGATTAAAAATTTTGTGTTAAATAATAGAATTAATATGATTAATAGTGTCCGAAAATCTTAATGCCGTTAAGGTATTACAGACAGAGATAATTGCTGTATTTGTGCAATGGTATAGTATACTGCTATTATTATTACTACTACTACTACTACTACTACTACTACTACTACTACTACTACTACTACTGCTACTACTACTACTACTACTACTACTACTACTACTACTACTACTACTACTACTACTACTACTACTACTACTACTGCTACTACTACTACTACTACTACTACTACTACTATTACTACTACTACTACCATATTCGTAGGTTATTGTGCTATATACTATAATTATAAAGCTCTCATCTAATTTAGATTGTGTTTAATTATTACATTAAATGATTATTTGTATGAATTATTTCTTTCGTTTTGTTGACACGCTAGAGTCATAAATTCTAAATCAGTTAGGAAAGTAATCGTCAGAAGGACCTGAGATAATGCCAAGTGACAGGTGAGACAAAATAATTTTAGAAATATAACAAATTCAATATAATTATATAATAAGTTTAACCAGTTTAACCAGTGGCGGATGCAGGCACCATGACAGCCACTAGTTGAGCCGTTACTGTGGTTCTCAGCCATGCGTATACATCCTCTTCTTAATATTCTTATTAAGCAGGTGTATCTCTTAATTTACACGTGCAAGGGAATTAGGTAAAATATACACCTGCTTTTCAAAATGCTTTATACAGAAGGAGTGATAAGTGTCAAGTTTAATTCCTATAAAAGTTTTTATTCACGATACCTGGTATAAAATAAGAATCGGCATGCCAATCTAATCTTGCCTCGGACCATGCTCTGTCATTTTCATTGCACCACCATCTGTTAAGTCCCTCATCTAGTCAGAATTACACAACGAAAATAATAAAAAAGGCGTAATAAAGTAATAAATACAAATGGCCTAATAAGGTGTAAATATAAAAATATAGTGTATGTATCGATTAGAATTAAAATTAGAATAATGGAACAGTTTCTCGTTGTGAGTGCTTTTCTTTATATACGTAATGCTAAGGCATGGTGTAATGTGGCATGTGCAATGTTACGCCACTGGTTTATATACTGATTATACTGATTATAAAGATGAGAAATCAATATTAAAAATATAACAATGATGTATTTTTACCAAACAAATTCAATGATGTGTTTGTTCTTTATTTGCACGTGTATATTAATTATCTGGGCCTGATGACGGTAAGGGTGGCATTTGGGCTAGTTTCTAAGGTATAATCGAGTTCTAGACGATTTCTGCAAACAATCAGGTGAGTGAATAGTTGCACCTTAATACCATATTAGATTGCTTTAGTGTGGTGACTGTATCAGTTACTGACGGATCCAGGTACAGTACCTGGTTCCATCAATACTCCACACTTCGTTCTGTAGAAACTGCGCTGTAAGTGTAGTGGAAATAGAGGACTCTTTCCGAGAACTAGTGCACACTCTAGACAGTAGTAACCATGTTAACATCACCTAGCAACGTTCCCTGGAATCAGTTACAGCAGAGTGTCATAACCTGCAGACAGACTTGTAATAGTTTGCTCAATAGTTTCAGTTACTGTGGTCGGCAAAACACAAACCCTTGTGTACATTTTGTACGGAAAAATCGATTCTAAGTGTATTGAAAAGTTGAAATGAATTTGTAAGGATATCTCTAACCCTGGTGTGGGTAGCAATCCATATATTGCTATATTTGGCACTGATCCTACTTGGCACTATTCCTACTTGGCACCTATAATGGTGGTATGTTCCTTAAAGTGCCTGATCATCGGAGCGATCACTAGCAAGTATTGCAATATTTGTTCCTGTATCGGGAACCTGATTTGGAGAGCTGCCAAGACGTGATCCTGCAATCAAGGTGTTTCAATCTGACGCCACAGCTCATTTAACCTTCTATTGTTAGAGTAAAAACATTGAGTCAGTAATACTACACCTATTATTGAGCTGGCTACTATAAATCAAAACAGACTGATCTGGGCCAGGTAATAATGTTAACTTATTTCTGAATAAATCAACCCTTCAGGTGATAATATGGGACGTTTTATTACAAGGTTTGGATTAAGTTGTGTGAATTGCGATTGGTTGGTTTATTTTGATGCAGCTTTCTGATTGGTTGGTTTATGTCACGTGTCTAGAATACAGCTCTCTGATTGGTTAAGAGTAAGGTTTAATAAGTCTACACTCTCGCCCCAGATCCACAGTTTTATAGACTAAAACAAGATAATCTAATTGAGTAGCTGTGAGCTAAATAACAACAAGAAGTTGTATTAATAACTATGACTACACATCCCTTACCACTAGGAGATTGATTACAATAATAAGTTGTAAGTTCTTAAGTTGCAGGCACTTTCTTGACAACTGTCGTTCTTACCTTGCTGGGCTTTGTTTTAAGATTATCATACGATTTTCTTAAAACAAAATATTCATCAACTTCGACATTTTACCATGCCAATTGCCAGATAACAATCCCTCTTATGCTTCATTTACTATTTAGTAAGCATAGAGCTTACAAACTGAATACAAAGTATGATTTAAGTTGTATGTAGGAAAGACAGTAAACAGCAGGCAGTAGTATAGATAATAAGTAAAGAGAGGTAGTGGAAGAGGCACAGTCGCTACCTCCACTATTTACTATCCTACCTAACAGTATGACTCAGTGACTGTTGGCCTCTACCCAGCACTAATGTGTAGAAATTACATTAACTCTACATAACGTCCCCTGTGAAGTGCCGTGTGTTGCTCTTTAATGACTCTTAACTAGTGATTCTATTTAATGTTTAATACTTAATCACGGGATCTTAGTTCTAGGAACCACGAACAACTAATGCTCTACTTAGTACTTAGTATTGTACAATAGATCAAGGAATACTAGGTTATATTAAAGACCTGGATCCTCCGTCAGTTCGTGTTATTTTATAATTTTGTAAACGCTTTATTGTAATAATATAGTGAGTGTAAACTGTAAAGTGTATAAGAGTATAAGTCAAAATATCAGAATCCCTTAAACCTCGTCTTCAGTTTATGATCTTATTTCATCCGTTTATCAGGTTAAGTTCAAAGAAGCAACTCTGCAAAATGTAATTAACAGCGTACGTCACTAGCTTCGTCACTCATTAATTGCACTGTAAGTCTCTCGATACCTAATTCCCGTTTTCCATTTCGCTTTCGTCAGTCTCCAGATTGTCAATGAGTTCTCTGTTTTTCATTTAGATAATCCTAGGTTGTTCTCTGTTTTTCATCCAGATAATCGTAGGTTGTTTCTCGACCACCACAAAGCTTCCAAATATATAAGTATTTATACACCTTGTAACTGTAAGCTGTGCCTTCTTCTCACCCAAGAAAATTATTGCATTCTAATAATTTGTGTTGAATATTTATAATTCAACATAAATTAATATTGCATTTATTTATTGGTTTTGTAAGTAGGCGTTTAAGCAGATGTTTATAACTATTTCCGGGAAATATATGCACTAAAGTCTAAAACTCGTCGACACTGAAAGCTGATAATTTACAGATATTTCCCGCAAGGGAAGGGAGGTTATTATCAGCAGAGCCTCCCCGTTACCTTGATGAGCTGCTCGCACTACATCTAAACCGATAATGCCGTGCAATGTCTGAATATTTTCTCATGAGAATTCTTGTCACGTGACTGGAAAGCGTGGGAGAGGTGCGCGCACCATGCTGCACACTTTGGCACGCTCCCAAATTTGAATATTTCCAAACTAGTCAGTCGCTATAAGTCAGTTGCTAGATTCCTTGTTGAACAGACCATTTTTGTGATTGTGACTGTCGAGTTTTATTCATGAACATCCGACCACTGAGTGAAGATCAATTGCAGCTACTGGCAGCTGATTCGGAGGGTCAAAGAATCAAAATAACTGGTCTAAAAACAGAGACAAAGCCTGGGCATTGTGCCACAATGAAGTGGCCTCCTTGGACGACATTCCTAGTGAATTCAACGACGTTCCTTTAGACAGAATCACCTTTGTTCTATTGAAGCTCATAACTGAAATAACTGACATCAAGGGGCAACCTTACGAAGCTAAAACTTTCCATGCCCTTTTACTTGCTCTCTGTCGAGTGAGTGTATTGAAATTAAATGATAGCGCGTAGCACTCAAAAGCCAAGGTATTATTAGATTATACTTCTAAATACACTATATATTTTTAAATACACGACATATACTTCTAAATACACTATATATACTTCTAAACAGCTATTAGCGATTAAGTAATGTCTAAATTAAATTCTATTTCCAGCAAACACTATGAGTTTATTGATGAGTTTACTGCAACCCTCAGGGCCTCGGTAATAATGAAATAACACCACTACGCTGACTGATATGCAGAACGGGCTTTTAAGGTTGTCGTCTGAAATCTTTGTTTAATTTGTGTTATTTGCTTTGTGAAATCTAAAGCCGTTATCTTTGACTCGCTTTCAATTAACCTCTTTAAACTTCAGCGCGACATTCACGTACAAATAATTATCAGATAATTTAATATATTATTTTATAGCGAGAGGTAACACACTACTTGACCAGCAGAGCATTATTCCACCTCACTTCTGTAACACGATAATATTGAAACCTATTTTAGGACTACTACCCTAATTCGTTAGTTCCAGACTTGAAGTATACATCTACACCAACACAACTGTAGCATTGTCTCTGCAAATAAATCTTTAGGAATCTTTAGCAACTCGGCACTTTCCAGTGGTTATCACCATCAGCCCAATAACACGGAATATTGTTTTATTTACGTAGCTAGTAAAATACTAGAATCTACGATGAAAATGTCATTAAGAGTTTGCTGGTCGGGCTCTTATCTTAATAAGATTACAATGTAAGGGAAGTCACGTGACTGCTCATTATAAAACCTCACGACTCATCACGAGACAGTCTGACTTGGCGCATCTTGACAACCAGTGACCTGTTTTTATGACAACGAAGTGCATCACAGCCAGCTTAACGGAAATGAGAGGTCGATTTACTCTAAAAATAACTGAGAGGATAATTTGATTGGAGCACGGAATAAGCATGACAAACTGAATTGATATAATGTTTCCTGAGGTCACTGACCAAACGGAAAAAGGAAACATCTAGGCCAGACAATGATTATTTAGCAGAGTCATTGCTAGTGTTAGTATACAACTGTCATTGTAGTACAACTGTTACAGATAGTGTTACAGAATAACTATTCAGTCTATTCAGTCTAACTTACTAATTGTGCTTGATGAGGTCCCCCTATCATTGATCAAATGTAATTACCCTCCATGAGCAGTTGGATCACTATTGTATCAGGATGCGATATTGCTTGTACGAATCAACTCTATAGTTTATTAATACTTTTCAAACAAAGTTACAACGAATTCTTCATGTATAGTACACGTTTCAACACCAACTCCATGATTATCAACAATACGTAATATTTTCTGAACACGTCAAGTGGGTACTGGTGAATTATAAAACTACCAGAAGGTGCTCCTTCCCGAATTAATAAATTATGTGCGCCTCCGCAAAACTTTGATGGATTTATTTGAATACGTGCAGGATTCGTTTTATTTTTGTCTTATCTTTCAAACGTGTATAGTGTATACAGGTGGTACATTTTTGTTGTTGTAAGCTATAAAGTAAGAAATAAAATTTCGAATTTATTAACACCAATGCTTTTGCTTTTTACTATCCGGGCTTTATTAATTTCGAAATAAGATAACAGTAAGTATACTTCTAGTTGTACCAATACAAGCAATCGTTAATTAAATTACCAGAAATTTGCTTGATATAAAAGGGCTTCAAGCAAAGCCGCTTTTTTAAAAACAGATTGAAAACACTTCCTCAAATTGTGAAAAATATTGCGCTGTTATCTATTTGTAAATTAAGGTTTCCCAGCGAATTTGTTAAAACACGACTGCTTATAGAAGTCTTGCTTGCGGTCTGGTACAGTTCCAGTATATAATTCAAGTCAAGTGACTGGCCAGTGCTACATGATACTGCTTTCATAATTAGTTAATACAGCTTACAATCTTACTTATAATTTTCCAATAATTCATGTGCGTGACCAGGCTCAGAATGTTTAGCACTGTTGTTAGGTGATGTTGCTAGGTGATGTTTCTAGGTGATGTTGCTAGGTGATGTTTCTAGGTGATGTTGCTAGGTGATGTTGTTAGGTGATGTTGCTAGGTGATGTTGTTAGGTGATGTTGTTAGGTGATGTTTCTGGGTGATGTTGCTAGGTGATGTTGTTAGGTGATGTTGCTAGGTGATGTTTTTGGGTGATGTTGTTAGGTGATGTTGTTAGGTGATGTTGCTAGGTGATGTTGCTAGGTGATGTTGTTAGGTGATGTTGTTAGGTGATGTTTCTGGGTGATGTTTCTGGGTGATGTTGCTAGGTGATGTTGTTAGGTGATGTTGTTAGGTGATGTTGC
The DNA here is from genome assembly GCF_026151205.1 of Bolinopsis microptera. Taxonomy (NCBI): domain Eukaryota; kingdom Metazoa; phylum Ctenophora; class Tentaculata; order Lobata; family Bolinopsidae; genus Bolinopsis; species Bolinopsis microptera. The sequence goes on from NC_087083.1 coordinate 6,682,010, forward strand.
TAGGTGATGTTGTTAGGTGATGTTGTTAGGTGATGTTGGCTGTTACTTTAGGTTATAGATATTATATTAAGTTGCTGATATACAAAATCATACGTAGTGTTTGGAATGATTATTTTAAAACCTAACATATTAATGTTATGACTGTATGTGTCGCTTCTCCGTTGTGTAGCTAATTTATGTACGATGGTTGCCATGTGTTGCTAAGGGTTCAGTGTATTTGTTGCCATGGTGATGACACACTGCAGTCAGCTACAAATGTAAAATATGTGTTGTGACGCACGCCACAACCCCCTTCTTTTACTCTGTTGTTTCCAGCGCAGCAATGTACTTGCAGTCATAGAAACAGTCATAGTTACACTCACAACGTAGTCATAGTTTATTATTAGTGATAGTGTAGTCAGAGTAGCAGTGAATCAATAGCAATAGTGTAGTCATAAAAATAGTGTAGCCAAAATGACGTCATTTATTTAAGTTATTATTGAAGTAAATCTGAACAACATTCGAAGTAAAACATGTGATCTCTCTTGTATTGTAAGTAAAACACTTCTCCTGTACTGAATGCATAACACATTTCATTACTGATGTAATGTTGCACTACTTTATGTTGCACTACTTTATGTTGCACTACATGTCAAACAACTCCGACGTGATCTGTACTCTTGACTGCATTTATTAATGTATAAGCTACGAGACCGCTTGTATCACTCGTTTTACTGATATTTGCTTTGTTGTGATTAAGGTTATAGCTTACTGCTTAAATATTTTCGGGCACTCGGTCGCTACACCTCTCGAAACTTTAACCATTCTTCAAGAAGGTTTATTTCATTGGTTAGCTATATTAGAACACGTTAGAGAAGAGTGAGAAAAAGAGTTAGAAATAAAGCAAGTTTTTAGGGTGAAGTTTGAAATCGACCGGAATTATAAACTAAACAATTGTTCAGCTGAAGACGATTTACACATGTATTTTGAAAGCTCCTGCTAAAACAAACTTATCGTATCACTTATATGTTTTAAAAAATCCCCCTCCAAATTGTTAATGAAATCACTTGGAGTGAAGTATTGCAAAATTCAAAACCATCCACGATTTCAACTTATTAATTGTCCAAATTTAATGCTTTTGAACGTCCATGTTTAGACATTATGTCCGTAACTGATAAGTTCTTCATCGTCTAAATAAACATTTTTATTTTAACCCTAGCGAGTGTGTCTGTCTGGGTTTTAAAATACCAGTCTTTAGTAACAATGCCAGAAATTATTCATAGGATTGAGGAACATAATTAATTTCAGTTCTTATTAAATTAGAACTTGACGAATGACACCGCTCCTAAAATAGCGATGTTTAAAGATGTATGAAAATAGCAAAATGACCGCATCAAAACAAATCACGCCTTTCTGAAGAGAGTGCCTAAAACTAAACAGTCCATTCCCACATCAATAAAGAGTTTTATCTGAAGTTGCTTAGTTTAACTGTTCCCACACCAATAAGGCAACTGTTGTTCTCTAGCGAGCTGTTATCAGGTAGTGCTTTAGTTTCACTTAGAGGAAGTAATTTGAGGAGTAGAACTGGTACTTGCTATTTTAGATCACGCGATGTCACACACTGTTACACATTATTTTAACAGTTTCCGTGTGTGACGGTTAATAGCCGGATATGAGCATTGTCCCACTGTGTTAATCTAGTGACCTTGTGAGAGCACGCTAGTTAGCGGATCACTCGTTACTGTGATCTAAAGTTAGAATTCCCCTGGATCATATGACAAACTAGAAGGTTCACAGTCATTCGGAGGTCACTAGGTCACTTGGAGGCGTACCTACAGTGACGCTAGGAGCCTACTTCAGTGTTACCATCTTAACTAGGTAGTATTCAGTATTGAGTATAATTCATTTCTCTGCGAACTCTATTTCTGAGGGTGACGTTACTTGTAGGCAGCTTCTTTTATTGCTTCCCATACACTAAAGTGAAAGTGAAGCAGTATAATATGTTTATTTTGCTATAATATAGTCACAACAGTATTTTTAATACCATCATTATAGTAGTAGTGTAATATTGGGACCCAAGCTACACTTACATGTCTTCAATCTTTCATGAATATGTTGCTGCAATGTAACCATGGCATGTAGTCATGGTAACAACTTGCAATCCTAGCATGTTTTATTGACAGTCGTATGCTGCTTTAGTGGTAAAAGGCACTTCACACTTCGTTTTATGTTGATTGACAGCAAGTTTTCTTAAATCATTTACAATTCAAGAACAGTTTCATCTCCTCTCCTGTTGTGCACTTGTTGTTTCGCTACCTCGTTTCATCATAGCAGATGGTAAAAAGTATATCGTTACGTTATAAACTACAGTAGTTAATTTAACTACTTCTCTTAGTACAGTACCATCTGATAGCTTGATAGTGGATTGTAACTTTATAAATAGTACCACGTACTGGCAGATTGAAAGCAGCGTATCACTACCACCAGTACTCAGTAGATTGTATCGTAATGTTATAAGGTGCCGATGTCGCGATGTTGAACAATGACTATATGGCGGGACTAGAAAGACACGCAAGAGAGAAATACTCGAATAAAGATGGGAAGCCCATGCCACCCCCACTGTCACAGACCAGGTAGTTACAACTTCCTCGCGTGCTAATCGTGCAAATGCGCGTTATCACGTGCAATTGCGCGTTACCACGCGTATTTGCATTTACAGGGGTCTTTATGTGACCGACTTTTTGCAGTGATAAACGAGCAGAGCGGAAAGAGGCTCAGAGAAAGATGGAAGAATATTCTCGGAGTTTGCGGGACAGTGATAATCAGGGTAACAGAACTAACATTTCCCGGCCTGGAACTTCTGGGTGAGGCCCAAAATTATCATTAAGTCATGGTAACGGCAACCATGGGGCCGATAATTACAGTCAAAATCATTACTGTATGTGAATAATTCGATAATTCTCTTCCTGGGCTTAAGAGCATTTAAAACATTTTGGCGATTGGCCAAACGACCATTTTCCATTTCTACTCAGATATTTTATGAGAATAAACACCAAGATGTTTTTAAAATTCAACTTCTCCTGTTATAATCCATTTACTTGTTGAAGTAAACTATTTCTTAGATTATTTGTGTACGTAACATTTAACAATTGCATTTTGACTTCATGTTTAAGAATTTTTGCCCGAACATATATTCTTCATCTCTAAATAAAGTATTTTAATTTAAACCTACGAGTTCCTGTTTCAGATACCAGCTTTAGTAACAATGGCAGTTCATACACTAAATTAAAGGGAACTAATTACAGATAAAAGAACGGAAGACACCAGCGAAATAGGGTTTTAAAGATGTAGGAAAGCAAAATGCGACGCAAAAATGGTTGTGGAGGAGAGTGGCTAATACAGTCCATTTCCACATCAAAAAAGTTCTATTCTAAAGTTGCAGTTAACTGTTCCACTGCGATAGGCAACTTTTTATAACAGTCTTTTATAATAGTTTTAGTTGTCACTTGTTAGTTTTGAGAGTAGCACTCGTACTTGAAATATTTAGATCTCGGTGTACCACATGTTGACACATGATTTTACTATCCGGTGTGTAGGTTACATAGTCGATAACTATGTCACTGTTCTATCTTATACGGGGCTTGGAGAAGGACTAGTTCATCTCAACATGTGATTAAAGTTAATTCCCTCAGCAAGATACTAGAAGGTTCACTCATCAGTCCTAGTATTCGGGCGTATAGGGCTAGTGCTATAGTTTCTGTCTGGAGATTCGATTGAGGTATAATTCATTCTCTGAATTATTTGAGGGTGAGTTATTGATGGCACTTCTTTAAATTGTTATAACAAAGGTGAAAGTGAAGATATAAAGAGAAAGTAACCAACAGTATTTTATCCATCATTATAGTGGGAGTGAAAAGGGACCCAGCTACCTTTCGGGTCCAATTCAAATCATAAATTGGAAAAATGGTAATGTAGAATGGCGTAGTCATGGACATCATCTAGCAGTTTTGGTGACAGTCTTTATGTTTTGCTTAATGTAAAAGCATTAAAGTTTTACATTTCAAAGAATATTACAAAAAGAAAGTTTAATTTTTATTGCATTTTCAACAGTCAATAATGAAAAAAATATAATTCTTATTGTAAAAAGTAGTTAATTTATCACCTTTCTTTTACAGTAATCTGATATCTTGAAAGTGGAAATTGGGCTAAAATAGACAAATAGATAAAAAGCGTACATATCACAATCGTGATGACGTAGTTTTCCATGGTTTAACAATGACTACTGATAGAAAGAGAGCAAAATAAAATACTCGAAAAAGATGGGAAGATCATTGCTAAACATTCACAACCAGTAGTTACAATTCCCGCTCTAATCGTGCAATGCCGTTATCAAAGTTGAATTGGCGTTACCACGCGATTGATTACGGGTAGTGACCACTTTTTCAGGATAACGAAACGGAAAGTGCTCAGAGTGGAAGATATTCACAGAGTGTTCACAGTGAATAGGGTACACGAATTGTCCGGTGGACCGGTGAGGTCCAAATTAGTTGTCACGGTAGGTCAACATGTGTGCCAGAATACACAAAATCATTATGATATGCTGAACGAAGTACAGATAATTCTTCACTCGAGAAGAGATTCGTAAAATTATTGGTGATTGGCAAGTATGAGATACTATTTCAAACTGAGATAATGAGATAAACACCAGTGTGTAAAAAAATATTCCAAATTCTACCTGTTTTATTACTATTGAATAAAGCTTTCAATTGTTACTCAGCTTTAACATCAGCTAGGGATTTAAGTTGTCAGAAATATATTCAAAACATATTACAGAACTTGAAGTATTTTCCCAACTTTAAATAAGAAGCATTTGACAGTTACAGTTATCATGGGCCGCATTTAGGCTTCCTAAGGGGACACCAACGAAAGGGGAAAACGGAAGACGAGGAGTCGCGGACGGCCAATATTGGGTGGAAGTATAACCCCATTTGAGACAACACTTTATTTACAAAAAAGAAGATCAAGAACTGCGCCAATTAAAAATTTATAAAGCATGTCTTTTCTAACAAGTTTCTGTTATTTTAAATGGACTGATGAAATGTTTTCATCAGCAAGTTATCCAGGTGAAATGATTCAATATTTAATAGTGTTTTTGTATTTATACTTTAGGTACAAGAAAGTTCATCAAATGTATATTTGGTACGACGTTAAGTGATTTGTTTAGATTTAGATTTGCTAGTTTCTGTCGGGAATTGAATGGGGAAAGAATATTCTTTATTGACTTCGATAATGATGGATTAAATTAATTATAAAAGGAAAAAGGATATGAGACAAAAATAAATATAAAAATTGCGTGTTTGAGCAGAAGAGGGGAAAAAACAGAACTCACCCTTTGTGTCCAATCAAACAGACAATTAAGAATATGTGAAGCATCGAGCGACAAGCTATGGTCTTCATTTATTTAGTTACTTGTTGATGTAAAACTTTAATATGTGAATCCTTCAAAGAAATTGAACAAAAGTGGAATTTTTTCGATGTAAACATTCGAAACAGTTGGGAAAACAATATAAAAAATTTTAAAATTTATATACGTTTTTACAAAATTTCCATACGGATTAATAACAAAAGATAAACTACGTTAATTTTATTTCAGAACAAGAGATACTAATGGGTTTAATAAATAAAAAGCTGAAAGGAAAAATCACGTATTTGTTATCACATACATGATTTATTCACATGTGTATATTTACAAACTGTCGGACAAAGATGGGGTAGAGTAACAGTCACCAACTAGTGACGTATATTAGTAGTGTCCAGTAGTGAAGTTTCACTTGACACTTAGAAAATGTCTAGATAGTACAGATTTCCACCAAAGTCTAATTATGGTGAATATGTAGATGGATACTACTATGAGATAAGTATACATGATCTGTGCGCGACGATGATCCATAATTTGTACTGTGAGCTTTGCATAAAGGGGTTCTCGTTCAAGGATGTGAGCGTACGGTGTCAATAGGCATCTACAGTAGTACCTGAATTTAAGTGTTCAGGTCATTATATATATTGGGCGTTTTAGCCTGTGTGTACGCACCATAACAATACAAACCTGCTCCATTCCGGCAACTTTGAGTATGTCTACAGGTGCTTTATTTTGCAGGAGGTTTGTGGGGAAATAACAGATGCCGCCGATAAAAAAGGGTGTTTGACCAATTCTGATATTAAAGAGATTATATTTTTACAGCAATTTTACGGGAGAATTTCAAATATGTGGACTTTGACAGGAAGGGATATGTCAAAATTGCCAATTTGTTTCGAATATGTTACATTCATGAAAAAATATATAATTACTTCAAAAATGTTTACAATTAAATAAAAAATGTAGTATTTGGACTTACAGAGAAAGTTGAAGTGTTTGAGTATGCTTAAGGACAACAAACTATCATTTGGATCGGAAGTAATTGTTGGAAAAGTACTCCTTCCCGTTATTCTGTACCCATTTGTTTTCTATGCGAAACCCTACCCAAAATACTAATGAACTTTACCCGATAATGTTCCAATTTGGAGTTTTGACAATATATTTTCAATCTATATCACACATAATTATCCAACAAGTTTCAAGCCATTGCGGTTTTAAATGTATAGTTATTATAGGTAGGAAATATCACTATGGTACACAAATCTGATTGCCAATTATTTAACCCAATTCCGTACACCCAACTCTGTGACTGTACATATCGTAGTGCACACTCAACTACACCCTCATACTGTGTACTGGAGTAAATACATTAACAGATTGAAATCGAGTCACTTTATCTTGTACACAATGAAAGAGACTCTGCGGAGAAACGAGGGGCGTTCATGGTGCCACTGCCATGATAGTAACCTGTACTCCGTTTTATAGATCTATATTATAGCGTACACTTAGCTGTATATTGACCACATTTGATATAATCACATACAACTAAGAACTCAGATACCGAGTACCTATCTAGGGATTTGGCTGCAGGACTGGAATCGGTCAGATATCAATCAATCTTCCTTTTTTTCAGACCGGAACCGAGTGGCAAACAGGAGAATTAAAATCTTATTAAAATATTGGTGATTTAAGTATTCTTGAAACGAAAAATTCACTAAGTTTTTGAAAAGCATTTTCCTCCGCGTTTCATGCTATTTGACCACTTTTGGCGAAAATAATCTTTTGAATTTTCGAAGTCTCAAAAAAATGTAATATAAGTGAAAAATCTTCAAAGTTTTTCTAAAAACTACTTTTTTCCGTGTTTTGAGCTATTCCGATCATTTTGAGCCAATAACAAATTTTAAAATTTTGCTAATTAGCTAATTGATAATTATCCAATTAACTGATCGTCTGACGTAAAAATTGTCTTTACAAAAGTTTTTCCTCCTGATAACAGTTTTTCCTCCTGATAAGATGAACACCCTCGATTAATTTGCAAGCTTTTAGTTTTACGATGTTCAAAACTAAAAATATTCGACAAACAAGAAAGGTGGTAAAAAGTGGTAAAAGATTCAATATTAAAATGAAAAATGATTTGACATCGGTTTTATTTTCAAATCAATTTTAAAACGATGGCGGGTCTGAGCCACCATACTAGTCCCATACCTTATAAACCCTGCTAGTAACTTAGAAAACACACTCTTTTAAAAATATGTAAAATCCGGATTGGAGTATTATTATATGAGTCGCATTGTTGGAATTTTTTGGATAAAGTGAACATGATAGCCTGAGGTCCCCAGGTAAAGAAAACACACTCTTTTAAAAATAGTATGTAATTTGGATTTCAGTCGATAAAATTGATCCAGAATAGTGACAGTTTTGATTGAGCAATAAACAATTAGCATTATCAACTATCAAGACTTCCTAGTTCCATGACAACAGTATATTAATATAATTATAAAAACCTTTGTCATTTCCAAAAATGCTGCCTGATTACAGCAAACTTGCGCGCATTTTTTCTCGCCATGGCTTCTCCGAAAATAGCTACTCTATTAGTGAGTATTACTATATGTACCCTTATATTAACTTAATGGAATATTTGTATCGTTATAATAAATTTTACAATTTTACAATGTGTTTTTGTATTCATTACTGTGACATGAAATAATCCAATACTCAATTTTTGTTGTTTTTGAAATAAAACAATGTATCATTTTCATTAAATCAATAATAGAGTTTTCATGTGATGAAAGAACATACTGTTGATTAGTGAATTCCTTTTAATCATGACTACAGAGGCCCCGAGAAGAAAGTGAAAGGTTCGAGGAATAAAAACCTGGTATGCCTACTTGAACTAAGTTTATTTCTCTGACACCAGAAGAAACTAGTCGACTATAGTTACTAAGAATCATATAGATTGTAAAACATAAACGTCTTAATGAGTTAATATTTTCCTAAAGTATAATATTTTCCTAAAGTTAAACTTAAATAATAAAACATGCTATTTAGTTATTCTGATTGAAAATTCAAGCACTATTACCGGACCAGAAGTTATTGTTGTTGTAAGATGACAGTAGCTTTCTGGCATGGGCAGAGCTGTTTATCACGTACATCATATCGTAAGTTACAATTTGTATTACAATTTGTAACGAATCTCTTGAAAAGTTAGATCTTGTTCAGCTTTTTTGTTGAAAAGGTGTGTAAAAACAAAAATGGAGAACTGAACTTCGATACATCTCCTAATCCTATTTGCTATTCCAGCGTGAAATTGATTTCCAATTTAGGGAGTTAAAAGGCGGCTTGCACCCGAGTGAAATTCTGTCTGTTTAATTTCCTGAAAATAATGCAGTTAAATAAGCTGTACTTATTAATTATAAGTAATTATATTAATAATAAGTAATTATATTAATGATAAGTAATTATATTAATAATAAGTAATTGTATTAATAATAAGTAATTATATTCCAAAATAGCATTTGAGATGTGCAAGTGACGGGTTTTCAAGACTGAAATATTAAAAAGTATGTAACCTATTGACACTGCGTCTGAGAAGGGAGTCAGTGGGTCTCGACTTGGGCACAGTGGGTGGGTTGAAAACCTGAGGTGAATTCTTAATTGACCAATTAACCTCGACCGATTAACCTCACTCAGAGAAATTTTATTACAATAAACTTTCAGCCTTCATTTATGGCTAAAAGAACTGTGTTATTTCTTTATTTGATTGATTGATTCACTCTTGTACATGCTCACTTTGAATCAATACAACCCGTACTTTACTCTTATTATTGCTAATTATTATTAATTATTACTTATTATTACTTATTATTACTTATTATTACTTATTATTACTTATTATTACTTATTATTACTAATCTTACGTAAAACCTACCCCATATTTGGGACCGAGAGGTTTCTTCACTTTAACTGCGTACCCGTCTACAGGGTGGGTGGGGTACTTGCTGAACGTTCCCGCTTTACAGTTTCCCATCTGAACGGAAAACACTCATCATCTTCTCAGCAAGTGAGTTTAATTAATTAATTAAAACATTCATTTTAATCTAATTGTTATATATTCGTTTGTTCAACATCTTAATGATTGAGGGATGAGTTATGAGTAACTTAATAAGTATGATGAGTAACTTAATAAGCATGATGAGTAAGTTAACAACTATATTTACTAGTTTGCTTGGGGAAGTTGGTTTGAAAGCTAGTGGAGGTGGACCAGCTCTGACTTTAGGGGCTCTAGCTGCGGGCAAACCTGAAACAAGACAGATTAACTGTGAGAAATAGGTGACTGGGGCTACATACTTGAAGCATGAACCTTCCAGAGAAATAGTATTAACAACGCAATATATAATTATAATCGTGAAGGTTTTCAAACTAACTTTTGTCAGCTTTGTAAGGATTTTCTTTGAATAGAGGCTTCGGATGCATGTTCAGTTTGAAGGCTCCGCCCACCATTCTCTTTTGACTTTCCTTCCTCTCTTGCTGAAAAGACATAGTTCCAATAAAAGATAAGTTAAATGTATTGTCCATTTATCTTATCAATTGGGGAGGTTGAACAACAATTAAGCTAATGTAATCAGTAACTATAGAATATAATATTATCTTGTCGCTAAATGTTTTTTGTATCCCAATTGTAATCAACATACCTATTGGGTGAGAAAATGTTAGTCACTTATGGTTTTTTTTTTGACATGCTAGTATGTAGTTGCGTATGTATTGGGGTAACGATTTCTTCCGAACCTCCACGTTGGTTTGGTATTGGCACTAATAGTGTTGTTACTCACCTTGAAATCTAAGGTGACCTTTCCAACTCAAAGTTTAGGTAACCCCAGAAGTCCAACATACCATTAGTAGAAGGATCCAGTTTTAAAATATCTTTTTAAGATAATAAGTAATACAAGATTATTCACTAAACTGGTAAGATTACTTAGTGTAGCAGTATACCTAGTCCCCCTAAGGGTAGCAATTAAATACTAGGAAATTGCCCGCTTTCAGCTTCACGGTCCATCGATAGTCAACAATTAGTGGTGATTAGCAATTCGCTTGATCTTTGAACTACAAGGCCCACAGTGATTAAAAAAGAGTAAATCTCATTCTAGGGTCCAGTACCACAAATTTTAAGGTTCTTCAAAATTAAGATTCAGATGCTAATGCGTAAGGGGTGCCACCGCTAGGAACTTGGCTCGTGTAAGGAAGGGAAAGGGTTTTCAACTCTGACTCGGTGCTCTGATACTAATCCTGCCTCTTTACTGCGCAGTAACCTTTCTTTTATAGTGGGAACGGGTTAGTAATGCACTCTTTATTCAAAAGGTGTTGACCTATTTCAATAGTAGAATAGCCCCGTTTTGAATGACATCTTAGGTTAACTATTTAAAAATTTTTCTTAATTCTCCATTAGTATTCGGCTCTGCAGAGATGCTTTATGAACAACCTGCCCCATTAACTCGAAACCTTAGACTGTAAGATAACCTCGAACTTACTGCTTTAAGAATACTGACCTCGATTCTGAGAACGGTAAAAGCTAACCCGAATACCGGAATAAAGAATACAATGAATGCTCTAGGGTAGAGAAGGAAACCACATTTAAGCTTTACTCGATTTTTGGGTATCATGCTTTTACTGGCACTGACGTTAATGGTTCATTGCAGAGTATTCTTCTTCAATGTTAATTAGCTGAAAGTACGCTACTTAGAACAGTTATATAACCAGGTAATGTATCAGAACCCTAAGTGGCATAAACTACTAGGTTCTAACATAAATACTATATATCCTTTCAGATTCCCACGTGTTGTTTAGCCCTTAAGAGCCACAAATTTTTAACTGGCCAGCTCGTCAGCAACCATACCAACTCAACTCGCTAGCTTTGTTTACTCACTAATAACACTTGTGTTATGATCATGAAGTATTTTACGTAAAGAGAACTATTTCACCCCAAAATAAAAGAATTCCTTCCAATGTCCATATAAGAAGTAAAAAAGGTGGACACCATGAAAAGGAAAAAATAAAAGTTATTCTCTCCATAACGGTACACAGGGAAATTAAGATACTTCAAATGTAACTTCACTCACTACATATAGTTACCTAACATTGGACTAATATCTGAACACAAACAACTTTAGGCCATAAATTCAGTCAAGTAAAAAGTAACTAATTCGATACAAGACTGTACATACTGCACATAGCAGAATTCTCACAAACTTTTGAACAATGCAATCCAGATGAGACAATCTAAAATGAAAGTTTTTAAAAGCTGCTAAAATTGAGGAAAATCATCAATAAGTTGCTAGCTCGACTCCTTTAACAAATTCATGTCAACACTCAATAGGTTTTGGCCAGAAGAATAATTTGGATGCATTGTTTTATACACAAATCATAAACAAAATCATACATCTACGACTCCACAAGAAATATCACAGATAGTGAAAATATAGGGAAGGACATGCTAGCCTCGCTGTGCAAAGTTCAAAGAAATACACATTGCAGTGGTATTGTCACAAGCATTACTAGAAACAGTTGAGACGTCAGAGGTTTGTTGCGTTAGATGTTAGTTAATTCGTATGTTTTTGTATTTGTGGGAGTCGTGGTGTGTGGCTAGCAGGTGTAAACTTGGTGGGAGGGTGGGAGGGTTTGTCAGTAGTGTGGCGTCGTTTGGATGAACTGTAGTGAGGAGTGGTGGTGATGTATGGTGTATGAGATGTTAAGTGATTGGTGTAATGTTTCTATGTGGATTTGTGTAGTTAGTTTGGGTGTGTGTGTATGTGGTTACTGTTGTGATCCTTTTAGGAGGGTTGAATGTAAATGTTTGTGGGGGTGTTTGGTGCGCGTGTTTTTGTTGTGTGTGTTGGTCGTGAGTGTTTGTGTTGTTAGTTTGGTAATGTGAAATTGTTTGATCTTTAGATTGCATGTGTGGCTGTGAGTGAGTTAACAAAATGTAAACAAGGATTAAAAAGATCTCGTAAGTAAGTAAACTAGGGTTCCCAAAAAAAAAAATAAGATGCTATAAATATGTTAACAAGTTCGAACCAGTAAGTAAAATAGAACCACAAATAGTAATAACAATCGATTACTTTAACGCAAAGTAATTTGTTTAAGTGTAGCTGTTCATTAGCCGCATGTACCATATAAATATTGCCGCCAACCCCATGAAGGAAACTTGGTCTTGTCAGAGGGAAGGAAGGGTTTTGGAACGATGTTCTTCTTGGTGCTCTGTATTCTATCCTGCCTTCTTCTCTTTACTGCGTCGGTGTAAGCTTCTTTCTTATGGTAATAGTGTAGTTAGTTAATATGGTGTTAGTGAGTACATCTCTTTTATTCAAAATGCGGTGTTGACTATTTAAATAGTGGAGTAAGTCCACTTGTTTTAATTATTACATGGTGTTAACTATTTAAAAAACATTTGTCTCAACTCTCCATTAGTATTACCTTCTGTACCTGTTAATATGAACTAACCTCGAATACTAACCTCGAATACTCTAATGAACTGGTTAGAGAAGTACTAACCTCGAATAATCTGATGAACTGGTTAGAGAAGTACTAACCTCGAATACTCTAATGAACTGGTTAGAGAAATACTAACCTCAGATACTCTAATGAACTGGTTAGAGAAGTTCTAACCTCGAATACTCTTCTGAACTGGTTAGAGAAGTACTAACCTCGAATACTCTAATGAACTGGTTAGAGAAGTAACCATCAGTTAGAGCTGTTCTCTGTTTTGTGGAGGTGGTCATCATCTGCTTTCCTTTACTGGCACTGTCGTTATATGGTCCTGTGCAGAGGTATTGTAACTATTATTAATAAGTAGGATTATTAAAGCTTGTTATGCATTAGAAACTTAGAAACAGAGTGTAGTGGAATAACACAGGGTATTGCTATAATATGTTCATTATATGCAAGCCTCTTGATTTATAGTAACTCATTAAGATGTATTGCTATAGTAACTCACTAAAATGTGTTGCTATAGTAACTCATTAATATGTGTTGCTATAGTAACTCACTAAAATGTGTTGCTATAGTAACTCACTAAAATGTGTTGCTATAGTAACTCACTAAAATATGTTGCTATAGTAACTCACTAAAATATGTTGCTATAGTAACTCACTAGAGTTGGGGGCAGTGTAGGGTTCCCCGATAGTTGTGTACCCCATCTCGCTGAAGAGCCCCAACTTGTTGTAGTTAGGCTGGGACATGCCTCGTCCAGCAACCATCACCTAACTCAACACTGTACTGCTTTAGTAACTTATAAAAACTCACCTAATGCAACACTAGTGGATATATATTTATACAGTACTTTTTCGTAAAGAGAAGCTGGACTTGGGTCACCCACAACAATATAGCATGTAAATGTCTTGCCAACCTTTGGTGTGGGATGCCGGTGAAATCTATAGTAAAATGAAGGAGGTAAACCCATAGAAAAGGAGCTAAAGAAAAAAAAAGGCTTTAGGTCACTCCGGTATGATCCAGTTCCTCGTGAAAGGTAAGATACTGTCAAATGTAACTTGCACCCCTCCTCGCATCTTACCTAGTATAATTGTTAAACCTCAAAACTATCTCGGAACCAAATGATCTGAAGCACTAAACAAATCGTATATAGTGCCCAGGTAACATTTAATTCAAGTAAAAAGTAAATACATACGTCATACATAGCAATAGTACATACGTCATACATAGCAGTAGTATTCTTGCAAAATTTTGAACCAAATGCAATCTACAGAATGCAGAGCTAAATCATTCATTCAAAGTGAACGTTTAAATTTAGCTGCAAAACTTACTAATTGAAAATCAACAAGCAAGTCATGCTTTGTGCTCGACTCCTTTACCACAAAATGTCATGTCAACACTCATAGGTCTCTTGGCTTCCGATGAATGAAAATTTAAGGACTGCGATTGTTTTATACACAAATTAGACAACTGAAAAACATGCATATCCATCTGAACGACTCAGCAGCGTATAAAAATACACAAATATGAAGAAATAGTAAAGATTTGCTAGCCTCGTAGTTGCAAGAGTGTTTCATAAGCAAATACACATTGCAGTAGGTATTGGTCACAAGCATTAATCTTAGCAAATCAATGTGTGAGCGTCTATGCGTGTGTGTGTGTGGGAGTGAGTGTGAGAGGGTGTGTGAGTGTGAGAGGGTGTGTGAGTGTTTGTGATGTGTGTGTGTGTGTGTGTGTGTGTGTGTGTGTGTGTGTGTGTGTGTGTGTGTGTGTGTGTGTGTGTGTGTGTGTGTGTGTGTGTGTGTGTGTGTGTGTGTGTGTGTGTGTGTGTGTGTGTGTGTGTGTGTGTGTGTGTGTGTGTGTGTGTGTGTGTGTGTGTGTGTGTGTGTGTGTGTGTGTGTGTGTGTGTGTGTGTGTGTGTGTGTGTGTGTGTGTGTGTGTGTGTGTGTGTGTGTGTGTGTGTGTGTGTGTGTGTGTGTGTGTGTGTGTGTGTGTGTGTGTGTGTGTGTGTGTGTGTGTGTGTGTGTGTGTGTGTGTGTGTGTGTGTGTGTGTGTAAATGTGATGTGTGTGTGAGTGTGATGTGTGTGTGTGTGAGTGAGAGGATTGAAGCCCAAAAATGTAAACAGGAAAAATAGCTGCTAACATTTTTGTGAGAAGATAAACCTGAGGTCAAAATAAAAACAATATTGATGTTTTAAATATTTTAACATGTTCGACCAGTAAGTAAAATATGAACACACAACAGGTAACGTAACAATCGATTACTTTAACTTTGCAAGTATATTTTGGTTTAATGTGTCAGCTTGCATATCATAAAATAGCGAAAACGCCAGTAAGCAATAAGTACTCAAATATCAAATATTAGCCAGCACAAATGCAGCAATCATGTATGATACGTTGTGCATTACTGTAGCTAGTAGCAACACAATAATTTTTTGTAATAAGATCCAGTACTGCAGCTCACAACTTAATATCCATGGCAACGCTATGAACATTGAACAAGTAATTCGTCACATACCCTGATCAGTATTCTGAATGAAGTTCCTTCTTCGAGTAAAGCACGTTATGGAATTAGTAAGGAAGATTCAGATGGAAAATTGTCCACCAAATATATCTGCCTCTGCCTCTGCCTCTGCCTCTGCCTCTGCCTCTGCCTCTGCCTCTGCCTCTGCCTCTGCCTCTGCCTCTGCCTCTGCCTCTGCCTCTGCCTCTGCCTCTGCCTCTGCCTCTGCCTCTGCCTCTGCCTCTGCCTCTGCCTCTGCCTCTGCCTCTGCCTCTGCCTCTGCCTCTGCCTCTGCCTCTGCCTCTGCCTCTGCCTCTGCCTCTGCCTCTGCCTCTGCCTCTGCCTCTGCCTCTGCCTCTGCCTCTGCCTCTGCCTCTGCCTCTGCCTCTGCCTCTGCCTCTGCCTCTGCCTCTGCCTCTGCCTCTGCCTCTGCCTCTGCCTCTGCCTCTGCCTCTGCCTCTGCCTCTGCCTCTGCCTCTGCCTCTGCCTCTGCCTCTGCCTCTGCCTCTGCCTCTGCCTCTGCCTCTGCCTCTGCCTCTGCCTCTGCCTCTGCCTCTGCCTCTGCCTCTGCCTCTGCCTCTGCCTCTGCCTCTGCCTCTGCCTCTGCCTCTGCCTCTGCCTCTGCCTCTGCCTCTGCCTCTGCCTCTGCCTCTGCCTCTGCCTCTGCCTCTGCCTCTGCCTCTGCCTCTGCCTCTGCCTCTGCCTCTGCCTCTGCCTCTGCCTCTGCCTCTGCCTCTGCCTCTGCCTCTGCCTCTGCCTCTGCCTCTGCCTCTGCCTCTGCCTCTGCCTCTGCCTCTGCCTCTGCCTCTGCCTCTGCCTCTGCCTCTGCCTCTGCCTCTGCCTCTGCCTCTGCCTCTGCCTCTGCCTCTGCCTCTGCATCTGCCTCTGCCTCTGCCTCTGCCTCATCAGGGAGTATGAACCTACACATATTAATTATATGAAGCAATATTTAATTGAATGAACCAATTTGACCCCGATTCTTTGAACCACATGTTTTACCGGTATGGTTTTCTGGTCCCATTGTAAGTGTACATACAAATCTGCTGTGTTATCTGATAATCATCATGAGGTGCTAAAAAGATAAGAGCCGTTTTTGAACCATGAGAAATATTAGGCCATTTCTACTAGTTCCTCCTGCCCTGCCTTGCCGAGTTTATTAATTGCTTTAGTGAGATCGTATATTAATATAAATCAATTATCGTGAAGGATATCAGTTTTTACAAATATATTCACAGAATTAACATCTATCGTTTTTAATTGCTATTGTTTCATAAAGTTTACTGCCCATACGTTTTAACTTAATTAACAATATAGAGATCTAAAAAACCTCTTCCCCACAATCACGATGTCCTATGATCCGGAACGGAACCAAACTATCGCCATGGCAACCCCTCGCTATCACCATGTCACCACTGAGCATGACAAGTCCCCCTTCTCTATCACCATGTCACCCCTTACTAGGTCAAGTCATCCCTCAGTGCGTTTGAAACATGCCTGACCGCTAGTCTCCCTTATTTTATTTAGTTTCACAAATTGATTTCTTCTTTCACCCCCAAATCTGACCCCCAAATCTGATCAGACCTTGTTTCAGCGCATCTCCTCCAGAGCTCCTTTATAAATACAACCACTGTTCCAATTCATGGTCCCTGCATTAACTTGATTAGTTCCGAATATTTGATATCGAATCAGAAGTGCTGTGGACTGTTTTCTTACTTCACTGGAAGTGGAGTTTCACGTCTGCACTAAATGCAACATCTTCTTTTGTTCAATTCGTTTCTTATGTGCTTATTTTCCCAAAGTTCACTATCAAATTTTTATTGATGCTATGATTTTAACTCTGTAAGGTAAAAATTCGATATGAGGGATTCATAATCCCTGTTTTGAAAGAAGGTACTGTTCCAGGTATTATGATATCAGACTGACGTATCGGAACTGTGTTCTATAGACAAAGCTAAATTTTCCTGACATGACCAGAGGTTCTATTATCAGTTTAGGAATAGCAAATCCAGTGTTCCGTCCAAAGTGAGTAAATAAAGACATCGCTTCTCAGCTCATACTAAAATGATTCCAAAAATTATTTTTCTTTATCTTTATATATTTTTTTCTCTTTAAACAATTCTCCTTTGAAAAAAAAATGTAGGCCGTTTGCGTCGATCATGGGTCTAGGAAAGTTTTTTGTTTCAAATAAGAATATGGCAATTCGGTAATCTGTCGATGGCCACGTAACCCACGGTTAAGTATATTGTCATTGACGTAGTGGATGGTTGAGCGGGTTTCAAGCACTCTCAAATCCCAAAATATTGTTTGATTGCGCCGTAAAAATAAATAACTGTTTTATTAAATAAATAATTGTTTTATTAACCGTGCGTTTCGTTCAACAGTGTGCCTTAACCGTGTGCCTTAACCGTGCCTTATCATTCACAGGGGGGATACCGATAAGTAACCATTGTGCGTTAACCGTGCGTTAACTGTGCGTTAACCGTGCGTTAAGTGTCCGTCAAGTGTGCCTTAACCGTGCGTTAAGTGACCATGGCCATCGACAGATTACCGAATTGTCGCAACGCGGACGGATATAACAGTGCAGTAACAGAATGCTTGAAACTAATTGTTTTTTCGTTTCAGCACAGATGAAGAAGGTGTTTTCGACAATGACGGTTTCGTGGACCAGTAAGTGACATTTTAATCGCCCTAAATACGTTGCTATCTACCAAAATTACTATTCCAATAATTAAACGATATTTGCATAGTATTTGTAGAAATATGCACTCATCAACAGTTTTTATTCAGTGAGAAGGTAGAAATAGGTGTCCCATCGGTTCAAGAGAAATCAGAAGCAGACACTGCTTCAACAGCTCCGACTGAGTTGAAAGCTAGTCTCAACCTGGGACACGCCGTGTCATTGGCAGTTGGCCAAACTATCGGTTCAGGTAAGGTTGTAGTCTATATAACTATAATTGCATCGGAGATTATTTTATGTTTATTGATATAGAGTAGAACTAGATATATTGTGTTAATAACCTAATATATAATAATGATAATAAATAATCTTCAGGAATATTCGTATCGCCGAATGATGTGGTGAAACAAGTCGGATCAATTGGAATGTCACTCACTATCTGGCTCATCTCAGGTTAGTTTTCAGTAAATCTTAAAATCAAACAAATTCTTTGTTGAAATCATCAACGAGAGATTCAATACAATACGTAAATACTTTGTTTTCGAAGATCGATTTTTTCACTGATTTTCAGATAAAATGAATAGCACCATCCTAGCGTTTTAGCACGATTTTTGGAAAATTTTATCAAACAATTTTAATTTTAAACAATTTTTTCAGGGACACTGTCTATGTGCGGTGCTTTAACGTTCTGTGAGTTGGGGACCATGTTCAAAAGGAGCGGGGGAGAGTACCAATACATCAAGGCTGCGTGAGTCATAACATCTATTAAAGTATTAATGTTCACTGTTTGCGTCTATTAACTTATTAATGTTAACTGTTCAGTAGTAAGAAATAGAAACAATGCTACGCACTTCGTCTCTCAGTTGTAGCCCAGATTAGTATAATAAGTACGACATACTCCAGCAGATGTCTCTGTTAACAGTGACAACACATGGTAACTGGATTACATATTGAATCCGATAAATCCTTGTTAGTAATATTCACATATTCATGGGTTTTATTCAATAATCAATTAGGAAGCCCGACATTGGTTATAAGGGTTTGTCTGAATGATTTGTTATCATCATAATATATTTGAGTGGTTTCTGTCTTTATGTTACTGTTCGCACAACTAATGTCATTAAAAGCCCTCTTCCATTCAAATCGCAATTACAAAAACCCTTCTTCATCTCATTTAAAAAGTTATAAACATATATCATTTTCACTTTACAGGGCTCTGATGTCCTCTAAACTCATTCCAAACAATAAATTAATACATATAATATAACAACCTGGAAAGTTAATTACCAGAAACAACTAAATGAAACAACTAAATGAAACTTACGTAGATATTCTCAGGTACGGCAAACTCGCATCATTTCTCTATTTGTGGGTGTGTGGGGTCATCAGAAACGGTTAGAAGTGAAATATTATAAACTTTACTAGTTACTACTACGATTTATATGTATTAGTTACTACTAACATTTATATTTACTAGTTACTACTAACATTTATATTTACTAGTTACTACTAACATTTATATTTACTAGTTACTACTAACATTTATATTTACTAGTTACAACTAACATTTATATTTACTAGTTACTACTAATATATAACATTATTTATCATAAAATAAAACGGTGTTCACTAGAAATAATGCAAAGAGGTACAAAGTACTAAAGTATCAAAGAAAGTAAGTATTGTACTCAAATAAGAAGACGTCATCGCAAGTCCTGAAGTTGAAATCATTAACTCAATCTCTCCAATTAAAGTGTAAGTAGTATTTGACCAAAACCCATAATCATGGGTAGAGTGGACCGCTGCCATGAGTGTCTCTCTTTCCTAAATAAAAGGAAATGATATTAATTTGAATAACCGTCCGCAAATGAAAAATGATACCGAAAATGAAATCAGTCGCTCGCTTTTTTGGTGGTAGTTAGTGTCCAATTAGCTGATGTTTATTGAATCTTTATTGCAGAGTACAGCTGCTTTCGGGTAGTTCTTCTTAATCTATTACAATTGTAAATGAATGGACGGTTTGCGGACGGTTATTTTAAATTAATATCATTTCCTTTTGTTTGGGAAAGAGAGACACTGCAGCAGCAGTCTTTTCTACCCAATTATGGGTTTTGGTCAAATATCATCTCTTTTTGATTATAATGTCAGGGTACTTTACAAAGTCGAAATGTAAATTCATAACTTCATTAATAAGGAGGTAATTTCAACGATTTCGAAATTTAACCTTTGAAAACATTTCCTTGTGTTTAGGTAAGCATATCTGTTGATCACTGACTGAATATGCCACTTTATACTCATTCAATTGTTTGAACTTAAAATATGCCTGCTGAACTACTTTTGGTGAGTCTTAATGCCTGAAAAACAGTAAAGGGGGTATATATAGGGGGTAAATAGTATAGTGAGTATAATGGCGACGGTCGTGCTTGCCAGCACTGTGATAATTATAATAGTAAATAACCCTCAGGTATGGGCTGTGCTGCCATCTCGCTCAAATTTGCTCACTAACCCTCAGGTATGGGCTGTGCTACTATCTCGCTCACATTTGCTCACTAACCCTCAGGTATGGGCTGTGCTACTATCTCCCTCACAGTTGCTCACTAACCCTCAGGTATGGGCTGTGCTGCTATCTCGCTCACATTTGCTCATTACTTCATGGATCTGTTCATGGACGAGGACGATCCCGGCTTCGTAATCGCTAAGAAATCTGCAGCTACTGCAGCTATATGTAAGAGTACATTGAAAAAAATATATATAAATATATAACCTAAAAAGAACATCATATAGCAGTATAGCCATTATATGATCATTACATGGCCACTAAGCAAGTTATCACTTAACAAATAACCGCTTGCAGATTACCGATATTGATTTAGAATATTAGATTTAGAACTAATATATTAGTTCGGTTAATTTAGAATTGTAATAATGATATCATAATAAATCCCAATCAATACACAATTACAATAAGATAAATAGTTTAATACACATTTCTAGCTGTTAAATGAAATTACAGGTTTTAATTAAAGTTCATGCTCTCCTGATAGGTTTCAGGGAACAGATAGAGGCCGTGTAGAGGCCGTGTAGAGGCCGTATAGAGGCCGTATAAAGGCCATGTAATATATCTTTTAAGTGGCCGTATAGTGGCCGTATAAAGGCCGTTGAGAGGCCTTATAGTGGCCATATAAAGGCCGTATCAAGGCCAAACCTAATCGCCTAATTTCCCACATTTCCAGTGATAATAATAGCTGTGAACGTTTGGAGCACTAAGATCGGTTTGTGGATGCAGAACATATTTACAGTTCTCAAGCTGGGAGCTCTGTCTGTTCTTATCATTATGGGCATTTACTTCATTTGTGCTGGTAAGTGTATGTAGCTGATTTACAAATGTATAATATGAACATTATTACATTATTACATGTGTTAATCGTCTTTTTTACATGCTTTAAGAACCACGCTCCAGTATTTGAGGTGTGTTTCATAGCGTTAATAGTCCCCATTCATCGAAGTGCGCTAGTGTCACTGCCTTCTAATATACCCAAATGATGATTATTAACCTAGGTAAAACGCAAAACATTAATAAGAACTGGTTTGAAGGAACTACAATCGATTTCCCAAAATGGACGAACGCTTTCTTCGCCTCACTTTGGGCCTACAGCGGCTGGTGAGTATTATTCCGGTATCTGCACAAGTAATTGAAAACGAGGAGGGACATCGTGTCATTTAAATGCTGTTTCATAACTTTCTAAATGAAACGAAGATGAATGACTTAATGAGACAACCACTAAATTTATCATTTAGGATTATTGAGTTTCTACATTGCTAAGATATCTCCTCTTTAAATTCTCCACTCTCGCAGGAATTGTATAAACATGATGTCTGGTGAGATAAAGAACTCTACTAAAACAGTCCCCCGAGCTCTAGTCATAACAAACGTGATAATGATCAGCATCTACCTAGTAGCTAATATTGCTTACCACACTATTCTGCCAATAAAGGTTCTCAGGAATGAACGAGCTATAGCTGTGGTAATTTTCTGGCATATTGACAATATTCTCACCTTATTTTAAAGTTTTAAGTCGTGTAGTTTTATTGAGTCTCATTTGATGATTCTTTCAAGATTATTTCTCATCGTTTTTCTGAATACATTCTGATGAAATAGTTCGCAAGCTCACGAGCTGATTCCTCAGAGAGTGGGGAGAGAAGTGGGGGGTGAAGGAACCTGGGGAGAGTGGGGGAAGTGTTCTTCGGAGTCAGCGTTGCTATATCAACCTTCGGAGCCCTGTCTTCTTCTCTCATGGGCAGTTCCAGGTACAGTAAACTACTTCTACTCTATACTAGTTGGTAATGTTCCTGGTGGATATTTTATTTGGATAATTTAGATCATGACTTTTTGGAAGATATGACAATTGACAAATCACAACTAATTAATATTACAACTTGTCAGATTACCGTTTATTGCTGCACAAGAAGACATGTTCCCTAAGTTCGTGGCTCTGATACAAGTGAAGAATGGAACTCCCATAGTCGGTCTCTTCACCATGGTAACGAGTTATTAATTTTTTCATTTAAAAATAAAATGTAGTAAAAACAACCTAAGCTTTCCTCATTTACTAAATCAAAAAGGTGCTGATCTAGTCGTTCTCAAATTGAAACTGGAAAACTTTGTCAGGGAACCTTGGCAACATTCTGGGTTTGGCCGATTGATATTGGAGGCTTAATCAAGTAAGAAACCTGAAAATCATCCCCCCCTTATTATGTAAAAACTCATTTCTAGAATAATTGCGAACTGCTATGACTAACAAGAATTTACCACCCTTTGCTTTATTAAAGTGGTGGATGGAAACGATAACGTCAATATGATATCGCTATTGATTTCGATAGTTACGTCTTGAGAGGATACGTAGTCAGTATAATTACCAGTTTTCCTTTACGCATCAATACTTTTTGTAAGCAAATTAACGCTCATATAAATCCTGATATAAACATGTTCAGGTACGTCGGCTTCCTGTCCTGGGCATGGTGGGGAATGTGCTTCTTTGCAGTTCCTCTCCTCCGCTACACTATGCCTGGCCACCCAAGAACCTTCAGGGTATACAATAGTGATAATTAATATAGTCGGTTCTTAAAATATAACGAAGAATTCTCACAAATAATATTTAAAATATTTGTAGATATTAGCTAACATTGTTTGATAGTTGGGGACAAAGTGAGAGTCTCCACTCAGTGTTTCAAAACAAATAGTTGTCAATGTTTCGTCACACAGCCTTTGTCATGGACGAGACGTTATGATAACTTCTTACATAACTCAATAAATTTAATAGATTTGTAGTGTTGTTTGTAATAAGTTTTAAAACATTTATTGAGCTATGTGTATGAAGTTATTGTAACGTCTCGTCCATGACAAAGGCTTGTGCTGAAACGTCAACAACTGTTTGTTTTGGAACACTGAGCGGAGACTCTCAATTTGTCCCCAACTATCAAACTATATGATCGACCCACTCATTAGAGCGAGGAAAGATTACTATAGATAGCGAATATTCTTTACAAATAACAACTAATATGTTTACAAATAATAACTGAGAATTCTCACAAATAACAACTATTAACTTTTACAAATAATAACTAAGAATTCTCACAAATAACAACTATTTTTCTAACACGCCAGGTGTTTCTACCCGTGACTGGGTTTGCTATCATGGCTTCACTTTATCTTACTATCGGACAGTTCGTCGCTAGTCCAGTACCATGTCTAGGCTGGCTAGGTAAATAAAGTTCCTTCCTTTCTAACATAGTACCTTGTTAAGATGGTAATGTAAATATAAAATTTCTATGATCCTGTGTTAAATCGAAATAATCGAACCGTTCATCTATCCATGTGTTTTAAAATTCGCGAAGCCATTTTACACGATTTCACGGTTTGGACCATGAGGTGAGCCTTTCTGGTGGGCCATTATATCAAATAACAATGTTATTCTTAGCTGTGGTAGCTGCCGGAGTACCGATATACTACGGGTTCGTGGACCCTGATAACACCTGCAGAACATGGATGGGTAAGTAATATGTTACTAGTACTAAATAATAAGTTACGAGTAAGTAATAATTGTTACTCGATTCTTATGTATAAAACTTATCATTACAGTATTGTATATCTTTCAGCATGGTTGTTGTCAAAGCTATCTAAACTTCTCAAAGCGGAACTGTGAACATTTGCCAATAACTCCTGGAATATCAAGAAAGAAAATAATCAGTCTGCATAATTACTGCATGTTTGAGAGATTACGTAACCGTGCTAGCTTAAATAAGCTATATTGGTTAGTGAACAAACTTGATCGAGTTTTATGGACTTATAAACTAACGATTGCATGGAAAATATAAAGATTAAAGAATTAGTGTGTTGAACTGAAATGTCATACAACGTTATATTGCTTACCTGCCATTTTATGCTTTGTATGAAGTTTTATAATATATTATTTTATATCAAATTAATAGCCTCTATTCTCCTTATCATGCTGGATGTCTCCCAATTCATGGTTGGACTTACATAAGAAATTTCGGCAGAAATGAGAATATAGTGATTAAAATTTTTTCGGAAGGATAATCAATATCCATCAAATGCCCGTACGTTGTTTTTTAACCCATATGTGCTGTCTGTACAAATGTTATTCAACAGTCATTTGCAGATATTTTAACCTAATTTACTGATAAAATTAAGAAACGATGATTGGGTTATAATTGCACGATTTGAAGAAAAGCGTGGCAAGTGAAAAATGTGCAGCTTTCCATACATTGATTGGGTTAATAACTATGAGGAGAAATACGTATCGTACCGGGGGTTAAATACGTACGTAATTTAAAAAATTAATATCTTTTTTAAATGACTCATAAAATTCAACCGTATTTTGATAATTCATCAGCCCTCTACTTTAAAAAAAATTGAAACCATGATTGGGTTATTATTGAATGATTCAAGTGTACATTACTGAAGTACCCTAAGTTATTAATTGGATGTGGAGCTGCTGTAATTGCCAACCCCATTCCTCAATTCTTTCCTGCAAATTGAGGTGCCCAATCCCTTCACTCCCCATCAGAGTGTTGACATTTCTTATTAAGCTTAGAGTTGCCTGCGCCGCCTAGCGACTCTTTGTTCACAAATGTGACTGAGAAGTATAATCAGTTGGGGATTTGTAGTACCTACCTACTCATCATTTTGCGGCCTCTACGTATCGTCACCTCGCACAACTTACAATAGGTGCTGTGAAAAAAGCTTTCCAGACATTTGCATTGGGTTAACGAGGTGGCGTACGTCACCTCGAGATCAGATAGCAATATTACAATGAGTTGCCCGAGCTGTGTCCCAGTTGATTGTGTCTGAGTATGGTACGTGACTATGACGTCACCTGAGCTGCTGCTCCTTTTAGGACCAGGTGAGAGCGCATACTTGTGAATGTAAATGTAAGTATGGTTTACAGTTTACAGTTTACACTGTAATAACCCCTTATAATAAAGCCCAGGTTTATATGATGATCGAGAGCTCGGGCTATATGTTTCTGCCTTCTATGTGCCGCTAATAACAGTAGAACAGTAGTATATAACACAATCTGTACATTACTAGTTTACTCATAAAGTGTAGCAATGCTACTAACTCGGTGTTATTAGAGACCTTATGTTATATAGCAATACCAAAGCAACCTGCAACAAAGCTAGATCAAGTTTCACC
Source organism: Bolinopsis microptera (assembly GCF_026151205.1). Taxonomy (NCBI): domain Eukaryota; kingdom Metazoa; phylum Ctenophora; class Tentaculata; order Lobata; family Bolinopsidae; genus Bolinopsis; species Bolinopsis microptera. The sequence goes on from NC_087083.1 coordinate 6,707,785, forward strand.
TCAGTGTACAACAAAGCTGTATATATCTGTGTATTAATTTCTCATGTGCAAGCGCTAAACACTAATTTGAACGTATTTTATTTTAAAACGATGTTTCTGGTAGTGCTTCGTAACTTTTAATGACATCGAATGTAATTTACTGGAACCAGACAGCATACACAAATCATTTAGAACTTGTGGATACTGAATCAGTTACTCTCGATATCTTTTTGTCACATTTTGTTTCATATTTCCCGTTTATTCGACCAGTTTCTCAGTTCAGCTTGCTTGTGCCTATCTTACATATAAGTGCGGTCATATTTTGCAAATATAGTGATTAGTGCACTAATGACTTATCACACTATCGCATGCATGTAGTGATAAGTCATTATATGTGCACTATATTAGTGCACTAATCACTATTATTCGTTACACTATAAAAATGAATGAAGCGGTGAAAATCTAAGAGGGTGAGAGGTTCTTTAATTATAGCTAATGATTAAATGAGACCCACTAAAGGTACTAAATTAACCGGACTGCTAGCGAGGAATCGAGAGTGGGAATAAAATAAATGCGGAATAAATTCGTATCTGCCTAAAATCATGCTTTTAAGTACTAGAAATTTAGCTTTTAGGTACTGGAAATTAAGCTTTAAGGTACTGGAAATTAAGCTTTAAGGTACTCTCAGGTTTGATT